>NC_134548.1:141270582-141895582 GCF_050624435.1 Tenrec ecaudatus
TGGAATTCTGCCTGAAGACTGTAACAGAAAACCCCTGCCTGAGTTTCTGGCTGGTTGGTCTGCCTTCCAGATTTCAAACTTGAGAGTCCCCACAATCTTGTGAGCCAAGTCTTTAAAGCAAATGAATTGAAACCTCTGATACCTTCCAACTTTGAGATTCTAAGATCAACTCATTGTTCTGCGTACAGGACTTATTTCCAACTCTACATACATATATATTGATTCATCTAAACATTTGTTTTGCATCTCTGGTCTACCAGCACCCGCCACTGGGAATGGAGCCATGAATAAAAGAGATAAGGTCCTTGCTCTTGGAAAACTTGCATAGTTATTTGGCTTTCTCTTGCTTGACCCTCTGCCGTCCTAAAATCAAACTCATCTCAAAAGGCACTTTTCTCTACCCTGAGAGTCTTGGGTGATATATTATCTGGTCCTCCACTCTCATACACAAATACATAAACAGCTGAGATTTTCTTATTCTTCTTGTATTCTATTACTTTGCTATTGTTGTCTTTGGTATTGAGCTGTTTCTATTTTATTCATTCACTTATTACTTACTAAATATTTACTGAGCGTGCAAGTGCTAGCGTGGCTCTGAGGATGCAATGATATTCAAGGATCACACTTCAATGTTATTCTATATTCCAAGTTCTATTGTAAATTTACTTTTTCCCTCCTAGTTGCTTCTAAGCCAACAATGTGGAATGCTTTAGTGCCTCTCAGAACCCAGTCTGAAGTCTACTGGTGTAGATAAAGCGCCCATGTAGTGCAGGAGTTGGTCATCCAAGTTTAACTACAGGATGGAGATTTTAGTTCTGACAACAACCTCCTGTCACGTCACAAAGTCCTTTCCCTAGGTTAAATTGAACTCTGATTCTGATTGATTCTGATTTTGATATTAAAACTTGGGTTGTGATTTGAAGAGTCCTCAGTTGAGGATCCCTAGCCTGTCTGTGGGAGCAAGATGGGGATTTCTACTCCCATAAAGTGTTCCAGTTTTGGAAACTCACGAGGGCAGGTTTCCACCCAGTCCTACAGCATAGCTCTGAGTTGGCATCGACTCGATGGCAATGAGTTTGGTATTTTTTTTGGTATTCATAATTCTGTCTACGTGAACTACAAAGAACAAACTAAATCCATCTGCACAGCATCCCTTCAAATATTTGGAGATACCAAATATATTTCCATTTGCCCCCCCCTTCTTGTAGTTAATATCCTTATCTCTCTAATTAAAATGCTTTCTGAACTCACATGTCCAGATCAACCTTCTCTAGGTACTATCCATTTTGGCAATATTTCTCCATGTATAGTGTCTTCTATCTCATTTGTTTATTTAAAGATAAAAGATTATGTACCCAGCAAGTCTTTCTCTCAGAACTGTGTAATTTGCATTGCCATTAGGACAACAATGGGGATCAGGGGTAGAAGACAGGAAAGGAGTGGAATCCTAGTATGAGATTAAGATGGGATTTGAATCTACTTTGTCAT
Source organism: Tenrec ecaudatus (assembly GCF_050624435.1). Classification (NCBI taxonomy): domain Eukaryota; kingdom Metazoa; phylum Chordata; class Mammalia; order Afrosoricida; family Tenrecidae; genus Tenrec; species Tenrec ecaudatus. The sequence goes on from NC_134548.1 coordinate 141,272,071, forward strand.
GCCTGGGGAGCCAGTAGAGTGGACCTACTACCTGCAGGCCTGGGAAAACTTGTGGGAGAGAATGTTTTCTTAGTAAAACAGTAACCAGGTATAGCAAACTTAGCAACAACAATTGGTTGAATTGCAATGCAGCAAATATGTTTCCTGTCCCAATTCTATTGGGGCTCATGCTTGTAAAAATGGAAATGCTTTCTTAAGGTCTCTGTAAACTGTTGAGGCCTCAGCCTCAGTACCTGTGTATGTCTCTAGCAGAGGGCAGCATGAATGGGCGTGGCAAAATATCTTCCTATATGGCAATGAAACACAGTGATTCTAAGATCAACTCATTGTTCTGGATACAGGACTCATTTCCAACTCCAATTCATTGTGTGTGACTGAAGACAGTGGTGCCTGGAAGTCGAGAAAAGACCTGGCAGCTGTCCACTGGAGGAGAACAGTGCTAGATGGACATAGCAAGAGATGGTACATGGTCACTGGTGGGATAGTGAGTTATGTGCTAGGCTGCTGACCCCAAGGTCAGCAGTTTCAGCCCACCTGAAGCTGAACTGGAGAAGAGAGGAGACTTTCTGCTCTCACACACAAGGGTAGCTCTGCAGGGTCACTAGGAGACAGTGAGAAGAAGCAGAACTGGCTTGGAAATGCCAAGTCAGAAAGGAGGTGTGACTTTGAAGAGGATCTGGGGCTCTGAAGCCCTGGTCTTCCTCATGTTAATGTGCCTCCGACTACTCCCAGAAGCTAGTGAAGTCTATGAGGATGCAAGTTGTCAGGCAAAATATCCATGGAGAACAATGCTTCCTAACCAATGTGTAGCAGTATCACCGGTCCCGAAATATTCTGAACCCCCAGCTTAAGAACCATTCACAAAGCGTTCTCTTTCCAAGAATCAAGGCCAGGCCTAGGCATCTGTTTTCTGAAAAATTCCTTGACCTTCAACCCACATTTAAGTTGTACATCTCTAACACCCAGGGATACAGAGCATGCGTGAGAAACACCCCCTCCCACCCCCGACACACACACACACTTTTTTTTTCTGTAAAGGATCATAGAGTGAAAAAAAAGGCTTTGCGGGCTACATACGTAAACTTTGTCAACTCTGCTCTAGCAGTTCAAGATAGAATAATCATGGCTGTGTTTTGATAAAACTCTATTTACTAATATAAGTGATTGACCCATGGGGATGGTTTTCAAATCCCTAATATCAATAGTGTTTGTAGCAGGCCTTGCATGCCAAGTCAACCATTGTGGTATGAGTACAGCAGACCATTAGGGGTCACTGTGAGTATTAACCAGAGAAAAGTGACAACACTAAGAGAGCCTGAATGCCATTGTTGCTATTTTTTTCTTGCGCATGTCTCTGAAGGCAAAGACTCCCATATTCCCAGAAGCTTAAAACTAAGCTTCTTGGCCACATTGCAAACTTGAAACTCGAGGAAAGCAGCTTTGGGACCAATAAATGGAATCCCCGGTGGACACTGTTGTTCTAAGGCAGGAGGCAAGTCAATAATATAAACTGGCTCAAGAAGAATTTCAATCATTCTCCAAGTGTCAGCCCTCAAATAGGTTCTAACGGGCATGGCAGGTTTTGGGGGAGGTTCCCTAGGCCTTTCAAGCAATGTGAGGGAGGATCAGCACTCCCTTTGATTTGGGGTTCCTGCTATTGGAATTCTAGGCGAGATGAAACCCAAATGGGACTTTTCATGTTCTTCTACAAGAATGCTCATTGGATTGTAAGGCCTCCCTGCTGACCGTGTCAGCTCTAAAAGTCTGTCACTCCCTTACTCATTCTCCTTTGCACATGCGTGCTCACGGGCATCCCCTCTAGCAGCCATAAACCCGCCACACTGTCAGGGCGCACAAGTGGCAACAAAGTGGCCCTCTTCTCCTTGCAAAGACAGAGCCAGGCAGGTGGCTAGGCCTTCACGGATGGCTTTGTTGCTTATGTCCCTTCTACCTAAGGCCCTTAAAGAATGTAAGGGATTATATAAAGTCAAAATTCACATTCATCATTAAATTGATGACTAAAGCCCATATCAGAAGCAGCTTGGTTGTGAGTGACTTACCTCTGGGGAAGGCACACACTCCTTTGGACATTAAATCACCCATCTCCCAACCTTATTCCTGAATTGGTCCTCTACCTAATTGAATTAATACCCAATTCATCGTTTCTCACTCTGGCAGTGTGAATAACTGGCACGGGCGGGGCGGGAGGGAACAGCCAGCACACTAATGACTTTCTTCAAAAGGAAAGTTCGTTTCAGGCATAATTGTGGGTTGGGGTGATGGGGTGTGTGCATCTCCCCCCCCCCCATTCCCTCCCACCTATTACTTTTCTGCTTTTAAATGTTAATGTCTCATCTGGATGAGCACCTTATCACTAGCCAACAGGGGAAGGTGGTGTTTGTATTTGTATTTGCATTTATATGGCATTTTCATACAGTATATCTCACACTGCTGACAGAGCAATGAATCATAGGCCTGTAGCACCCTCTCTACATGCATCATGGGAGCAGCCATCTTCCACATGCACTGCAGCAACAAACTAATTAATCTTTCTTAATTTTAATTCATAAGGAAGATGCTGCAGCCAGAGAAGCATGGAGGAGTGGGAATGTCTGGCTGACGGTTTCTCCCAACTTTCAGCAACTTAAAAATAGTAGGAGGCAACAATGAATGGCTCTTTACAATCTATTACTTTGCTGACACTCTTATTGGAAGAATCCTTGACCGGATGGGTCATTGAAGCTTTTATGTGACTTGAGATGTTTTCCCTTTTATAAATTGGTAGCAGAAAGGGAACACACAGAGATCTAGCATACAACAATAGCAGAATTCCCAAGGGAATGGAGTTTGGGCATAACGTCCACCTTTCAGAAGCATCTCTAGCATTCAGTAGCTATTCATCAAATATGTAAGTCTTTTGTTGTTGTTGTTGTTTTTGTCATGCTAAAGATCTGTTTCATTATCAAGATGCTACTGGTGAAGGCGGGTCATTGTGTAATTGTAGTTGGGTGCTATCAAGTCAACTCTGACTCATGATCATCTCATATACAAATCCTCTGCAATTGTTATTATCATTGGTATGTTGTGGTGGCAACTATGTATTTTAGGTGCCTTCAATGCTTGACTACTAGTCAAAAGGTTGGCAGTTCAAATCCATCCAGAGGCAACTCAGAAGACAGGCCTTACAATCTACTTCTACCTAAAAACCCTAAGAAACATTTACTAGGATGATTTAAACTAGAGGACTCTCCTAGACCATTGCCCTGGGACACCTGCTCCGTACATCTTGAACCCATACTATTCCCAGAGGTCACCTTTTAGCAAAAAGTAGATTCATTTACAAAATAAAGACCCGTAAATATTGGGCTCCTTTATTAAAATCACTATGTTAGACCAAACCATCGCTGATTACTTTAAAATGAAGATTAGAAGGTAAGGGGGCAAGGATCTAGGTTACTAGAAACAAAACAGCAATTATAGAATGTTCTCACATTGTAACTAAAATCACAGAATGAACTCTGTAGAAGTCGTTAATTGGGAAGCCAGTCTGCTGTGTAAACACTCTAAACAAAGTAAAATATTATTTTAAAAAATCAAACAAAACAAAACCCCTAATCTGAACACACAGGATTGCCATGAGTAGGAAACAACTTGGTAGAAACTAACAGTAGCAAACAACCGTGGGGGCTCATCATCGGAACTATTTTGGATAATATTGTATTGTGATCCACAGGGCTTTCATAGGCTGGTTTTTAGAAGCAGTTTGACAGACTGTTCTTCCTCGTGTGTTCTGGTTTGGCAGAGCCCTTCGTGTGTGACTGCTGATAGTTGAAATATCGGTGGCATGCTTCCAAGAATCATAGTAACGTACAGGCCAGGTGGTATGACAAAGTGACACCGCTGGTGATTAGAGTTACTAGAGAGGAATTCCTTTTGTAACTCATTCTAATTCTGTGATGTGAGTGTTCAAGGGTCAATCTACTGGGCTTTAAATGAGAGCAAGAGAAATTCATTGTTAGCTCCAACTCACAGTGACCTTATACATAAAAGAATGAAACCTTGCCTAGCTTCATATTCAAAGCATGAAGGCCAGCATCATCTTGTTTCTAGGTCTATTTGCCTTCCAACCTAGGCGCTCCTGTCTCTAGTACTCTATTAGACAATGCTTTGTCATGATTCATAGTGTTTTCATTGATCAAATTTTGGAAGCAGATCACCACACCTTTCTTCCCAGTTTGTGTTTTCTATAAGCACTTCTGAAATCTGCTCACTAAACAGCACCCTGTTGGTATTTGAGCAACCAGTAACATGGATTTCAACATCACAGCAACATGCAAGTCACCACAGTATGACAGTTTGACAGATTCTTGTTGAATGGTAGAATTACTTCTATGGAATGCTGAATCCTTTTAAGAGCATTGATGTAGGCATAAATAACTTGCTGTTCAAAATAGAGGAACCTACAATGAGGCTGCCATAGGTTCACACCAACTCAGTGCAACTAACAAGACCATCATAATATGAGATCCTCATCCTTTACCTCAGAAAGCCCTGCTTTTCCTTAAACTATCCCAAAGGTCTTTCTGAGATTGAACACTTAGCTGGGTTACCCTGGCCAACTTTGGGGGCAGCATTTTCTACATTCTTAAATTAGGCTAAATGGTGTGGTAGTTGCATAATCTGCTGTCAATTTGAGACTTAAGAGAGAAGGGGTAGAGCTTAGCCTGTCAATCAGGTCACAGCTGGATGACCTCATTTGGAGGGGCTAAGGAGACTAGCTCCTTGGAGGTGGGACACATGGCTGACTCCCTGGGAGACATTGCAGCTGACAAGACACATGGAGCTAGGCTAGTGCCCTGAACTAGAGGATCCACGAAGAGACCCCTGCCAGCACTGAGATGCTTACAACACCACTGGATCCACAGGACTTCTCACTCACTGGTCTGTGATCTTCCTGAATTAGGTGCCATGGCATGAGTTACGTGAGTCTGAAGAGGAATTTATAGATTGATATTAGACATATGGACTCATATCAGACTTATGGGCTAATATCAGACTTATGGACTTGATTTGGATTGGGCTGGGATATTTTCTCAATATTCAATTGCTCTTATATATAAAGCTATTTCTTATACACATATGAGTGTCTTATACACATATGAATTTGTTTCTCTAGTCTACCCAGACTAAGACATTATGGTACTTTGGGAGAGGTGTACTAGAGAAACAAATCATGAGGATAGAGAATGGATGCTTGTTTGACCTTTCCTTCATAGTAGTGTTTCTTCTCTGGCAGGCTGGAGGTCTGATACATTCATGCAGTTCACTGGGTTGTTTTCTTATTTTTGTTTGGTTGTAGTCTTTGTTTATTCCTGTGTGAAATGAGGAAAACGAATGTGGTTAATGTATATTTTGAGCTCAGGGGATGCAATCGACCCTTGAATTTCTCAAAGCTGCTTATTCAAAATGACTGACAAAAAGCCTGCCTCTGGTTTGATGCTGTCAGAGGCCTAATCCTGTATTTTGTATCAATAGACTAGTTTAGATAAGGATTAAGATAAGATAGATAAGGATTGAACTTGACTGTTTCAAAAATTGAGTTTAGGATCGGATTCTACTTTTTTTATACTGATTTCTTCTGTTATTGTTACTGACACAATGGTTCCTAGAAATGATTATTTGGAAGTATGAAAATAGAGAGCTTGTAAACTGACTTGCTGGGAACCATTAAAATTTAATCTTTAGGTGGGTTTAGGACTCGCCTGTAAAAAAGGCTCTGAAAAGATAAGCCCCACCCAGCACTTTGGAGTACTCAGGGTATTTGCATTCCAAGAGACTTGTCTAGGGGCTCTTGACAGATTGAAGCACCAAAAAAAAAAAAAGGAACTCTTTGGATTTTTGAAGTTTGAATAATTGGTTTTTTGTCTGGAGCTGTAAAAATTCTGGAACCATAAAGAAAACTCCTCTCTAGGACTGAACTTAAAGGCAGCCTGGGGCAGGCTGAAATGCTTGCTAGGTGACCACCTGGATCCACTTGTTGAGTGGAAGGGAGAGAAAAGCAGCAACTGAGGGATGGGTTGATTCTGGCCACTGACACCCGTGCACCTGGTTTACAGGGACTAGAGAAGACTAGAATGGGTTGGCTGGTCTGAGGTTCCTGGCCTTGCCCAAGGAGGCTAGGGTTGTTGAGAATTTATGATGGGGCCATGATCTAAAGGCAAGGTGACCAATGTTTATCCTTGTGAGGCTAAATGAGGCAGTCCACATTAAGTTGACCAGAACTGGAGCAGATGAATAAGTTTTTGAACCTGTGTACTGGTGCATATTACTGCAGACTTTATGGCTGATCTGTGCTAATTTGACTTTGATTATGGATGCAGACTTTACAAGGTTCCGACTGGAATGAAGAGTTTTCACGTCAAAGATTATGATTGTCTCCTCAGAGAACCTGGTTGATGTAAGTGAGCAGTATTGAAATTGGATACCCAAAATTGGGCAGATAAAGGCATGAAGTGGCTGGCTTACAAACTTTCATAGGAAGGGGATTATATTAATAGGAATATGTTCATAGGATTATGATGTAGGTGTTCACATAAGTACAGGATATTTTTGTTTTGTTCACTTATAGAATGTTATGTTTAAATGAGGGTGGTCAACAACCTCCAAACATGAAAAGTATGCACATATTGAAGCCCCACGCCCCCCCGTCCCCCCCCCCCCGCCGCCACACACACATCCTGGGTATCTAAGGGGTTCCAATTGGTTCATTCTGGTTCAACCCCTTAATGAGAATTTGCATTTTCACCCTAGATATCCTGACTCAGAATATCTGAAGACATTTGAACAAAATTCTCAGGCTGTATACATAAGAATATCCCAGGGATATAGTTAAAATGTAGATTGGGATTCAGTAAAACTTGGCTGGAAATACAAATTCTCAACAGTGTCAGAGGTGCTGAACCTGCATGAACTGGTTTGAAGTCCTGGAATCCTTTTGAGTTGTCAATGAGACTCAGCCTTGCAGTCATTAAAGAGCTACTGAACTTGATTTTTATGGCAGGTCCCAAAGGTTTTCACTACCCAAAAAGGACATGGTGCAATACAAAGTTAGCTACAAATGACATAAACATCAAGCCCACTCCTTGACCTTCTTTAATCCCTACATTGCCTTGGTGCAGAGGTCCTACCTAGAGGCTCTATTAAGAATATTTGAGTAAAGAATGGCCCAGGTGTGAGTTCTGTAGAGCGAGGCCAAGAAAGATCTAGGGCTGGCACATTTGTAATTCTTGGGTTCAGTGCAAAGAATAAAATGATCTGCCTGTGGCTGTCATTTAAATTAGGGTCTATGATAGGAAAACAAATGGTTGAGTGGGATAATAAGGGTTTTCGTGATATTCTGAATTCCTCAGCCGTTACTTTTAGCCAATTAAAATTAATTCCTTCAGCCTCACAGCCCGGAAATCCCAAGTTCCCAGACATGTCAAGTTGTGGTTCAATTTTGAGACAGAGGCAATTCCTCAAGAAACCCCAGCCTGACACAATCAAATAAGCCTTGTCAAAGTCTAGCTAATCAAAAACCCCGCATTTAATCACATCAGCTTCCTTAGCTCAAACTAGACAGACTCCCATCAGGGGATAGGAGTGTTCAGTCAATGCAGCCTGTTATTCAAATGATCAGAGCTGCAGCCTTCCAGAACTGCATCCAGGTTATGAGAAATCAGCTTCAGCTAATTAGAAGCAATGTTGCTGCCTTCCCCATGCCAATTCCAACCCATCGTCACAACCTGGGACAGATTGCCGTGCTTCCCCAATCACAGCACTGTATTGGGGATCTGGACCTGGTAATTAATAAGATCATGGAATCAGGAAAATTATCAAGTACCAAAAAAGATAATGCTTCATAGTAAGGAAGTTCAGAGAAAAATATGGCTGGAGGAGACAACCTATAGAAAGAAATTTCTTCCAAATTTTACTGCTGCTCAACACATTTGATGACTGCCTCAACAGCACAAGTGAGCTTTCACATCTCCAGCAGCAGCCTTGTCCTCAAGACATTAGGCTTAACAAACCAAGACCATCTTCTGCGGCAGCAATATAGTGGTTTAGTATCAATCAAACTCAAATGGACAATCCAGGTGTCTACTATTCTACCTTGTTCACTTACAGAGCTGAAGATGGTTGAGACAAGGTTTCAACATCAACCGTGTTAAACAGTGATATGATAGTTTATGCATGATGGATATATGCAAACTGTCATTGAACTTGGGAATAGAAACATAGTCACTATGCAATAAGCACACTGTGGACATCAAGCACACTGTGGACATCACTACCAAGTACCTAGATAATGGAAGTGGTTAAGCACTCAACTACTATACTAGAGGTTCATAATTTGAACCCATCTATAAAGATTACCAAATGCCAACCCCACTGCCATCAAGTTGATCCAGACTCATAGCGACCCTTAAAAGTTTTCTGAGGTTTTCTAAATCTGTACAGGAGCAGCCAGCCTCATCTTTGGCCCATAGAGAAGCTGTTGGGTTTTAACCACTGACCATTAGGTTAGCAGTCCAACACTTGTTGAAAACCATATAGGGCAGGTCTACTCTGAAACACACAAGGTCATTGTGAGTGGGTATCTTATCACCCTCTTCTATGCTTTTCCTTTTACCAGAAATGAAAACACTGCATTTCTTCCAATGCTTATTTGTTTTTCTCTCTCCTTCCCTAGCTTCACACTTCATGAGGGTAAAGTGTATCTCTTAAAAACTCTCAAACAAACAAAAACCCTCACTGTCATCGATGCAATTCTGACTCTTAGAGATCCTATAGGACAGGGTAGAACTGTCCCTGTGGGTTTCTAAGACGGAAACTCTTTGAGGGAATAAAAAGTCTCATTTTTCTCCATCAAAGCAGCTGGTGGTTTTGAATTGCTGACCTTTGTAAGCCACTATGCCAAATGAGAGGTAAGTGGGTTGCCGTAATCATTATGTGTTAACCCTGTGGATTAAGAACTCAGTAAAGATTTGGTGGAATGAATTAAGTGAGGAAATTAAATTATAAGAAAAAATAAAGACCTCACTAGTGTGTCTGAGTTGGGCAAAAGAGGACTTTCCATAGTCCCATCTTTATTCATATGCTCACAATACCAAATGGCAACTTTTATCTTTGTCTCTTAGAGACACTGAGATTCACAAGAGTAAAAGTCTCCTACAAGGTGACTTGGGCAGCCATGTACAAAGCCATCTGATACAAAAATACCAGCCACATAAGTTTATCTCAGACGTGAATTTTCCATGTGCATTTATTAATTTGGGGTTAGTGATTACAGTCAATGAAACATAAATGCTAAATCCAATTTAAGTGGCAGCTGCACAATGGTAGAGAACCTTCCAAGTCATCTGTGGTAATGTACACCATTGTGGAATTGATCGATCCCAGCAGAAACAATAGAGCTCAGATTCAGCTGAGATTACAGCCAGTAGAATAATGCTTGAGACTATGGAGTGACAAGTGGTGAATATTAGGCGATGGGAGGAGGATGGGTAGTGGAAAAGACATACCTCCATTAGCCCAGGAGAGACCTGGAGGCATTAGATACATGAAACGGGACTTAAAAGTAAGGTGCTCTTCCAGGAGAATGAGTTGGGCAAAAAGTCAAATGTGCCTTCAATATCGATTCTAAGAACAAGGACTTTCAATGTGGCATGGCCTTCAAATGATCAAAGGGCAGAAAGAAAAGGTGCTTATCAAAATATTGCCCAACATGTTCCTTAATGGAGAGTATATTTGTACAAAATGGAATGTTTTAAGTGTAGTTTACCCTTTGGAATTAAGAGCCCTTTCCATGGCCCTGGAGATGAAACAATAATTTGAGCCCAGTTTTATTAAATAATACAAATTCAGCTCATTGGTAACGAAAATAATCATAATTCAGCAGAGGAGGATGAGAGATCTGACCTTTTAATTAAAGATCAGCAGTCTCTGGTAACAGTGTGCTAAAATCATAAAGGCAACATGACCTTTAAATATCTTCACTACGGATATCGATGGGATATGTTGTGTGTGTGTATGTGTGCACTTGCATGCGTGTGTGTAGTTTGTCTATATTCATATAATGGTTTGACCTGTAGTACTTAGATTAAAGACGCATTATTTTTAAGAAACTCAAAAATATTTGCATAATACTCAATAATGTTAGGGGGAAAAAGAAATCGAATGTGCCTTTTGTTTTAACATTTTCTACAAAAATGACTCATACATAAAGGTCAGTCATCTAGATCATTTCAGCCATATAAATACTAGACAAACTTTCCATCTAAAATATCCAGTTTTCAATGTTTGCTTGGCTCTGACTTTTTCTTTTTCCGTATGAACCAAGATGACAATCAAGTGTCAATCTTGAAGTTCATTGGGAGTAAGAAGCAAGAACCACTTAACTTTGCTGAGAACAAAAAAAGGATGGACGAGTTTACTGAAAGGATAATAGAAGGATGCCACCAATCCTAGGTTAGTGAGCACAGGTTACATTAATGAGGAGCTGGTGTCAATAACACCAACATTGTTCTGAAAAAAAGACAGCTACTCTTATCTCTTTTGCTTTAGGGACATAGAGTACTCTCTTGTCTCTTAATATCTCTGCTTCTCTGTCAACTGGTTTTCTCACTTCCATGTGCATCTAGTCCACACAAGGCCATCCCAGGTTTAGTTTCACATAATCTCTCCATTCAGTGTCAAAAACAACTAGTTGAAACCTCTGGTCCTGATTACCGTGTGCCAATCGATGGAAATGCGTCACTCTGTGCAACGGACTGCTCAGTACATAACTTTTCATGGGTCCATCCAATCCACATCCCATTCTCTTAAAGCTGCTCTCCCACATGCAGGCACCTGTAGTGCAAGTTATACTATCTCGTAGGCTCAGCTGATGGGCCTGAAAGTAGACACTTGAACTATTGTGAAATTTAATGTTATAGTTATCAATTATGACAACATATATACTTATATAGCTATAGTGCCTAGAAGTAAATAACCTGTCTCCAACAAAGGGATAATCGTCTCCTATCTAGAGCAGTGGATCTCAACCTTCCTAATGCCATCACCCTTTAATACAGTGCCTCATGTTGTGGTGACCCTCCAACCATAATATTATTTTCTTTGCTACTTCATAAGTGTCATTTTGCTACTGTTATGAATCAGGCGACCCCTGTGAAAGGGTCATCTGACCCCCCCCCCAAAGGGGTCACAACCCACATGTTGAGAACCGTTGATCTAGATTCGTGGTTGTTTAAGTTAGAGCATATCTTTTCATGCCAAAAGACGGCATAATTCAATGCCAGTTACAGAGCTTAAAAACTTATATCTTACTGTCATGAATAGATGACTGAAGATAATAGGCACTTATAGCCAAGTATGGTAAAGAAATCAGATGGTGCCTGGCTTTCAGAAAGAAAGAATAATATCTGGGGTCTTAAAGGCTTATCTTCAATCATCTAAGTGTGGTGTCAGCTAAATCAATACAGCAAAATTTGTGACCCCAAAATTTTAAATAATAAAATCCAAATCAGGAGGAGGAGATGGTATTAGAGCATACATTTTGAGCACCTAGTTTGGACATGTTGTCAAGAGAGGCCAGTCTCAGGAGAAGTATATCATGCTTGGTAAAGCAGGGCGCAGTGAAAAAGAGGAAGACCCTCAGAGATGGACTGAAAAGGTAGCCAGAATGATGGCATCAAGCATAGGAACAACTGGGAGGATGACACAGACCAGGCAGCATTTCATTCTGTTGCACATACGGTTAACTATGAGTTGGGACCTACTCAATGCCACTTAAAAATCACAGCAACATGCATGACAACGAAAGCCCCAAATCCTTTTGGAATGCCCTCAATTGGATTAATCATGTGGTTAATCCCCTCTGACTATTGACCAGGCATTTTAAAAGTCTTAGTATTTCATAGAGTGCAGTAGAATGTGGATTAATGTAGATGTGCTTATTTGTTGTTAGGGACCCTCGAGTCGATTCTCATTCATATGTGCACCAGAAGGAAATACTGCGCAGGCCTGTGCTACCCTCACAATTGTTCTTATGATCCAATCCATGGTTGCAGCCACTGTGTCGATCCATCTCTTTGAGGGGCTTCCTCTTTTTTTCTGCCCCTTCACGTTACCAAGCATGGTGTCCTTCTCCAGGGACTTGTCTCTCTTGACAACATGTATAAAATATGTGGGATAAAATCTCACTATACTTGCCTCTAAGGAGCGTTCTAGTTTTAATTCTTCCAAGACAGATGTAATTAGGGTAAACTTTAACATCTAATCATTTATTCTCCCTTTTGACCCATTTTAAATTTGTTCTAATTTGATTATTGTCTGGTGTCTTTTGGACTGATGTTTTATTTTATTGTTATTGATTGTGTGTGTGTGTGTGTGTGTGTGTGTGTAATTTTCTCTATATGAAATCCAGGACAGGTAAATCTATAGAGACAGTAATTAGATTAACACTCTCTAAGGCAGCAGTTCTCAACTTGTGGGTTGCAACCCTTTTGGGGGTCGAATGGCCCTTTCACAGGGCTTACCTAATTCATAATAGTAGCAAAATTACAGTTATGAAGTAGCAATGAAAATAATTTTATGGTTGGGGAATCACCACAGCATGAGAAACTATATTAAGGGGTCATGGCATTAGGAAGGTTGGGAACCACTGGGGCATGGCAGTGGGGTTCTGAGAAAATGGGGAGCTAACACTGTGTACAAAAATGTGATTGTAGTGATGATTATACAACATTTTAGAATTATTTAAATAATACTTAAATTGTATGATATGCGAATTATATGTTAATAAAGTGGTTAAAATGAAAAACACAAAGAGAAAAGTATATCTTGTAAGGCACAATTTCAAAATTTGTGGTCCAATTGAGAAGAATCCTGGTGTCCAGCCTGTGTGATCATCAGGAGGTGTCCACAGGATGAGGTATCAGGCATCAGAAGACCCCAAACAAACAATCATATCAATGTGAATGAGTGGGGCTGGAAAGGAGACCCAAAGCCCATCTATAGATAAATGGACATCTCTTCTCAGAAGGGTTACAAGGAAGGGACAAGTCAGCCAGGGTAAAGTATAGCACCGACGAAGCATACAACATTCCTCTACTTTTTTCAACGTCCCCCACCCCACTATTATGACCCCAGTTCTATCTTAAAAATCCGGCTACACCAGAGCATGTACACTGGTACAGATAAGAGTTCACAGCATAGGGAATGCGGGACACAAAAGCCCCTCAGGAACAGTAATGGGAGTAGCGATACCATAAGTGTAGGGGGAAGGTGGGGGGAGAAAAGGGGAACGAATCACAATGATCAACATATATAACAAACACATTGGCGGGCAAACAACAGAAACATAGATGAAGGGGGACAACATCATTTATCAAGGGCTCACAAATGGGGGAAGGTGGGGGAGGGAGGATAAAAAGAGTAGCTGAAACCAAGGGCTCAAGTACAAAGATAATGTTTTGAAAATGATGATGGCAACATATGTACAAATGTGCTTGATACAATTGATGTATGAATTGTTACAGGAGATGTAAGAATGACCAATAAAATAATTTATTAAAGATAAAGGAGCCCTGATGTCATGGTGGTTAAACAATTATTTGCTGACCAAAATCAGAGGTTTAAACCAACTGGATACTCTGAGGGACAAAGATGTGTAGTCTGCTTCCTTAAATAGGACAGCCTTGCAAACCCGATGGGACAGTTCTATTCTGTCCTACAGTGTCACTATGAGTTGGAATCATCTGCAGGACAATGGGTTTTGGTTGGATTTTGCACACACGCACACATGCACACACAGAAGAAGACTCGATGGTATAGTGGCTACATGTCCAGCGGTGATGGACAAAGTCAGCAGCTCAAAACCACCAGCCATGGGGCTTTGTACCCTGTAAGCATTTACAGTCTCAGAAACTCAAAGGGGCCATTCTACCCAGCCCCATAGGGTCGCTATGAGTCGGCATCTGCTTGATGGCACTGAGGATACACACACACACAATTGAAAGAAGAGGACAGAAAAAATGTGCATCATTTCTTAGATTGAGTCTGTGACATTTTCTCAATATTGACTAGAAGGGAAAATGACACGTGCTTCCGTTGGTGGGGTTGCACTTACCTTGCACCTGTCCCTGAGAGGCTGGGGGAAAAATTGAGCTGTCCTTTAATTAATACTTCAAATAACTCCCTCTGAAAGAAAAGCAACAGGATCTAGACTCTTACTTTTAAGACAGAAATCACACTTGAGGATTGATTTAAATGCTACACAATAATCCAATTACTGTCATCAGACCTATTTAAAGAAATCTGTTTTCCTGGTATGGTCACGGGACGGGGTTAATGCAAGACTACTTCATAATTACCACTCTGCATGACACAGTTTACAAAGAATGAGAAGATAAACTATATTCAATACTGAACCAAGATTGAATCAGCTTTAACTTTCTTTTGATGATTCAGAAAGCAATTCATGAAGCTGCAGTGTCTCAGGGCTTCTGTTAGAAGCATCAGTACTCTTTGTATAGTGGCTGTGAAAACAGGTCAATTAATGGAGAGTTGTTGGTGATAGGGGGTCAGGTAGTTCAGCTTTTAATTATACAATGAAATACAGTCATTGAATATTCTCTATATAACTTAAATCCTTTGTCAGGAAAATACAGCTTTTGATATTTTGTTCCAAACTAGATACCTACTGCTGTCCAGCCAGTTCCAATCCATAGTGACCCTGTAAGACAGAGGAGAACTTCCTTCTTTGCTTGTAGTAGACTCCTATGGAGGGTCAAGTGGGTTCAAACTACTGGTCTTTTGGTTAGCAACCAAGTGCTTAATCGCTGTGCCACCAGGATTCCTTGCAAACTAAATAGGCGACAGCAATTGAGACACACCAGGAGGTTTCAGAACAAAGAACTCTAAAGCAAAATGTGTGCCTTGTAAGCAGTGTTCCTCACTCATGTGTTGAAGTTGTGAGCTGACAGCCATGCTCTATGAGCAACAAACGAGGAAGATGGAACAAACACCAAGGTTACTGCAGCAATTCAAGAAGACACTCAAGAAAGTTGTCCATTGCACAATGATTACTGTGCTACATGGAAACTTGTGGTTTTCATATAAGGGTAAGTTAAAAAGTATTGCTACACGGTCACAGAAAACTTTATTCAACAAAGAAAGTACCAAAATGTGAAGATACCATTTCTCCACAGAGCTTCTATCTAGTCCTACACACTTCGAGGCTTGCTTCCATCTCTCTCACCCTTCTCTGAGAACCCCTGAGCTCTTCAATGTGTGCCACATGAAGATGACAGTTTTGTAATCCTTGTTAGATACTGTGGTGCCGATGCAGGTTCACAGAACCCCATTCGTACAGCAGAATGAAGCCCTGCTTGCTCCGGAGCCATCCTCACAATTGTTGCTATGCTTGAAGCCGTATTTGTAGCCATTATGTCCATCCATCTTGTCTAGGGCCTTCCTCTTTGTCTCTGCTCCTCCACTTTGCCAAGCATGAAATCCTTCTCCAGGGACTGACCACAGGTCCAACATATGTGAGAGGAAGTCTCTCTATCTTAGCCTCTAAGAAACATTCGGATGTATTTCTTTCAAAGCAGGTGTTTTTGTTCTTTGGGCAGTTCGTGGTACTTTTAATATCATTCGGTGGTCCCCTAATTCAAATCCATTGATTCTTCATTTGTCTTCACATTATGCCCCCTTTTAAGGTTCTTTGTGAATGTGAAGAGCAAGATGATGGTCAAAGTGGCAATACCAGGGCTGTAGGGTTTGGGGTAAGATTTTTCCAAGGAAATTCTTGTGTGACAGTCCTTGCTACCATCGGAGGATGGGGAAGCATGTGCATTGGCGTGGTGGGAAAAAAGTTCTCAGTATAACTTTTTGAGCCCTTTCCTCATCAATTAAATGTTCCTTCCCTTAAAAATTTCTTTGTAATATTGTCCCCCCATTGTCCAAATATTCTTTGAAAAAAAACTACTTATTTGAAATACCAAAGGAGACAAAGGTAGGGTGGTCATTATGCTTTGACTTCTATCTGAAATATCCACCATTCGATACCACCAGACACTCCATTGGAGAAAGACAGGGCTTCCTACTCCCATGAATAGTCACAGTCTCTGAAACTCAGAGGGCCAGTTCTACATTGTTTAACTCTGCTTTATGGCATCACTAAGAGTCTTAATTGACTCAATGGCAGTGAGTTAGGTCTTGGATTGAATAGGAAAACATTCACTAGCAGTGGTCTTTGAAGAGTAATAAGAGTAATACGTTCTCTTCATAATTTGAGTCCTTGACCATCACGGTAGGAGCCCTGGGAATAAAATGATGAAGAACTGCACAGCCAATCAAACGCTTGCTGGTTTGAAACCACCAGTATCACTCTTAGGAAAGCTCTGGTGACCTCCACTTATCTGGTGACCATACACAACGGGCAGTTCTATTTGGGGACCTGTAGGTTTGAATCAATATCGTGACACCCAAACTGCACCAACAGAGCACACGGGATGGTCTGGAAGGACGCTTACCTCTCAGGTTGTAGACTTAAACATCGGTGGCTTGCCAATCGACTGATCTTCCTTACCTCCTAGAACCAAATTTCACTTTTCTTTGTCTGTAAACAGTCAAAGTTCTTGACTTTTCTCTTCCCAGCTCCAAGCCTCAAAAGCCTGGGCCAATAACCTGGAGGTACGATGCCCCGAAGCCACTACTACTTTGAGCCATAAGATTTTGAATTGCTTTCCATCCCTATGGAACTCCAATGCGATATGATCACAATGTTGAGAGGACTATTCTCTGCATCTCAGACTCGTAGAACAGAGTGCAGAACGACAGACAACAATATCAGTTATATAAACACGGGCAAAATCACAGTACTGATGACGATTTTGCATGATAATGACATTCACTGACCAGGTATAATCCGCTGCTAAGTAGCTGGCAGGTATCTGGTTTAATGCAGTACATTCGTTGTTGTTTGCCCTTGAGTTGATTTTAACTCATCGTGCCCATAGCACAGAGTGAAGTGGCCCCATGGGGTTTTCAAGGTTGTAAATCTTCACAGAAGCATATTGTCACTTTTTGTTTTCCCTGTGCAGTGGCTGGTGGGTCAAATTGATAACCAGACAGAAGTGGGCTGCTTCACCACTATGTCGCCAGGGTTCCTGAGAAGTGTGTTAATGCCTCCATTTTACAGAAGTGCACATGAGGCCTTGGGCGGTTATGTAAGTTGCTGTTTAAATGATTGCGGAGCAAGATGGAAGGCCAGGTCATTTTGACTTCAAAACAGAAGCCCTCCAAAACATAACATTGACAAGTGGAAGGAGAGGGATGACCCAGACCCAGACCTGTTTGATTTCTAGATATAGAAAAGCAACTACCTATAAGGACTGCAAAGGAAGGATGCTTAACTCAGAAACAAAGAATGATCTCTTCAGTCCCACAACTTCCCAATCTCTCAGCCCACTCTTGCTTAATATCTTTTTAATAGGAAGAAAGGCAACATATTTCCTTCCACTGATAAAAATTTACAATTCAAGACCTTGTGCAGGGAAGAGCATGTTTTTTGGGAGCAGACAAAGTTTGAATTCCAACTTCTCGTATTAGTGATGCAACATTAGACTACCTTTCTGAAATACAGTTTCATCATCTGTGAATGGTATGCTAGACCAGCCACATCTCCCAGGCATTTCCAGAGATTTACATTAAAGCGTGTAGGACAAACATCCATCATAGTGAGTTTGTCCTAGAAAATGTTTAACAAACTGGAAAATGTTTCCAATCATATTCTTTCTTACCAATACCATCAATTCCCTTACTTCTTTGTCTTTGCAAAGTGTTTCTGCCAAACCCCACATTGTAATGGTTTTATGTTCATTCATTTTTACTTTTCTTACTTCTGGGTGGCTTAAGTATTCGGGAAAATTATGTTAAAATAACGACAAACTTTTTTTTTCACATGGTGAACTCCTACTGTCCACTCCCTACTAGATCTTCGATGGATTGCAATATTTTTATTATTCATCAGTCCAAACAATTTTCAAAAATGTCTGCTAAACACAAAGGTGATAGGTCAAACCCACCATCTGCTCCATTTGAAAAAAATGTTTGTCTTCTCACGTGAAGATTTATTATCTCCTAGATTGTAGCTAGATCTTAGAGGTTATGGCAATGGACGTTGAGGAGAAATGAGGAGCTAATGAGTACAGGAATGTAGAAAAGGTTCTAAAATTAATTGTGCTGATGATTATAAAATACTTTAATATATTTAAACCATTGAATTGTATGCTATGTGAGTTTTTTGTCAATAAAACTATTAAAATACATTCTCTAACTTTCTTTAAAAAAATAAAAAGATTTACAGTCTGAAACCCCTATATGGGGTTATAATGCATGGGAATCAAATCGATGGTTTCAGGATTGGTTGTTTTTTGTATACCAAAATTATTCCACTTTTTTCATTTCCCAAGATTTAAAGTCTGCTTCACCTTCAGCAGAAGTCTCCTTCTATCTTCTTTTCTGAGTAGGGGAAGGGAGAGTCATTTCATAGTTACCTTTTCAACTCTAAGTAGGCCAACTTAAAAATGATATATTTGCCATTCTTCTCTTTCATTACTCTTTCTTGTTTCAGAGGAAGAAGTATCTACCTCTTCTAAGACTGTCCCTCCCACTACTCTGACCTCCCCATGACATTCCTCTGTTAGCCAACTCTTCTGCCTCTTCCATGATTTCTTTTCTCTTTACACAAATTCTGTCTCTTGGACCTGCAAACGTCTTCACATCTCTCCTTAATAAAAATATTCCAGCACCCAACAAAGTGTCTAGGAAGTGGTAGATAACAGGTATTTATTAAGTGAGTTAAATCGATTGTGAAAAAATTCTCTGTGAGAAAAAATTCTATTTATCTTTCCCTTCTCTCCGAATATTTGTTGAAAGGGTTGTTTATAGTTACTTCTATCTTATGTGTGGAACTTTTGAACTTGTTCAGTCCAGTTTGACTCCCTACTGAGACTTTGACTTTCCCCTTTCATCACCCGTTGTCATTGAGTGCATTCCACACATAGTGGGAGCATGTGCAGGGTAGACTGGGTTTTGGAGCAGTTGGGGGAGTCATACTGCTGACTCTGCAGTTAGCATCCCAATGAGTATCCCATTACACCTCCAGGGCTCTTTGGCCGCTCAGATACACTAAAGCAGAATCTACTGTTCAACAGACTCCTCAGGTGAATCTTGTACACACTGTCCCTGACCCAGACTTGTAAGAGAAATTCTCAACTAGGGATTGAACTGGAAAGAAATGGTTCAAAGCCCTACTTGTATGAAATAATGGATGTTCAATTGCCATTGATTAGAATTGAAATGAGCTGAAAACACATGGCATCATTGCCATTCTTACAGGAATGCAAGAAAAGCGAAGTGACCCAATTATTTCTGGATGAATTGAGAGAGACAGGTAAAAGGTAGCAGGATACAGAAAGACACAAATTCCAAGGGACAAAATGGAATAGAAAGGGAAGGCAGACGCTTCTAAGAAACATTTGCCTTGACTGCAGTTTTTCCTCCCTTACCTCTCATCCAAGAGGCTTTCAACTACCATTAAGATTTACTATCTGGGAAACCCAAAGAGGGAGTTCAGTTCTGTCTTACAGGGTCACTATGAGTTAGAGTCAACTCAATAGCAGTGAGTTTTTTTGAGTTCTTAAAAGATAAAAAAGAAATCACTGTACCAAATGTGTCCCTACCACCTAGATAAGCAAGTAGATGCCCCACTTGAGTATACCTCCTATAGTTCATCCACATTGTAAAGTGTGCTATTAACCAGAGTCAAGTGCTGGGGATATACTGAACCTTTATAAAGTGACTTCAGTTGCTTTGAACCGTGACCCATAATGCTGTTTCCACCTATGTACCCTGTTTGACGATGCAACCACATTCCTGAAGAGTTCTGTAAAACTAACGTAAATTGAATTACACTTTAATTCCTCTTGCTGCTGCCGCAGCACATGCTGCCATCCACAGAAGCTACTCTCTGTTAAGTGCCTCCAAGAAAACACAACTCCCTGCTCTGTCCAGGAGAGAAGCTTTATGCCCAGATAAAGTACTCACTGCCACTGAGTCCACGCCGACTCATAGCTACGGTATAGGACAGGATACAAAAGTCCTGTGAGTTTCCAAAGCCTTAAATGTTTGCAGGATTGGAAATTCCCTTACTTCTCCTTCAGTGACTGGACATTTTGAACTGCTGCCCTTTCAGATCACACTAGTGCAGGTAAAATACACACCACCCCTATCTTCGAGCTTACCCATTAGAGTCCCATGTGGTTCTTCAAACTCTACTCTCACATGACCAGAAGACCAGAAGATAAAAGATGAAGAACATGGTACACTATTTGCAAACAGTTGCCAAGCTGGGCCTTAGTCCACGGGCTCCAACTGAACTGCTTGCAGAGAAGAATTTTTGTGTCCTTTCATCTACCTTGTACTGGGCAATAAGGGTATGGGGTAGAATGGTCTCTGCCCTGATGGACTTAGTTATAACATCAAAGCCATTTCTGATTTTTAATCTTTATATCATTCATAAAACAATCATTTACTGAGTATTAACCAAATGCCAACTTGGTGACAAGCAATAGACAGCAGAGTTGGAAGTGACTAGATGGCAGAGATTTTGCTTGGGGTATAATGGCAGGGCACCATGAGTTATCTATTTTACCTTCCTTCCTAAATTCACCCCCTTTCCACACTTCTAGATAGTCCTCTTAAAGAAGTAACCAAATAAACAATACAACGCCTAGGGCCACAGAGTAACACATCTCTAGCAAAGGGATGGCCAGCCCTCCGGAATCCCATGTCAAGACAGCTGGAAGTAGGCGAGCTAGCAGTCTGACAGCATCATGTAGTTGAAGAAGTAACCCACTAAAGCTCAGTCATGCCAGGGCACTCAACAGAGGTAATTGTTTATGTCACCATCTGGGGTGAGAGCAGGTTGAGGAACAGAACAAAGTGGTCCCAAGAGAGAACAAACCCCAAACAAACAAAAATCATAACTATCCTCGAGTTGATTGTGATTCCTGATGCCCCCCGTGTGTCACAGTAGCACCATGCTGCCAAGAGTTGTCAGGCCCTGGAATGGTGACTTGATTGCCTGACCTTCATTCAAAGCACTTCAAGGACTCAAACCTCCAACCTGTTAGTTACCAGCCCAGACCATTAACTCTTAAAAAAATAATTTTGATAAATCATTTTGATTGGGGCTCTTACAGTTCTTATAGCAATCCATACATCATTTGTATCAAGCACATTTATACATATGTTGCCATCATCATTTCCAAACCATTTTTTCTGCTTGAGTCCTAGGCGTCAGCTCCTTGTTGTTCCCCTCAATGGTTTTTGAACCCTTGATAATTTATAAATTATTTGGATTTTCATATTTACACCGTCTGCCGTCTCCCTTCACCAACGTTTCTAGAACATTAACTCTTTGCACCACCCACGGACTCCAAAAGAGAGGACCTTCTTGCCTGAGCAATTGGGCTAGGGAATTTTGAATCCATACCTTTCTCTGAGGTATTGAGGATATTCCATGACAAGGGAGCTAGATCCCAATTTGAGACATCCTGTAAGGCAGGGCAGAGCAAAAACTCAGTAGGGACATAAATGCCTCCAAATGGCTACAGCATGAAACCCTTAAGCCACCACGGAATAGGCACGGGTCAACGAGAGAGCCTGCCGTAACGAAGGTACAGATGAAAGTCACCAAATAAAATCTGAGCCAGAGAACCTGCATGTAGCTCCCAGCTCGGGAGTAGTCACTACCTTTTCTTTGCCTATCTAATTCAAATCTCTTGTGACATCCCCACCAAGTCTGTGAAAACCACAAAGCAATAAGTCATTTTGCAGTGAAGGTAAAGCGATGTGAAAATCTGCCCAGTGGCTGTGATCAACAAGTTCGATGCCCTCCTTTAGCAAGTTCAGCATCAGAAATATTGACAAGGAGAGCCGGGGGGAGGAAAGCTGCAGTGGGGAAAGAGAAAATGATTTCTGCTCCCAAATCTCTGTTTGCTAGGCTTGATCTGCCTAACCCTGAAGTCAAAGAAAGCATTTCCACCCATTTTCCCACATTTGTTTCCCTCCCCGGTCTCCCAGAGGCTCTTCAGTCTCACACTGGAGATAATCTTCAGATCAATGAGGGCTGATGTCAAACTCTTACTAAGCCATGTTTTCCCAGCTGGGGGTAAATTCCACTTGCCTGGATGTAAAACTTCCTAATTAGAAATGTCAGGTCTCTGTTTAAATAGCAAGGAAGGAACTCAGAGTAGGGGGCACTAGGCCATAATTTAAAAACACATAACTCTTCCTTTACTTGGGATTTCAAGGTTTGGGGCATTGAAGCCTGTAGAGTTCTATTGTGGGTTGACTTTCATTCATTTTCTGCTTGGTGTGTCTTTTGGAGGGTGTGTGTTCAGGAGTGTGGCATGACATATGAGGAGTCGTAGCTGGGAAAGCCCTTAAGTAATTGACTGCAGGAGACAGGGAAAATCCTTCTGTCCTGAAATTGCCATTTGCAGACTTCACTGTTTTGAGTAGAGGCGGGGGTGGAGTCCAGGTGGCTCTGACTCCTGGTGACCCAATGTGTGCAGAGTAGAACTGCACCACAGGGGATTCAAGGCTATGGCCTTTCAGAAGGAGATCACCAGCTCTGTCTTCTGAGGTGCCTCTGGGTGGGTCTCAACCAGGGACCTGTAGGTCAGTAACCCCAATGGACCAGTCCATTCCAAGTCAGAGTGCCCCTCTAGGAGAGGGTAGACCTGTTCTGCAGGATTTCCAAAGCTGCCCATATTTATGGGAAGGAGTTCTGTTAGTACAATGTTTAAACACTCCATAATTAAATGAAAGGTCTGTGGGTTGAACCCACCAGCCACGCAGGGGGCGCAAGATATGAGTTTGCTTTTGTAAAGATTACAATCTTGGAGAGACTGTATGAGGACAGTGGGGCTCTGTCTGACAAGGTTCTTATGAGTTGGAATTAAATCAATGGTAATGGGTTAAGGTTTCCTGGTTAATGTTTATGGAAGCAGACATCTTCTTCCCGCAGAGTAGCTGGTGAGCTCAACACCAACCTTTTTAGGTTAATGGTGTGTGCTTAACCATCTGTACCAGCCAGGGAAGCCTATGAGAAGGTAGAAAAAGATCTGGGAATAGGAAACCACTGCCATTATCTGTCATTAACACTTCCATCCAAACGTGTTTATTGCAGTAGCCAAAGGGTGCATGGAGGAGAAGACTGGGGAGGTGTTAAAAAATATCACCTCATACTTGGGATAGGAGGAACAATTGGAAGAACAAAACAGTGAACCAGATGGATTATACATTCCCCCCAGTTTTAAAAAGGTCTCCTTGCATGGAGCTAACAAGTAGCCTGTTAGCTGCTCGAGTTCCCAGGACAGCCGAGCAAGAGCTGAAGGCATTTCTCAGATTCTGAAGGCTCGGCACTTCTCTCTTCCCTGCGCATCTCACTTCCCAAGTGGCGTTGAGCCCGAATCAGAGTGTGATTTAAAAAAAAAATAGGTTCAATTACCAGCTGGCTTTCATCATCTGAGTTGCTTGCCCACAAAACATTGGAAACAATAGGTCAGACTAAAATGGATGATTATGTTTTTCCTTCAAAAAATGAAAGAAAGTTTCTCTCTCATGTTTTAATTTTTTCCCCTAGAATTAAAAGAGAGCTTGCCAGGTGGCATTTCCAAGTTCTAATTGGGAGCTGGGTAACATTTATCATAATTAGCCCTGTCCCCAGTGCCAGTCTCAAGCAGCTTTCCTGTCAAGTTCCTGGCTGAGGTAGGCATGCCAAAGCAGAATGTGAGACTACTAGTCATCATGAACTCTTTGACTATGCCAGAGCCACCTCCCCTGCCAGAAATACAGGACCCTGCCACCATTTTCGGTGAATGTCAGAAACCTCAGGTGCCATCACTTGGATTTAAGGAGACACCTTCAGCAATTCCCTCAAATCAAAAATATTAAAATTATTGGAGAAAATGTACTGCCAGAATCAAAACGGCGAGCTGCTTATGTTCTTTGACTATATCCATGCTGTCCCTGACTGTGACTTTGCCCTTTGGAAGGCATTTAGAACAATCAAAAGTCCAGCTAGAGTTGGTAGCATAAGTGATCCTTGGCTTTTGCTACAGCTAGGGGCAAAGGAAGGGGGCTGGATAGTGTCATGGTGACACACTGGTTTGCTCACCGAAAGGTCCATGGTTCAAACCCATCAGGCACTCTAGAGGATACAAGATGTGTCGATCTACTTCTGTAAGCATTATATATAGCCTTGAAAACCCTATAGGGGCATTTCTACTCAATGTATGTGAGAAAGTGTCTCTCTGGGTCAGCATCATCTCTATCGATCAGCATGGCAATGGTATTCCTTGGGTTATGGAGAAAAACACAACATTCAGCCTGGCACAAGGTAGGTGATCATTTTACCAGAAGACCAAGTTGGGGGCGTGGCTGGTTTCTCCTCTTTTGTTTCCGTCATGTGTATACCATTGGTCATGAGCTCCAAGCTTGCCTGGCTAAGCCATAGGAAATCACAGGAGATGTCTGCAGTTGTTCTACCCACAGGGGTGACAAAGTTCTGGGATGACCTTCATGAACACTAGAAACTGTTTCCAAAAACTGCATGTGTCAGTATGCGTATGTAGGCCAGCATTGTTCCCCACGGAGCACATCCGGCAGCCTTGAGTGGACTAGATGTTGACCTACTTGGCTGTAAGTCCAAGAGATATCCAAGGACACTGCATTAGGAGCACGACAAATGGGAATCTGACATCTCATCCCAAGGCCCAACTTGATTTTTCCTTGTGGGCTGAAACGAGGAGGTTAAACAAGAACTGATACCATTACTTTGCTTTCCATACTCAGCCCCTGAGAATTTTTCAAATGTACGAAAGTCGAATGGACAATAGAGGCCAGGAACTTTAGGGTGATTGAGGGCTCAGAATTGAGGCTTCATTGGCCCATGGAGGATGGACACTGGTCGGCAGCAACCACGCCAATTGCTGCAAATAAAATTCATGTTTCTTAGAGGAATTTAGTTCCCACATGGGGTCAGCTGAAGAATTATATGTGGAGAAAAAGTGGGAAGCAAGTCTCCCTCTTCTACAGCTACTCTCACCCATCCTCATCAAAGGAAAAGGGAGTTTACACCCTTTGAGGTTACAGAGTCCTGCAAATGAAACTCTGCCTAAGGCTAGGTCTGTGATGGCAGAGCTGCTATTCCTGGGGTGATGTACCACAATATTTGACCAGTCACTGGCCAGGAGACAAATAGTCTATCTTCTATGTCCTTAACTTCACCTAAGCCCTCTCAGAAGCACAAGGCACTTGAGTTTCTTAGTCAAAGCAAGGTCATTTTTTCAAGAACAAGAATGAAAGCAAGAAATGAAGAGCTGAACATTTGAGTTCATGACATTTTCTATCTTGTCTGAGCCTTAGAAAAAAGTTTCTTCACTTCACACTTTATCTAACATAGGAGGTTGGTTGTTTTAGCATTCTTTTCTGCTAGTTGTATAAAAATTAAAAAAGAAATTTAGAAGAATCTTGCATTTTCCCACACTTATCAAAATAAACTAGCAGTTGAATGTTGAGCATGTACATAATCCTGAATGTGCATGTAACTGATCGGCTATGCTTTGAATGACAAAGGCGTTTTGGCATCAGCCAAATGAGATCAGATAAAAATCTCCATGGGCCTTTCTGTGATGCATTGCCTTTCATAGTCAAAATTAATATTTTACTTATATTGAGAGGTACACAGATTGTAGAAGGTTGTCTGAAATTTTAATGGTAATTATTGAAACATTTGTGCAGGAATACTCTGTCACTTCAATTATATGCTACACCCCTGTTCTGTCAAAATGATAGTGCTTATCCACTGGGAATATTGAACTGCAAACAGAGGCTTAAGCATGCTGCATGTAGTTTCTGGAAGTTTCTTTTTACCTTTAATTTATCTTTGACTGATGATCTATGGGATAAGTCGAGCAGGTAGGTTGGGAATTACTCAAGACAGAATGCAGACATCCAACTCCAAATGACTTATCCCTCTCTAATGAATCTGTTATATTTGCTCCCTTCTTTTTAGAATTAATTATTTTCTTAGTGGGAAACACGTATTTCTTTGCATCCATCTATTTCTTTGTATGCCAAAAGAACTTTGTACTTTTTCTATATGTTCAAAGGAACAAGGAGGTTTAGTTTTAAAATAAAATTTCCCAAATCCACACTCTTACTTGAGCTCTCAGGATCATTGACAGTGTTGTGCAGTGTTCTGACTCACAGCAACCTTACATAGAACTGAACAAAACATCACCATCCTCAAAATAAGTTTTGTTTTAGCTCATTGTTGCAACCACTATGCAAAGCAGTCTCCTCAAAGGTCTTCCCCTTTTTCACTAACCCTCCACTTTCTGAAGCACAACGTCCTTATCCAGGCTCTGGAGTCTCCTGTTAACTTATCAAAAGTGCATAGAGTTCTTTTGGCAGTCTATGATACTTTCAATATTTTTCCTGAACACCACCATTCAAGCGCATCAATTATTCTTTGGTCTTCCTTATGCAATGTCCAACTTTCACATTTATATGAGACAAATGAAAATACTATGGCTTGGGTCAGGCACACCTTAGTCCTCAATATGCCATGCCCCTCTTCAAAACTGGAAAGAGTTCTTGTGCGGCAGATTTTCCCAATGTAATACGGCATTTGGTCTCTTGACTACTGCTGTCATGAGCATTGACTCTGGACCCAAGCATTTTGAAATCCTTAATGACTTAAATCTTTTCCTCCATTTTCATGATGTTAACTATCAGTCCAGTTGTGAGGATTTTGATTGGTATTGAAAGCTACAATCCTTGATCTTCATCACTAAGGATTTTAATTTCAGCAAACTAGGTTATGTCCTCCACATGAAATCCACATATTGCATTCCTTCTTCCAATCTTGGTACTCCATTCTTCTTTACCGAATCTATCTTCTCTGATTATTTTCCTATGTGTCCAATTATGAGGATCATAGTGGCCGATAAATAGTGCCCTCACTAGGTATGGGACACAGAGACAAAAACACAAAAATTGAACAAATTCACTGCATTTGAGTCAATGTCAACTTCTATTGATCCTATAGGACAGGGTAAAACAGCCTTTGTGGGTTTCTGAAACTAACTGTTAATAGAAATAGAAGGCAGTCTTTCTCCCAAGGAGCTGCTGGTGTTTTTGAACAACTGACCATGTGGCTTAAAGCCCAACTCATGACTAAGACACCACTAGAGCCCCAAGATAGGCCGAATATTGTGCAATTAACAATATTCACTTTGACTCCACATCCCATTTCCAGGTGCCCCATTGTGGCCAATATTATTGGGCTTTGTTCTCATTGGGGTATTGGTTGATGGTGAATGAAAGTATATTTAAACACCATTAATACTTAGTAGAAGGTATTAAATGAATGGTGCACTATCAAAGAATATGACAATATAACCAGCAGTGATTGTAAATCTTCATCTCTTTCCATCAATTCTGAAATCACACCCATCAGACATCAACCTATACTATCTACACCTGAAGTCAGGAGTATACAGCGTCATGCTTTGATTTTCACTTGGGATGTAACCATACAGGCAACATCACAGGCATTGTGAGAGAGACTGAGAAATCTGCCCCAAATCGAATAATTCCATGTAATTTCTATGCCATGACAGCTGAAGTTCAACAAAAATATATTTGCCTTTTTACCTTAAGCTCTTAAATTTTAGTCCATCAATGTCACCTGACGAGGACTGGTAAAATTGGATAACTTGATAAAATTCAGATTGTGTTATTAAAAATAAAAAACTAAAAAAAATTAAGGTCCACCACAGTTGTCTATCATCTTGCTGTACTACAATGGTTTGTGGATTGCTGTAATTCTGGAAGCTATGCCATGGGATTTCAAATGTCAATAGGGTCATACATGGTGTACAGACTGCAGTGGAACTTCTCAACTAAAATGAGAAAAAATGATCTGACAATCTATTCCTGCAAAATCTGTCCACTACTAACCTTCCTTATAACTGGCAGCAACACATTATCGGATATAGTGCTGAAAGGCGAGCCCCTCCAATGGAAAGGCACAAAAACTACAACTGGAAAAGAACACCCTCAACTAAGCAGAATCAGCCTAAAACATACGGATGAAGGATCTCATTTGCTGATTCAGCACGACTCAAAAACAAGAAGAAATAGTTAGAAGCGTCCATTAATAATTGGGAATTTGAAATGTACAAAGTAGAAATCTATGAAAATTAGAAGTTGTCAAAAAAAACAAAACAGAATGCATAAAGATTGGTCTTGTGGGCTTTAGTGAGCTGAAATTAGCTGCTATTAGTTTTCAATCAGTCATATGACTTTCTTTGCTAGGGCTGGAAAATTCAAGAGGAATAGTAGTGCATTCATGAGCAAAGGTAACATTTTGGGACTTAACTTGAAGTGCAATACTTACTGTGATAAAAATAATATTTATACAACTAAAACAAAGACACGATAAAGTAACTATTATTCAAGGATCTGCACCAAGCATTAAAGCTGTTAATGAAAAAATAGACTAATTCTACTAATTTCTTCAATCTGAAATCAATCAAATGCACCAGCAAAATGTATTGATAATTACTGAGTATTGGAATTTCACATTGGAAACAAAAAAGGAAGGCTCAAACTCAGTTTGCCAAAGGCTAGAGAGGGCAGTGGATGCCCAAATTCATTTTCAGGGTACTCATGGGGAGGAAGCCTCCCGTGGCTCCCCTCTGACCACTAACAAGCTTCACTATTAGACAGTGCGCATTGGAAAGTGAACTAATGCAGATAGATTTAGGTCAACTGTTCTCCCTTTTGACACATTTTAAATGGATTTCCATTTTGATTATTTTATATTGAGATTTTTCTATGGTTTATTTAGTTATTATTGGCTTTTTGTCCCTTTAGAGTTTTTTTAATGATTTTCTATATATGAAATCCAGGCTAGGAAAATCGATGGAGACAGTCACTGGATTAATAGTTTCTTGGGTTATGATAGGGGGTGGGGTAAAAGAATGTGAAGTTAATAATGAATATAAGGAAGAATGAAATGTTCTAAAGTTAACTTTAGTGATGATTGCACAACACTTTTTAATGTGCTTAATATATTGAACTGTATGCTATGTGTATTAGACGAGAGGCTACCGCCCCCACAAACGGATTTTTTTCCCTAGATATGCATTTAACTTTTTCTTTTTTTTACAAACCAACCTTATAACTTTCAAAGTACTCTCCATTACACTTAATACATTTGACAAATGGAATCTATGATTCCATTCTTAGAAACATTTTTCAAACTCATCTTTTTAGATGGTTGACAGCAACTCTCTTGTTTGTTTGGTTTTTTGTTGTTTGTTTGTTTTTTCACCTCTTCTAAGTTGTCAAGTCGCTGTCCGTTCATGACCCTCTGCCTTTGCAGAAATAAAAAGAAGACACATGGTATAAGTTCAGGTGAGTAATGTGTGTGGGACAAGAGAAGCATACTTTTTTTTTTCAAAAAATTGGCACACTGAGCTGGCTGTGTGAGCAGGAGCATTGTCATGATGGCAAAATAAGTCCCCCATCTGCCATAGATCAGGTCTTTTTGTCATATACTGTTATGCAATCTTTTCAGAATCTCTAAATAGAAAGCTTGCTTAACAGTCCGACCTGGTATAACCAACTCCAAATGCACGCAGAGTTGATATTTTTGTCTGTTTGGGAAGTGGACAGATGTTCGAATGAGGTTTGTCATCAATTAACATTTCACCTTTTTTGAAAGGAGAAACCCACACGTATGCTTGTGTTTTTCCCGTAATGCTGTCCTTGTAAGCTGTGTTCGACATCACAACAGTTTCTGCAGCATTTTTCCCAAGGAGGAAATACAATTTCACAGCTGCAGGCTGTTCTCTTAATCTGGCCATTACAAAACACCAGGTCCAAGAGAAACTGCTTTGACAAAAACAATTTACTGTGACCAGAAACAACCTTCTCAGGCAACACCACTGGTCGCAATAACTCAGAGTGAGTTGCTAGATGCGCGGCTAGTGGGAAAAGTGCACACTAGCAAAGCTCTGTTCGGCTCAGTGCAATTCTGTTTTGGGGGGGAGGGGGATACACTTGTATGTCAATAAAACTGTTCATTTTTACTAAAAAAGAGGAAGCTTCAGTAGTTGGGAAACATCACGAATAACTTCTTTATTGGAAATATTTTCTTCAATAACATAAGAAGTGACTAAGTACCTAGACCTTGCTAAATGCAATATACAAAATAGAAACTGACTACATTAGTCAAAAGAAGCAATAGAGAAGCTCCATATCATCAGGAAAAACAAAGCCAAGTGCCTACTGTGGAAAAGGCCATAAGTTACTCATATACAAGTTCCCATTGAATCTGGAAAATAACTAAACAAGTCCTATAATGCCAAAAATGACTTTGAGTAGGTTGTGCCTAGGCAATTGAATCTACTCCAACCCACAGCGCTACTTGGCATTTTGTCTGCTTCCTTGTCAACCAACTGGAAGAGATCCATATTTGTGCTCACCCCAAGGACAGGTGACCCAACAGAATGGAGACATTTTCAAACAATATCATCAATAGCTCATGCTAATAAAATGTTGCTGAAAGTAATTTTTAAATGGTTGCATGTAGGCGAGGGTAAAGTCAGAGAGAGTATTTCAACAAAAACAATAGAACTCTTCATTTAAAAAGTATTTAAATTGAAAGCTGCAGTTTTTTGACAAAACCTCCCTTCAATTCTACACACTCCTGAAGGCATTGTTCCCATCTCTAAACCCCTTCTCTTACAAATTCTGGATTCTTCAATTGACACCTCAGCAAAATGGCAGTTTGTGAATCCTTGAGGGACTCAAGGGTGTTCGTTTCTAATGTTCTGTGAGGTTTCAAAAGAAAAGCTAAGTTCGAATGGGTAAGATTCGAACTGTCATGTGGATGTCGTAAGGTGTGCCAGGAAAATTCTCTGAGTAAACCCCATGCTACCCTTTGAGAATGAGGCAGTATATGGTAGTGATGGAAAAACATTCTCTAGCAATAAAAAGTCCGGGTCTTTTCCTCACAATGCAGTTTTCATTTTTAAAATAATTTTTCATATTAACCCCTCTACCCATAATCTCATTAGCATTAAAAGAGGGAGTGGAAACACTGAACATGACCAGCTAAATGCAACCATGATGAAATGGGGCATGCATGTCACATCTGTTCACCTATTATCTCCTCAAGAAAATCACAGGATGATAGCTAACTTCAAGGAGCAGGGTGATGCAGTCTTCTCACATGACCTCAAAGAGAATAAAGTTGGACACTAATGAAGAGTAATCAAGAAAACCAGTTGGTGAATAAATACCTAGACTTACTTGATTCCTGTTTATACAAATGTTATTTTCCTAGCCATCAAATATTTGTGTAAAACCTGATGTTGTCTAGAAGGCAGAGTTAAGTGCCATGCTGGTTATTCCCCTCCCACCCACCCAGGGACAATTCAAGTCTCTCATATATATAATGTTCACATAGATCTTTGTCCTGTCTTCATAACACTTTTCCCTTCAAATTTCAAGGCACAACTAGTAACACCGGAGCCCACATTGTCTAATTTCATCCAGGCACATCATTAGGATGGTCCTCATTTTTCATTTGAAACAAGAGGTGAGCAGGACGGCAACTCTTCTTTGAGTGGAAAAGTTTAACATCAGGTTGGTTTGAAACTGTTTGGCCTATGTAGCTTTTGATTCCCCAACTAGTTTGTACTTTGGTAGCTGAAGGTGCCGGTGCTCTGCCAGTGCCCCCTTAGATGCATCCTGTGCTCACAAAAGATCCCCAGGTGGCACAAATGGTCTACACTGGACTGTTAACATGAAAGTGAGGAATTGGAACACACCCCAGGGCTCTGTGAAAGGAAGGGCTGGTGACCTTCTCCTGTAAGGTCCATCGCTATGAAAATCCTAGGAAGCAATTTGACCCCCGTAGCACCTGAGTTGTCAGCATCGCCGCCACAGCAGTGGTTTGGTTTTGGTGCTTGGCACCCTGGAGTGCTGTGCTATTGCAAACTTCCCTGATTCATCGCCTCCGGGCTGCCCCGTAGTCTTCCAGAAACACACCTTACAGTTGCAGGAGCTTCCCCTGTTCAAAAGAAAATGTGCATATAAGGAGAAATTCATTACCTACACTCCTTAGCCCTCCGATGGGATAATTCTCAGGTATGTTCTAGAATGTTAGAGGTCCCCAGTGGCATAGAGTCCCAGTTGCTGTCATAACATGCACATTAATGTACTATCTCCCTCTCAAATCCCCATTATTTTATAGACCATACCTATTACTATTGATCAAGTCCAAATCATAGTAACCCATGCGTCAGGAGAGAACTATGTTATATAGGATTTTCATGGCTTTAGATGGATTCAAAAAATCAATTTTTCAATTAATAGCCCAAAAGTTGGCTGCACCTACTAGGGAATAATCTTCTATATATGTGTCCTTGCTGCACTACCCAAATACCCACTTACCTGCACATCCTTATATCAGGGTCTGTTACCAAGAGACAACCCAACCTAAGGGGAAACCTAGCCTAAGATAGAAAGATAGAGATGCTCTACCACCCCCTCCCCCATCCCCCAGTCCCCAGAGTGCTGGTGTTCTACTGGCCTCCTCACAAAGGCTCACTAACCGTCCATAGATCTACTGTGATGGGAAATTGAGTCATGTTGGCTTTGGTTCTATACCAAGAAATAGAAATCACTTCACAATTTCAGCCCTGTCTGAAGTATGAAATATGAAGTCTTAAGGAGGAATGTGATACATAGTATCACTGTAATGGATGTAGAAAATATCAACATGCAATGCAATTTTATTTTTGTGAAAACTTTGAGAGGCTGACAAGTCTTTTCTCTGAGGCTGAATTCATTGTCTGCGTTCCAGAAAAGCAGCCGTGCAACATGATATAGACGACCGGGCTCAGACAAAGGTTTGTCCACATGCTCAGAAACTTCCCTGCAAAGAAATAGTAACAAAATACATACCAAGAACCTTGACCTTCATTGAGAAAACTTACTCCTGATCCTAATAACAACCAGAGAAACCGTAATTCAGAAGTAAAAAAAAAAGATAAAGATAATGTTCAGGTTCTGGTCGTAAGTGAAAAAATTAGAAAGATCACATAGATTTCCTTCGGTAAACATACACCTTCCAAAAATTTTAAGTAGCCAATTTCAAAAGGAACATCTCTCACCCTCAATGATACCTCCCCTCCCCCAAATGATGTCTCACTCTGATATCAAGCAAAATACAAATGGAATATAAGACATGAGCTCCTAGAGGTGAATTTTGTTAAAAATTCAGGAAGTTACTATGCAAGATAAACTGGAGAATATACTTTCTTTGCAATGCATGTCATTTCAATAGGCAAAGACATGTATGCACAGGCACGCATGGGTGCATGCAGAGACCCCTCTGTGCTTGGCATAGCTTTCTGGCATGAACAACGCTAATAGGAAAAGGAGAACAATCTCTACTAGAGTGATGGATTATTTCTCCTTGCCAGGAAGGCTTTCATAGACAGATTCTCACTCCATCATTAACTATTCAGGCCCCGACTCAAGCTCCTGTAACAAAGCCTGCTCTCTCTTTTTTATGATGTCCACTTTGCATTCTTACGGTTTTAATGGCTGCATCTGTACTCAGGACCCATCATCCTCTATAGTGCACAAGAGATGGTGAAGGTCAATCTGTTTCTTTCTGTCCAATCCATTTGTAAAACACTTACTGGCAGTATGCATTGTGGAAGGCACTGTGCAAAGCAGGGTGGGAAACTCAAAGAAGTCTGTCATCAATTTCAAACGTGCATTCCCTAAATTAAACGGTTTCAAAGACTAGTCTCCAAATGCTGGGTGGTACTAATCAGTGCATAAAATTGGCATCTGCAACAAGTGAGGACACACTGCTAGCAGCTTTGTTCAAGAAGGGCTTTGAGAAAAGATGGGAACTGCATTGTCCCCACTCATGGATTTGACTTGGAAAGAAGTCAGCAATTTATTGCCACGAAAACTTTTCGAGAAAGGCACTGCGATGGTTCACTCAAGTGGGCCCGGTGAGTAGAAGGCTGGAGATGAATGACACAGACTGAGCTGCTCAAAAATGCCCTGATTCAAAAGCTTGGAAAATAGAGATGGGCATCAGAAATGTATCATTTTTAAGAGACCACTACAAGCACAAGTTAAACCCAATTCAAAGTCAAGTTTAGGAAACACTTCCTTACACTATTTGTTTCTTTAGCGTTACTGAAGTATCTTTCTTGTTTATCCCTCCCTTCATCCCTGCCCCTTCCTCAAAATTGAGCTCAAAGCCTCCAGAAAGTCTTCCTTGAGTTCATCTCCCTGGTCCACATATTGTTTGTTTTTGATGATTAAATGAGGGAAGAGGTCAGAGGTCAGAGGGATTCTTGATAGTGATTAATCCACAAAACAAAAACGAGCCTTCGGCTCCTGTCGGCAAAAGGAGGAGACAGACCTTTGGTGGATGTTCAAACTTCAGAATATTCTATATGATCCTGAGGCACAATTCATGTATTTGGTTCAGTAATTTAGTAGAATTCTTGCCTTCCATACATGGAACCTGATCAATTTCAACCCCAGGCACCTCAGGCTCAGTCACCACCCAACTGTCAGTGGAGGTTTGCATGTTGCTCGGATGCTAAACAAATTTCACTGGGGCTCACAGACCAACATGAAATAAGAAAGACTTGGGGATCTGTTTTTATAACATAAGCCAATAAAAACCTGTTCATCATAATTGTTCGATCCATTGTGCATGAGGTCACTAAATTCAGGATATGACTTTACAGCTAACCCCACCACCCCCAGAAGTATAAGGGTCCAGGTTGATTATCTCTACGGTTGTAAAGAAGAAGCAAAAATCCAGATACCTAGCTAGCAACTTTAGAGAACTCTCCAGAAAGGGTCATGGGAATCAAAGGAGTTCTTAAGAATTGCAAAACAGCTGCAAAATCTTATTTCATGTCCTTAGCACAGTGCCAAACCCTGGGGAATAATAGCACAGACAGGAAATCTATATTAAATACTCTTTACACATCAACCTTTAAAAGTTCACTATCAACTTCTCAAAATGATCCTCTACAAAAGCCAGCTAAATCATGGGCGACCTTCACATAACTTGGTGACACAGAAACGGAAGGGTCCCTGGGGACTCAGGGAAGCAGAGCACCGAAGCCACAGGAGACAGAGGGAGGGGAGGGTGCTCACGGAGGTGTCAGACAACTCTGCATTTGCATGCAATAGCCACTTGAACTACAGGCGCCATCAAAACTGCCCGCGTGGGGGGAATGCTTGAGTCCACCTACTTGCCCAGCGTTGAAGATCTGCTCGAGGGGAGTGGGGAGGGCTGGGGAGGCATCAGGGAGTGGAAAGGGCATCGGAAGATAAGAAAAGGTCTGAATCACAAAGATGGTTCGGAATAGGTGCCTCCTTCAATTTCCTCTAGGGACATTGATTACTCCCTTAAGCAGCTTGGTGCTGCTGCAACTGAAAAACCACACGTTTTCTGTAACAAACATACTTCTTTTTCTTACAGTAAAGGAACTACAAGTACAAATTCTGGCCAGAGGCATTCCTTGGGGAAGGCTCGGGTAGAAGGCTCTCTCCGTCCACTTGGGGAAAAATCTTCTTTTCTTGGCCCACGCTGGCGTCCTCGGAGATCTCAACATAGCAGCTCTTTCCCACGTGATCAGCTTGCTTATGTGCCTATGTTGCTCTAGTTCTATCTCAAAACGACTAGGTTTGAGGAGCTCCAAGGGCATAACACTTGAGCTCTTGGTTAGTAACAGAAAGATTGACAGTTGCAACCCACTCAGTGAGTCCTGCTAACGACAAGAACATCCCTTTGAAACCACCAGCTGTTTTATGGGAGAAAGGCATATCTTTGGTTTTTTAAGTTTTTCTTTTTACTCGCCTCAGAAATAGTCTCCAAAACCCACGGGGACAGTTGGACCCTGTCCTATAGTGTTGCTACAAGTCTGCATCAACTTGACGGCGGCGAGTTTGGTTTCTTAGTTGCACGGTTCCATGGGACAAAGACGTGTTGACTGGCTTCCACAGCAATGACAGCCTCACAAGTCCTATGTCACACCACACTCCCAGAAGGCACATCCTCCACGGCACCTAACAACAACAGCAGCAGCTGCGCCGGTGTTTAAGAAATAGGAAATCATCTGCATATGAATTCTCGGAATGGATATGTGGATAGTAGTAGATCACTGGGTACAAGGATTATAGAGAAAACCATTATACATAGGTCTCTAAACCAGCCTGGGAAAATTCTAAAAGGAAAATTTTCAAAACAATTAAGTTTAAGATACAACCTACACTGACATGGCTTCATTATTAGAACAAAGAAACCTCTCTTCTCCAAAGGGATTATACCCAGTAGGACAAGGGTCAGGACTCCACTGCCGATGGAGGGGGGAGGACTGCAGGAGAGAGGGTACAGACAAGAAGAAAGCAGATGCATAAGCCTCCCGTGAGGCAAAGTTTGGTTGTGAGGTGTGTGTGTGTGTGTGTGTGTGTGTGTGCACATCCATGCATGTGTACGTGAGCTCATGTGCTTCCAAGGACACCTGCAAGAGTATTCTTGTGTGTCTAAATTAATGTAGGAAATTCATTGAGGAATGTGCGATCCCTCTCTGACTCATTTGGCCGCAAAGCCCCCAAGTCCTGAAACCAAACCTGACCTCCAAAAGGGCCAATATACATTTGAAACCTTATTATTGTTGTTGTCATAGAAGTGTTTAGCAGATGGTCTCAAATGGAGTAACATACATAACCTTTCACTTGGCTGTTATCAGCCTACAAACATTGACTGCTGCCATGGTGGATGGGTCAGCCTGTCACTAGCATCATATCCCCAGTATTCACATTTTATTTTTTTAAGCTGTCTCATCAGTCATAGCACAGCAGAAGAAAAAATAAAGAGAAGACCAATTTGCTATTTATCACCACCACCCCCCTTCAAATCGATGTGCACTTCTGCTCTAGCTGCCTGTGATATGAAAGAAGACTATACGGGCCTGCTTGCTGGTG
This sequence comes from Tenrec ecaudatus, assembly GCF_050624435.1. Lineage (NCBI taxonomy): Eukaryota > Metazoa > Chordata > Mammalia > Afrosoricida > Tenrecidae > Tenrec > Tenrec ecaudatus. The sequence goes on from NC_134548.1 coordinate 141,309,310, forward strand.
AAAGTTGCAGGGCATGTGAGTGGGGTTTGCTTACAAGCATGTTTATGCACATTGTACAGCTGAATTGGTAGCCTCTCTTGAAAGATTTCCCCGGCTAGACTAAGGACGATTATGACTTTGACTTTAGGTGCTGGGCTGGGATCCCAACTCTGAGTAACACCATAGGACAGAACAGAGCTGCTCAATTTTCACCAGGAGAAAGATGGGGCTTTCTACTCCAGTAAAGAGTTACAGTCTCAGAAACCATAGGGGCAGTTCAACCCTTCCCTGTAGAGTTGCTAGAAGTCAGAATTGATTCTATGACAATGAGATAGTTTCCAAGGATATAATCTTGATGACATCGGATCACCAGGTCTTTTCATTATGGAGCCGCTAGGTGGGTTTGAACTGCCAACTTTTCAGTTACCACTTGAGGGCTTAACCATTCCACCACCAGGTCCACTGCTTTTGCTAATTAAACTAATATTTGAACTTCTGTCTTGGTATCCTCCACTAGATATTTTCAAGGCCAATACAACATTCAAGTGAAAGTGAGGGATGATCGTTAAGGGCACAAGCTGCATTCAATATATGCAGTGTGTTCTCCCGATGTGAAACCTCTCCCTTGTGAGAGGATTCTTTTTAGCATCTCATTAGGTATGCTTTGTACATGACCTTGGGAGCCGGGTGTGCTCTGAAATAATGTTCTCTTGAACCCTAACAGTACACGATCAACCTTTAGTCATTATACTTGGAAACTGAAATCAATTCCCCACTTTCTCAACCCTGGCTTTAGGTCCAGGTTTTTGAAAGGTTATTTTGTGGGTAAACGTGCCTCCACAGTTCAATGGAGCTGATGAACTGGACCGGAGAAAGCCACCCGACTGACAAGCCCAAGCACTTGAGGATGAAATGAGAGACGTGCTGTTAGAGAATGGGTTAGAGGTCTGGAATTCTGATCTCATTATAGGGCCATCCTGTGCATGCTGAAGGCAGTGTCCACACATTTTCTTCTTAACAGCCCTGCACTCCTCAGGGCATGGGTGATATACATTTGCTTTAATTACCTTGATGGCTGCAGAGTATTTCTCTTAAATGACTAGCAGTTAACTCTTGGGACAATAAAAGGGCTTCTGAAGCATCTCCAGGAGACATTAAACTGCCCTGGAAGCAAAAGACTATAAGATCAAAGAGGACTCACGTATCTGTCTGGAATGGAGGAAGGAAAACAATTTGAGCTGGGGTTCCCTAGTGGAGATGTGATGAGAATGCTGATTCCCAGGCCCAACTTCTTAGAGCTTCTGATTCCTTAAGTTCGTGATAGGACTTAGGAGTCTTTATTTTACAAAGCCTTGTGGAGATTCAGAAATACTGCTGTCATTGTCACCACTTAGGTATGCTTAGCTGCTAATCTGAAGGTTGGTGGTTTGACCCCATCCTAAGGTACCACAGAAGAAAGGCCTGGTAATCTGCTTCTGTTACAATTCCAGTCAAGAAAACCCTGTGGCATAGTTCTGCTCTGTAATACACGGGATCAACATGAGTAAAAATCAACTCAACAGCAGGTTGGGTATGTTGCTTGGTTTTTGAGAAAAATTAGCGAGAGAATTTTATTTCTGAAAATTCAGAAAAAGGAGAAGATAGCATCAGTTCAAAGCAAAAGAAAAGAAACTCCCTGGGAAGGCAGACAGCACAGATCCTGCAGGAGAAACCACAGTCTAAGTAATGGTGGGCTGATTTGACAAAATAGCCAGAGGAAGTTGGCGAAGGCTGCAGACACCACAGTAAGTATCTGTAAAGACCTCTTCTGGTAGGGATGAAACCCTCGGGCCATCTTTCCCACCTGCAGGATAGTAGTCAATGTAGTAATCAGAAAGATGAAGTTCAGTGCTCCGTGCTCCACATGCAACATACATTCAGCCACGAACAGGCTGACAGGTAGACAGACAACCAGCACAGACTTTTACACAGGAGAGCCTCAGGAGATGATTGGGGCCAAAGTTGGCATCTAATTCATGCAGTGGGGCTACCAAGTTCTCTGCCATGTTTGGATGGTGAGACCACAGGCGAAGAACAAGAAGTATGTGGAACTGCTGGTATGGGTCTCCATGAGGTCAGTTCCAAATGGTGGTTATTTGGGGCAATTCCATGGCAAGGGCAGTCCTCAGGTTATGATGGAGGTCAGTCCCTAACTCTTTTAGGTGAAATGGAACATGAGCAGACAGTTCTGCTTTAGCCCGACTTTGGTGTAGGAAGGAGCCCTGGTGGTGTAGTGTGTGGTTGCACTGCTGCTACCCAAAGGGTCAGCAATTTGAAACCACCAGCTACTCTGCTGGAGAAAGATGGGGCTTTCTCCTCCTGCAAAGAGTTAGTCTCAGAGAGCCACCGGGGGCACCGCTATCCTGCTCTATAGGGTCTCTATGAGTAGAAATCAATACGAGGGCAGTGTTGATTATTTATTTATTTTGGTGTACAAAAATGCTCAAAGAAGGCTTGTTTCAAATAGTGAGAACAACCTTCCATAGCATCACAGGGCAATGTGTCCAGGCAAAGGGCAACTTTGAAAAAAAGGCATTCTTAAATCAGACCTCTCCAGGGATTGCCTGACCTTCGCATTTTCGAGGTCTTCCCTCTAACCTTTTGCTTTATGAGCATTTCCTGCTTATTACAAATTCAGTGTAAATGAGTAAGGATGGATGTCATCAAATTCAGGGCGTCGTCTCTCTTCTGTCAGTGTACTGGCTACTGAGAAAGGAAATCAGATGTGATTTGGTGCATAAGAAAGAAAGATGCTCTGATGGATCATGAGAAACTAACCCCCATCCAGAGGAGAATGAACGGAGCCCTGGTAGCAGAGTGGTTGTGAGTTTGGCTGCTAACTGCAAGGTCTGCCATTCACCAACCACCAGCAACTCCTCAAGAGAAATGCAGGCTTTCTACCTACTCCATTGACAAGGACAGTCTCAGAAACTCACAGGGGCAGTTCTACCCTGTCCTATAGGGTAGCTATGAATTGGCATAGACACCATGACAGTGGGTTGGGTGTGTTGTTGTTGTGATTGTTGTTTTGATGAGCTCCTGAAACAATATAGTTTTCATTATAGGAAGCCAGACTTTCTTCCCTCGATTACTCTAAAATATCGTGATAGGAGAACAGGCAACCAAACAACAGAACAGATGAAGCTGTGAGCTGGAATCCCCAAAACCTAAATTCAAATCCAAGTCCTGTGGTATGGAAACTGGGGGAAAGTATTGAACACCTCTTTGTCACTGTTTCCACAACTATTACCATAACAAGACTTTCTTTTATTTTTAATCATTTTATTAGGGGCTCATACAACTCTTATCACAATCCATACATACATCAATTGTGTAAAGCACATTTGTACATTCATTGCCCTCATCAGTCTCAAAACATTTGCTCTCCACCTAAGCCCCTGGCATCAGGTTCTCATTTTTCCCCTCCCTCATGAACCCTTGATAATTTATAAATTATTATTTTGTCATATCTTGAACTGTCTGACGTCTCCCTTTACCCACTTTTCTGTTGTCCATCCCCCAGGGAGGAGGCCACATGTAGATCCTTATAATCCGTTCCCCCTTTCCAACCCACCCTCCCTCTACCCTCCCACTATCACCACTCACACCACTGGTCCTGAAGGGATCATCCATCCTGGATTCCCTATGTTTCCAGTTCCTATCTGTACCAGCGTACATCCATCCTCTGGTCTAGCCAGACTTGCAAGGAAGATTTGGAATCATGATGGGGGTGGGGTGGGGAGGAAGCATTTGGGAACTAGAGGAAAGTTGTATGTTTCATTGTTGCTACATCGCACCCTGACTGACTCATCTCCTCCTCGTGACCCTTTTGTAAGGTGATATCCAGTGACCTACAAATGGACTTTGGGTCTCCACTCCGCACTCCCCCCCTCATTCACAATGATATGATTTTTTGTTCGGATGATACCTGATCCCTTTCTTTCAGCATACTGAGTACAGAGTATAGGAGATTAATACAAAGCATTGAGCATATTGCCTGACCCATAATAAAGACATCACAGAAGAAATCCTATCTGAATCAATGTGCCACAAGCCATGGAAATGTGAGGAGATTGTCTTTGTAAAAGCTTAGGAAACCAGCCTTACTTTTGTCCTGTCCATGTTGCCTTGGTGATAGCAGAAGGTGCTTGGGGATTACAGAATGAATGCCAATTATATATAAATACCTCAGTTATTTGTTATAACTACTGCCAGCTACCAGAGGCTCTGATTGCTATTCCTTCCCCTTCTCCCTGTGGGCTCCCTCTTCTGTTTTCTAGGCGCCAATGTAAGACCAGACCTCCTAGCATGAGACAGCAATTTTCTTGTATTCTGCATCCAAAACAAATTTATCTAAAATGCAAAAGCTAACTAACACAGGCCCAAACAAGCTAATGCCAGGAAATAAGAAGAATGACTAGCAAGTGATAAGATTATAACAAGGTTGACATTGCCCAGCAAGGATGAGCAGGAATTCAATCCCCCAAATGTGGAGTTGAAGTCAGTCCCAGATTCTCCATCCTCATTACCAGTCACCACTCCTGAAATACAAACAATCTCTCTCTCTCTCTCTCTCTCTCTCTCTCTCTCTCTCTCTCTCTCTCTCTCTCTCTGTTTGCATGTATGTGTATGCGTGAGTGTGTGTGTGAAAGTAGCTGCCAAAGGGCTGAGTCTGATCTTAGGCAATAGGCGTATGCCATCCACAAATTAGAGAGAGCCACAGGATATCCCGACCTTCCGGCAAGCTTCCTCCTAGGAATTTGGAGCTGATTTCCCACTACAACTTCAGGATGCCAGCCATAAACTCCAGAGTCCATAGGACACCCTTACTTTCTACCTTGCTGGAATTTTTTAATTTGGAGGAACAACTCACAGAAATCTTAGAGACTGACTACCATGCATATGATTACAGATTATAGCAAGCAAGAATACAAATGAAGCAATACCTAGGGCAATGCTTCTGGAGGATTTCCAACACAAAGCTTTCATGTCCAAAGGGAGGCACTACCCACCCTAGAGTAGACGCCAGCAACCAGGAAGCCTTCTGGGTTCAGGGTTTTTATCAGCTAGTCCTCCATGATGGGTTAAATCATATCTCCCGAGGTTGGTTGATAATGACCGATAGGTATGTAAGTCAGTTTTTGCTGGCCTGGCCAGCTCTTACTTGTTTACACAAATTCTCAGAAGTGCCCTGAAATTACAAGACGAAGCCTCATCCTCCCCCAGTTGCTCTAAGAATCATTATTTCTCTGGAGCCAAGGACAAAGTTTACCATACCTAGGTCCTTTGTTCCACTCTCTCCCATACACACGTCTTAATAAAGAATTGATTCTGAAGTGTGCTGGTGTTGGTTGTTTATATCCCGCACTCTCATTAGATCAAAAGAAGGTTTACAGTGCTGATCAAATGTACTATGGTCATTTTCCTCTAATTTGGGGGTGTGGCTTACTTTCATAATTGGTAGCAATATCACCCAATATTTGTATCATGATTGTCACTTGCAGAGCACTCTCACAGTCCACAGGATGAGACTGTGGTAAAGACTAACAAGCAGGCATCCTCAAAGCTTCATTTTATTGCTAGTGAAACCAAGGGAAAGAAAAGAAAGCTGTTTTTTGTTCCTTTAGCTTCTGAGAGAAGTTATGTGTATACGTTGTCCCACAGAAATGTGTGTCACTGGCAGCATGACAGATAGGGTGAACCTTCTGAGAGGGGATGTATGAGGACCAAAATCATACTGATAGTAAGTGGTAGATCAAGAGTTCTAATATACTTCTATGGGAACTATACGCACATTGTACCACTGCATATGTTGCCCTAGGTGGATATGGATAGGGATGAGCTCAGGGCTCTTGCCCCCAACACATTGCTTACATGTCCATGTGTATTCGAATCACTTGGAGAACTTAAATGCATATGGGAAAATGAAAAGATCATGATTTTTTACCCCATGAAGTTTTTAAAGCACCTTCAGACAGTGTACACTTTCCTGATTTGGGGAAAACAGGCAAATACAAGATGATAGTTGTGACAGACATAGATAGGGCCAGTTTCTATCATTATATGTGCACAGGCTCAGCTGGGAATCTCGGGATTCACATTTCTCATCTCTGCAATAAGTGCATTTCCAGCATTTTCCCCATTTGCCTGCTGGTAAGAGCCTGCTTGTTGGAAAAGCAGATTTGGGTGTCCACTGCAGATACACTCAGTCAGGTCATTCAGTGGTGGGTAGTGGGTTCTGTCAGTCTTCATTTTCTCGCTCGCCACCATGTAAATTCTCATGCTAACTAAAACATCATCGGCTAAAAGAGAGTCCATTAAACAGTAAATTCTCTACAAAAACGTTATTTAGAAAGACAGCACCTAGCCTAGCGTGCAGAGAGGCCAGCTTGCCAAATCCAGGGTTAAGAGAAGGGGCCCTGGGTTACACAATCCCCTGGACCAGATGGCTACACTGGAGAATTCTACCAAGCATTTGGGGAAGAACTAACACAAATCCTACACAAACTCTTCCAGAACATAGAAAAAGATGTCAAACTCCTGAATTACTTCTATGAAGCTACTATAATTCTGATACCCAAACCGGGCAAAGATCCCACAAGAATCGAGAACGACAAACCAATATCCCTAATGACCATTGATGCAAAAATCCTTAACAAAATACTAGCCAACAAAATACAAAAGTATATAAAACAAATAATTCAATATGACAAAGTGGGATTCATACCAGGGATGGTTCAACATACGAAAGACCATTAGTATTATTCGTCACATTGACATGAAAAAACTAAAAGAACCACATGATAATATCAATAGATGCAGAAAAAGCATTCGACAACATCCAACACCAATTCCTGTTTAAGACACTTGCAAACATAGGAATGGAAGGAAAGTTTCTAAAGAAAATACAAGCTATGTATGGAAAACCAACAGCCAACGTGGTAGTCAATGGAGCAAAGACTAACACAATCCCACTGAAAAAGGGGACCAGACAAGGATTCCCCTTGTCCCCACTCCTATTTAATATCGTGCTGCAGGTGTTAGCTAACAGCATAAGGCAAAGAAGAGACATCAAAGGCATTCATCTGGGGAAGGAAGAGGAGAAATTATCGTTATTTGCAGATGATATGATTTTATATATGGAAAATCCCAAAAGTTCCACAAGGGGAGTACTGGAAGCAATAGAGGAGTTTGGCAGAGTGGCAGGATACAAGATCAACAAACAGAAGTCCATCGGACTGTTATACACATCAGATAAGAACACAGAAGAAGAGATCAAAAAGGTGATAATACCCTTCACAATAGCCAAATATAAATTGAAGTATCTAGGGATATACCTTACTGAAAAAACAAAAGATCTATATACGGAAAACTATAGAACACTATTAGAAGAAACCAAGGGTGACCTCAACAAATGGAAGAATATCCCATGCTCTTGGATTGGGAGACTTAATATAGTTAAGATGTCAGTTCTGCCAAAGGCACTATATAAGTTTAATGCCATCCCAATGCAATTACCATCATCTTTCTTCCAAGAAATGGAAAAACTGATTACCAACTACATATGGAGAGGGAAGAAACCCAGAATTAGCAGAGAACTCCTCAAGAAGAAGGACACCGTGGGAGGGCTTGCTTTACCTGACTTTGGCACATACTATACAGCCACAGTTCTCAAAACTGCATGGTATTGGTACAATGACAGATGCTCAGGCCAATGGAAAAGAACTGAAAACCCAGAAATAAAAGTCATCAGCATACAGACAGCTGATCTTTGATAAGGGCCCCAAAAATATCAAATGGGAAGCAGATACCCTCTTTAACAAGTGGTGCTGGAAAAAAATGGATATTTACATGCAGAAAAATGAAGCAAGACCCTTATCTCACTCCATGCACAAGAATAAACTCAAGGTGGATAACAGACCTTGAAGTTAAACCCCAAACTATTAGGGCCATCAATGAGGGAATTGGGACCAACTTGAGAACTTTGGCACAGGGAATACACAGGCTATCAGAAATAGGGAAGGACACAAACACTGAAGAGGCACCAATTGACAAATGGGATATACTGAAGATAAAACACCTGTGTACATCGAAAGAATTCACTAAGAGAGTAATAAGAGAGTCCACGGACTGGGAAAACATCTTTAGCAAGGACACATCAGACAAAGACTTTATTACTAAAATCTACAATACTCTGCTAGCTTCCAAAAAGAAAAAAACTAATAGCCCACTTGAGAGGTGGGCAAAGGACTTGAACAGAAGTTTCACAGGGACAGATTTGAATGGCCAACAACCGTATGAGAAAATGTTCCCGATCTATAGCCATAAGAGAAATGCAAATTAAAACAACAAAGAGGTACCACCTGCCACCCTCAAAGGTAGCCCAATTCAAAAAATCAGAAGACAACAAGTGTTAGAGGGGCTGTGGGGAGACAGAATTCTCATCCACTGCTGGTGGGCCTGTAAGTATGTACAGCCACTATGGAAATCAATCTGGCGATATCTAAAACAGATGGAAATAGAGTTACCATCTGACCCAGCAATCCCCCTACTGGGCATATACCCAGAAGAGGCAAGAAGCAAACCAAGGACAGCTATCTGTGCTCCAATGTTCATTGTGGCACACAGTTCACAATTGCAAGGAGTTGGAAACAACCCAAATTTCCATCAACTGATGATTGGATTAAAAACCTGTGGTATATACATACAATGGAGTACTACACATCACTAAAAAGCAGTGATGAATGTATGAAGCACATAGCGGCATGGGAAGAACTGGAGGAAATCATGCTAAGCGAAGTAAGTCAGGCACAAAAGGACAAGTACAACATGAGCCCGCTGAGGTAAGTATTAAAAAATAAATGCAAAAGGGGCATAGGGATAAAGCTACTGTATACAAACATTTTGGGGGTGAGGACTGCGTAGTATGGCAGAGACCAGATCAAACCCAGGGATGCACATGGTAGACAAATGGGGAGGAGGGGGGGGGGGGGAAGGAAAATTAAAGGATGAATATAAGGAAGAAAAGGGGAGTGGGGGCTTAGGGCACTAATCCACCCAAGGGGAGGGTATTGTTTATATCTTCACGTGGAAAGAGGGACCAGACTTCAACCCAGTGCCGCAAGGTGTGAATGCAACATTCAGGCGTGGAGTAGGGAACCAGTGGAGAGGTCCGGGATGCTGGCCCCAGCACCAAAAATTAAGTGGATTCCTGCCCCTCCCCTGAGAAGTATTTGTTTCATAGGACTACATTGATTCTGCAGCTCCAGGAGAGGGACATATCTGATCAGTACACACGGGATCAGATGAAGGGGGAGGAGGAGACAGTGGAACACAGCCTGGCCCACCAGGCCATGAGGATGATGTTCCTGATTAGAGCAGCCAGTTCACAGAGAGGACAACATGGCTGGCCCTACTATGAGACTTGATGCCCCTCAGTGACTAAGGGCGCTACAGGGGACAGCACCAGGGACACAGTGTGGGAATTGCGCCTGACCTGATCCCACCACACCGAGGCAAAGCACTGGGGGAGTGCAGCAGAACAGCAAGGGAATGGAGCAGCAAGGTCCCCAGGAAATGCTGAAAGTGGACTTTGGGGCCAGGGTGGGGTGCCCCAAAAGACTGGACTGGAAAACACTCCTAAAGGCCAACAAACGATCCTTGAACAAACCAGAAGCTTTTCGTTCTTGATGTGTTTTGTTTTGTTCTTTGTCACTGGTTTGTTGATGTTGTTTTGTTGTATACTGTTGCTGGGTTTTCCTCTGTCTTGTTTTTGTGCATGTTATTATCTCCACAGGTCTGTCTAAAAAAGATAGGCTGGATGAACTATTTGGAGGAAAAATAACAGGACCGACAGTCCCAGGAGGACTTGGGATAGGGGGAGGTGGGGGCTAAGAAAGTGGTGTTAACTAACCCAGGGACAAGGGAGCAACATGGGATCCAAATTGATGGTAAGGGGGGAGAAGCAGGCCTGGTAGGGAATGATCAAGGGTAAGGTAACATAAAGAAAAGGTACAGGTATATCCCAGGTGGGGACGGAGCATGACACTGGGGCAGGAGGAAAGTCAAGAGAAACAGAGGAAAGAGCTAGGAGGTAAAGGGCATTTATAGAGGTCTAGACAAAGATATGTACATACAAATATATATATATGAGGCTGGGGAAATAGATCTATGTGTCTATATTTATAGGTTTAGTATTAAGGCGGTGAAAGGACCTTGGGCCTCTACTCAAGCACTCCCTCAATGCATGAATACTTTCTTCTATTAAATTGGAACTCTATGATGCTCACCCTCCTGACACAACTGCTGAAGCCAAAGCGGGTGAACAAGTAAATGTGGTGAAGAAAGCTGATGGTGCCCGGCTATCAAAACAGACAGTGTCTGGGGTCTTAAAGGCTTGAAGATGAACAAGCGGCCATCTAGCTCAGAATCAACAAAGCCCACATGGAAGAACACACCAGCCTGTGTGATCACGTGGTTATGAAGGGATCAGTTATCAGGCATCAAAGAACGAAAAATCATGTCATTGGCTGCACACCTCCATGATACGATTGCCAAGGACAAACGGGTGCATAAGCAAATGTGGTGAAGAAAGCTGATGGTGCCCGGTGATCAAAAGAGATAGTGTCTGGGGTCTTAAAGGCTTGAAGGTGAACAAGCGGTCATCTAGTTCAGAAGCAACAAAGCCCACATGGAAGAAGCACACCAGCCTGTGCGATCACGAGGTGTCAAAGGGACCAGGTACAAGGCATCATGCAAAATATATACACACACACACACACACACACACACACACCATAGTGAATGAAGGGGGAAGTGCAGAGTGGAGGCCCAAAGCCCATTTGTCGGCCACTGGAGATCCCCTCACAGAGGGGTCTAGGGGAGGAGATGAGTCAGTCAAGGTGTGACGTAGCACCGATGCAGAATACAGCTTTCCTCCAGTTCCTAAATGCCCCACCCCCCTCCAACTACCATGATCCAAATTCTACTTTGCAAGTCTGGATAGAGCAGAGGTTGTACACTGGTGCATATAGGAGCTGGAGGCACAGGGAATCCAGGGTGGATGATACCTTCAGGACCAGGGGTGTGAGGGGTGATACTGGGAGAGTAGAGGGTGAGTGGGTTGGAAAGGGGGAACTGATTAAAAGGATGCACATCCTCCCTGGGAGCTGGACGGCAGAGAAGAGGGGGAAGGGAGACTCCGGATAGGGCAAGATATGACAAAATAACAATCTGTGGATTATCAAGGGCTCATGAGGGAGGGGGAAGCGGGGAGGGAGGGGGAAAAAAGAGGACCTGATGCAGAGGGCTTAAGTGGAGATTACAAGGATCTACATGTGACCTCCTCCCTGGGGGACAGACAACAGAAAAGGGGGTGAAGGGAAGAAGCTGGATAGGGCAAGATATGACAAAATAACAATATATAAGTTATCAAGGGCTCATGAGGGAGAGGGGAGCGGGCAAGGAGGGGGAAAAAAAAGAGGACCTGATGCAAAGGGATTAAGTGGAGAGCAAATGCTTTGAAAATGATTAGGGCAAAGAATGTACAGATGTGCTTTATACAATTGATGTATGTATATGTATAGAATTTGATAAGAGTTGTATGTGCCCCTAATAAAATGTTAAATAAAAAAATTGTTCACATGTGCAACTTGTAATAGAAAATTGAAGAGGAATGTTAGAGGTTCTAGTTCACCCAAACATGCCTGGGAAGGAAGGCCTAGTAATCTTCTTCCAAACAATCAGCTTCTGCAAAGTCTGTATTCTGATGAACATGGAAGTGCCACGAGTCAGAATTAATATGATGGTGATTAGTTGTACTCAGATTAAGTAAGTCTAAAATTGGGGAAGTTAAAACACTAAGTGGGGAATCAATGTCTATGAAATATCCTCATTCTTTCTCCCACTCCATAAAGTAACTGAGAATCTTGGTGGGGGGTGAGAGGGACAAGATGCTTTACACACGATTTCATATAGGAGAGTGTTCGAGAAACAAAAAGATGACCCAGAAAAAGATGGAAAATCAAAAAAAGGCAGATAGAGGCAGAGAAAGTGAAACAAAGAGATAGACGAAGAACACAGCTTTCCCCCAGATCCTGGATGCTTCCTCCCCCCAACTACCATGATCCGAATTCTACCTTGCAGGGCTGGATAGGACAGAGGCTGTACACTGGTACATATGAGGGTTGGAGGTACAGGGAATCCAGGGTGGATGATACCTTCAGGACCAAGGGTGTGAGGGATGATGCTGGGAGAGTGGAGGGTGAGTGGGTTGGAAAGGGGGAACTGATTACAAGGATCCACATGTGACCTCTTCCCTGGGAGAGGGACAGCAGAGAAGGGGGTAAGGGAGACTCCGGATAGGGCAAGATATGACAAAATAACGAGGTATAAATTACCAAGGGCATATGAGGGAGGGGGGAAAGGGGAGGGAGGGGGGGTGGAAAAAGAGGACCTGATGCAAGGGGCTTAAGTGGAGAGCAAATGCCTTGAGAATGATTGGGGCAGGGAATGTATGGATGTGCTTTATACAATTGATGTATGTATATGTATGGATTGTGGTAAGAGTTGTTTGAGTCCCTAATAAAATGTAAAAGAAAAAAAGAGAAAAAAATGATTAGGGCAAAGACTGTACAGATGTGCTTTATACAATTGATATATGTATATGTATGAACTGTGAAAAGAATTGTATCAGCCCCAATAAATTGTTAAAATAAAAAAAAAATAATAAAAAAACACAAGAAAAAAAAAAGAGATAGACCCAGTGTTGGGAATCAGCCTGTTCACACTGGTTCAGCCAAAGCGATAGCTAATGTTTTGTGGAGTTCAGCAAATTGATTCTTAAAATGGCACTTGTAATCAGGGATCTCTCTGCCCAATGTGGAAATCCTAAATTTACATCCCTTATTCTTTTTAAACATTCATCTGTACAACAGCATATTCTAAACACCCATAGTAACATTTAGTCTGTCCATAGATTATAAAAAATGTAACTGAAATTATGCTTGTAATTTTTATTTATTAATTTCAAAAAACTCATATTTTTGAGGAAATATTACATTTCTATTCCCTTGGATTTGTTACTTCAGTAATTGAACATATAACTAAAGAGAAAAATTGCCAAGCAAGAGGGGGACACGATATCATTCGTTTCAGCTTTGTGTTTTGCCCAAAATTCTAACGAGATATTATGAGTGAATTACACAATCCTTGAGAGTGTTCAAAAAGCTAAAATATTGTCAGAACAATTGCTCTAAGTTCAGCAGAAGCAGAAAGGGCTTTTTTCTCAGATGAACCTAATAAGTTCAAAGAACAGAATCACCAGTTTCCAATTTATCAAACATGATAATGATTGTCTAATTAGACTACCTACAAAGATATGGGATTCTACTCCAACAGTGAAAACATAGTTGAGGATAAATCACACAGGCAATGATGTTTGCATGGAAGTGGAGACATGCAAGGGAGGACACCAATCAATAAGCAATATGGAAAGATCTTAAAATAAAAGGTTTCTGTCAGGTATTGTGTTAATCCAGTGGACCAGAGAAACAGATCCATGGACACACAAATGTGTATAAGGAAGAAGTTTATATACAAGAGCAGCTGTACATTAAGAAAACATCCCAACCCAGTCCAGTCCAAGGCCATAAGTCTGATATTAGCCCATATGTCAGATATCAATCTATAAAGTCCTCTTCAGACTCACGAAACACATGCAATGAAGCCAAATGCAGGATGATCACAAGCCAGTGGGTAGAAAGTCTTTGGGTCCAGTGGCGTTGTAAGTATCTCAGCACTGGCAGGAGTCTCTCTGTGACTTCTCTGGCTTGAAAGTTCTGGTTGCACCATGTGACTTTTCTGGCTCAGGGCACTAGGGTAGTTTCATGTGTCTTGTCAGCTGCAATGTCTCCAGTGAGTGGTAGAGAGAGAGAAGTGTCTTCTGCCTCCAAGGATGAAGTACCAGATTTCCCAGAATTCTCAGGAGGCCATGCCCACACAGAGGCCCCATTGGCTATGATCCACCCCTACACTCTTAATCCTCAAATTGACCAATTATATAACTACCACAGGTATCATTATATATTTTTCATAACCATTTTAATACACGTGGTATTACCATGAGTCAGAGTCTACTAAGCAGCAACGGGTTTGGACTTCTGTTTGTTTCTTTGTTGATTTTTAGCATGTATGGTAGGAATCTCTGGGTAGTTCATATATTAAGCACTCAGCTACTAAAGAAAATGCTACAGATGTGAGTCCACCCAGAAGAACCTCAAAAGAAAGGCCTGGCAATCTACTTCCTGAAAAACACAAAAGACAAAACACCCCTTGAAAACTCTATAGAGCACAGTTCTACTTGGACACACATAAGATTGTCCCGGGTCTGTGTAACTCTATGGCAACTGAATGTTTAGTACCCATCAGGCAAGAAAAATTGGTTCAGCTTTATTTTGTACCATTAAAATTGGTATCATATTGAAGTGTTTATTCCAAACCATCCATGAGCCCCATTCTCCCTTTTGCTATAGTGATGTCTTCATACGGCGCACCCCCACTCACAGAGCCCCAAATGCAGACAGTAAGAAATGTGTCCATCCATTGAAACTCACTGGCCTACACTCAAAGCCCTACACAGGTGTAGACTACACACCTACTCCACATAATAAGGATGTCATTTTGATGGGGGTGGGGGGGAGCCAAAGGGGCCATGAGTGTCTTTCCTAGAAGAGCAGAAGTGTAGCGCGCGCACACACACACACACACAAACACATCATTCCTTTATTCTAAATATGAGAAGGATTCACAAAGTTAATGGGGAAATTGGATTATATTCCAATTCCATTTTCCCACAAACTTTTAAAAGTGTATACACACACACGTACCTTATGGTATATATAAATACCATAAGATCCAGCATTCCCAACCTAGGAACTGTTCACCCAAAAGTAACAGGCACTTGCATTGAAAACAATATTCATAGTAACATTATGTATAATAGCTAACGAGTGGAACCAGACTGCAATCTAAATATCCATCAGAGGGTAGGAACATTGCCGTATGATCACACAGTGCAATCTTGGGATCACAGTGTTCGCAATGGCTTTCCTTCTCTTATCAATAATCTAGTCCAAGTCTGCGGTAGCATGTGCTAACTTCTGTGGCATAAGCTAGTATGACAGAGGCCTGATGTTTGTCTGTCTGTCTCACTCTTTGTGCAGGTTTAAAAGACTGTGCTTTTCTTATGAATGCCCTGACCTTAACTTTGTAGTGAAGGCACTCCAAGAAGATCCTTCTGCCACTTCATTAAACCAGGGCACCCTTCCTGTCTCAGCCCATCCCCAGTGGGTGAAGCGCAGCTAATGTCAAAGGAAAGTCATTAGCAACAGAAGCAGGGGGCCTGCAAAGAGCAGTTTGCAACTGAGTTCAGCTAAGTTCCCCCTCCTGATGACTCAGGAAATATTTCCCAAGTTAGGTGTGGATCTCTAACTTTGTTTCTGGCAGAAGCTGCCAGGGCATTTGGATGATGACCTAGTTAAAGGGCAGGGGCAGGATTGCGGGTGGGGTGGGGGGGTGTCAAAAGGATTTGCAAAAGCCATACCACAGGTGACTGGGCTATTCTAGCCCCACTCTGTCTCACAGCACTAAGGGGGGAGTCACTCTGAGTGCTGAGTGTGAGGGAAAGGAAACAGGTTCATCAACTCATCAACTCACACACTTCACAGAGGGGTGGAAAGAACAGGGAACTCAAATATATGGTAGCAGGTGGGAGCAGGAGAAACTGTCTGGAGCAATTTGAATCGCATTGCAAATGGCACTAAGACCAGGTCCTGCTGCCTTGCCTGGAACTGACTAGTTCAAGGACACTAGTATTAAGGTATGGATATAATCCCCCCATACATCAATGAGCTTCCTCTTATCCTCTTCACTACTCAGACTTTAACCTTGGGGGGGAAAAGTCAATTTAAACTCTGGCCATAACCTAAGTCCCTAAACTTGATCAGCTGCTTTAAAATACTAAAGGAAACTGATGAAACAGGCACCGAATTCAAAGCAATATTTAGGGACTTCAAAAACCAGTGGGCTAGGGCCTTGAGATGGATTGACACCTTGGCTATACAATGGACTCAAACGTAACACTTGTGAGGAGGGGACAGCACTTCACTCTGCTGCACATAAGGCTGCTATGAGTAAGGACCGACTTGAAGGCGCCTAGCAACAGCAGCAAATGATCTTTGTCGATTAAGAACAGGACATGTGTGATGCCTATAGAAGGCTTGTCTTGAAAATCTGCTGGGCTAGTTTCCTACAAGGTCCGAGTGCTAGCTGTCTGCTACTTCGACAAATGGCTTATTGTTAGGTGCCTTTGAGTAAGTTGCAACTCATAGCGACCCTGTGCACAACAGAAGGAAGCACTGCCTGGCCCTGGGCCATCCGCATGATGGTTCCTATGCTTGAGCCCATCGCTGCGCCCTCAGTGTGGAGGTTCTTCTTGGTCACTGGCCCACATTTCTCTTTATGGCGGACTCCCCTTCTGGCACTGTCTCTGAGAATGTTCTGCTGTGATTCCCAAGTTGTCCAGTGGCTAATTCCACCAAAGTGGACAGTCTATTCCTTCTTCGTAGTCTGTTCTTAGTGTGGAGGCTCTGCTGAAATGTGTTCACTTTGGGTGACCCTGCTGGCATATGAAGTACCAGTGACATAGCTTTCAGCATCACAGCCACACACAAGCCATACACAGTCTGACAAAGCAATAGACAAATAGTGGAATAACTATATGGAAGGGACATATATGCATTTGGATATATATGAATGCATATGTATATGTACATGATTTTCCATATATCATATATATTCAGATTAATAAATATACAAGTATAATAAAACACATAGGAGCAGAGTTACAAATATTTCTTAGACATAAGCAAATACCTGGAAAGATTGATTTTCTGAGTTGGATGGCTTAGGCCCATAGTCTCATGGGACAACTTAGTCAAATGGTATGATATAGTTTATGTTTGACATTTTAAGCGGTAGTATCTGGGATCATAAAAGCCTGAAAACAGTCATCAAAGATACAAAATGAGGGGGGGTCTTTAAATTTTTGAAAAATTCCATTATTGTTGAATTCAAATTTTCCACAAAATTTTTGTAGCCCCCTTGTATTAATTTACACTAATCAAAAGCCAAAAAGAAAGATGAACATCCAAAACTGTGAGAAGAAACAAGTCTATAGAACCATCTACAATGAAAGACAACCTTCTTTACCCTGAAACCAAAATATCTAGATGGTACCTGGATGGATGGTCACAGCTAAAATAGATGGATTCTGGTAAAATAGGAGAAAAGGTAGAACAGAACCTCAAATTCTTTTAAAAATCCAGGTTCATTGAGTTGGTTAAGACTAAAGGAACCCCAGAGACTATTGCCCTTTAAACTTTGAACTGAAATGATCCCTAGGAGGTCACTTAATAGCTAAATGACAGATTGGGTCACAAAATAAAAATACCATCAACGAGTACAGTGGTCCTTGAAAAAATATCAATATGAGACCAAACAGCCAAAAATTAATTTGAAACAAAAGTGAGAAAGTAAAAGGTGGTTTCGCTTCGAGATGACCTACTGATCACATGAGAGCAAATCCCTCTCTACCAATCAGGATGAAAACATTCATTAAGAAAGAGAAAATGCAGAGCAAATGACTCAATAGATAAGTAAACCAAGCCCCTCAAGATCTAGAGACAGTGGGAGTGGCAGAGGGGCAGAGGACAGGGTAAACAAGTCCACAAGATGCCTCATCTTTCCTCCACCAGACCAAGTCACTGATGTCCCAGCAAGCTTTAATGGCATCCTGGCTCATGGTTGGTGTGCAGGCCATATATCTGACTGGCGAACTTCCCTTGGCAGATGCCCCAGTCATATACACTCTGGACTCGAATGACCCCCATGACCACTCCATGTCCACGGATCTAAGCACCGCAGCCCTCTCACAAGCCCATGTTCCAGCCTGCATCCCATTTAGATCACTCCAGGTCATCCGAGCAACAGTCTACTTTCTGAGAAGGCTGCTGCTTCACTCTTCCCCCAAGGCACCTCGTGATAGGCAGCCTTTCCCCTGGGATGGTGCCTAGCACAGTTCCCTGCTCTCCATCTCTTCTTGGAGACTGCCATCTCCTGACCAGGGTGAGGCCTGCCCCTGCAACCAGATCCACACAGCTTGAGCTCTGTTCCTTTGGGAGTGCCAGCAAGAATCAGTCCCAGATGAGCAAAACCACTCTAGGCCCCAGAACAAGACCCTTGGTATCTCACCACGCACAGCTCCAATCCAGCCCCTCTCCTCTACTCTGGTATCTGTTTAAGCCTACCCAAGCACCCAAATGGGCAGGGCCCTAGGCATAGCTTGCAACTGGTCAATTGGCTATAGCCCTACACCCCCCAGAGCATTCCTGAGCTCAACCAGGGCAGCGTTTAGATACCCAGCTTCCATTTTATTTTTTCCTCTTCTTTTTCTTTTTTTTTCCTCTTCTTTAAAACAAAATCTTGTACTATTTTTATAATTCCTTTTAGGTAGTAAGTACTATCCCCCTTTTCATTCTTTTTTTTCCTAAATAATTTCATTGGGGACTCTTACAACTCGTATCACAGTCCATACAAACCTCCATTGTGTCAAGCACATTTGTACATTTGCTGCCTCATCAATCTCAAAACATGTGCTTTGTACTTGAGCCCTTGGTATCAACTCCTCATTTTTCCTCTCCTTCCCTGCTCCCCCTCCTACATTTTGTTATTACATAATTTAGCAATACTCTCATCTCCCAGCCAGCATCTCACTTAGACTAGGCCAGGACATTCAGAGTAATAGTCTGTCCCCTGGGAACGCTCCTTCCTCAATCCCTCACCATTGGGCCATCCCAATATAAGGTACCCCGCTCTGCTACTTCCCCCAGAAACCACTGTTTCTTGAAAGGCATACACCACCACCCCCTCTACACCCACTCAGTCTCAGACTGCTCTGATAAACTTCGCCATCTCCTGACATTCCACTTGACCTCTACACCTTTAGGCTATTATACCGCCTAGGCCTTTTCCAACCAGCCTAAGCACTTAACCAAGTGGAGTGGCCCACCTCTAGGCACTAACTGCATCTTCTCAAGCAGTCCCTTTCCCTTGTGTTTTCAGCCCAGGTCCTTAACACACCTAGACTTCTTATCCTTCTGGAAACACATCTCTCTTTCTTTTTTATGAAAACATAATATGCCAGTATTTTAAGTACTCCGATCTGAAGGTCCTTATTTTTGGAGAACAGCAAGGCATTTGATTATCCACTCTTTCCGTTCCTTGAAGGCTGCCGTCCGTTCTGGCCAATTCGGAGCCTCCTCACGGGCAGGTTTTGGTGTTCTTCCGGGGACGTCAGCAGTTTCGGCGATGTGGAAGCCAATGGCGCTCTACAGCTTACACAAGCAGGTGGGACAGAGGGGGTGGGGGGGCGGGGCGCCGGTCAGCTTATTCCAGCTGGTTGGAGCCTTGCATCGGGCAAGAGAGCCACTGACAGTGTCGCATTCCAAAGATGTGTCCGATGTCATGGGTCAAAGTCTTAACAGGAGAGAAGCAGCAAAACACCGGTGATCTCTGGAACACAGTAGTTGTCAAAACCGAATAGTCGCTGGAGGACGATACCACCAGCTTCGGCCCTTTGCCTTTGTAGCACGCGCTGCAAAAGTCACACCCCCACACTGTCTGTCAAGGAGGCTTGTCCGAGACCAAACTCCACGAGTCTCTTGGTAAAGATCGATCATTGTGATCCCCACAACGCAGAAAGCCTTTTCGGGTTTCTTCATTTTTAAGAACTTCAGGATGTCCCCAGCATGGATTTGTAGGTTTGGGGTGTTATCCTTGACTCTAAAGGAACATCTCGTTGCTGAAACAAGGCCGGGTTCCAGGAGTTTCACTGTCAAGCCATAGAAGAATGCTTCACAGTAGCCCTTCCGCCACTTCATATATTCATCACTGATGAGTCAGGTGTTCCCAAGAGATCCGATAGACTGTCTGTGGATGCTGTGTTTCTCTGGCGACACTATCTTTCTTTTAGGATCATTGAAGAACTGTTAAAAGTCTTGGGGGACCTCGGGGTGGGAGGGCATCCAGTCTGACTCTGAGTGCAAGGTAATGGGTTCAAAGAGCTCGCTGTTGGGCTGAAAGGCTTCATTCCTCAGGCACCGCTCCCCCGCATTGAAGCTCTCTCATACTGCGCCACCAGCTCGGGGGGCTTGAAAAGGAGGGCTGTTCTCAGGGTCTGTTCAGAGTGCCCGATGGTTCGCATCTTGGCAGGACTCTTCCATTCACGCCGCGCTCCTGTGCAAAACTTTCATCCTGCCCTTTGAATGGGCCCTAGAGCTGTTCCCCCAGGCAGCTTTGGGAAACAGGCTCCCACTGGCACGTGTATCTTGCGACGGCTGGCATGTCTGGGGCTGGTGGTAGTGTCCCCTGTGACTGCACCTTCTACCAAAGGCCAGCCGGACGCTGGAGAACCCGCCTTGTCCTGAAGGCGCCAGACGCAGCTTCACACACCCTGACACCACCCACCTGCCGTCCTGCGCGGCCACAACTCTCTAAAAGGCTCTGAGGCAGGGCTCAACCCAGTCAAATACTCGCAGTTATTCCTTTTTCTTCTTTTCCTTTCCTTTTATTGAGGATTAGCATTCTCAAAATTTTATTCTTTTAAAATAAGAAATACTTTAAAACTATTTTTACAATTCTTAAATTAGCAGTCACTGAGACGTTTTCCCACTTTTTTGTATTGCTTTCTAAACAGTTCTTTTTATCTTTCCCCTCTCCCATATTTTATCTCTTTTCACTTATTGCCAGTTCTGAAGTGTCCATTATTCCTCAAGTATATCACTCAGTGGAGTTAAATATTTCCGACAACCCAACTTCCCTGCCACTCTTAGCAACCACACCAAGATAGCAGGTAAACAACAGAAAATAGTGGTACACCACACAGAGAAAAACGCAACACCAAGTGAGCAACACCCAAGCATAAAGGAAATGGCTGAAGTTGAACACACTATAGAGCCCTATAAGCATTTTCTCAGATACCAGTCTATAAAACTAGAAAATAACAATAGCAAGAACAGAAATATAAAGAAAAACACATGGAGACTGATCAACATACTATTTAAAATTTACTGTTAATAGATCAAATAAGGGATGAAGTTAAGAGATTCCTTGAAACAAATGAGAATAATAACAACATGCTAAAATCTTTGGGACACATCAAAATCAGTTATTAGAGGGCATTTTATAGCAATTGTTGCACACATGAAAAAACAAGGAGAAAGTATGCAAAACTTCCAGTGACTAGCACAAGAGCAAAAAACATAAATCCTCCAACAACAGAAGAAAAGAACTCATAATGATCGGAGTAGAAATAAATGAACTGGAGAGCGAATAAAAAGGAAACAATCAACAAGACAAAAAGGTGGTTCTTTCAAATATTAAGAAAATCGACAGCCCACTGGCAGGCTGAACAAAGGAAAATTAAGAGAAGATGCAAATACCTAGAAGCCAATATAAAAAGGGTGACATCAGAACAGAGATAAATGAAATAAAATGAATAGTAATACACTACATGAAGAGATAAATTAGATTCCTGTATACCAGTGAAGAGAGCTCAAAGGACATCAAGAAAAGAATACCATTTACAGTGGCCACAAAGAAAGATGAAATACTTAGGAATAAACCTGACCCTAAACCAAAAGCCTGTACAAAGAAAACTGGAGAGCACTATTACAAAAAACCAAGAGAAACTTCTACAAACAGAAACATGCCCCATTGATAGAGAGGAAGACTGTATATTATGCAAATGTGCATTATAATTGTAAAGCAGTTTATAAATAGGATGCAATTCTGACACCAATCCCAACTTCATTCTTTAAAGAAATGGGTAAACACAGTACTAGCATGAAGAGGGAAAAGGCAAAGGATAAGCAAAGAAGTCCATAAAAAGAACAAGATTGGAGACCTTGCACTGCCCAAACGCAAATCTATCACATAGCCACAGTGATCAAAACAGCCTGGTACTGCTACAACGATAGAATCGCAGACCAATGGAACAGAACCCTAGAGGTAAACTCATCCACTTATAGGCAACTGATTTTCCACAAAGGATTAAAAAACATGAAATGAGATAGGGACCAAATTTTGAAACAAACCATTTTGGGAAAATTGGATCTCTATATGCAGATGATAGAAACTGACCATACATTTGTCCATGGGAAAAATTAATCCGAGATGAATTATATACCTCAATATAAACCCCAGGACTATTAGTGTCACCATTGAGAAAATTGGGACAAGTTTGGAACTCTATTTCAGGATATACATAGACTATCAAGTATAATAAAGGAAGCACCCGCAGTGGAAGACAAACTAGCTGACTGGAGCATAATACAAATAACGCATTTATACACACCGAAAGACTTCATCAAAAGAGCAAAATGAGAATTCATGCATAGATTTGGAAACAATCTTTAGCAGTGACAAGTGGACAAGGTCTAAGTACAAAAAATCTATAGAATCTCTAACACTTCAATAAAAGAATAACAAATGATTCGATTAAAAAGTGGTCCAAAGACATGAACAGACAGAACACCAACTATGACACTCAGCTGGCTAAGAAACACATGAAAAAATACCCACAATCGCTAGCCAGCTGAGAGATACAAATGAAAACTGTGATACAATACCACCTTACCCCACAATGATAGCCCAATTTAAAAGACAATCAAGCAAACCGAAAACAACAAATGCTAGAGAGGATGTACGGAGGTCGCAACTCTTACACACTGCTTATAGCTTGAACAACCATCGTGAAACGAATGAAACAATTGGAAACATTAATCTCATAAGACCCAGCAATACCTCTACTGTCCACAAAGCAAGGAGCTTAAAACTGTCCAAATGCCCATTCGTCGAAGAATGGATAAAGAAAGACTAGTACATTCACACAATGGAATATTATACATCCCTAAAAACAATGATGAATAATGAAACACCTCACACCATGGGCAGACCTGGAAATCATTATGCTGAGTGAAATTCATCAATCATACTAGGGCAAATATTAGATCAGATCATTTTTATAAGAATAAATTCCCACAAAAAGGCAGATTTCTGTTCTCAGGTCATCTAATCTAATACAGTATCCCAAGCAATGTGGTATTGTACCCTACCTGCTGCTCATGAGCCATATGTCACCAACTTATTTTCACATCATAAAACAAAATTTTGACAAGGAAGTTTCACCTCAACTGGGTCAGTTCCCCATGATGAGAAGAGAGGGAGAAGACCAATCAGTTCCTGTCATATGACATTGTTCTACAGTCACCCAAAATTATCAGACACTCCTACAGGAGTTATTAGTGAATCATAGTAGAAATCAAAGTCAAGAGGTAGTGGGAGTTGTGGCATGTCTATTTTGGATAACATGATTACATTTCTGTTGATGGGTAAACTGGAATTAACAGGCTGCCACGTGGAAAAATTCTCAACAAAAAAGTAAATAAGCGAGCAATGGGACAATAAGCCTGATATCATGTACCTAATTGGATGCTTTTGACCTAGATTTTATTTATTCCTTAGGGACCCAAGTTTTTTGTACTGTAGACAACCATGACATTAGACTTTGTCCTTTCGAAGTGCACAACGTCCTTTACAGGCCACATCAGAAGGATCCAATTTGAAACTCCCAATAATATAAATGGACTCTACTTTATACATACCTGTAGCAGACTAAAAACTGAAATACTATCTTGGGCTAAAGCTGAAACGCCTTTGCATGGCACGAATCAGATAACTGCTATCTGGAGACGATGGAGGTGGAAGGTATTGGACTTTGATACAAAATTCTTGCTTTCAAAGTGCCAAATAAATAATATTTTTAAATCATTTTATTGGGGGTTTGTACAACTCTTATCACAATCCATACATACATCCACTGTCTCAAGTACATTTGTATATATGTTGCCATCATCATTTTCAAAGCATTTTCTTTCTACTTTAGCCCTAAGTATCAGCTCCACATTTCCCCCTACCTCCTACTCCCTCTCACCCTCATGAAATCTTGATAATTTAGAAATTATTATTACTTTTTAATGTCTTGCACTGTCTGATGTCTCCCTTTACCCACTTGCCTGTTGTCCATCCCCCCTGGAGGGGGGTTATAGGTAGGTCATTATGATTGGTTCTTCCTTTCTCTCCACACCTTCCCCTTACCCTCCTGGTATGGCCACTCTTGATATTGGTCCAGAGGAGTTTATCTGTTCTATAGCCCCTGTGTTTCCAGCACTCTTATCTGTACCCATGTTCTTGCTCTGGTGTAGCCAGATTTGTAAGGTAGAGTTAGGGTCATGATAGTGGGGGTGGGGGAGGAAACATTAAGACCCCAGACGCTATATCTTTTGATAGCCAGGCACCATTAGCTTTCTTCACCACATTTGCTTATGCACCACTTTGTTTTCAGCGATTGTGTCCGGAAGGTGAGCATCTCAGAGTGCCAGATTATTACAACAAAGTGTTCTTATGTTGAGGGTGTACTTTAGTAAAGGCCCAGTGTCCATCTGCTTCCTTAATATTAAGACTAACCATATATTTGCTGATTTCATACTCTCTTTGCTTTTTTATTACACAGTTTATTCTAGCAGGGATAGTTCTGATTTCTGAAAAAGAGTTATGGAAATCCTTGCACTGTTCCAACTCCCATTGTCTGTGTAAACGGTGTCCAGTCATTTAAGTTTTAAATCTGTACAAATCAACAATCCAAGTATTTTCATCTCAAAAAATTATTTTATACATGTATACTTTTCTTTTCTCAACAGTGTTTAAAATTCTATACCATTGCCTCTATTAATGGCAATATCAATAAAACAACCATATGCTTCATGGGGGCGATTCAAATTTTCTCCAGTAAAATAATAATTATGCATCCAAACTTTAGATTCTGAAGTGAACTAGGAACATATATAAACCATAGCTATATGAGTGGATTTTTGAGATTGCACTTAATTGTAGCCTTAATCTAATATTAATTAGTTCTTATGACATGACCCTGCTTGATGAGGCCTCAGCTAAGTCTACCCTGAAGAAACACACCAGCCTATGTGGTCCAAGGATTATAAATAATAAATTCAAATTCAGAGGTGTAAATTATATTAGAACTAAAATTCTGAACACACATTTGGGGAAGACTATGGAAATCCCATTTGCAGAGTTCCCCATGTGAATTAAGCTTCTGATGAATCCCCTATGACTACAGACCAGGGATGAGAATGGCTTTGTTATCACCCAGAGTGCATTTTAGGGTGGATTACTACAGTGTAATTAAGCTAAAATGAGACTTTGTCATTTGACATCCCTTTGGATATTTGCTTCAATTTTTAATATTTCTGTTTTCATTTTGATTGAAGTGTTCTATTGTTTCTTTGGGCTGGGAGGTTTGTTTTAATGTTGTATGGTTTATTGTATATGAAACCCAATATAGGTAAATCTGTAGAGAGAGCAACTGGATTAATGGTTTCCTAGGGGTATGGCCTGGGAGATTGGTGGAAACGGGATGCTAACTACAATGAGTACAGGAAGAAAAATAGTTCTAAAATGGATTGTTGTGATGATTACACACTCTTGAATAGTTAAATGTTTATATGTGAATTCTATGTCAATAAAACTGAAAAAATTAAAATAAAGTTAAAAATGTACAGAGAGAGTGAAAGTAAGGAGGCAGGGGAAATAGATCACTAGAAAGGGAATAAACAGAATCAAAACAATGGGAATATCCACACAATTTGAAGAATGTAACCAGTACCACTAAACAATTTACATAGAAATGGTTGAATGGGATCCTTATCAGTTGTGTAAACTTTCACTGAAAACACAGTAAAGCAAATAAAATCCTGTTTAGCAGTTGTACTCTAAACATAGTGTTGCCATGAGTCAGAATTGGCTCAGTGGCAGTAAGGTGTTTTTGGCTTTTTTTTTTTTTAAGTAATGGTATTAATCGCTGTAATTACTGGTATCACCACTACTACTGCTACAAAGTTCTCTCCAGAGCAACCAAATATAATATTGTATAGTCATTATTAAAAATTCACTGACGACAGCCAGCCTTGGGTCTTAATATGTGTTCTACTAGTCATAGCTATGTGCCTCTGGACAATTCGCTTACTCCTTCAGTGTCTCAGTTTATTCTGTGATAATAGCATTGATTGCCTCAGAGGATTGTGAAGATTAATTAAGTTAACATATGTGACACACTTAGAAATGGTGACTGGTAGAGAGTAAGTGCTATGTAAATATTAGCTACTGATAATAGCATTTTGGCAAACATCTTGAGGGCTTGGCTCAGGGATCCCACTGGTGCCTTCAGCTCACAGCAGGTTCTCAGTCTGTGTTGCTAAACCTACTAGCCCATTAAAAGCCTGAACCCTCCCACTAAAGCTTCGGCCCATAAATGAGGACTTGGAATCCCATCTGGTCATTAAGATTCTGTCAGCAAAGGCATGTGCCATCTCACTTCTCTAGAATCCAACCCTCTGTCATCTCCCATTTACCAGTCGCTGAGATGCCATACTTGCATCTCCCATGATCGATTCTGCTCTGTCACCAAGACAACACAATAAGAGACACAACTTGTGGCATGTAAGAAAATGACAAATAAGTCCCAGGAATTTGAAAAGACGGTTTTCTGAAGGGAGGGCAGGTACTGAGCCTGGATGTGAAATGAAAACTGCTTACAAATTGAAAGATGGTAAAAGGGTGCTTTCATTTCAAACTTGGCTTTTGGCCATGTTGGAAGCCCACAGATTTTATATTTAGAAGTTTTCTTCCAGTCTCTCTGTGTATTCTGTATCTGAAATTGTCACTGGGGCTCCCCAACTAGCCATGACTATTTCTCTAGAATCTTCTATTTCAGGTCCCTCATATATTTTCATGTCTCTCAATCTCTGCCCCGGGACAAAGAAGGTGTAACAAAAGTATTCTTCAGAGGGGTATTTCCATTTTGAAAGCATCTAATAACGTAAAAATATTTTAGCCTATGGACATTTGTAAGAGAAAAACCAATCAGGGATTTTTGATAGACAGCATGAAGTGATGATCAAATTTATTCTTTTTTTTTCAGCAAACATAAGAGGGGCTTCAAAAAGTTTATGGAAAAAGAGCAATAAAAGGTAATGGAACATCTTCATGGATTTTTTGAGGTCCCCTTGTATAATGATACCATGCATAAGTTGTTTTTTATTTTTATTTTTCTAGGCAATTTATTTCAGCAATAAACATGTTAGTATCCTTACACTCAGGAAGTTTCCATTTTAGTAGTGAAGAAAATCACTGAGAAAACAAATCCCTTCAGATTATGTGAACAATAGGAAGGGAATTTATTTAGCAGGGTGACAGGATAAAGGTTGACTGGCATGCAAGCAGTTGCTAATTTATATAGTATTTTCAGGGAAGGTTTCTTTGAGGTAGTGCCATTTGCCATGCGATTTGATCAATGGGAATGAACCTGTCAGGCAGAGGTCAGGATCATGGTTAAAATCATTCCAGACAGGGAAAACCATGAGCACATAAACGGCATAGGGGGAGTGAGCTTCAAATTGCTGTCGTTAGTTTCCTTGTAGTATTATTCTGACTCTCCGTGATCCCATGAGTATCAGAAGAGATTGCGCTCCATAAGGTTTTCAGGGCTGCAAGTTTTCCAAAGCAAATTGCCAAGTCAACTTTCAGAGGGCCTCTGGGTAAATTTGAACCAGAAACTCTTCAGCTACTAGTGTAGCACATAACCATCTGTACCCCCCAAGAACTCCTTAAAAATGTAGAGGAACACAAAGACCTGGCTTGTGTGTAGGAAACTGGGCGCAGAACGGTAGATGAGAAAACGCCAGTCCCTGTGGCCAGAGACTATGATACAGTTCTGTCTGCAAAGAAAGGGGAGTCTGGGCTTAATGCTAATGGAATGTCTTTGGAAGGTTTTCAACAAAAGTTGTGTGATCTGATTTACATTTTAAAAGAATAAAGGATTACTAATAGTCAGCAGGAGTTACACTCAGGAAGATCATCTCAACGTGTGTTTTATCTCTTTCTATTTTAAGAATATGGGCACACTTTTATTGCACTTAACAGCTGTCATGGTTTTTAAAAAGTGAAGGTTTATGGCAATCCTGTATCACAGAAGTCTATTGGTGTCAGTATTCACATAGCACATGCTCAATTTATGGCTCAGTCTCATTTTGAGAATTTTAACAATATTTCAAACTTTTTAACTTTAGATAACAGTGTAGTGTAAACAAAAATTCTGTACACACTGTATTGCAGTATTGGCTTTATTGTAGTAGTCTGGAAGAAATTCTTTAATATCTCTGTGGTAGGCCTGTACTAATTTCAGAAATACCACATGAATCTATGAAAGAAACGGACACTTGGACCTCATGCCAGACTGATGGAGTGAGAATCTGTGGGGATAGCACCTTGTTACTTGTGTGCTCTTTATCGACCAAGTGATTTTTATGTATGGTCAAGTTTGAGAAGTACACCTTTATTTCATCTGTAGTCTCCAACTGGAATGACCTTATTCTAAAAATCTATCTCTGGAAACTCTGCACATTCTCTTTCTTACCTCATATCATACAGATAAATTACTTCAAAATGGATTATATGAGGGGATACCGTCCCCCTAAAAAAAACCCCAAAAAAGTACCACTGGGCAGAGCATTCATAGTATGCATTTTTTCCCACTAGACAAGCATGAAGCAACTGACTCTGAGTACATGTACCCAGTGGCATCACCTGGGAAAGTTCTCTCTGGTCACAGTGATTTTTTGTTTTTGTAACAGCCATTTCATTTCAATCTTGTTTATTTGTGTGTGTGCAATGGCCAATTTAAGAGAATAGTGTGCAGCTGTGAAATTTTGTTTCCTGTTCGGGAAAAATGCCCCAGAAACTGTTGTGATGTTGAACATGACTTACAAGGAGAGCACTATGGGAAAAACTAAATTGTATTAATGTTTTTGTCATTTCAAAAGAGGCAAAATGTTGATGGATGACAAACCTCCTTCTGGACATCTGCCAACTTTCCAAATACAAAAATGTAGACAAAAGTTGTGTATTTGTTCTCAAAGACTAACGACAGACCATTGAAGAGCTGGGGAAGTCATCGGACAATCTTGGAGCTCGGTTCAGTGAATTTTCCTGGAAGATTTGGGAATGAGGAAGGTCACTGGGAGATTTGTGCCTTAGCTTCTGACTGACCAGAAAAAGAGAGTCCAATATAAACTTGTCGTGCTTTGCGAGAACAGCTCCAAATCAACCGAGACTTTTTTTCCCACGGTCATTATTGGTGATTACACTTGGTGCTATTCTTACAACCCTGAATCCAAACATCAATTAAGCCATTGGAAGACATCGTCGTCACATCACCCCCCCAAAAAAAGCCATCAAGTGAAATCAAATATGAAGACGATGCACACTTGTTTTATTGATATGAGGGGAATAGTGCATTTGGAGTTTGTTCTACCAGGTCATACTTTTAATCAAGCTTTCTGTTTAGATCAGTGGGTCTCAAACTTCCTAATGCTGCAACCCTTTAATCCAGTTCCTTGTGTCGGGGTGACCCCCTCAAACATACCATTATTTTCATTGCTACTTCATAGCTATAATTTTACTACTGTTATTAATCAGGTGACCCCTGTGAAAGGGTTGTTAGACCCCCCCCAAAAGGGGTCGTGACCCACCAGTTGAGAACTGCTGATTTAGAGGTTCTGAAATGACTGCATAACAGTGTGTGAGAAAAAGGCCTGATTTGTGGCAGATGGGACCATGGTTTTGACACCACGAAAATGCACCTGGTCAAACAGACATCTCAGTGTGCCAGTTTGGGGCAAAAAACAGCATGCCTCTCTTGCCCCGTCTACCTAACTCACCTGACCTCTGTGTGACTTCTTTGTGTTTCTGTGAATGCAGAGGGACATGAAAGGACAGCAATTTGATGACACAGAAAAGGTAAAGGGAAATAAAGGAGGGAGGTGTTGTCAACCACCCAAACAGAGGAGTTTGAAAAATGTTCCCAAGAATGGGATCACGGATTTGACAAATGTATTAAGTATAATGGAGAGTTCTTTGAAGGTGCTAATGTTGTTTTGTAAAAATAAATTTAAATACATAGCTTTGAAAGAAATCCATTTGAGGGGACCATAGGTGAAAGATAAACCATTTTTCTAGAAAATGATATAGAGCAATTATCTTTAAGCTTTGGGGTAAGAAAGGCTTACTGCCTGAAGGAAAACACTGATATCTAAGAATTTATTAAAATTAAGAACTTTGGTGTAGAAGGAGAATTAATAGAGTTTTTCAAAAGTTACCAAATGACTTTTGCCACATACAACTGACAAAGGGGTGGATTAATAAAAAAAGAACATTATCAACACAATGTTGAATAACATAATTTGCATATAATGGTGTTGAAACAATGAATCCATTCTTACAAAATTAAAAATAGACCAATAGAGGCTATGGTATTTAAAATCAGAATTATGGTTTACCTTTGGGAAGGAAAGCGATTATAATGAACACAGGGAACTCTTCGATGCCTTCTAATGTTATCATTATTGATGTGGGCAGTGGTTTTGAAAGGTATGTTCACATTATGTTATTCACTACCATTCTTCCGTTCTGAGTCAAAGTGCATTCACACACCACTGAGCCTTCCAGTGACTTCATGGTCTGGGTCTGCATACTACTTTGCCCGCAACTCAACAAGCTTGACATGATTACTACAAAGCTTAGCAATCAAGGGGTGATTTTCTATAGACATAAGCAAGTGAAAAAGAGAGAGGTAGTAAAAGTATCAGAGCAGATGCATAGAAAAGTAAGAATCTATGCTGGATGGATTTCCTCCCTAAGCATGAAACTTTTTGAGGACTACCTAAAAGAATGAAATGTGCAACAGCAATGACCACTGGATAGTATCTGTTCATCAGTCACTTATGGCCGGATACAAAAGAAATCATAAATGTAGAAATTACAGTATTCACTAGCTTTTCCTTTATGGCTTTAAAGCTTTCTTTCTTCTTGCACACACACGGAGACTAATATCCATCATCACCATCCCTTGCTCCTACTATGACCTTTCTATTTCCTCAGCGATGAAACAGCTAAAGTTGCAAACCATGGTACATGATCTTACAGGTAAGGAAAGACTTGAATCTAATCCAATCGTTCTCAAAAACTTCCCTGTACATCAGAATCACCCAGAAGAGTTTGCAAAAACAGGTTCTCAAGTCTTTACCCTAGAACTGCGCTTCTCAGCCTGTGGGTTGCAACCCCTTTGGGGGCCAAATGACCCTTTCACAAGAGTCGCCCCATTCATCACAGTAGCAAAATGACAATGATGAAGTAGCAATGACAATAATGTTCTGCTTGGGGGGTGACGACACATGAGGAAGTGTGTGAAAGGGTGATGAAATTGGGAAGGTGGAGAAGCACTGCCCTAGAGGGTGGCCATTCGGAAAGGACATAGGTGATTCTGTGGTGGGTGGCTTCTGGGGAGAAATCGAGCTAAGCAGAGTCCCATCCATAGGAACCGAGGTCTGTTTTTTAAAGTTAGATTCAAGGTAAGAAAGATGTATAAATTTTACAGGTGTAATAATTGCCTATTCTTTTTGAAATGTGAACTTGGAGTTGAATTTTTTTTCAGTAGAATACTATTTTAACTTGTACAAAGGGAGCTAGCTCTTTAAAGGAGCCCCATGGTGAATCCTTCTGTAAAGGGAAAAATTACCTCTTGATTTATTTATTGGATAAATCCAGATTTTCAAATCTGAGTTTACCTGCTGAAGGGGAAAAAAGTGTTCTCCCCATTGTCTAGATCCTCTTGACTAGCCTTCTGTTCAATCTGTGACCTTCCCACAATTCTGGGATTTACAGGGAACTATTTAGAGAAACAAGCAAGTCACGTTGCATGTTAAAGAACCAGAGGGAAGCTGTATGTTTCATTGGTGCTAACTGCATCCTGACTGGCCCATCTTCTCACTACGACCCTTCTGGAAGGGGATGTCCACTTACTTACAGATGGGCTTTGGGCCCCCACTCTGCAATCCCCCCTCTACCCCCACCCCATTCATATTATGATTTTTTTGCTCTGGGTCTTTGATGCCTGATACCTGATACCTTTGGTACCTCGTGATCACACAGACTGGTGTGCTTCTTCCATGTGGACTTTATTGTTTCGCAGCTCGATGGCTGCTTGTTCACCTGCAAGCCTTTAACCTCCCTGGCGGTAATCCCGAGTGTGCCTCGGGGTAAATGTTAACTTTCAGGATCCCGAGTGTGGCTCGAGATTACACTGCAGAGAAGTCCCTTAACCAGAGTGATTGGATTGAAGGGTTGCCAGGAGCCCGCAGGACAAAAGATAAGAGGAGCCCGGGCATCAAGACGGAAGGAGGACAACGTTTACAAAGAGGGGTTAAAACCAGAGAAAGGTTTCACAACACTGAGAACTGTGACGACATGTAGCTATGAGGCTCAAGAGGCCACGGCAGGAGATGCTGGTTTTCCTCAACCCAGAGCAGGACTTGTTGTTAGGTGCCCTGGAATCAGCAATGACCCCTAGCGACCCAACGAGCAACAGAAGGAAGCACTGCTCGATGCTGCCCAGTCCTTACAATTGTTCCTCTGCCTGAGCCTGTCTCCTTGTGCCGCCCTCCCACATTACATAGCAAGATGTCCTCCAGGTACTGGGCTTTCTTGACAATATGTCCAAAGTATGTAAGACAAAGGAACCCTGGCGATGTAACGGTTACGCATTGCACTGAGATCTGCATGGTGTGTACTGTCAAACCACCAGCAGCTCCGCAGGAGAAAGACTGGGCTTTCTACTCCTGTAAACAGTTACATTCTCAGAAACCCACAGGGGTTTCTGTGAGTCAGCATCATCGCAACAGCAGTGAGTCTTTACATGAGGAAGTCTTGCCATCCTTGCTTCTAAGGAGCACTCTGGCCTTATTTCTTTTAATACAGATCCTTTTGTCCTTTCAGAAGTCCATGGTACTAAATTATGAGCACACGGTTCGAAGATGACTCTGGATGCCCGTGGGAGCCCAAGATTCATGTGTGGGAACTATGTAGGAAATAAACCGCCAGTGAGCTCCCTCCATCCACAATTGAGGGATGAAGGAAAGTGCTTAGTAAACAGAGTGCATTGGAGAGATGAGTACAGAAGAACAAAGGCATAGCTCTGACTTGAAAAGGTAAAACTTTGTTAGTTGATCCCCCTCAGACACCTTCTAGACTAGATGTGGTTTACAACTTTTTTTGTAATTTTGTGTTTTTTGTGTGTTTGTTATTTCAAGGTGTATCTCAGAGGCATTTTGTCACTGGAGATCACCCTCATGAACTTGTGTTATATGTTTTTGTCTGTTTCAGTATATGAAACCCAGGATTGATGAACTTGTAGGGACAGCAAGTACTGTAATAAGGGCTGTTTTTTTTGGGGGGGTAGAGTGTTAGTGGGGGGCGGGGTAAAAGGGAGACAATGTCAAGGAGTCCAAGAAGAAAAATAAAGTTCTGAAACTGATTGTGGTAGCAATTGTACAATTTTGTTTGACATGAGTGAACTATGGGATGATATATGTATTAATTGCCAATTAACAATAAATTGAACTCACTATCACCACATATGTTACTTCTGACTCACAGTGACCCTTATAGGACAGGATACAATTGCTCCTATGGGTTGCTGAGACTGTAGCTCTTCTTGGTAGTAGAAATCCTCATCTTTCCACTGCATAGAGATTGGGGGTTCAAACTGTTAACTTTGTGCTTAGCAACTCAATGCATAACCCACCAAGGGCAATGCATGACACGTAGGTAATTTATAAAATTATCAGTTCTGTGCCTGTCAATTCCATACTAAGCTCCACTTATTTTGAACAAGACACCTTTTAACATGGAATATCATGCTGTGCTCTAGTCTCCTTTGGCATTGATTTGATTTAGCACATTAGTTCTGCATATCTACTTCTTGCCCAGTACTATAGGAAATATAACCCTTTCACTATAAGAGATAATAATCCATAAATGAAATAAATGTGCACATATGACCTCAAAGAGTAAGCCCAAATGTTATAGGTTTCCATTAAATCCCAGCAAATCCATCAGTTATTTTTAATTAATCACAACAGTTATTCAGAATAATATATGTATAATTCATAGAAATTAACTTTTCTTAAAATTACAGAAGCATATCAAGGTAATCCATTTGAAAGACAGCTGGAGTTCTGTTGCACATTGTCAGGCAGAGTTCAAGATTCAGAGATTATATAAAACAAGAAAATAAACTTGTAGGGTTTTCTTAATAATAAAGACATCTGAAATCAAAGTTGAGTCATTAATTAACACGTCTGGGGGTCACTTGACCTTATTAGAACACAATCAGAAGGCTCCATTGAAGGGAGGATGGCAAGACTTTGGCCCGCTTCCTTGGGACACATCATTAGGAAAGATAAATCACTAGAAAGGGGCATCGTGGTTGGTAAACTAGAAAGTCAGTAAAGAGGCAGAGCGGGCGGGCTCCTACCGCAGAGGGTGTGGTTTGGCGGGAGCAGAGGCCCAGTGCTGATCTGATAGCATGGACAGTGAGGTGCACAGAGATGGAAGGACCTTGGACTTGACTGACGACGCTTGGCGTGAAGACAAGTTGCCCTATGAAGATGTTGCAATAGCTCTGCCCAAATGTTCTCGACTCACAGGATGAGAACTGCTGGCATTGGGCTGCAATCCACAAGGTCCATAGTTCCAAACCACCAGCCACTTTGCAGGAGAAGCCTTCCATAGCACCAAAGCCAAAGAATGAGCTTCCTAAACCTGAGCACGATCAGGGTGGCACCACAGAATCTGTTAAAGAACAAGAAGTGAAGTGGACACACTTGGCCTTACAGTACCTGCATGAGAACATGCCCCCCTCAGTAACTGACATCTGGCTCCTTGCTCTGGCAGT
Organism: Tenrec ecaudatus; assembly: GCF_050624435.1. Taxonomy (NCBI): domain Eukaryota; kingdom Metazoa; phylum Chordata; class Mammalia; order Afrosoricida; family Tenrecidae; genus Tenrec; species Tenrec ecaudatus. The sequence goes on from NC_134548.1 coordinate 141,344,369, forward strand.
CTGTGTGTGTGCAAGAGTGAGTGTGTGCGTGCGCGCACTCACATGTGTTTCTAAATGCTTTCTAACAAAAATCTCTTAGCAAGAAATCAACACCTAAAAATATACCCCACATCGATTGTGGCAACAATGTAAAATGTGGAACTATTCACCAGGAACACAAGCTAAGTGAGATTTCCCAAGAATGTGGAAAATTTGGCTCTTTTGGCCTTGAACTCTTCATCCAGTGGTGGGTGTTTGAACATGATTGTTAAACGCTTGCCCTTAACTCTGATTTTGTCTTCTTGCCCCTGTTGAACACTTTCTCGTTACTTTTATGCATCCTGTGCTACACGAGGATTGAGGATGCAGTGAGAAAGGCAAAGGAAGCCAGACAACAGTGATTAACTGCTCCTGGAGTCTTCTAGAGAAGCAGCCTGAGTGGAGGGTGGGTGTGCACTTAGCCCTCGTGCATGGACAGGTATCGTTGTGGGCATATGTTACAGATCTAGAGATACCTCACTCGCTGATTCCTGTGACCCCTAAGCTTCCCCATGTGGTTTCAAACTATGGATAAGTTCTCAGATTAGAAAATCATCTGCTCCTCTGGGAAAAAAAGTCAGTAAAGATGAGGGAGGGCCCTCATTGAGGTGGATTGCCACAGTGGCTGCAACAATGGGCTCAAGCAACAATCATGAAAACACAGGACCATGTATTTCATTTTATTGTAGGAGTGTGCTTCATAAACTCATGAAAAATTTTCCATTATCTTTTTAATAGAATTTTTTGCATGAACTTATATATCGGGATAGACTTGATGATAGTGGTTATGCTTTGATGACACGTAGGTTTAGAGCAAATTTGACAACAACTAATACAGAGAATTAGAACCCAGCAAAGTTCCTGGCACATATTACATGTTCAACAAATTTTGGTTAAATTGATTTAATGTAGCAATTATAAAGCCCTGTCAATCTCTGACTGCAGCCTGAATGTTTTATTGTAAAAGAGCAGCCAATACAAAATTTTAGGATGGAGTTAAGACACATATATTCATCCAGGAGCTTGTCATATAGATGCTGACATGATTTTCTGATATTTCATCTTCGTATTACAAAGTCTGTACAGTTACCCACTCAAAATGCAGGTTAATAAAGTTAGTTAGAGGAAAGACATTGGACTCAAACATCGGGTTTCTGACTCTAATGGGCTATGCGACCTTCAGCAAGTCACTTAATCTGAAACTCAATTTCCTCACCTTCAAAATGTAAAGCAAGAACAGTACTTATACTTTGTAGCAAATGTATAGAAAAGATGTTGACAGAGAGTAAGCACTCAATTGACACTAGCTACCAACACAGGTGTACCTTGGAAATATGGCAGGTTTGGTTCCAACCACCACAAGAAAGCAAATATCTCAATAAAGTGAGTCACATAACTTTGTTGCTTCTCCAGTATATTAAAAATTTATGTTTAAATGCTTAAAGTTAAACAAGCGGCCATCTAGCAGGGAAGCAACAAAGCCCATATGGAAGAAGCACATCAGCCTGTGTGATCACGAGGCGTCAATGGGATCCGGTACCAGGCATCAGGAGATCCAAAACAAACAATCATATCAATGCAAATGGGAGGGTCTGAGTGGAGTTCCAAAGCCCTTATGTAGACAATTGGACATTCCCTCACAGAAGGGTCACAAGGGAGGTAAGAGTCAGCCAAGTTACCCACCATCATGACTCCAGTTCTACCCTACAAACCCGGGCTAGACCTGAACACGTACACTGGTGCAGATAAGAGCTCTCAACACATGGAATCCAGAACAGATATACCTCTCAGAGACAATAATGGGAGTAACAATACCTTGAGAATCGGGGGAAGGTGGGGGGAGAAGGGGAAGAAAGGGGTAACCGATCACAATGATAAATGTATAACACCGCCCAGGGACAGACAACAGAAATATGGGTGAAGGGAGACAGCGGACGGGTAAGATATGAAAATAACAGTAATGTATAATTTATCAAGGGTTCACAAAGGTAGGAGGGTGGGGGAGGGAGGGTAAAATGGGGAGCAGATACTAAGGGCTCTAGAAGAAAGAAAATGCTTTGGAAATAATGCTGGCAACACATGCACAAATGTGATCAATATACTTAATGCATGGATTATTATCAGAGCTGTAGGAGCCCCCAATAAAATATATAAATAAATAAAAGTTAGGTTTGCACTAAAGTGTGCCTGCACATTATGCAGATGTTTGAAGTGTGAATGACCAGAGTTCGACACAGAGTCACTGAAAGCATGTGCTGTTAGAAAAATGACATCTAGAGACTCGCTCAGTTTGTAAAAAATACAGACTCTGTGGGGTGCAATAAAGCAAAATGTCATAAAATGAGGTACGCCAGTACTGAAATAAGGAAGCTTGGTGGCACATGGGTTAGCCCCTTAGCCACAAACAGAACGGGCAGTGGTTTAAACTCAGGAGGGGCTTCCCGGGAGAAAACACTTAGCCATGTGGTCCTATGAAGAGTCCAACCTAAGAAACCCTCTGGAGCAGATCTACTCTGCCATATTACGCTGACTATGAATCCAAATCTACTCAACTGCAATAAACACCACCATCATAACCAGCACTGAAACTACTGTTAAGACATCACATATATGTATTATAGAGAAAAAAAATCATAGGCTCTGAATGCTATATCAAACCAAATTCATTGTCTTCTTGTCAACTGCCATTCATAGCAACCACGTAGGACAGGGTATAACTGCCCACAGGTCCCAAGACTTTCCTTTTGGGGTCAGCAGATTGCCACATAAGTTTTACCAGAGGAGTGGCCAGGGGCTCCAATCCCTGACCTGTTTAGCAGTCAGGCCCATAACCAGTGCACCACCCAGGCTCCTGAAGGAAACAAAGTCATCGCTCACAGGTAGCCTTTTAAACGTTTATCCTCTCCTTTTCCAAAGCTCTTCCTAGTCAGGAGCCAGAAATGGCAAATGGGATAGGAATATTCTTTAGAGCTTTCAGAAGCTTGGAGATACTCTGATTGGTCCCACAAGGCCTAGCATTGCATTTAGTGCAAACTATTCCACAGGCCTCAAGGCAAACGAGGCAGTTAATCTATCAGGAGGTTGGCTTCCAGTGGAGAAACACTTTCAATTCTCCATTAAAAGGAAAATATCACTATAATTTGAATAACTGTGTTTTACAAAATGCTTTCTGATAAAATGTGGGTGTGTGCCCTTTAAAAAATCAGTAGCTAGATTGAGGTGGACAGAAATCATGCTAGAAGAATTACTAAGGAGACCAATTGCATGCAGATGGCCTGGCAAATGGTGGGGTGGGGAGACTTTAGCAGCTTGGAGTGACTTGGAAGCTGACAGGCAAGGAAAGGGCTAATTGGAAAAGGACCATTTCAAATATTCACTCTGCTGGCGTGAAGCCACTGGAACGAGTCATCAACCTTGTCTTATGCTCCTTCGGATTCTATTCAATGGGCTGTTAGTGACTAGGAAAGGGCTAGCTTGCCTCCACCCAGTTAAACTAGAATAGACATTAGGATCCAGGTCAGGTATTGACAATGTTTTTCTGTGAAGGGCCAGATAGTAAATATTTTTAGATTTTTCAGACCATATGGCCTCTGTCAGAAACTAATCAATTCTGCCATTGTAACCAGAAGAAAAGCCATAAATTATAGTAAATGACGAGTGCGGCTGTGTCCCCACAAAACTTTATTCAGAGAAACAAACTATAGGCTGGATTTGGGCCACGGGCCATAGTTTGGCCATGCACATTCTGGAAGAGTTCATCCAATGTGCTAAGAAAAAGACAGGAAGGGTTGTGCTGGGAGTCTGGGACAGCATATGTTGATTCAGGATCAAGGGGGCATTGCCACGGACAAGTTATGACCTTGAGGAAATCACATAGCGTATATGTTTATGCAAGTTTATGCCCATGGAAATAACATGCACGTATATATAACATGCATAGTACTCATGGAAAACTAACACTCAAAAGGGTTGCAGAATTTGTATAAAGATATTTAATTCATATAATCTTCATGTAAATATATTGACAAGAACTGGGAAAGCTCTCTGATCGGTCTGAGTCACTATATATCAGAAATGAGAAGGCCAGAGGCCATGAGTTGGACCATCCAGGACATAGTTAGGTCCCAGGCAATCAGGGACAACTGCTTTTTTTGAAAAACAAAAACAAAACAAAACCCACCCCAACCTCAAAGTCCCCTGCCAGACATATACAAAGAGCCTGCCAGCTCTAGGCTGCTTCTCACCCTAGTATAGACCTGCTGGGGGCGTGTCCCCAGTGTATCCTGACTTTTACTGCCCAATAAGCCTGCTGTGCTGCATCGTACTACCTGTTCTTTGGCTCTCTGAGTTGATCCCATGCCACCGCTCCTTTCTAGAAGCTGGTGGTGCCAAGGTCCCCCTGGAGAAGGGGTTACCAACCTCTAACAATATGACAATCCTTTGTGTCCATATCTTTGTATGTGAAATGGTATGATAGAAAGAGAGAATATCTTAGACTCTTTCCAGTGTTAAAACTATACGACTTTCCAGGTGGTATAATGATCATCAAACTTTTTTCAGTCTTTGGAATTTTGGCTTACCAGTGTATGAAAAATCACGCAAATCCGTTGCCATTGAGTTGATTCTGACTCATAGGAACCCTACAGGACTGGGTACAATGGTTACGTGGGGTTTCTGAGAGTGTAACTCTTCAGAGAAACATATCCCCTCTTCTGTGGAGTGGATTCCAAGCATCGAGCATTTGGTTAACTGCAAAGTGCTTAACCCCTTTACCACCAGGACTCTTAAAATCTTATTTAGAAGCCACGGATATGCAATTAATAAAGACAGTGTTAGTTTATTTGTGGGTGTGATATGAAAAATGAAGTCCTGCCTCTCCCATTGCCCACCCAAATGCCTGACTGTTCCCAAAACTAATTCCCACCCATGCTTGTCAGCAACCTAAATTACTTCATATGAAGGATTTTAACCTTATCCTTGTACAATTGTTTTCTACTTTGAATTTTCTATTGACACCATGAGTTTATACTAATGGAAGGCATGCTGAAATACAGGAAAAGACATTTTTGAAATAATATGAATTTTGATATATGACATGCATTTGGACCAAGGGGACATTTGTGCTATAATTATTAAGAAGAGAAGGTTCAATTATTCAGATTTATTAAATTATACTGGTTCCCACATTGCGGCAGCAGGTTTTCAAGAAATCTGAAAAGGTGAAAAAGTTTGTGGGAGATATATACCTCACAGGTCAAGAAAGGGTTAATGATGGATACTGGCTTCATTATAAATGTAGCTTATCTCTAATTTCTTGACTAGTCGTGAATTTCTTCCACATGTATTTTTCCGTACTCAAAAAAATGTCCTGAGATAGCTTAGCTTCACTTGGACTACGGTTGTAACCCAAAGGAATAAATACCTGGAGACATTTCATAAAGCAAAAGTGAAGAGGAGTGTCTCTCAACGAGGATGTGTGGGCCTGTATGGGTCTATTTTCTGTAAAGATGCTAGAAGTGTAAGACATTGGGAACGTTCACTTAAATATGTGAGCTAGGTTGGCAACAATAGAGTTTTGAATGATGGTAATACTTATGTGACTAATTAATAATAGTGCCCTGAATATCTTTTAACATTGACTACTATCATGGATTCCTACAATATTCAAACAACAGACTAGACATTAAATTTTTCTATTTCACCAAGAATGACTTGAACTCAGTTCTTTACCTATATGACTATGGTTCAGCTTTTGTGTGTGTGTGTGTGTGTGTGTGTGTGTGTGTGTGTGTGTGTGTGTGTGTGTGTGTGTGTAGGTGTAGGGTACATTTAAAGAGAGATTTGGTTAGAAAAACGCAAGAAGAGAAGAAGATAGAAGAACTCATGAGGGATAGAACCAAAACATAACAGCTTCTGCAAAATCGCTGGCATCAAATGCAGCAAATTGGATCTAAACTAGGATTTTAAAAGCCTACTATTATCTCATCTGTTGTTCTGAAAACCCTCAAAAAGCTGATAATATCATAGCTAGCTGGCATCAAGGGGGCAATTTCATTCAAGCCAGCTGGTTTTTCCTAACAGCACCTGCAAAATTATTCTAAATGAACTAGAAGACTGTCCCAAATCAGTAGCACTGCCCAGAGGGATGCGGGCAGTGGTGTAGGAGGTTTCAATGACAGGAAGAATACCATCAAACTAGCACACTTCAATTTCACCCTTCACACTGTTCACTAAAGGCCGAAAGAACATTTTCGTGTTTTTACGGACCATTTTCATGTCTCTGGGATCACAAAAGCAGAAGCAGATAATACTGCACCACACTGACTTTATAGAAAAGAAACGAAAGCAGAATGCATATGTTGTGTCTACTGAATGGGCGGAAACCAAAATAAAACAAGTAAAAAAAAAGGAATCTATTTGGAAGGTTTATCATGAAAAGGAAGCAACAGTCAAAAACCTGGGAGCAAAGGCACCCAACCCAAGTAATTTTCCGGAATCAAGATAACAGAAAGTAATCAACAGTCTTTTCAGAGTGGGTCAGTGGATGCCATCAGAGAGGCCATCAGTTGACCCCTTTCCTTTATCAGGACAATTGATGCCATCTCAATCTTATGTACAATGTTATGTAAACACAGCACCTAGTCCTTCCAATCAAAGTTGATGGTGCCTCTAAATGCCTACCACACAGTTATTCAATGAGGCAGGAAAGGAGAAGAGAAAGAGAGAAAAAGAAAGAGAGAGAGAGAGAGAGGAATCAGACAAGTTTTCTACTTTGGGTTCTGAGAAGCTCACCATTGGCTCTAGTGGACCAAGCCATCTTGAATGTTAAACACGCTGGCGCTGCACATCGGAGGGAAAAGTCCCATTTCCGTAAAATGTCTCTCTGTGTTTTCAGTCCTTGTCTTTTTCTTCTTAATCCAGAACAATTATTGATAATTTTGATTATGCTAAGGCATTCGACTCTGTGGATCATAGGAAACCATGTTAGCATTGAGAAGAATGAATAGGAATTCCAGAATCATTATTGTGCTCGTGAAAAACCTGTCCATGAAACAAGTGGATGGCCTGAGACCAGAGCAAGGGAGTACTGAGCGGTGTAAAATCAGGAAAGGTGTGTGTCAGGGATGTGCTCTTTCAGCATACTTATTCAAACGGTAGTCTGAGCAATTCATCTGGATTGGAGGAGGCACATGTGTTAGGCTGAATTGACTAGAGAAACAAACCCAGAGACAATTGTAGGTTTGTGAGAAAGAACTTTATATCAAGAAGTAATTATATAGTGAGAAAACATCCCAACCCAGGAAAGCTAAAGTCCATAAGTCTGATACTAGTCCATAAGTCCCTCTTCAGACTCACATAGCCACATGCAATGATGCAGAACGCAAGAAGATCACAGGCCAGTGGTGCAACATCTAGTGGATTCAGGGTCGATGGGAACATGGCAGAGCTCTGGCAGCTCTCAGAGTGGCCAACAACAGGAAAGTGAGGGGAGGGAGAGACATGGAGGAGGTTCCCAGGGCCCTTCTTATGAGAAGGCCATGCCCCCAAGGAGTCACCATCAAGCTGTGACCTGATTGACAGTTTGGACCTTTATACATCTTTAAGTTGACATGAAATCATTTAACTACCACAGTACATTAACAGTCTGAGATATGCAGATGACACAACCTTACTTGCTGAAATCGAAGAAATCTTGAACACTTGCTGATGAATATCAAGGGCTGTAAATTTAAATATAGATTACAATTCAATCTAAAGAAACCCCCAAATCTCCAAACTTAAGCCAACGAAAAATATCATGATAAATAAAGAAAGGAATAAAGTTGTCATGGTTTCTTCATGCTTGAATCCACATACAATGCTCATGGAAGTAGCAGCCAAGAAAGCAAAGGATGTATCATATTGACCAATTTTGTTGCGCATGACCTCTTTTACAGTGTTGAAGAGCATTTATGTCATTTTGAAGACTAAAGTGCACCTGACATTGTCTCATTTGCATGTGAAATTTGAACATTAAACAAGGAAGGCTGAAGAAGAATTAATGTACTTGAATTATGGTACTATTGAAGAATACTAAAAGTTCCATGAACTGCCAGAACAACAAACAAGTCTGTATTGGAAGAAGTACAACTAGAATGTTCTTTTGAAGGGAAAATGATGAAACGTTGTCTCACGTGTCTTAGATATGTTATTGGAAGTGACCAGTCCTTGGAAAAGGACAAAATGCTTGGTAAAGTAGGAGGACAGTCAAAAGAGAAGACCCTCGCCAAGATTAATTTGAAAGAGTGGCTGAAACAATGGGCTCAAGCCTAAGGACTGGGAGACGGGTCCAGGACCAGGCAGTACTTTTTTCTGTTGTACATGGGGTCGCTAAGAGTCTGAGCCCACTGGGCAGCACTCAGCAACAATAACAGTACGATCTGATGTTGGTGTTGTCCTTTGTGTGCTTAAAAGGAATCTCTGTTCTGTAATAGGTGATGACCGTATTCTAATTACATATCCATTAGGTCAAACTTGCTTATTGTTTTGTTCAAATCTTCTATATAGTCATTCAGCTTTATCTGATTGATCTGTCAGTTATTGAGAAATGTCTAAAACTCTCCTAGTCTGGTGGAATGATCAATTCCTCCCAGTATTTCTGTGAAATTTGCTTTTTCTTTCCTTGTTTCTGTTGTTAGTTGTCGTATGCAAAAAAAAATTGCTACGACGGTTTTCCAAGGCTGTGACCTTTCAAAAATCAAACACCAAGTTCATCTTCTGAGTCATCTCTGGTGGTTCACACTGTAACTTTTCCATTAATAGTCGAATGCTAGATCGTTTGCACCATCTAGCGACTCCATTTCTTCTTTGATTTGCTGTCCTCTCAGGTTATCCCAAAGAAATATCTTATGAGATTTATATCTGGGGGTGGGTTGTCAGTGCCCTTCTTGAATGGTGGGGAATGAAAGTGAGCGATCAAGGGTTTCATCGCTTCCCTACAAACCATATAGAGTGACACCTATCCACTGCATCCCTGGCTCTAAGCATTCCGGACCCAAGCTCAGAGTAGACTTCACAGTGTTTAGTTAAGACTGTTTCAAATAAGGAACTTGCTTTCTTTCTCTGATGTTGGAAATACTACTCAAGAGCTGGAAACAGAGCAAATTTTAACCAGGAAAACCAAGGTGACTCCAATGTAGAAATCTAAATATATGCCAAGACCAGAACAAGCTCAGTAATGGTGATTTCCATAAAGTAAAGATAGAATGCCTTCTGCATGTGTGTGTCAAGACATCCGCTCAAACATCAAGCACTGCAGCTTTGAAGATACACTTAGCTACTGGTAGTCTCAAATTAATTACAAGCTGTTCATCTCAAAGAGAGGCGTTCAGTTCTAAAGGGTGAGTCTCAAAATTGATGGACAAACTCAAGAAATGGAGATGGAATTCCAGGTGCCGGTAGATACACAATTGCTCATAGGTCCTAACCCTTCTTTTCTCAAACCTTCCTTCTCCTCCTTCCTCTACATGCATCTCTCACGTGTCATATGTCATTTGTTTCTCTAAAAGACAACCTTCAGTGTTTATTTTCAGTGAATTTCATCTTATGTATAAATGCATGCATATATATTTCCATAAATAAATCTATGTTTCATAAAAGTCTACACACATATAGATATATATTATGTAATAACATACTGAAGAGTAAGTGTTGTGGTATAAGGAGGTGGCAGAAAAGCCAATTATAACCCAGCTTCATTCTGCCTTGACTCCAAGTTCAGAGAGAAGAAATTTTACATGATCTACATTTTTCTCAGGGGAAAAAATGGCCTTACTCTGTCCTCTACCAATATGGTTTAGCTACTATTTATAGAATTCGCATTCTGATTTACCCCCAAATAACGAATTCACCATTTAGCACCCAACAAAAGACCCAGAAGGCCAGTAAATTTCCTTTGTCCATTCTGGGGAAATAAAAAATTGATAAATACTGGTCAAATAATCTTTGAGGTTGCTCCTTCTGGAAAGAAAAAGAGGTAGGATGGAACAGCCAGGGAGTAAACCACACTACTACAGAGAAGGGACCAGCCCCACAGCCTGAGAGGCCTCACTAATGGAGCTCTCAGATTCATCTCTATCATCCTTTGGCTAGAAGTTTAATCAACGGGGACCAGTTCCTCCTAATATTCAAAGTCCCATAAATCACCAAATGCTCTAATTAGAATCATCTATCAGGAGGCTCACTGCAGATTTCTCTGACACAGAAATACAGGAAAGAAACCAAAATAATGAAATAGTGACTCTTCTAGTCATCCCTGCCTCTCATTTCTGGAGATCTCTATTTTTCACTGAACAAATATTTACTGAGTCACTACTACATTCAAGCATTGTGCTCAACACATCAATGAGTTAATCAGACATAACCCCTGCCACCAAGTAGTTTATGAAGAAAGGGTCAACATATATGGTCATGGGAATTCAGAAGAAAAAAAGTGATGATAGAATCTATATTTAAAGTGGGGAAGACAAAGAAAACATAACCAGTTCCATAATAATCACCTCCCAGAGAAGTGGCCAGCTAAAGGAAAACAAAAAAAAAACAGACAAAAAATCAGGGTGCTCATCACATTTTAACTTAAAATATATAGTAGTATTTTAGCATGAATCTTGTACATATAATATTCAGGGCAAGTTATACTTTAAAAATATTTGTTCATCTGAAAGTTTTAACTGGATATCCTTTATTTGAATTTGCTGATTCTCACAACTCTATTCCCTACCATTTCTGCAACAATCCCATGAGAGCTTTCACTTTTCAACTTGGGAGGGGGACCAGCAAATCAATATGTGGGCTTCCTTTGAATGTTATCAACACCAAGCTTTTTAGTCGGAGTGATTTTTTAAAAGTATGTGTAAAGCAAATCATGTTTATGCTTGAAACATTCCCTCTCATGCTCTGAATAAATCCACAATCTTACTGAGCATTGTAAAATTGTCCATTGTCTAACCCTCACCTACCTCTCTTTCTTAACAGTCCTGTGAAGAAGATAGCTTCCTTACTCCCATATTAGAGTTCAGAAAAAAGGAACAATAGAGGAAGAGGTCATGCTCTATGAAATATGAAAAACATCTTTCATATTTTTCACATTCATGCAAGGATATGAAATTCATTTGGGAAAACATTTTTTTAAGATTAGTATTATCCAGTGTAGGTCAGCTGCACCCTGGAAGCCTTGTGGTTACACATTAGGCCGTTAACTTCAAGGCCTGTTGTTTGAAACTATCAGCTGTGCCTGGGGAAAAAGATAAGACTTTTTACTCAAATAAAGAGTTACAGTTTTTGAAACCCACGGGAAAATTCTACCTTGTCCTGCAGGGTCACTATGAGTTGGTATTGACTCAATGACAATGTTTGTTGGTAAAAATGCATAGCAACAGACATTTTGTATATCATACTATGAATTAGACTTACAGTTTTGAAGGGACTGTTGGCACTGTCTGCGACAATTTAAAAAATAAATGTCCTCATTTGAAATTAAAGCTGCAAAAAGAATTGCATACACTGATGTCCATTCCATCACTCTTCACAATAGCCAACACATGAATGGATAAACATAATGTGGTATTCTGACTGCTCTCTGCCATCAAGTCAATTGTGGCTGATAGCAGACTTATAGGGCCCAGTCGAACAGCCTGTATGGGTTTCCAAGCCTATAAATCTTTATGGAAGCAGAAAGCCTCATATTTCTCCCACTAAGTAGTTTGTGGGTTTGAACTGCTGGCCACGTGGTTTACAGCCCAATGCATAATGTGCTATGTCACCAGGGCTCCTATATAATGTGGTATATGCATTTACATATATACTATTCTGTCATGCAATAAAAATTAAAACCTGAAATATGCCACAACATGTACGAACCTTGAAAACAACATACTGAGTGCAGTGAGTCTATCACAAAAGGACAAATACTGTACAATGTCACTAATGTGAACAGCATATGACACACAAATGCACTCAGTCATGGGCATGGTTAGTTCCCAAAGATGAAGTCATTATGCAAAAAATGGAGGGTGACCACATCAGATCACAAAATAAAGACTAATTCCATCAGTATATAACTGCCAAATTGTACCATGATCTCAGTGATAAAGTGAAAAGAATGGCTCAGCCAAGTGCCCTCACACCCCTGCATTCGTTATTGCAGGACAAAAAAATGATATATTGGATAAGTAAATCTTTTTTTTTTAAACATTTTTTAGGGGCTCATACAACTCTTATCACAATCCATACATATACATACATCAATTGTATAAAGCACATCTGTACATTCTTTGCCCTAATCATTTTCTTTTTTTTTTCCCTTTTCTTTTTTTACATTTTATTAGGGGCTCATACAACCCTTATCATATACATACATCAATTGTATAAAGCACATCCACACATTCCCTGCCCCAATCATTCTCAAAGCATTTGCTCTCCACTTAAGCCCTTTGCATCAGGTCCTCTTTTTTTTCCCTCCCTCCCCGCTCCCCCCTCCCTCATGTGCCCTTGGTAATTTATACATTGTTCTTTTGTCATATCTTGCCCTATCCGGAGTCTCCCTTCCCCCCTTCTCTGCCGTCCATCTCCCAGGGAGGAGGTCACATGTGGATCCTTGTAATCAGTTCCCCATTTCCAACCCACTCACCCTCCACTCTCCCAGCATCGCCCCTCACACCCTTGGTCCTGAAGGTATCATCCACCCTGGATTCCCTGTGCCTCCAGCCCCCATATGCACCCGTGTACAACCTCTGCCCTATCCAGTCCTGCAAGGTAGAATTCGGATCATGGTAGTTGGGAGGAGGAAGCATCCAGGATCTGGGGGAAAGCTGTGTTCTTCATCGGTACTACCTCGGACCCTGACTGACCCATCTCCTCTCTTTTATATGTATTTTTTTACCCAAAGAACTGGATTGCTCCTTTATTGTGTAAAATAGTATAGCTACTCAGAAAAGTAGTTTGGCAGTGTCTTTAAAAATATTAAACATCCAACTAATGTATTTAACAGCCTTTGTATTATTATTAATAATTAAATCATTTTATTGGGGGGGTCATACAACTCTTATCACAATCCACACATGCATCCACTGTGTCAACCACTTTTGTACATTTGTGTCCCTCATCATTCTCAAAACATGTGCTTTCTAATTGAGCCCTTGGTATCAACTCCTCATTTTCCCCTCCCTCCCTGCTTCCCCCTCCCTCATGACCCCTTGATAATTTATAAATTATTATTTTGTCATATCTTACATCATCCAAAATCTCCCATCACCCACTTCTCCTCTGTCAGTCCCCCAGGGAGGAGGTTATATGTAGATCATTGTAATCAGGTCCCCCTAAAAAATAATAGTATTATGAATGAGGGGGAGTGCAGAGTGGGTACCCAGGGACCATCTGTAGGCAATTGACAACCCCTTGCAGAAGGGCCATGGGAAGGAGATGAGGCAGTCAGGGTGCAGCGTAGGAATGATGAAATATACAATTTTCCTCTAGTTCTTGAATGCTTCTCTCCCCCACCCCACTATCATGATCCCAATTCTACCTTACAAATCCGGCTGGATCGTAGGATGCACACTGCTACAGGTGCGAACTGGAAACACAGGGAATCCAGGACAGATGAACTCCTCAAGACCCGTGGTGAGAGTGGCGATACTGGGAGGGTGAAGGGAAGGTGAGTAAACAATTTTTAATACCAAAGGGGCAACATTTATCCAAATACAAAGTATAGACTCTATACTATAGAGTGTTAGAAAAGGAAGAATGGAGACATGAAACACAGAAAAAGTAGGATAAGTGATGATACATTGAAGATATTATAGTATATGTGTTGAAGCAAAATGTATATGAATTATTGGATGTTGTGTTAGACAGGGTTCTCCAGAGAAACAAATAAGGACACTTATAATTTGATAGATACATAGATAGATACATAGTTAGATACATAGATAGATAGATAACAGCTATAAGTAATAAACAGCTTATTGGTTCACAGAGCGGTACAAATGGCTCATTTCAACTCACGTCTGTGGGATGGTTAATACACTAGTAGTCCTTCAACTCAAGAGGGCTGCGGGGTGCAAGTCAAGGAAGCAGACAGTTCAGTCTTTTGTAAAACAATACAGGTACTCCAGCCACAGGCAGCAAACAGCAGGGTGGGTCACCAACAGTCAGCCAGATGACAGGGTCCAACAGTCCCCAATTCAAATGATGTATATACCATCAGTGTGGTGAAGTAGGTCTTGAAGGAACCTTAAATTATAGCGACACAATCCAGGGGTTGGGTGTCCCACAGGTAGTGTAACTCCCAAGTTGAGGCAGAGAATTAGATGAGGTAGCCTCACACTGGTCCGATAACCAAAGAGCAGAAGACAGAAAGTCCCTTCCATTATACTGCAACCTTATTAACCCACATGTGTTTATTGGCCAGGTTGACACAATAATCCTACCTATCACAGATGTTAAGCTGATCATCTGCTCTATAAACCTTCACATAAATTAAAATAAAAGTGAACTCAAACAGTACAGATGACCAAAAAATATCATGGAAGTTTTCCATGAACTATTTTTTTATTTTTAATTTTAGAACACCCTCATTAGATCCTCTGAGCATACATATACTAATATTACCTAACAATTGAAGTAGCCCTGATGGTGCAGTGGTTGAGCAGTTGGCTGCTAACCTGAAAGGTCAGTGGTTCAAATCTACTCGCAACTCCCTGGGGAAAAGGTGTGGCAATTGCTTCCCCAGATATTAAAAACAAACAAGCAAACTCACTACTATCAAGTCAATTCTGACTCATTATACATTACAGCCTTGAAAATCCTGTGTCAATTCTACTCTGCCCAATAAGGTTACTACCAGTCAAAATCAACTCGTTGGCAATGCTTGTTTGGTTTTTTGTTTGTTTTTTATCCTACAATTGCATGCAAGTATATGCAGGTATATATACGCTTATGTGTGTATATACGTAAAATGAAATGAATAAGGATGAAGGGAAGGAAGACTTCAATCAGAACTTTCACATTTTACTCTATTCTTTGTTCAAGATTTATGATTGGTGGGATTTGTGACTTCCTTGTGCAATCTAAAGGAGCACTTAAAAAAATAAAAACAACAGGCTAGGGAACCCTGCTCCCTAAGTCTTTCCTTTTGGCAGAATTATGAGTAACTTCTGTTTCTTTTTCTCTTCAAACAGGATAACTCTGACTGAAAATTGGCTTTGAGGTTTTAGAAAACTTGATGGTCACAAGAGGAAAAAAATCTGTCACACAAAAACTGTAAGTAATTTCCTTCTCTCAAATGGTAAGTATTCAGATCACCTTTGGAACTGATGGCATTTTGTGGGGGGTGTATAATCCCCTCAATGATCCCTTGTTTCATAAATGAAAAGCATCTCTTTTTCTTGGAGAGAACAATAAAGTAATCAAAATATAGATGTTTTGCACTCCGTTATAAGTGTTCTATTCAGTAATGTAAATGGTTATATCACAGAGTCATGCCTCTATCTGCAGCTTTTATTGCTTTGGGAGTGGGTGGGAGTCATTTTATCTGAAATCAGACTAGGTTGAATTGGTGATGCAGTGGTTACACGTTGAACTGCTAACTGCAAGGTCAGCAGTTCAAAAGCACCAGCCAGTCTCTCAGGAGAAAAATCAGCCTTTCTACTTCTATAAAGACTTAGTCTCCAAAACCTATCAGTAGGCAACTGAACACCCCCTTACTGAAGGGTTCTGGGGAGGAGATGCGCCAGTCAGGGTGCAGGGTAGCAATGATGAAACATATAGCTTTCCTCTAGTTCTTAAATGCTTCCTCCCCCTCCCCCTCACTATCATGATCCCAATTCTATTTTAAAAATCTGGCTAGACCAGACGATGTACATTGGTACAGAGAGCAACTGGAAACACACAGAATCCAGGATATATGAACCCTTCAGGACCAGTGGTGAGAGTGGCGATGCCTGGAGGGTGGAGAGAATGTAGGGTGGAAAGGGGAAAACGATTACAAGAATGCACGTAAAACCTCCTCCCTGGGGGATGGACAACAGAGAAGTGGGCAAGAGGAGACATTGGACAGTAAAACATAGGACAAAATAACAACTTATGAATTATGAAGTGTTCATGAGGGATGGAGGAGTGGGGAGGGAAGGGGAAAAATGAGGAGCCGATATTAAGGGCTCAAGTAGAAGGCAAAAGTTTTAAGAATGATGATGGCAACAAATGTACAAATGTGCTCGACACAATGGATGTATGTATGGATTGTGATAAGAATTGTAAGAGCCCCTAATAAAATGACTAAAAAAATGTTAGTCTCCTGAAAGAAAAAAAAAATTACAATTTCAGAAGTGCAGAGGACCAGGTCTATACTGTCCTATAGTGTTGCTATGAATCAAAATCGAATACATGGCAGTGAGATTGGCTTTATGGTATGGTTGAGTTGGGGGATTCCTGGTGGCACTGTCAGATAAGCATTGGACTGCTAACAACAGATCAACCTTCTCGAATCTATCAACTGCTCTACTGGAGAAAAGTGAGGATTATCATTCCCATAAAGGTATACAGCCTCAGAAATCCTATAAAGGCTTGCTATGAGTTTGAATCAACTTGATGGCAGTAGGTTGGTTTGTTTTTGGGGGGTTGTTAGCCACAAGATCATCACTTCAAACCTGCCAGTTGCTCCTGCAGAGAAAGCTGGGGCTGTCTATTCCTGTAAAGATTTACATGCTAAGAATCTCAAATGCGGAGTTATACTCTATCCTATGAGGCCACTATGAGTCAAAAACAACTCAATGATGGTGAGTTGAGTTACTTTGGGGGGCTGTGGAAATGCTCCAATTCTAGTTTGTTCAGTTGAAGATGTACAAGTGTTTTGGTGTAGCAATTTCTCACTGGATAGTTTTAGCTGATGCCTAGAGAACGGAAGGAAAGGTGTGCAGACATAAATGCTAACAATCCAGGTCTCGCTCGGTGTAGCTGAGAAATAAAGACAAGAGACTGGAATGAAAGTGAGAGAAGAAAGCTTTACTTTGGTCAATGAAGCAAGGAGCAATTGGTGACTAGAGTCACCAAGACGAGCCCCCACCCCCAAAGAGAGTGAGGTTAACAGCTTTCTGAGTACACCAGGAAGTAAACTGAGTGTATTGTGAATATGTTATACATTTTGATCAATGTTCATGAATGTACATTAGAGTGGGGTTATGATTATTGACCGGATATGGCTTATCAGACCTCTGAGTTCCAAAGGTCTTCCGAGTTGGCCTGGAGACCTCTTTCTGCTGATTTTTGGTTCCTTGACCAAAGTGTTTCTGTTCTAGGGAAAACTATAGGCTGTGACCGTCCTTTCAGTGCACTTTTTGGCAGGCCAGATCTAGAATATCCCATGCGAACTTGTTGCATTGGAGGCTTCCCTGGTTATCAGGAAGGTTCTTCTTAAAAAAGAAGAATAACCAAACAAAAGAAAAACCACTAACCACCATCAGGTTGATTCCGAATCATAGCAATCCTGTAGGACAGAACAGAACGTCCCCTGTGAGTTTCTGAGGCTGTGCATCTTTATGGAAGCTGAAAGACTCACCAGTCTCCCACAGAGTGGCCAGTGGTTTTAACTGCTGACCTTGTGGTTAGCAGCCCAATTTATAATCCCCAGGGCTCCTTCATCAGTAAGGAAAGTACGAGTTAATTATGAGGCATATAGTGCAATATCTTGTGGCAATACCTCATATCTTATGCGTAGGTTTCTTGGGAAAACTGGAATTTATAATGTTAGATGAGGCTGAGCAATTCTCATGATCTTTACCTACCGCAGCACTCTTACAAATGAGAACCACAGTACATTCATGTGCTTCAAACTGGACTAGATTGGTAGTATTCTACTCACTGTACTTTGTTGTTTGAAACCAATACATTCACATTTGAGGAATGCACTGGTAACTAATAAATCATGTTCAGATGTGACTACCCTTAGGATCGAAAAAAAATCAAATAAACAACCAACATGTAGATCCATTTTCCTGGACTTGCCAGTAACAAAATAGACCTGCACCATAGGGTTCAGGGTTGTAATCTTTAGAGAAAGACGCTTTAGTGGTACAGCCATTGAGTGATTTGGGATGATCTCCATTGTTTCTATCTTATAATTCTTTTAGAATGCATAGTAAATTGACAAATCTCTGCTGTCTCATGAAGCAGTTAGAAATTAACCAACCTCCATTTTCAGGAGGGAAGTAGCGAACAAAACCTGCAGCTGGAAAGTGGACATTCACCTCCAAACAAAGAGAACACTATAAGAACCAGAAGGCCTTTCTCAAGCCAGATTGTTCTAGAAGATCCCCTCCCCCAAGCCTTGCCAATAAAACACCCTTTGACTCGTTGCTCCAGGAGGCAAATTGTGGTAGACAAGCTCCATTCTGACTCACTAAGTTCAAGTCTTCAATAAATACCCTTGCTCTCCCTTCTGCCCCATCTAGTGAATTCACTTACTTGAGACAGGCTGCCAGAATTGAGTTTCATAAACAGTTGGCAGTAAGTCTACTATAGTATAATAAAAGAGCGGGCACTGTGTAAAGGCAGGAAGGGTGAGGTTTCTTGAGAAATAGAACATTCTGAAATGAGCAGCTTACAGGAAAAACACCATGTGCCATGAGCTGGAGTAAGATCACAAACCAAATTTACTGCTGTCATGTGTATTCCAACCCATCGTGATCCGACAGGGCAGAGTAGATCTGCTCCATAGGGTTTCTGAGACTAAATCTTTACAGGAGTAGACAGCCTCATCAGAGTGGCTGCTGAGTTTGAACATCCCACCTTGTGGTTAGTAGCCTAAAGTTAACCCATTACACATGATCAGGACTTCTTGATGGAAAGAAAAAGGATTTTAAATACAGAGATATGAGGAATTAAAAATTATTCTGATTAGATGATCTTTACAGAGCTTTGCAGAATCAGTCATTAAGTTATCATAAGATCCCAGAAGTTTCCATAAACATATCAAATGGAATTGCTTTCTAGCATGTACGCGTCTTAGGACAGACATTATAAGTGCTTTCTTTAAAAAAATGTGTTTGTTAGGGGGCCCGAAGTAAGTATTTCTTCTTAGAACCAATTATGGAAGAAGGGAGTAGACAGCTGTTTTTCTGGAACATTACTGTAATCTTAACTACATCCATGGCCTTCACCTCTATTTTAGAAAGGTAGATAAAATTTTACAAGAGTTCAACGGTGAGTAAATAACTGAAATAAATCCAAACTCACCACAGTCTAGCTGACTGATTTATTGTGACTCAATATAGAGTTTCTAAAACTGTATATCTTTAAGGGAACAGAAAACCTGATCTTTCTCTCATCAAGTGCCTGGTGGGTTTGAACCACTGACCTTTCAGTTAGCAGTATAATGCTTACTCATCAGCAGTTAAAGGAAAAAAAAACAAGAGTAGATAGCAAAGTGGAGTCAATTCAAGCGCAAGACATCCAGTTTAGCTATGCCTCAGTGCTTGACCTCAGATTTAGGGAATTGATTACATACTGCTAACCAAAAGGGCAACTGTCCCAACAAACTCCAGCTGCTTTGTAAAAGAAGGGGATAACAGCCAGTTCCCACACTGCCGGAGAATTCCCATGGAGCATTTCCACTCTATCCTGTAGACTGAGTCACTATGAGTAAGAATGAACTCTACAGTAAAGTTTAGTTTGTTTTTTCAATTTTTTACAGAAGAAAATTGTTAGATCTTTGATCCCAGGCACCACTTATTAATTTCAAACTTCCTACCTTTATGTCTGTATTTGAGGGCAAAAACCATGTGTACGACCCTGGTGATGGAGTGGTTACTCATTGTACTGTTAACCATAAGATCAGCAATTTGAAACCACCAGCTTCTCTGTGAGGGAAAGATGAGGCTTTTACTCCTGTGAAGAGTTACAGTCTTGGAAACTCACAGGGCAATTCTACCCTTCCCTATAGGGTCACTATGAGTTGAGATCAACTCATTGTCAGAGTTTTTGAATGAGGGACCTTCAGGTTTGATAAGTATGAATATAAAACAGTGCAAATATAATTCTCACAATGCCACACTTGAGTTGATTGTCCCATCAGCAATCATCCTGAAATAGTGCAGAGTTTGGCCAAAGAAATAGGAACTTGGGAATTGGATATCATTTGGAAGTAAGAAAAACCGTTTCATCTCTGAGCATGGAAGGAGTTAGAGATTAATCTGGAACCTATTGTGTAAACATGCTCTAATTATGTGTTGGTTGGGGCAGGGAATAGCTATTAGCTGTATTTTGGCCACACTGAAGCAAGCTGACAGCTAAACAGAAAGCGTTTATGAAACCCTGCTTATAGGTTTAACCCTATTCATATGGAAAAGGAGATCTGGATTTCAAATATTATCCACAGATACACATTAAGCCTTAAACGGGACAAAGACAAGACAAAGACATCAAGATGAGGGAGACCATCAACATGAGGCCAGAAATGCTATCTAAGAATGAACACAAACACAGCCACTTCAATAGGGCATGGAGAACAAAGGACACTGATTCAAAATCATGATTGGCAGCAGATAAGTTCATCACATTTGCTGGTGGGGCTAGAGTATTTGGAAAGGGACCATGAGGGTGATACATACACATTTGCAGATTAGAAAGGCGGACAAAGTAGGCTCAGCGCCTCCCAATCAAGGCTGTCAGCATATGATTCTTGACTATGCTATCCTAGTACCCAAAATTTCAGGCAAGGCACACCCAGGCAAATTCTTATGGGACAGGCTACCCTTCCAGGGGCTGTCTGTCTAGGGTAGTGGTTGTCATTCAATTTTGAACATACTCTGCTTGAAGGCAAAACCTTTCAAATTACGGTTAATTGCTGCTCAGAAAGAACTCAATGTGGGTTAAATCCCTGTGGAGACTCAAAAATGGATTTAGGGCTCCCACTGTAAAGTATAGCCTTCTGCAACCCCACTGCTCAGAATGTAAGGTCTAACACAGCCCCATGAGCTTTAAGACCTGTGACATGTAATAGTGGGAGTGGTGACGGTAAAGAATTTTCCATGTTGTGTTTCCCTTTCATGATCACTGCCCTTGCAGTAAAGTGTTCTAAAAGCAAAGCTCAGATTTAAGCACATGCAACATTACACAGAGCTTGACACATAGAAGGCTCCTAAACTTCTTTTAACCTGCTATGGTCATTGTTCTAAAATTCACACTATTTTTTAAACAAGTGGCCCACATTTCCTTTTTCATTGAGCTCCTCAAATTCTGTATCTGATAATGCTAAAAAATCCTTGCCATTTCTCGGCTGTATTATGGAACACAGAGGCATAGAGGTAGGGTGGGGCCTGAGAACTGGCAGTAGTTGTGGGCACAAAACAGCCACCAAACACAAAACAGCCACCAATCCGAAGGACAAGAACCCAGCAGATTGCTAAGAACAACTTTTGAACGCACTTGAAGACTCTCATACATTTAGGATATCTTCAAGAGCAGATGCAAGAAAATAAAGTTCACAAACTCTCCATAATTTGATTAAGCAAAGGTTGTGTGCTGTTACTAGAATTATTGAGGGCATCCCTTTGATTCCTTGGCATATTTTCCCCTAATGAGCAGAGATTCGTCATGTACCTAGTTACTAGAGATTCAACACGATCGACTGTAGGAGTTGGGAAGAATCTGTATGAGGATGAGTCACAGAGTATTGCTACTGGGGTTGCAGTTTGTACACGCATGGTCTATTCTAAACAAAACTCGTTTAAACATGTTTATGCAACCAGTGGAGTTTGCAGACAAGTTCTCTCAGCAATACCCTTGTCTTAGGTCTCATTGCGGTGCTTTAGAAGATTGCATCCAAACAGTGGCTTGGGACGGGGTCTATTGGACAAATTACAGTCAGGTGGAGAGGACAGCTCGGGAAATTATGGAAACTGCTTGGGTATTTGTTAGAATACAAAGGATGATCATGGAGGATTGTTGTGAAGAAGATTTAAGAAAATTTAAAATGGCATTTGTAATAAACAGGCCGAAAAACATTGCAAAAAAGATTTTTTCCCCCATCCTGATAGCAAACCGGTTTGTTCTTTGATGATAGCAAAGATTGTCGTAAAAGACTTTCATTGGGAAACAATACCTTTCCACTCTCCAGCCCTGATCTAGCCCATTCAGACTTATTTTTGTTCCCCCAAATCACAGAACATTTTCTTCTTTTTCAAACAGCTACTTGAGTCCTGTGAAGATGTCAAAACTGCCATTTGGAAGTGGTGTCAGTCAAGGTCACAGACAAATGGAAACATCACCTTACTGATGGTATTGACATAGATATGGAAGGCGTGTGGAGAAACAATGGCTTCCCCTTTTGATCTACTTGTTTAATTAGTGATTTTTCCTTCTCACTCTATGTATCACAGACTCATGAGTGAAGGTCCTGTCATGCAAGTCTATATATGCCAACTGAGTAATACAGATAAGTACCCATAATATGTCAGCTCAGCCTGAAAGATATTTCTCTCTCTTATTTACCTAGATAATGCCTAAAGACATTTTGGGTACTCGTGTCTTGTATTAGACATAACCTCACCTAGAAAGCCTTCTCTGAAGACTTTCAAATTCACTCTTTGCTCCTGTCAACTGTCAGAGGATGTTATACTTGCCCTATCACAACTTGATACAAGGGATATCATTGCTGAGGTCCAATGGATTTTGGCCCAAAGCAGAGAATACTTTAAAGATGTTTACTTGTGCTTCATTGACTATGCCAAGGCATTTGATGGTGTGGACTATAATAAACTGTCGATAATCTTCAGATATGTGTAGAATTCCAGAATACTTCACTGTGCTTATTCAGAACTTGGATATGGGTCAAGAGACAGTTAGACAAAAAGAACAAGGGAATACTGCATGGTTTAAAATAAGGGAAAAGGTGCCCCAAAGTTGTATCCTCTCATTTTACTTATTCAACCTTTTCAGAGAAAATGGAGTATATGAAGAAGACTGTGGCATCATCATGGGAAGCAGGCTTTTTAACAACCTGAAATATGTACAAGACACAACCTAGCCTGCTGAAAGTGAGGAGGGCTTGAACCATTTGCTAATGAAGATCATGAATCATAGCCTTCAGTATGGATTATAACTCAATGTAAAGAAAATAAAAATCCTCACCACTAAACCAATCGTGCTTGGATCCACAAGCAATGCTCATGGAAGCAGCCATCAAAAGGTCAAAGGACATGTTGCATCATGTAAATCGGCTGCACAAGATGTTTTTTGAGTATTACATTGAGGACTAAGGTGCACCTGACCCAAGCCATGATATTTTCCATTGCTTCATAGGACTGTAAAAATTGGACATTGGATAAGGGAGAGATGAATTTGGATTGTGGTGCTGGAGAAGAATATTGAAAGTACCATGGACTGCTAAAAGGGCAAACAGATCTGTATGGAAAGGAGTATGGCCATATTGCACTTAAGGGGTAAAGATGGCAAAACTTCCTCTTATATACTTTGGACATGCTGTCAGGAGATACCAGTGCCTGGAGGACATGATGTTTTCTAAAATGAAGGTGCAGTGAAAAGAGGAAATCTTTTGATAAGATGGACTGACACAGTGGCTGCACCAATGGGCTCAGGCATAGGAACAATTGTGAAGATGGTGCAGGACTGTGAAGTGGATCATTCTCTTATGTATAGGGTCGCTCTGAGTCGTAACCCACTCAATGGCACCTAACAACAACAACCACAAGGAGTACCATTCTATACCTCTCTTTTAACTTTCTTTATGAGCCTTACTAGACCATGAGATTTTAAAGGACTCTTGGTCATTCAATTTTTGTACCCCTGCTACTTAGTAAGACTCCTGTTATATTTTAAACACTTCATAAATAATGGACAAACAAATAGCTAAATAAATAATAAAAAGAACTAGTCTTTTTCTCAAATTGTACAGGTTATGCTATAATTATTAAGGAGCATATTCATGTTATAGTCTTACTGTCATCACGTAGGTATTCAATTTACCAATATATTGCATACATATGATAACCATGGTAGTCTGTAAAATTCTTTAGTAATAAATAGAATTCCTAATAATTACAAAGTATTAAGAACCCCTTATCTAATTCAACCCCTTTATTATACAAATGAAGGTACAAGGAAAGTTTGTATTCATTTGTTCAATGTCCCAAACATTACCAAGATGAAGAGACCAACAAACAGCACACAAGCATTAGTCTTTTCATAACTTAAAATTCTCTATTTTTATTTGTACAAATGTGCTTGACAAATTGGATGTATGTATGGATTGTGAGAAGAGCGGTAAGAGCCCCCAGTAAAATGATTTTTAAAATAATAAATAAAAATCCCTGTTGTTTCTTCTCCTCAAATTAGGAAATGAAGAAAATCAGGTAAGATTTTGATGAAAAAAAAAAAGTCTTCTTGGACTAATGCCTTCTCTAAGTCTACAAAACAGTGGTGACAAGGTGGTCCATGCATCAAAATCTATGTCTGAGTCTCAAGAGACCAAATTCATGCATGAAGGTTGAGTATGTCATGTAAGGACATGTTATAGAACAGGACAAAGGGAGAAAGTTATTTGTCCAACATAGGATCTGATAACATTAGCTATTGGGCTAAGGGGTAAAGGAATATTTGGAGCAAATATTTTATTTTAATAAGTCATTTTATGGGGGGCTCTTACAAGTCTTATAACAATCCATCCATCAATTGTATCAAACACATTTGTACATATGTTGCCATCATCATTTTCAAAACATTTTCTTTTTACTTGGGCCCTTGGAATCAGCACTTCTTTTTTTCCTCTCCTTCCACTACTCTGCCAGCCTCATGAAGCCTTAATAATTTATAAATTATTTAATTTTCATATTTTATACCATCCGCTGTTTCCCTTCACCCAAATTTCTGTTGTGCGTCCCCCTGGGGGTGGGGGGTATGTAGACCATTGTGAACTGTTCCCCCTCACTCCCCCTTCTCCTCCCACCTTCTCACTAAACTCATGGTTACACTACTCTCCTTACTGGTCCTGAGGGGTTTAAGGTCCTGGATTTTGCATGTCAAGAGCTCTTATCTGTACCAGTACATGTACTCTGGTCTAGCCAGATTTTTTAAGATAGAATTGGGATCATGATAACGAGAGGGAGGAAGCATTAAAGAACTAGAGGAATGTTGTGTGTTTTGTCAGTGCTGTACTGCACCCTTGCTGGCTCATCCCTTCCTTGTAACCCTTCTGTTAGGTGGTGTCCAATTGTGCACAAATGGGCTTTGAGGCTCCATTCCTACCCCCCTCATTTGCATTGATATGATTGTTTCTTTTGATACCTGATCCTGTGGGTGCTTTGTGATCACATATCTTTCATGTGGACTTTGTTGCTTCCCAGCTAGCTAGCCACTTGTTTTTCTTCAAGACTTTAAGATCCCAGAAGCTATTTCTTTGACTAGCCAGGCACCATGGCTTTCTTCACCACATTTGCTTATGCACCCATTTTGTCTTCATCGATAATGTCAGAAAGGTATCACAGAATGCCAGATTTTTAGAGCAAAGTGTTCTTGCATTTAGGGGGGACTTGAGTAGAGGCCTAATGTCTGTCTGCTACCTTAAATTTTAACCTATAATTATGGATAGGATAAGCATAGACCTATATCCCTATTGTTATATATTAACATATTTATATATATACATGCATATATTTATACCTCTATAAATGTCTTTTGCCTCCTTGTTCTTTCCTCTATTTCCTTTTACTTTCCTCTTCTCCCACTATCATGTTTGACCTTAATTCGACTCTCTGTACTTCCTCTTGGCTACATTGGACTTGATCAAACCCCTCCAAGGATTCTATGCCCTCCTCGCCATCAATTTTAGATCTCTTGTTCTTTCCTTGTCACTGGGTTTTTGGCTACCCACTCACTCCCTTTCCCCCACCTTCTCCTCTCCTCTGTCTTCTCCTCAGGATTGTTTATCCTGCCTATCTTATATAGATAGATATGAACAGTAAAAAAAAAAAAGAAAGAAAAGCCTACAGATAGTTCCAGGTCTGTCTGCTGACCCTCATGAATGTTTTCTGATCGGATTTGATGCAGTATCGAGCCCTACCCCCTAAATCCAAAGTATGTTTTCAGAATTCCTCAGGGAATTTGTTGTTTCCCTCCCCTCGCTGCCCTGTTGTACTCCCTTTGTGTTATGCCCAAGTGTGTGTGTGGGCCAGACCAGGCACAATTCCCTCACTGTGTTTCCAGTGCTGCCCTCAGAATGCTGTGGAGTCAGTAAGGGGATGTGTGTCTCACGGTGAGGTCGGCCCTAAAGTCCTCTCAGTGCATTGGTTGCTACAAGTGGGAATGACGTCCTCGAAACTTGAGTGGATAAGATGCTGCTCTCTCCCCGCCCCCTCTCTCTCTGTTAGTTTGCTCCCATGGTCTTGGCAGACCTGCTGCTCTTCCTGAGCTATCCCTTCAGTGCTGCCCTCTGTAGTGCATTATTCTGGGTGGGTGGCTGACATAGCTGGGGTAGGGGCTGGCCTCAAAGATCACTTTGTTAGTTCACTTCTTCATGCCAGTATGTTGCCCTCAAGGCTTGGCGCACCATGTTGAGGTCCGGTACCTCTCTCCCTTTACTGTGGAGACATAAACAGTATGCTCCCTGTGGTAGATTAGTGCCCTTTTCCCACCAATGCATTTGTCTCATCTCCCCCCACCCACTTTTTTTCCTATTCCCCTTCCTGTCCCTCTTTCCCCCTTCTTTATCTTGGTATCCTGTGAGCATCATTGGGCATGGTCTGTCCCCTGCCTGTGTGCCTGTCCCTCAACCTGTAAATTACGTATTAAGGAGTTTTTCTTCTGTTGCCACTGTGTTGATTGGACCTACCTCAGTGGATTTGCATATAGCTCCCCTTCAAGGCAATGCCTACCTTGTTCACTGCCACATTGTTGTTGTTAGCTGCCAGAGGGTTGGTTCTGACTTACAGCAACCCTATGAGAGCAATCCAATGCAACACTTACAGGAAAGACCTATTGTAAAGACTGTGTTTTGTTTTCATTTGAAGTATTTATTTTATATTCTTTATATTCTGGATCCTTCTGGACAAATTCAGGGGGTAGTTTCATGAGAATGTGATAGGTAGAGAATAGTGGGACGTTTTTTGTTTCCCTTAGCCCCCATACCCCCGAGAAATCCAAACTGGTTTTACACATTTACCTTTTCTCCCTAATAACATTGGGGACCTTAATATTATTAAAAATTCATTTCAGTTCTGCATTTACCATGAACTACTTGTTTAGACACATTTTTGTGTCCATTTCATAATGTGAATTGTATGATTTCTTTTACTTGCCTAGATACCATTTCATGGCACCTTTTCTATGCAAGTTTTCGTGTCATTAATTCCTCTCTTTTATCCTGTTAGGAGCAAGTGTCCTTTAATGTCACCCATTGAAGTTCCCAAGAGTGAACACCTTTTTCTCATTTTGAAAACACCTCCTAATTAATGGTCACCACCGCCTTCTCATTAATGCTCAATACAGGAGGCAATTAATGATCACTCATGCACCAGATGAGATTTTCAGGCACGACTCACTCCAACAGTGGTATAGCTTTTGTGACCTCAGTCAAAATTTCCTTTCTATGTCCTTTTCTTAAAGAGAGGGATGCTGCAACATCACTACCTCATTTTGTCCCACACAACAGACTCCTTTTGGCCAGTGAGCATGTTCAAGTCTTCACCGATTTCTTTTTAATCCAAGAGCAATGAAAAGGAACCACAGTCCTTCAACTCTCCCTCCCTTTCATATCGCCATACCCAAGTGTGATAATGAAGACTTTGTATTAACTTGGCTCATCAGAATTCTCAGTGGGCTGGTAGTTAAGAAGTAGCTAAGATCATGGTGATTAATAACTAGTCCAAACCATGATGTGATTAAAGACAAGGTAAATACTTCCATAATAGAACCTGTTATGCCAATCAGTTGCTAAACGGTTAGATTGGGATGCAACACCCTTCCTAAGATCACAGCACTGGCTCAATCAATTAATAAGATGATTCCTTGAAAGTGCAGCCTACTTTTAATATAAGTGGTTGCTATGAGAAAGTTTGCTTGCTTTTTGTTGCTCAGGAGCCTGCACCTGGCTCATTCTCCAACCTCTGTTGTTTTGGACTTGAGCCATCAATCTGCCATATTTCCTGCCTATCCTTAGAATTATCATCAGCCTGCAACCACACACTTGTCACCTTCCTGCCAATCTTGGGTTCATCAACCCCAACAGCTAAGAGAATAAGGAGAAGCCTCCAACTTAAGATCTGACCCAGAGACTTGGAATTTACCCAGACTTTCCCAGTACAAAAACATGTGCATTATTTTGTTCTCTCTCTCTTTTCCTGTTTTTGAGAATCCAGCCTAAAAAAACACACATCTGCAGTGAAAAATTTGAACTCTCTATTCCTACTTCTCCTATTTTAAATGAGTGTAATCTGGCTTCACTTTCTCCACTGGAATTCTCATGAAACTTATCAATCACCACTAAATATAAAATCCTTTATTCATTTGAGCCATGTGCTTCACTGACCATCATTTTTCTGTATGGTGAGGGTTAGGAGTTAAGTCTTCTGGTGATGTTTATAGCACCATGATTTATTGGCTTCAACATATTGCTTCAATTGTTCCTCCTCGTTCTCCGTTATTGCCTTATTTCACGTCACCTGTCACTTAAATACCACTATACACTTTCCTAAACCCATCAAATTTTGCCTCTTACTCATTTTTGAAATGGGTATAGAGTTACGTACTTTATTGTGCCAACCTGGCACATGTGGGGTTAATTGAAGAACAGAGAATTAAATGGCTTGATGAACCTCGCCTTTCTAGTTCTCAGGTCTCTTGCTTTGTGATGGTCAGACCAGGGTGCAATTGCCTTAGCCAGTTCCCTGCTTCAGCTGGCAAGGCTCCCTTCCTGCAAGACATCCCTGAGGATAAGCCCCATGGACCTACCCCGATGCAGCCCAGGGTGCTGGAGCAGCCATGTGGAGACCCCTGCCAGCGCTGAGATGCTTACAAGTTCATGGATTTGGCTTTCCTCCTGCAGTCGGCATCATAGTGTGTGTTTTGTGAGATGGAGGACTTTGTGGGTTGGTGTCGAACATATGGGCTAATGTTGGACTTGTAGGCTTGTGCAGCACTACGCTGGGATGTTTTCTTGATGCACACTTACCCTTTATATAAAACTCTGTCTTATACATGAGTTTCTGTGGAGTTGTTTCTCTAAAGTACCCAGACTAATACCGGTATCTTTAGTTCTATTCTCGCCACCAAGCCTCAGAATCATTATCTGTCTTCCTATTAACCATTTTTACTTGTATGACCCTATCAAAACAGTGCAAAACAGAACAAAAAAATCTACTGTGATCAAGTAAATTCTGATTCATAGTGCTTCAGTAAGACCACATAGAATTGTTCCATAGTGTTTTGGAACTAGAAATCTTTTTTTGGAAGTACACTTTCTCATCTTTCTTCCGTCAAGTAGCTGATAGATATGAATTTCCAACTTTTCAGTTAGCAGCTCAATTCTTAACCCACACATACTGAACACTTCCCCAAATACACATATTATTTATCCTTAGATAAGTATTTTAAGTTAGGTGGAATGCCTTCCAGCATCATAATCATACGCATGCCACGGCAGTACTGCAAATTGACAAGCAGCGGCAGTAGAGTGATAAAGACATCCTAAATTTGGCTTGCGGATTTCAGAATGGGGTAGAGAATGATAGGGGAAACGGCCGTGAGGTATGGAAGGAATCCAAAGATGATGTCTGCACACAATGTCTTCTAGTCTAGATTCATCTTGATGTACATGCTTTTGGAGACTCACTAATTAAATAAAGTCTTCTATGATACATATTCCACTTCCTAAGTCAAGACAGTACGAAATATTTTGAGGCCTTTATATTGAGGCTCATCAAAACATGGGTTTGGAGATTGGAGAAGAGGTTGGAGTTCTAACATCTCTGTGCCCTTTAGAGTTTCTTTAAGCTTGTGATTGCCTAACACCACTCCTAGCATACCCACTTTCCCTAAAACTCAGCCTGTTTTCTAAATATACCCTTCAGTGGGTGTTCCACACCTGCTGCAACTGCTATCTTTACACAGATTTTTAATCTAATTTTCCAGTTTAATTCTCCTCTCTGACCATTTCTGATGCTCTTGCTACTTTGTGTTACTCACACTTGAGAAATCTCCCCGGGATTTGAAACTGAGCGTGGAAATATAACATATTCATGAACCCCTCCACCAGGAAAGCCAGATGTGTCCCAAGGGTAAAACATTTCACCTGAATTTTGGCTTCTTGCTTTAACACATCATTTGTATTGCAATCATACTATTTTTTGTTTGTTTCACAGACCACTATTTCTGTTGGCCATGACTTATAAAAGTTGCATGCTGGTAAAAAAAAAACTACTTAAAACCCAATTTCTCGAATATTATGCCCCTTTTTAGCAACAATAGCGTATATATAAATTTACCATGTGCCAGGCTCTGTTCTCTGTCATACAAATGAGAGAAAGAGAAACTAAAAATATTCATTTAGATTTCAATAACGATAAGTGGCTAATGTCTACTATATAGGATAGTGAATTAACATGGACAGAGACTTTTCTGTAGCAATCAGAAAATGGGTGTTGACTAAGCACTTACTTGCCATTAAAGAGATGACAAATGAATAAGAGTATGTGTGACCTTTTCTTCTCAGTAGAATAAGGGATAATTAGGAGTCAAAGGCAAAGGGGAAAGCAGATAGCAGGTCACTGCTGGTGGTGAATTGAGGGTGATAGTTGGACAAGAGAGACCCAGATAAGTCAGAGCACAAAGCCAAGTGACAGGTTGGTTATGTTAACTTCAAAATCAATAGTCAAAAGATTCTAGCTACAGTGCAGGGGAGAGGAGCAGTGAGGACAGGATGAGACAAATTGACCAAGAAGAAAAGTATGTAGCATATTTTCTTGTATGTTCCTTTAAATAATAAGAAAGAGCTGAGCTGTGGAATTCCAGCTCAGTCAAGTCAGAAGTCTGCACCTAAGGAGAGGGGCTCAGATTGAGTAAATACACATGGGGTTAGTTCAAACTAGGCACCCAAGGAGAGATAATAAAGTTGCAAAGGGAAGAAGGATAATATGAGGGGGCATCAAGAAGTCTGTGAAAAAGTCCCGTGTCTTTTAGTTCAATTTTTCTCATGGACGTATGAAGCTCCCTTTATTAAAAGGAAGACACGTTGGTTAGGCTGGGTTGTTTAGAGGAGGCATCCTCAAACTAGGGCCCGCGGGCCACATGTGGCCTGCTGAGGACATTTATCCAGCCCGCCGGGTGTTTTTGCCCTGTTTTGTTTTTTACTTCAAAATAAGATATGTTCAGTGTACATAGGAATTTGTTCATAGTTTTTTTTAAACTACAGTCCAGTCCTCCAACGGGTCTGAGAGACAGTGAACTGGCCCCCTGTTTAAAAACTTTGAGGGCCCCTGGTCTAGAGAAACAAAATAAATGACACTCATGTATATAAGGAAAAAAACTATATATTACGATATAGTTTTATATAAAGAAGGCATCGTAGCCCAGTCCACCTTAAGTCCATGGGTTTGATGTTAGCCAAAACCCTCTTCTGACTCACATAACTTTAAGCCTATGGAGCAGAAAAATGAAGCTGGATATTGGAAGATCACAGGCCAGTGAGTGAAGAGTCTTCTCTATCCAAGGTCATTGGAAATAGGGCAGGGCACAGATAGCTCTCAGTATTAGGTAACCCTCAAGGGGTTGTCCCTGGAGGTATGCACAGAGCCCCAGAAAGTAGAAAGGCGAAGAGGCAGTGAGAGATGCGAGGGTTCCCAGTGTTGCTCTTATAAAACAGCCACACCACCTAAGGGGTGTCATTGGGCTGTGACCTGATTGGCAGGTTGGCCTCCACCCCTACACTTCCATACCCATTCAAGTTGACATAAAATCGAACTACCACCACAAGCGTCCGTCATGGGCATACTCTGCAATTGAACCAGGCTAGGTTCATTGATCTAATTATAATAAATACCATTTTGTGGACACCTGTAGCCCTGGTGGAAGCATGGGTTAAATATTGGGCTTCCAACTACAAGATTCAGGAGAAAGATGAGGCTCTGTGCTCCTGTAAAGATTTACTGCCTCAGAAATCCTATGGAGGAGTTCTGTATTGTTCTCTAAGGTGTCTATGAGTCAGCATAGACTAAGTATCAATGGGGTTCCATGGACACCTACTATATACCAGGCACATTCTAGATAATTCCTAGATACCTGATTGAGTAAGTGGTATGACACCCACATCTCACCTCCTCTACCTATACAAGGGAGAAAGAGAATCCATCTGCACACCAACCAAGGTTCATTGCCAAGAGGGAGAGGTCAAGTATGCCTCCACTCACCAACGTCCTTTACCCTATCCTGACACCAGCTTTTCTACCTGCAGAACTCAACTTCTTTGTTGGATTCAATAATCCATTTCAATGGCCACACAGAACACACAGACAATACTAACAAGTACGGAGCTTTCTTAGGAAGTTAACATGTTACTGTAAACCAGAATACAACCAAAACAAACAACAGCAACAGCAAAATATTTACAGTGTCGGATTCACAACAAGGCCTCTCTTCAGGCAGAAATCAATGCTCTCTGGTCTTCAACCTCTCAAGCCCATGGTCCCTTGGCCTTTGCCTTATACTATGGGCCTAGAAACTCACCTGATTCTCTGCTTCACATTCTCATGGTCTTTGTTCTGTGTTATGGCTCCTCTTGTCTGAGCATTCCATGGCTTTGGCTGCCTCCACCACTTCAGGCAGTGATCTCAAGAGAACGTGCTCCACTGGTTGCACTTCTTCTTTGATGGTCTCAGGAATTCCCTCTCTTCCTCCTTCTGAGAGAGCTCTCTTATACATAGGAGTGACAACCCAAAGTGGCCAGCCCCTTTTTGAGTGTTTCACACACCCTATTTGCATGGTACCCCCAAATCATTGGATGTTACCAAGACATGGTTAAACCAAGAGGGTACTCCAACAGATCAACAATGGAAACAAAACCACGAAGTCTCAGAGGAATCCCAAAAGTAGATTCCTGACTGGGGACAACACTTGGCACCTCATCTGAACTGTTTGGAGGATACTCCCAAAGGTCTCCCTTCTTCATTGTCCAACTTTCACATGCATATGATGCAATGGAGACTCTTATGGCTTGGGTCAGGTACATCCTAATCCTCAAAGTAACAGCATTATTCTTCAATATTCTAAAGAGGTTTTGTGCAGCAGATTTACCTGATGCAACATGTCTTCTGATCTCTTGACTGCTGCTTCCATGTGCATTGATTGTGGATCCAAGGGGAAAAAATCCTTGACAACTTCAACATTTTCTCCATTTATCATGATGTTACCTACTGGTTGAATTTTGAGGATTTGGCTATTCTTGGAGCAACTCAAAGGCCAGCAGAATAGTTGAAAGGGGCACAAAAAGCAGGACCTTTTTGGTTTCAAAGGGTGAGGCCATAGCTTCTTAGGTTTCAAAGAGGTAGATCTTTATCAGCTTGTTTCTGGAGTCTTGAACTTCCAGGAGGATGGTACTGCTACCTCAAACTGAGGAGGTGGAGCTTCCATGCACAAGGGATAGAAAAATAGAGGCAGCTAGGGCCAAAGGTTTAGAGTTTATTATATAGACTAGAATAGAGCCAGCTAGGGCCACAGGTTTAGGGTTTATTATATAGACTAGGACATTGGGACTACCCAAAGTTGAGGAAGCACAGTTGTCATCCCAGGGGGCTAGGAAGACAGACCTGAAGCAAAGAGCCAGTGGGCTTCCACTCAGAATCCAGAAATCATGGCCAACTCTCAGATTTGGCTGGTCAGGTCCAATGCCTAGAAGGTCTCAAAGGGAAAAAAAAAAAAACAGAACAAAACAAAATATTTCTTTTCAAGCATTGAGAGCTGATGTAAATTGTTCTGCTGAGTTCTAGAGTTGCTTTGCATTTTATCCATTATTCTCACCTAATTTCTCCCATTTGTAATATAATTGTATACCTTGTCCCTGTAGTCTAGATTTTACAAGTTCTCAGAAGAAAATTTTTCACCAGGGAGGAATGTTGATTTAAATGGTTCAGAAGATAAGATTTTGGACTTGGACTTTTAGGATGGTGAGATGAGGTGAATGAATGTTTTGTTCATGTGACTAGGACATGAATTTTGAGGGACAAAAATGAGAAATGTTAATGAATTTAATTGTGTGCTTCCATATGTGTGGATAATCCTAAACTCTAAGCCTATAGTTGTAATTCCATTTGGGAGTGAATTGTCATCTGTAAATTAATGAGACGAGATTGGTTGTAGTGACTGTCTTGAGTCAATCCCGTTAAATAAATATTTAAAAACCAAGGGTGGAGGAAAGATATGAGAAGTCATTGGAAGATTGTCCAGGACCAGAACTTCAGAAGATATAAGGAATTTTCTCTT
This sequence comes from Tenrec ecaudatus, assembly GCF_050624435.1. Lineage (NCBI taxonomy): Eukaryota > Metazoa > Chordata > Mammalia > Afrosoricida > Tenrecidae > Tenrec > Tenrec ecaudatus. Next base: position 141,378,899 of record NC_134548.1, read on the forward strand.
GAGCCAACAGAAAACCTTCCAGTAAGAGTCCTCTGGTGGCACCCTGGATTTGGATTTATAGTCTCTTAATATGTGAGAGAATGAATTTTTGTCACCCACTTATGGCATTTCATAGTAACCCTGGTGGTACAGTAGGTTATGTGTTGGGCTGCCAACCACAAGTTCAGCAGTTCAAAACTATAAGTCAGAAGAAAAGTGAGGTGCTATACACCCACAATGAGTTACAGTCTTGCAAACTCTACTCTGTCCTATATAATCCATATGAGTTGGAATCAACTCAATGGCAGCAAGTTGAGTTGTGGTATTTTGGTTATAGCAGACCCACACAACTAACACATCTGGTATGAAAGACTTCAGCTCAAAATGAATCAGTGCAATAGTCTCTTCCAGCCAAAGGAATGTTGTATAGTGAGGGTGTGTGTGTGTGTGTGTGTGTGTGTGTGTGTGTGTGTGTGTGTGTGAAGAGAGTTTTAACAATCAACTGGATGCATTTCAGAAGCTTGAAAGCTGTAACCTGAAGGCATCTTCAAGGCCATTTAATATCACTCTCTACAGAGTGCAGAAATCAACTGATAGAGCATATTAAGTATTTCTATCTTTTAAAGTCCATTGGTCATAGGAAGAACTTCGGTAGCCTCAGATAAACAACTATGTTGTATTTTGCATATCACAAGTTATGTATGGACAGTTAAGCTCTCTACCCTCAACTCAGGTTTGACAGCCTCCTTTTCTTCACCCGTTGCTTATGGAGATGATTAAACATTCTAGCCATCTTTATTTATCAAACCTTTGTTTCTCAATATTTTCCCTAATTCCCCCTTCACCATGTGATAGATGGGATATGGACAGCACAGAGAACTAACTTTCTTCTAGACAACATACAGTGTAGTCTCAGATTACACTAGTTTGGGGATTACAGCATTGGTTTTGACTGGTTTGGGCTTCACAATCAACTACAGTCCTTAGGCTTTTATTCACCAGGCAATCATTTCAACCTTGGCTTCCTCATCTATTTTTTTCCTTGGCGACGTTGAATACAGAATGTTTCATGAGTTCTTATTATATTTCATCTTGTTAGCATCACTCCATAGTTCTAACCTGCCGAGATTCTGTCGTACCCTGTGAAAATCCTTTGTAATTACACCATTTTTGTCAGAAAAAGCTTTCCATACTATCTCACCTCTCTCCTTTAGAGTCCATCATTCTTGGTTGCCTGGAGCTCTTGAGTGGTCATCATTAGGAACTTCAGTATTTACTACCCAGGACCCTAACTATGAAGACCCAGAAGATATAAGTGACTGGGTTGCACTTGCATCAAGCTGCGGACATCCTACAGTTAGTGGTATCTCTCTGGTGGTGTTGCTAGCCATAAATCCAGTGGTTCAAATCCATAAACCACTTTGTAGTATAAAGATGAGGCTGCCTACTCCTGTAAAGATTTACAGTCTCAGGAATTTTATACAGGTGGCTAGGACTAGGAAGTAACTTGATTCTAGTTGGTTTCGTATTGGTTTAAATACCTGATATGACATAATTTTGCTTAATTTCCTCTTTTTTTCTTTCAGGAAGAAGCAGGTAATGGCAACGAACCCACATTTTGTTTGACTAAGTGTATGATTTCACTACACATAACTTGTAACTGTATTGGCATATCATTTTAAATAAGTTACTATTCTTGTAACTTTTCTGAACTTTCAACTGATACTTTAATCTACTCACTAAGAAAAGAAAAAAAATAGAGTTCAAAAAAAGTTCTCCCCCCGCCCACCCGAGGGGACAATGTTCTTATCAGACCCGCATGATTAGGCGAGTGGGATGACTTCATTTTTTGAACTAGTTTCATCACCCCCTCTGCATGAGAACTTTCTGAAAAGATAACATAGTACTTTATGTTTATTAGACTGAGGCAGGTAAGTGAGGGTTTACTGGAAAAATGCCGATGCAGAAAGTATTTGAAATGCTATAATGTGAGTGTTCCACATGGAGATTCAACATCTCTCACTTCACCACTCAGGAAAAGTGCATTACTAGAGGAGGATTCATGATGAATATGTCAACACTCTATGGCGGCTTTGCACAACAGCTGTAATGTACATCATTTCCTACTTGCCTTTAAATCCTAAATTTTCATTCTTGGTCTGGAAACTTCCGTGCCTGAAACCAATCAGAAGTTTGTTCATATCTATTTTATGTTTCCCTTTTACTGCTACCTTTATTCAAATTGTAGGCTTGGATTAGAGTTCACTGATTGCATGTACTAGACAAAACGGGGTTGAAAAAACGAAAATTAACTGCTTTCTGATTCATACAAATCAGGAAAATGTACACTGCTCAAAAACAACTAAAGACATAGGATAAGTTCATTAACAAATTCTAGCATTGCTTTGTTGCTTTCTTCACATCCTAGTCAAGATTTTTGCAGTATTGGTTATCTACAAAAATAACTTATCAAGGGTTCGTGAGGGAGGGTGGCCTGAGGAGGGAGAAATGGGGAGCTGATATCAGGGGCTCAAGTAGGAAGAGAATGCTTTGAAAATGATGATGGCGGCCTATGTGCAAATGTGCTGGACACATTAGAGGAATGTATGGATTGTGATAAGAGATGTAGGAGCCCCCAATAAAAGTATTTAAACATAATAATAAAATACAAAATTAAAAATATATATTTTAAGTGAATATTTTGGGAGATTTTTTTATCAGTTTTGGGAAAACTTCATTGCCTACATCCCATTCCCAGTGGTCAAAACCTAAATAGAGAATTTCAAAATAGCCATGTTGTTGCTGTTGCCATTGCTAGGTGCCTTAAAATAGAACAGAAGAAAGCACCACCCAGTCCTGTGCCCATTGTTACAGTCACTCTGTCAACCCCTCTTGCCGAAGGTCTGCCTCTATTTAACTGACCCTGTACTTGACCAAGCATGACGTACTTTTCCATGGACTTTTTTCTCCTGATAACATGTTTGAAGTATGTAAGTATGTGATATGAAGTTTAACCATTGTTGCCTCTAAGAAGCAATGGCTGTACTATTGAGTCCCAACAAAAACCCTTGGGGCGTAGTGGGTTAAAGGTTGTGCTGCTTGCTAACCATGAGCAGCTTGAAATCACCAGTCTGGAGAAAGGTAAGGCTTTCCACTCCTGTAAAGAGTTACAGTCTTAGAAACCCACAGGGGCAGTTCTATACTGTCCTATAGGGTTACTATGAGTTGGAATTGACTCAATAGCAAGGATATATAGAATTCCAAGGAGGCATGGTGACCCAGGGGTTAAGAGCTCAGCTGCTAACAGGCAAGTCTGCACTTTGAACCCACCAGAGGCTCTTGGGAAGACTTGTGGTTTTCTGCATTGATGAAGACTCATAGCCTTGGGAACTTGAAGCACCCACTTTTTCTTCTAGGGCTGCTATGAATTGGAATCGACATGATGGCAATGGTTTGGGTTGTATATAGTTAACCTAGACATTGGTGGTTCAAACTCACCCAGAAACAGTTTGGGAGAAAGTCTGGGATCTATTTCCCAAAAGGTCACTGCAATTGAAAGTCCTATGAAGTTCAGTTCTACTCCAAAACACCTTGGAATCAACTCAATGGCAACTGTTTGCTTATATATTAGCTAGAGATATTAATATGATCTATTGTATATTGTAATGTGATAGCACAGAGTTCTGAGTAAAACAGATCTGCTTTACAATCCAATTACAGCCTTAGCTATCTCATTGTCGAAATTGGACTAATGTACATGTCTCTTATAAGGTATATGACATAAGTAGACCAGCTTCTTTCCCCTCACTTCTAGACTTCTCCCTGTGCCAAGGTTAAACACTACATGATAATATCTAAAAAGAGGAAATTAAAGGCCAAGATTTCATTTATACCCCTCCCTGGATTGTACAAATGGCTATGCACTTGACTACCAACTGAAAATTTAGCAGTTGGAACCCAGAGCCATATCAGAAAACAGGCCTGGAAATCAGCTTCTGAAAAGTCATAGCCTCTCCCATTTATAGAGTTGCTGTGAATCAGGGTCTACTCCACAAAAATTCACAACAGCAACAACCACTGTGAGCTGATATTTTATTTTAAATGAAATGATCTGTCCTTATCAACATATCAAAGTGCACACCAATTAGAGCAATGCTTGAATTTTGACACACTCTAGATTTTATATGAGAAACTCTAGTGCTGCTAGTTTCTTCATATAACTAGGTCATATGGATTCACTTGAATGAAACATGATATCTTTTCAAATAAAAAGCTCCAATTCAAGAACTTACTCAGTTGTGATTGTTTTCTTGTCAATACATGACAATTTGGGGCATGAATGTGATATGGGGTGTGTATATCCTCTGTGTGTCATATATATGCTTAGGGTTTTCTTCTCCTTTCTCTTAACTCAACCTATGGGCCTTCTTGAAATTGGGGTTTGTATCTCTTTTTATTGCAAGTAGGCCTTTCCCATTACTCTAAGCTTTCCCTGCAAAGAAAGACAAGTCTCTTCCAACTCATCTCTGAGTTTTGCCCACAAATGTTGCTGTCAATCCCTTGCTGATTATTTACATGAGCACAGAGCTGGGCCTGAAGATTATGGATAGATGCTGTGAGCAGCTGCATATTTATCTTGGGGACCTGTGCCCCACAACATTGGGCCCTGGATATAGGATATCCAGTGAAGTCATTCTTGCGTGAGGTACCTACATGGTTGAAGAAACTGCAAATTCTCCCTTTGCATTAATAGCATCCTAGTCAAATGGCCAATAAAGTGCCACAGCAGAGCAGCACACTGAAAATATGACCAACGGGAACTTTGTTGGGGCATGAAGAACATTAGACTGGAAGTCAGAGGCCACTTGGGTCCGTCTGGCTCTACTGTTGACTCTTCCAAGACTATGGCTAATTAATTCAGTCTCTCTTGGTCTCAGATCCTTTGTTACTTATGAGATGACTATATGAAACTACAGGTCCTTTCTCAGGTCTGACATTTGCAAGTTTAACATCAAAAGGAAACACCAATGCTTCACTCTTAAAGCTCAGGATAAAATCAGAGTCGATATGATCAGTTTAGCACATGATTAATTACTGTGTTGGTTTCAGATAACTTCTTACATATTGAGCCCGCATCCATGCTACAGGAGCTGTGGCTCATATTTCTGTATCTCAGGCCAAAGTCTGAGCCAGGCTGCTCCAACTAGTAACATGCTTTAAAAATATCTGTGCTGATTGATTGATCTGGAAAATGAGAAATCTAACTACTGATGTGGCCTCACAGCTGTGACATTGAGATTAACAAGGTAATGCACATTAGCACTGGTACTGCTTTGAGCTTGCTAAATAAAAGATGATGTGAGTCCAGCGGAAATGCACAGATCAAGATCAATTTTCTAGTCACTTCTAAATCTTTCCAGTGCTCAACAAATATGAAATAACATGACAGGGTTCACTAGCTCCTTTGAAAGCACCACTCTCTTCACCCCTCCCTCATCACCATTCCCCCCCCCCCAGGAAGTCTGGCATTTCCATGAACAGCCATAAAGAAATAGTGAGAAGGGTGGTTGCTATGGAGATGGGCCTTATGTTTGAGGCGAAAGTGGCTCCCCATGTGATTTGCATTGAAGGGTTGTATGCTCCATCCTGCTGAACCGCTTCTCTCCTTAAAGCTTCTCAAGGTCACTGAACTTTTCACCTAGGAATCACCATTTTTCAGCTTGGCAGGTGGGAGGATGCAGCAAGAAGCTGTGCGGGGTACCAAGGGTGTACAAGCCAAGGAGATGGGCAGGAAAAGAAATGAGAGAAGGGATGCTTATGATGTTGTTGAGAGGTGCTGTCCAGTTGGTTCTAATCGCAATCCAATAGACAACAGGATGAAACACTGCCTGGCCATGCACTATCCCTCACCATTGTTGTTATGCTGCAGCTTGTTGTTACAGCCAAATTGTCAACCCATCTCCTTGAGTCTTCATTTTCACTGACTCTGTACTTCACCAAGCATGATGGCATTTTCCATGGACTAGTCTCTCCTGATAACTTGCCCACAGAATGAGAGACAAAGACTCATTATCTTTGCTTCAAAGGAAACTTCTGTTTGTAGCTCTGTTTGTTCTTTCCTCTGGCTTTCCATGGTACACTCAGTGTTCTATGCCAACACCATTGTCCAAATGCATGAAATTCTTCCCCAGCCTTGCCTGTTAACTGCCCGACTTCGACAAGCTGATGAGGAGACTGAAAACACACTGGCAAAGTCCTCAAGGTGATATCCTGACTCTTTAAACAGGTCTTGTGCAGCAAATTGGCCCAATGCAATGCATCCTTTAATTTTTTGACTGTTGTTTCCATGAGCATTGACTATGGCCCAAAGCAAAATGAAATTTTTTAAAACTTCAATTGTTTCTCCACCTATTTTGATGTTGCCCATTGGTCCAGTTTTATGATTTAGGTTTTCTTTACAATCATCTGTAATCCATAGTGAAGGTCCAGTCTGATTTTTGTCATCAAAGGCTTCCTTGCTTCCAACAAGCAAGGTTGTGATATCAGCATATTGAAGGTTGTTTATAACCTGTATTTTAAGCAAATAACCAGAGAAGTGGGATGATGTAAACAAGAATGCAGAAAGTGAGGAAGACTGGGAGCACTTGCAGACAAAGATCAATGTGGATTACAACTGAATGTAGAGAAAACCCAAATCCTCCCCCACGTGGACCAATAGGTATCATCATGATAAATGGTGGGGAAAGATCAACTTTATCAAGCATCTTATTTTACTTGGAAGCAGCTGTCAGGAGATTAGACGATGCATCGCACTGGGTAAATCTGCTTGCACAAGACGTCTTTAAAGTGTTAAAGAGCAAGGATGTCATATCAAGGACTAAGGTGTGGTCACCCAAACCATAGTATTTTCAATCACCTCATATGGTTGTGAAAGTGTGGGTATTGAATAAGGAAGAATGAAGAATCAATGCATTTGAATTATCATGCAGGTGAAAAATATCGAAAGAACCCTGACTTGCCCAAAGAATAAATGTATGAGTCTTGGAAGAACTACTGCTAGAATGCTCCTTAGAAGTGAGTGTGGCAAGACTTCATTTAATTTACTTTGAACACATTATCAGAAGAGACCAGTCTCTGAACAATGACATCATGTTTAGTATTGTAGAAGGTCAGTGAAATAGAGAATGATTCGTAGGGATATCTATTGAAACTGTCTGTAATGATGAGCTCAGGCATAACAATTGTGAACATGAGCAGGACCAGGTACTGTCCTTCGCTTGGGCATGGGGTCACTATGAGTTGGTAGTGACTCTATGGAGCCTAACAATGACATTACTAAATGATAAACCCTTTGAAGGAAGGAGCCTGGTCAGCCTCCATCAATACTGTACCTTCAGTTCTGAAAGTTATAACTGAAAAATAAGGATCACCTAACAATTGTTTGTTGAATGAATGGATGGATGAATTTAAAAGAAAGCCAATAAGTGATGAAATAAAAGTGTTGATAAATAGTTAAGAAGGCCCAGCTGAAATTATTGAGTATGACAATAGAGAACCAAGTGATTAACAAAAATCTTTCTTTTTTTAGAACCACCCAGTACTTAAAGGCAAACAAAGTGGCTGGTGGAAGTTATCCAGGATTTGGATTGACAAGGCAAGAAGGACAACAATGTCAGAGTGTTAAGGTATAGCAGGTGGTTAGATGCTGCCCACAGAAGTCAAGTGAATATGAAGGCAAAACATGGTGGAGGGTTAAAGACTTGGAGAATTGAGCTAATGGTTTAATTATGGAGTAAATTGATGCTGAGTGCAAAAAATATATATTTAACAGGAGATGATGGTTTTAATCAAGGGTCAGAGTGCAGAATCATGGATCAGAACTGTTCTCAGTGATGGTAGAAAGCAAGTTTTGCCTTTATGATGGTGCACGGTTAAGGCACAGAGATTGAGGCCAGAATGGAAGACTCCCAAATTACGTAGCCCTATCTTTTTTAGTTGCAAAATATCTTTTCTGACAATACTATGATATTAATGGAACATTCAACTTTATAATGCCCACCCTACTCCCTCAGGTGTACTTCATCAATTAGGCCTACTTCATCAAACAGGGCCTATCAGAAAAAGTCCCTGAAAGCATCTCATTACCGCCTTTGGAAAACGCTGGCCAAATTAAGGATAGAAGGACTTCCTCCAAGCTACCTCTTACCTGGTTATTCATCAGTTCTTAGGTCTAAATCTTTCCTTTTCCATATCAAAAATACGAAGGCCTTGTTTTCTAATAGAGCTGCTGATCACGCTGTTAATGAATCCAATTCACAATAGATGAGAATTGCTTAATGCCTTCCTATCCTTGGGTTTTGTGCACATTTTGACAGAAGTGTCCTTCTGGCCTTAAATCGATAAATGCTAAGGAAGGTAGGAATATAGGGCCTTTGTATCAAGACCCATTTTTGCTAGCCTTCAGGTCATCTCTAGCAGGCAACATGCCCATCCCCAGGTTCCTCGGTTCTGTTGTTGAATATTCATTTGGAATTGTAATCTGTAGGCAGCACTGTCATCTGTTTAGATTAAGCCTGGATTACAGACTCTGACTACGCAGGACCAGGAAGGGCAAAGACAATCTCAGAGCAAAGAAAGCAACTCTAATCTCTACGCGTCTATTTGGCTATTGACATGCCCTCTAAAAAGAAAGTGCCCCTTCTTGAAGCATTAGGCCCTTAGGGACAGATTTCCCAGCGCGTCATTTTTAAATCCATTAAGACTAAGGCGAATGCCGGTTGCTAGGATACTGTAAATCGGGAAAGAAAACATCACTTAACGGTAGGTGCATAAAGACATGCGCTGGCCTGTTTTTCTGGCTACGTGCTGGGCCATTACCTATTAGTATCATGATTAGGATCGTTTCCAACAGCTCCTGTCTATTTTCCTTCTGGATGCTAGGATGCAAGTGTATTTCAATTGTAAAGCATGTTTATCATTCATATTTTTTCCAGGAGTAATTGGGTTTGTGAAAGTTGAACCTCATAATTGCTACTGAGGAATCTATTAATAAATAAGGATGAGGTGGGGGTATGCATGTGTGTGTTTTTTCCCTGACTCTTAAATGGTAACTTCAATTTGGGAATGAAATCACCCTCCATTGATTTCCAGTGTATTCTGCCATCGTCCAGATAGCACTTTCAAAGAGTTCTGTAAATGAGATTTGTAGCTGAGGTAATTGCTGCCGCAAAAGCATGCAATGGAAAGCAAGCTTTATAACTGCCACTTTCTTTCTTGATGTTGTTAGTTAACTATCTCCTTGCCAAATCAAAGCTGAGTGGGTTAGAGGGGGTTCTGTTTGCTCTTTGACCGTGCCTCTACTATCTTTCTAGAAAGAGACACTCTGGACTCTCTGATGATCCCCATCATAGTTTCTGATGGCAATCCCCTAACTGGTAAACAGAAACACTTTTGAGAAAACTGCTTATTGTTAGTGATCACAGCCTGAACACTACTCTGAGATTTAGGGATCTTCCCTATCTTCTCTTAAAATTAAGAAATAATAACTTTTCAGGATGCAATACAAGAGGAGAACAGAGCTCCGTCCCAGATGGGACCCATTGCTTCCAAGTGCAGTGTCTTGGCAAAAAGCTGTGGGAGAGACTGAAATCCATCTCCATGAACTAGCTCCACCTACATCTGGATGCCTCAGTTACGTCCATTACCAGTGGGTCAATGTTTGAATAGCAGACTCTTCATCAACCCCCAGTGCCTGTGTCTGAATGGCTGGGGAGGACTCACCATGGGTACTTTCATGCCTCTGGGACAGGTCCGTTTTTATCAGCAACATTATAATTAGAGCCTTGAGCTAAACAGGCACCAGGCAGAGCCTTTCCCTTGCCTCCTCTGCATCCACTAGCTTCTATTTTAGGTAACTCATACCTTATATTCTTTCTTTCTAGGGCTTGGGACCAGTTCGTTCTGGATTTATCTACTGTTGAAAATTGCCATTTCTAAGGCAGATATCCCGAATCAGAAACTATATTTTAAGAAGATTCCCGGGTGATTGTTATGTAGATAGTGAGTCAGTATATCTGCAGAGGAAAGGCAAGTGTTCCTCAGGGGATCAAACTGAAGTAAGCCAGTGCAGAGTCTTCTTTCCTTTAGATTTTTGGACCCAATTGGAGATTTTCAAGAAGGTGGGCAAATACATTGTCTCCAGCCTTTTACAATTCTAACAGATCTCTGCACTTAGCAAATGCTTCCCAAATGTTTGCTTAGCTAAAAAGATCTTTCATCACTATAGTAAACATGAAGAATCAGTTTAAAGTACCTTTATTGTAATTTGAACTTAGTTGCTACTGTCTACTGGCTGTTGAGTTAATTCTGACTCATGGTGTTCCCATGAACGCAGAATAGAACAGTTCACATGGTTTTAAATGCTGCACCAGGCCTGTCGTCGGAAGCACCAGTAGGTAGGTTCAAAAATGAAAAACAAACAAACAAAAATGCACTGCCATTGAGGCAATTCAGACTCATAGCAACCCTCTTAGAGTAGGGCTGCCCTTTTGGGTTTCCAAGCCTGTAATCTTTACAGGAGCAGAAAGTCTCATTTTTCTCCTGTGAAGCCGATGGTGGTTTCAAACTATTGACCTTGTGGTTGGTAGCCCAAATGCATGATCCATTATGCCACTGGGGTTCCTTACAAGAGTTAAAATGACCTATAATCCAAAAGAAATTGTAGCCAGCTTTCAAGACTTTGACATGTTTTTATAAGGAGAAGATTTGTCATCCTAACTATAGCTGTCATAAGATCATCAGGTATTTAAAAAGATGAAAGGGTCAGTGGGAAGAAGGAAAAGGCTTTTGAAGATAATCTTCAAGTTATGCAGAGAAGAGTCTAATGTTAATGATGATGGCTAAAGTTGCTCTCACATTTTCCCAGACTGAGACTTCTTTCCCACTTTCACCCTTTGCTTGCTCTAATGTAAAGTCCTCTTATACTTCCTTTCATGTCAGAAGTAACTAGGTCAAGAACCCCATGAAATCTAATCCCTTAGGAGTCCTTAATAAGAACCCCCCCCCCCGCAAATAAGTTGTATAGCTACAATAAGCAAGTGGAAAAAAATGGAACAGATGTTTCAGCCTCAAACATATCCATCATTTTAAGGTAATCACCATTAAGCTTGCCTGTGGAAAGAGGGCAACTGGGATATATATATATATATATATATATATATATATATATTTGGAGTAAGCTTCTAAGAATGACTAAAACTTCACATCTGTGATAGATAAAGTTTTGTGTCAACTTGTCTGGGCCAGGCTCTCAATGGATTAGAAATGAAGACGTAGTGATTTCCCCATGATAAGAACTCTTTGGGGAAATGGCCTGCTTCTAATATAAATGGAACTGTAGAAATGCTTGCTTGTTTTTTGTGAGTCAGGGTCCTGCATCTGGATCATTATCTAGCCTCTGGTCCTTTGGGTTTAGTTGGTAGCCTGCTGTACTGCCTGTTGAGCTTGGGAGTCATCAGCAGTATGCCATCTTTTTCAGCCTTGGATTCATTTTCATCTGCAGCCAGAGATCTATCATTCAACCTGCTGATCTCAGGTTAGTTCATCAGTCCCCACAGTTATGTGAGTCAGGAGAAGCCTCCAGATTGATATTTGATTCTGGACTTGGAACTTTCCTGCCTGTGCAAATGTGTCAACCATTTCCTTGATATATACCTATGCATTTGGCTTCTAACCTCAAGGTCAGAATTTCGAAACCACAAGTTACTCCATGGGAGAAAGATGAGGTTTTCTACTCCAGTAAAGACTTATAGTCCTGGAAAGCCACAGGGGCAGTTCTACTCTGTCCTATAGTGTCACTAGGAGACAGCATTGACTCAATGGTGCTAAGGGGGGGGTTGTGTTTTCTTTGTTCAATACATATGCATATATGTGTTTCACTGTTTTATATCTGTAGAGAACCCAACAGAAGACATCATCCTTAAAAATCACAGGAAGTAATTATTGCTTGTCAGTGATTTAGAAGTAACTCAGCTCATCTTCACACAATCATAGGAAAGCCACTCCTGACTATAGTTTGTGCTGCCTTGCTAGTGACCTAACTGGCCTCTATTTTCCAACCTTATTTATTACTTTGTTTTATTTCAACTGCCTTCTACCAGTCACCCAATTTGCTAAGCCAAGTTCCAGTGGAAAATAAAGGTACCCTGAGCAGATAACTGTACATGGGACCAGACTGTCTAGAATTCAAGGAGTTTCAGAAAGAAAGTCATGTTATAAAAATCACAGTAGAACTTGATCCTGAGTTCTGGAGTTCTTATCTTGGGAACTCCATTTATAATGATTTATCCTTTCCTGGTGCTGCAAATGGTATGAGTGTGAAAATCCAGGAGAATTAAATTTGTCAGCAAAATTAAAAAATGAAAAAACAGGTAGTGGCAGGAGAGCCATGATCCCAAATATGGCAGAGGTGATAACTAAGATTTCAGAAAAGTACAACTGTTTCTAAATAGGGAAAGAGTAGTTGATTTTTGCTCACAGTGGTTACCAAAGTGTGCTCCATGGATCCTTGGGAGTCTTTCAGATCTTCCCATGAGGTCCACAAAATCAACACCATTTTCCTAAAAACCCTTTAGACATTGTTTGTTTATCTCTCTGTGCCTATGTTTCCATGGATATCACAAAAACAATAATGATACATTGATGCCCCCTTAGCGTGATTTAAGGTAAAGGTCCAAACTATATCAGTAGTATTTTGAACAGACTGTCTACAACATTAATAATAAGCACTGCCCATGCAGGTACAAACATTCATTTATAGATATTCCCTGTCAAGATTTATCTCCAAAAATGAGATATCCTCTTTTTATTAACAAACTTAAACCCATGAAAAATTGTTTCTGAATTTGTGGCACATGTGAAATTTTCATGCAGCTCACAAAAGGAAACCTAGATGCAATCTTCTTTATTAATGCCTATGTTTAAAACAGCTACTTAAATACTTTGTACCTCCCTTTCATCATCCTCTTAAATTATCATCACAATCAAATGAGTTAATATGTGGAAACTGCTTAGAATAGTGCCAGGCACATACTAATTGTTATGTACGTATTGTTTTTTTAATATGATTGAGGAATTATTTAAGACTGAGATCAAGTATGAGGACTAGATGAAATATTTCTAGAGCAATATGATGTGGATTCGTGAAGGCCAAGTGAAATGCCTTTCACTGCAGCGGATATCAATAAAATCTTATTAGCTCATATCTCAGAACTAAGAAGTGTTACTTTCTGTTGGTCTACCACTTCCCCAGCTAGAAACTGATTTTTTCATTATTCCCAGAGGAAGGTGGGTAGGACGAGCACTAGTTCAATAATCAAGCATATACAAGATTTTCCACTGACTTTATTCCACTTTCACCAACACATTGATCTATTTTCTTCTTCAACTAGAAGTGTCCCAGATTTATTACTGAGCTCTACTTTTATAATACAATATTTTCTATATCTGGTTTCATTATATCACACTGTATTTCAGGAATTGTCCAAAAATCGTTAAAATCAATGCCAATGCACTTTTTAAAAAGAAAAGTCAAGCCAAGATAACCTGAAAGGTTAGACAGGAAGCTTATAGGCCAAAGAGTTTTAGAGAATGGTGGTGGAATAATGTAGAAAAAGTTGGTGAGAATGGTAGCACAACTTGAAGAAGGGGGCATGGACAAATTGGTGAAATAGTGTATCTTGGGCCATGTACACTTTCACACCCACATATATGCAAATCAAAAACATGGGGAGTGAATAAGAACATCCCAAATAAGTTTAGATCTCCAGGTAGGAGATTGTGGCCCAAAGTCAACTTTGAAACAAAAGGATCTTCTGCATTTGGATTATACCCTGCCATTTCCATAACACTCCACCCCTTCACTATCCACCCCTCCACCCCCACCCCCGGTAAACAATTTTTGGGAATAACGTGAACTTGTGTCAGAGTTTTCCTTCCTTAGGTTTATAGGCTGCTCAGGATATTGGGTTTTGAACACTTCTTAGAGCAAATAATCAAAATAAACTTTAGAATTACACATGTCCTCCCATCAGTGATTCCGGCAGGATGTTTCAAGGTCTGATCAGATGTACCCAGTTTTGAAATTATTACCTAAATGCTAACAAACCATGGAATATTTTATTGAAATGCCTTGTATTTTCTTATAAAAACATAGATTGTATCTTCTTCAGATAACTTGGTTCAGAATCCTCCCAACCTAGTGATTCCCAATTTGTAATATGCAGAGCCTCAATTTAAAAAATCATCACTTTTAATTTAAAAATACAATAAAGTCACGGAGGGCCTTTATGGTGACATCAAGGGTCTATATTTTGACTTGGCTGATGGTTACAGGGATACTTGCTTTGTGATAATTTGTTAAGCTTTACATTTGTGTTTTGTATACTGTGATAGGTCGGTTTATTGTGCCAACCTGGCCAATAAGAATATTTGGGATTAATAGGGTCACAGTTTGATTGGAGGGCAAAGACATAAATGGCTCTGCAACAAACCCCCCACCCTCAACCTCTCTGATTCTCTGGTGATCAGACCAGCTTGTGGCTGCCTTGGCTGGTTCTTTGCCTCAATTTGTGAGCTACAACTTGTGTGGCCTCAATTTTGCCTCAACCTTTGCCTCAACTTGTGAGTACCTGTTGGACACCAAAACCTCTGGACTGTGTCACTAGAGCTTGAGGCTCCTCTGAGACCTGTTTTGCCACACTGCTGGTGCATACATCATTTGAACTGGGGGCTGTGGGACCCTGTCATTTGGCTGACTATTGGTGACCCACCCTGCTGCTTGCTGCTTGTGAACAAACTGCCTGTATTGCTCTAAGGAAGACTCGGCTGTCTGATCTTGGACCCAGCAGCCCTCGTGAGCTGAAGGACTTCCAGTACATTAACTGTTTCATAGAAGGGAGTTGAACTGAGCTCTCTGTACTGCTGTGTGGACTAGTTGGCTTTTATATTCCTTTGTGGTGTATCTATCAATCTATCTATCTATTCATAAGTGTTCTGGTCTTTTTTCCCTAGAGAACACTGTCTAACACAATTGGTACCAGGAGTGATTCCAGAGAAACAAGATAATAAATATGGACTTCTCAAATTGGCTCTCCAGCCTGATTAGGCTTAACAGCACTGGTAATACTATTTCTACCCCTAAAGATATGGATAAGTCTGCCACCCTTACTAGAGTATGGTGTTAATCCATGATGTGAAGTAGAAAATCTAATATCCAGAGTAGCAATATTAATTTCTTACAAAGTAGACATAAAAGTAAAAGTCATATGAGAGACAAAGTTGTTCATTATATAATCATGAAAGTTTCAGTAGAACAAAAATTACAACCATAGCTAATTTCTGTACAGCAAATTAAAGATCTTCCAAATACATTAGTCATGTACTAATAAAAATGAAGAGAGACAGAACATAATACGATAATGTGAGGAAACTTCAATACATCCGTTACAAAGATTGATCAACTAGAAAAACAATCAACAAAGGTACAGAAGAACCAAATAGTATCGTTAATCAACTTGTTCTCATAAATATACAGAACACTTCGCCCAACAAAAGCACAATATGCATTCTTTTCTAGTGTGCATGGGGCATACTCCATAAATCAAGTACCTATAAATTCACACTCCTATAAAACTAGAAATCAACCATAGAATAATAAACCCTACAGAGTCAAATAAATGGAAATACAACACTTTAGTTAAAAAAAATAAATAATTGAAGATATAAAGAACATAATAAAAATATTGCTTAAAACAAATAAGAAAAACATAACACACCAAAATCTCTGGGATAGAGCAAAAGTAGTACGCAGAGGCCTGTTTGTGCTCTGGAGGAACTTGTACATGGATCAATGGGCAGTTGTGTTAATCAAAGGAAAACTGCATGATTTAAAATCAGGAAAGGTGTGTGATAGGGTTGTAGCCTCTCACCATACTTAATCAACCTGTATGTTGAGCAATCAATCAAAGACTCTGGCTTATATGAAGAAGATTATAAGATTTGTATAGCATTAAAATTGGAGGAAGGCTTACTAACAACTTCAGGTATGTATATGACATAACCTGACTTAAGGACCTGAAACACTTACTTGTGAAGATCAAGCATCACATCCTCACTATAGATTATAATGCAATGTCAAGAAGACTAAAATCTTCACAATTGAACCAATAGCTAACATCATGATACATGACGAAACGATTGAAGTTATCAAAAATGATGGCTTGTTTGGATCCACAATCATTGTTCATGGAAGCAGCAATGAAGAGATCAAAAGACAAGTTGCATTAGGTAAATCTGTTGCACAAGACTTCTTTAGGGTACTGAAAAGCAAGGATGTTACTTTGGAGACTAACGTGAACCTCACCCAAACCATATTCTTTTCAGTTGCCTCAAATGTATGCAAAAGTTGGACATTGAATACTGAAGACTGAAGAATTGATGTATTTGTATTGTGCTTCAGAAGAATACTGAAAGTACCATCGACTCCTAAACAGACAAACCAATCTGCCTTTGAAGAAGTTTAGACAGAGTGCCCCTTAGAGGCAAGGATGGTAAGACTTTGTCTTACAAACTGTGGTAGTTACACAATTTCATGTCAACGTGATAAATAAGAATAAAGAGGTGGAATCTATCCTGTCAATCAGGTGATCCCTCCTTTTGGCCTTCTCTCTGCTTCACCCTCGTGTTGACAAGTCACATGGCAGTCAGTGTTGAGATCCTTCCACTGCCACTGGATCCACAAGACTTTTTACCCACTGGCCTGTGATCACCCTGCCTTCAGCATCATTGCATGTGCTCTATGAGTCTGAAGAAGAACTTATGGACTAGTATTCGATTGTGAGCTAATATGGAACTTATGGACTTGATCTGGACAGGGCTGGGATGTTTGCTCAATATACAATTGCTGATTGATATAAAGTTGTCTTACATATATCTATGAGTGCCTTCGGATTTGTTTCTCTAGTCTACCTAGACTAACACACATATTTTGGACATTTCAGGAGAGACCAGTCTCTATAGAAGACATCATGCTTGTTAAAGTAGAAGGGCCGCTAAAAAGAAAAACGTTCTCAAAGAGATGGTTTGACACCTTGGCTTCAACAAATTGGACCGAGAAGTTTTTCATTCTGTTGTGCATAAATTTTTTTATGGGTTAGGACCCAACAACACCAACATCTGTGATGAATATATATTTTTAAATTTTAGCAACCTAGCCAGGCTATAAGATATACAGAAATCAGTGAGATTATACTACTAACAATGAGTACAAGAAAGAAGAAAATGTTCTAAATTGATTGTAGTAATGTTTATATTTGGAAGCAGTGCCAATAAAGAAATATTTCATTTAAAATAGCTAACCAAAAGATATTTTACTGCAGATTATATCCAGGTGGCCACCAATTATATGAAGCCATGTTAATGTTCATTAGCCATAAGAGAAAACACAATATTGAGTTACCACATCACACTGACACTCACAAAAAAACAGATATAATAAATGGAAGTACGAACGGCATGTCCTTAAATAAATGCAAAGACAGTTACCTTATAATCCTGCAATTTCTCTACCTGTTATGCACCCTAAAAAATGAAGTACAAAACTTGAACTAATATATGCACTACATTTTTTGTTGTTGCAGTAATTTCTATTCTAGCAAAAAGACAGAAATATCCCAAATATCCCAACTAAAGAGGAATGGATAGACAACCCCTGCTAAATTCATATAATGGAATATGATGTATCCTTAAGACATAGATACACTTAGAGAAAATTATGCTCACAAATTTAGTACATCTCATAAATAAATATTTTAGGACACTATTATTATTAATATCCAGCTTTATGGCATGGTAATCTGAGAAAGATGTCTGGATAATATCTATGTGTTTGAGTTTACTCAGGCTAGACTTGTGTCCCAGCATGTGGTCTATTCTTAAAAAAGATCTATGTGGACTTGAGAAGAATGTGGATTCATTTGCATTTGGATGGAAAGCTCTAGAGATGTCTATCAGGCCCTGTTGCCTAATTACATTGTTTAGCTCTATTGCCTCTTTGCTGTACTTCTTTCCCAGTGATGTCTTTCTCTGAGAGCAGAGTGTTAAAGTCACCTACTATGATTGTTGAGTTTATGATTTCTTTTTTCAACTTTTTAATAGTTTAACGAAATTCGCTGCACCATTATTATGAGTGTAAATATTCAATATCCTAAGTGCTTCTTGTTTTACTGACCCTTTGAGCATTATGTAGTGTCCCTCTTTGTCTCTTTATATGGTTTGGACCTTGAAGTCCATTTTGTCGGAAATTAAGGTAGCTACCCCTGCCTTTTTTGAGTTATCATTTGATTTGTAAACTTTGTGCCAGCCTTTTATTCTTAGCATATTCTTGTCTGTGCGCTTAAGATGTGTCTCTTGCCGGCAACAGATTGACGGATTGTGTTTTCTGAGCCAGTCCTCAAGCCTTTTTCTTTTAATGTATGAATTTAGCCCATTTGATTTTAGAGTTATTATCACAATCTGTGGATTCATAGTTGTCATACCGTTTTGTTTTGGTTGTTTACCTATCTCACTATCAGTGTGCTGTGTTTGAGTTGAGAGTTTCTTTCTTGGCTTCTTTTCCATCTGAGATCCTGTTGTCCTGGTAATTGCTGCTGGCATGGTGGCTTCTAGATGGAGATGGGCTATAGGGTGGTCTCCTGTTTGTTCTTGGTGGAGGTTGATCCTCTGGCCATAGTGAGTCAGCCAGTATCTTCCACAGGGTCGGGTGTCTTGCAGCATATTCTTTGAGTCTTTCCTTGTCCTGGAAGACCCTTATCTCACCATCTATCTTAATGGATAACTTGGCATGGTTCAGAATTCTGTGAGAGGCGTTGTTTTTTTTTTTCTTTCAGCTTTTGGAAGATGTTGCTCCACTCTCTCCTCCTCTTCATGCTATCTGCTGATAAGTCTGAGCATACTCTTACCTGGGCTCCTTTGTATGTGACTGTCTTCCTTTCTCTTGCTGCTCTTAAAATTTTCTCTTCTTCCTCGAGGTTGGATATTTTTACTATTATATGTCTTGGCATGTACTTCTTGGGGTCTAGTCTAGTTGGCTTCCTTTCTGCTCCCTGTATGAGTGTCTGGTTCTCTTGCTAGGGTGGGAAAGTTTTCTTCCAGAAATTCCTTTGCTATCTTGGCTGTCGACTTGTGTGTTGTGTTGTGCTCCTGTGGACCGATTATTTGAGTATTATTCCTCTTCATAGCATCTGTCATTCATTTCAGATTATCTTCTGCTTCTTTAATTTTCCTATCTGATTGTCTTTCTCACTTGCTTAGGTCTGTTTGAGTGTCCTCGAGATCACTGCTACGGTTCTCTGCCTCCTCAAGCCTAATCATAATTTTGTGACCTTGTGTGTGGTTTCTGTTACCTCCTCTGTTAGCTCCTGCAGTTCCCTTTGGTGGCTGGACTTTATCCCTCCATTGTAGACTTCATCCCCTCTATTGTGGACTTCATCTCCTCTATCATTGCATCCTTATTCTGGAGTGCCTCCATCAGCTACTGTATCACTACAAACAGACTTCTGAAGATTTCCTTCTGTGGCAGATCCTTATCTGTTTCTTCTATGAGAGATGTTAGCTCTGCTACTATGTTTTGTCTCTGTTTTTTTTGTTGTTGTTGGGGGTGATGTAGTCTGTTGAATTTTCGTCAATCCTTTCATAGGCCCTATGTTTCTTGGAGGCCAGGGGGTTCTTATCTGTGTTACTGTTAAGGATTCTTTCAGGCGATTGCCAATGACTTATTATAAGGGTGGGTCAGACTGCTGTGTAGTCAGAGTTCCCTGACGGCTTAGTGACCAGCAGTGGTGAGATGGTTCAGCGACTGGAGTGGGGGCTGGAGCCTCAGTGAGTGCCCTCAGGCTGCTTTGATCTGGTCTGTCAGGGTACCCCTAGCAGCTCTTTTTTTGTTGTTTAATACAAAAAGTTAAAAATTTAAAAATAATTTTAAAATTTTGGTGGAGGAAACAGAAAAATGGATATAGAGAAAGGAGTAGCTATAAAAGAGGAGAGAAAAGAAGTGATAATAGTGAAAATGGAAAAAGAAAAAAGAGATACAAAAAAGAAAACCTATAGTAAAGGGGCAGAAGAGAAGTAATAGTAACAATGAAAAGGGAGGAAGAAAGAAGAGAGAAACACAGAAAATAAATGAAAAAAGCGAAAAACCAGCAAAGATAAATGATATATGAATTTTTCCCCCTTCTTTTCTGTCCAAGTTCTAGCAATGCCTAATAGAAGGCAGAGGTAGGCGAGGCCTCACTGCCATGGACGTGGTGCTGTCTGGGCTCCGGAGCCGAGCTATGTGAGGGGGAAATGCTCTTCAGATCAGCAAGTCCTCCCATGTCCCTGCAGGCCTGTAGAATAAAGCCTGTGGGCAGAGGCTACATAGGCAAGAGAAGCAAAACAGGGGCAAGAACCTCCTGCACTGGGCAGAAAAGGCTTTCGCCACAAGGGATGCTGAGAGAGGCACCAGCTGCAGCGCCCACCTTCTATGCCAGCTGGTGCTGGGGATCCTACAGGGCACCTCGGTGGTGAGGGCTGGCTGGAGCACACAGACGGCTCTGGCAGGGACCACAAAGCCCTGTCCTAAGCTACCTAGCAGGTGGGATGTTTATCACTTGAGCCTCCGGCCCTGTGAGCGCAGCAGGCTCCTCAGCGACATGGTCCATGCTGGATCGGACAGCAGCTGCTCTGGCGGTAAACAGTGGGCAATGGCGCCTGCCCTCCGCTCTGAGAGGGACATGCAGCAGCGGGCAGGCTTGGTGCTCAGAGCTGCCAGCTGCTGGAAACCACGCAGGGCACAGAGCAGGGCAAAGCCGCTTCCATGCGAGTGCAAAGCCCTGTTTCTCAGGCTCCCATTAGGCACAAGCACCCACTGTTACCTCCGGCGCTGTCAGTGCTGGAAGGAGCGCCCCCTGCAGGCAGGGCTCCATGGTGACGTGGGCCAGCCTGAAGTGGCTCCAGCAGAAACACAGTGTAGTGGATAGAAGCAGATGGGCTCCAGCTGCAGGCTCATGCTGGCGGGAAGTGCGCAGCGCAGCAGCTCGAGTTAAGCTAACAGGAGTGGGCGGCCAGGCAAACAGGATGCTGGTGGAGAGGTCCCAGACAGCAATGGGGGTGGATGGTCCCCCGTGGTGGTCAGTCCCCCGTGGTGGTCACCCAGGCAGCCTCCACTAGATTGCTGGTCAGTTACCTGGGCCTTGGATGAATGGAGGGAGGGATGCGGGTACATGTGCAGATCGCTGCCATGTGGGGAGAGGGAAACCACAGGAAAGGGAAGCTTCTCTCCTAGAGGAGTCCCACAAGTGGGCAGCTGCTGTAGGGTGTCCCGCTGCCACTGCACGTGTCTCGGCAGAGCGGGCAAGCAACTCTGGATGTGGGGTCCCAGTCTGGCGATGGAGTTGTAGCTATAGCTAGTTTTGGCCTTGGTGGCAGCAACCTAATGACCCGAGATGTCCCAAGAATCAGATCCTGGATCACCGAGGCCCTGGTTCAGGACAAATGCGTGGGGTGGGGGTGGGGTGCTGTTTGGGCGGTTATTTCACTCACCAGACTCCTTCCACTCGGCTACCTGGACACCAAACCCACCTTGTTCGAAAGAACTCTCAGAGTATTCGGATCCCCTGGTCCGCCATCTTCCCAGAAGTCTCACACTAATATTATATAGGGGGAAAAAAGAAAGATGGTTTTAACACTGAAAGATATGACTTTAAAGGTTATGATGAGGGGGAGGGGCGCAGAGGTAGATGGAGGGGCCAGGAACATATGAATGGGAGGTGGGTGAGGAAAAACAAACAAAAAGAGCCACATGTACTGGAGGATTAATGGGATACTGTCACTGATTTAGGGGCCCTGGTGGGCTAGTGGTTACTCATTGGGCTGCGATCAGAAGGGTCCACAGTTTGAAACCATCAGTCAGCCACTCTTCAGGAGAAAGATGGGGCTTTCTACTCCCTAAAGAGTTACAGTCTTTGAAACTCACAGAGATAGTTCTACCCTGTCATAGACGGTTGCTGAGTCATCATTGACTCAATGACAATCAGTTCTAAACGAGTCAGTGATTTGATGAAATGGCTGTGCAAATGTTTTTCTTTGTATATATTATATTCCACGAACAGAAAGGGGAAATTCAAATACAGATTAGATAGATAGATAGATAGATAGATAGATAGATAGATAGATAGATAGATAGATAGAAATGAAGCTAATATTGTAAAAAGAAAGATGGGTCAAAGCCTTGAAAGCTCTCCAGATTTCTGACCCATCTGATCTAAATTTTGAATGGAGTGATTATAGTAGGAAAAGGAAACTTGAAATGGACTTGAACTATTTTGTGACATACAAGTTGGTTTCAAACAAAAAAGCAAACAGACACAAATATTACTCAAAAAATAGGTTGTAAGAAAAAACATGTGCTAAAGGGGTGCCCAGTAGACAGTTAATTACCTGAAATGCACTGTGTTCACGACATTATATACTAACCAAGGAATCTAATTACTAACATTCTAAAGTGGTTAACGCTTCCAGATGGCATGCTACGTAATTGATAAGAGTGCAGTTGATGTGGCATATAGTGAAATTGCATCCCAGAAGAAAAAAGCATATTATGCTTCTTATAAAGGATTTAAACTGTATCAGTCCATTGGGCTACATTTTAGAATGTATACATACAGCAAAGCATAGTCAGAACTACAAAGTCAGAACATTATAATGATATATAATTCTCTATTTCTAAAACAGTGTTAAACCTTAGACTTGGGAACAAAAGAATCAGCAGCGATACAATTTGCCAGTCTTTTGGTAATATGTTAACATCTCTCACTAAAGACTAGAGCCCTCATAGTGTTTATTGCATCAATAAACATGCAATTAGTTTGGAGAGAAAAGATCAGCCCAGCTGGCATCTATAGATATACAGTCCTCAATTGTCATTAGCCAGAATTTCACCGGCTGTCAACCAAACCATCCAGGAGTACATCTCATTTGCCTCAAAGATTCTCACAGCCCAAGAATGCTTTAGCAGTACACTGTTACCATGCTAGTTTTAAAAAATTGATATACTTTGGTAGGAAAAAATCAGCTAATGATAGCATGCATAATGTATCCCCATAGAAAGAGAAAACAATGATAGTAGTTCTCAGTGTGTTTACCTCTCTCCACAGGAGGAACCATTTACCAAAGCTGTACGCCACAACGTTAATACATCTAAGTACTATAGCTTTCAAGAGAAAAGCATTGGTGGAAACAAAGCAATGTTAAAGAATAAAAGACTTCCAGTTCTGATATCAATATGAGTCTTTTACATGATATTCATATTTTAAAATACAAGATTTTGGGTAAAAGCATAATAAGGAAGTAATGCTGAGGCGAATTACCCATTTCATGGATACTTCCAATATTTACCTAATGCCATTCAGTAGGCTCCAACGCACAGCAAGCTTATGTATGCAACGGAAAATCAATTGTCCTGTCTTGCGGTATGCCCACAATTGTTTGAGCCCATTCTTGCAGCCATTGTGCCAATGCATCTTGTCCAGGCTCTTCCTATTCCTTGCTAATCCTCTACTTTCCCGAGTATGGTCTCCCTCTCCAGGGAAGGATTTCTTGGTAATAATCCCAAAGTGCTTGTGAGGATGTCTTGAATCTTAGCTTCAAAGGAGCATTCTGTTTGTACTTCCCCCAAGACACATGTGTTTGTTCTTCAGGAAGTCCACAGTACACATACACCCCCACCCACCCACATACACTTTCTTTTTGGCCAGGCAACATTTATAAAGAAATAAAAACACAGTCTAATTTTCCACTCTTTAAAATTCACATTCAAAAATGGTAAGGAAAAGCACTAGCAGCGGGAAGTGTGGGAGGGTGCACAGCCCTGGTCCTGGAGGAGGCAGAACCACACACATTGCTGGAAGCACACAAGGGGGCATGCAGAATGGCGGTTGCACTGGCAGACACAGGGCTGAGGTGGTCAGTATGTGGTGGCTGCTATGGTGCTCAGTTGCCACCACTACCTCTGCTGCTGCTGCTGACTGGCACCAGGTTGGCCCCATGGACTGGCCAGGCAAAGCCTGTGCCCAGACAGACAGATTGGCATATTCTGAAGTGGCCTTTCTATGGTCCCTGAGCCTAGGACTAGAGGGAAGGCAGCAGTACCTGCTGCCATGCCGTAGCCTGGCAGTGGCCCACTATGTCTATGGAAGTAGTTCTCAACCTTCTGAAAGCCTCGACCCTTTGATACAGTTCCTCATGTTGTGGTGATCCCCATCAACATTATTTTTGTTGCTACTTAGCTGCACTGTTATGAATCGTCGTGTAAATATCTGATATGCAGGATGTAGTTTCATTGTTATAAATTGAATATAATTAAAGCATAGTGATTCATCACAAAAATGTCATATATTTTGAAATATTTATTTCAAGTTCTACATCAATGAAATTTTGTCTTGAAGCATGGTGTCACATGGGTAACCGTCTCCACGCCGGGTACTCCTATGTGGGCATCTCTGCATGTGGGTGGACCTGCCTGGAGTTGGATAGAGGAGTGGTGTTTTCTGATGCTCTTAGGCGATCCCTGTGAAAGGGTCACTCAACCCCAAAAGGGGTCGCAACTCAAAGGCTGAGAACCGCTGGGCTAGGGAGTCCGGAAAGGAGATGACCAGGGAGCCTAAGTTATGTCCTAAGCGTTCCCTTTCTGGGGCTGCCAGAGGGTGCTCTGGCACTGCAAGCAAGTGGATTGGAGCGCTGCTCAGGGATGCTGCTTTTCCCTCCACAGGAAGACATTGGAAGAGGTGACCCTGCAGGGGTCAGGGTTGGGGTTAGCTGGGTGGGTAGCAGCAGCCAAGGGAAGCAAGGCCCTTCCTAAGGGTTGCAGGAGAACTGGGCCATGCTGGGGACACAGAATGATCATAATAATTACAAAATAAAACCACATCCACTTGGCAAGAAAGCAAGTAAATAACCAACAAAATAAATTAGAAGTTTATAAAAGGAGACACAGGGGTGGGTGGATCAATGACCATGGTGCTTTGAATACTCTCTTCCAACACCATAATCCAAAGGCATCTATTCTTCTCCAGACTCTGTTATTCCTTGTTCAACTGTTACATGCATATGAGGAGATCGAAAATACCAAGTCCTTGGTCATGCATACTTAGTCGTGAAAGTGAAAACTTTGCTTTTTAACACTTGGAATTGATCTGTGCAGATTTGCCCAATAAAATACATCATTTGATTTCTAGACTGGTGATTCCATGAATGTTAGCTGTATATCCAAGTAATATCAAATGCTTGATGACGGCAATATTTCTCTCTTTCTGATTATGTTGCCGACAGTCAAGTTGTGAGGATTATTGTTTTCTTCACGAAGAGGTATAAGCTGTACTGAAGACAGTAGGCTTTGGTTTTCATTAGTAAGTGCTTCAAGTCCTCTTCGTTTTAAGCAAGCAAGGTGTGTCATATGCCAATTTCAGGTTGTTAATAAACTTTTCCCAATCCAATGCTATGTTCTTCATATAGTCTAGCTTCTCAGATTATTTGCTCAGCAGAAAGATTGAATGCATATGATGAAATGATACAAGCCTGATTTTTTAAAATCCTTTTATTGGAGGCTCCTAGAACTCTTACCTTACTGCAATCCATACATACATCCATTGTGTCAAGCACATTCGTACATTTGTTGCCAACATCAGTTTCTTTTTTTAATTAATAAATCTTTTTATTGGGGCTCATACAACTCTTATCACAATCCATACATACATCAGTTGAGCAAAGCACCCTTATACATTCGTTGCACTCGTCATTCTCAAAATTTGCCTTCCACTTGGGTCCCTGGAATCAGCTCGGTTTCCTTTTTTTCCTTCCCCCTCCCTCCCCACTTCCCTCTGCCCCCTGGTCCCTTAATAGTTTATAAATAATTATTTTATCTTATCTTACACTGCCCGGCATCTCCCCTCACCCACCTTCCCATTGCCCATCTCCCAGAGAGGAGGTTACACATAGATCTTTCAAGATTGGTTCTCCCTTTCTACACCCCCTTCCCTCCTGGTGTCCCCACTCCCACCGCTGGTGTTGAGGGGTTCGTTCGTCCTAGATTCCCTGTGTTTCCAGACCCCTACTGCACCGCTGTACATCCTCTGGTATAACCAGGTCCGCAAGGTAGAATTGGGGTCATGATAATTGCGAGGGAAGGAAGCGTTCAGGAACTACAGGAAGGTTTTGAGTTTCATTGTTGCTACACTGAACCCTGAGTGACTCATCTCCTCCCCACGACCCCTCTGCAAGGGATGTCCAGCAGTCTACAGATGGGCATTGGGCCCCCATCACGCACTCCCCCTCATTCACGGTGATGTGATTCCCACCCCCACCACCCGCCTTTGTTGTTTGAGACCTGGTCTCCTCTGCCCTTCACGACCACCCATGTTGGTGTGCTGCTTCCGTGTGGGCTTTGTTGCTTCTGGGCTAGATGGTCGCTTGTTTGCTTTCAAGCCTTTAAGTCCCCAGACGCGATATCTCTCAGTAGTCGGGCACCATCAGCCTTCTTCACCACACTTGCTTATGCACACCTTCGTCTTCAGCGTTTATGTGAGGAAGGTGTTCACCCAATGATTGTTTTTGTTCCTTGGTGTCTGCTACATGGTCCATTCAACACCTCGTATTTGCTTAGGCTGTGTGTTTCTTCTCTGTATAGCATCTGGGGTCTTAAAGGCTTGAAGGCAAACAAGCGGCCATCTAGCTCAGAAGTCAACATCAGTTTCAAAGCATTGTTTTTCTACTTGAGTCCTTGGTATCAGGTTTTCATTTTATTCCCCTATATCCCCACCCTCCCTCCCTCAAGAACCTTTGATAATTTAAAAATGATTATTTTTTTCATGTCTTACACTGACTGAATGTTTCCCTTCGCCCACTTTTCTGTTGTCCATCCCCCTGGGAGGCGGTTATATGTAGATAATTGTGATGAGTTCCTTCTTTCTACCCCCACCTCCCTTAGCCTCCTGGTATCACTACTCTCAATAGTGGTCCTGAGGGGTTTTTCTGTCCTGGATTCTCTGGGCTTCCAGTTGTTATCTGTACCAAAGTACATCCTCTAGTCTAGCCAGATTTGTAAGGTAGAATTGGGGTCATGATAGTGGGGGGAGGAAGCATGGAAGCAGTAGAGGAAAGTTCTATGTTTCTTCATTGCTATACTGTACCCTGACTGGCTCATCTCCTCCCTGTGACCCTTCTTAAGGGGATGCCCAATTGCCTACAGATGAACTTTGGGTCTCCACTCCACATCCCACTTCATTCACATTGATATGAATTTTTGGTCTGGGTGTTTGATGCCAGGTATCTGATCCTATCGATATTTCATGATTTCACAGACTGGTGGGCTTGGTTGCTTCTCAGCTAGATGACTGCTTGTTTATCTTCAAGCCTTTAAGACCCCAGATGCTATATCTTTTGATAGTTGGGTACCATCACCTTTCTTCACCACATTTGCTTATGCACTCACTTTGTCTTCAGTGTTCGTGTCGGGAAGGTGAGCATCATGGAAGGCCAATTTAATAGAAGAAAGTATTCTTGCATTGAGGGAGTACTCGAATGGAGGCCCAGTATCCATCTGCTATCTTAATACTAAACCTATATGTACATAGATCTGTTTTCCTATCATCATATATAAATATGTTCACATATGTACATGCCTTTACTTAGACCTCTATAAATACCCTTTGCCTTCTAGTTCTGTCCTCTATTTCCTTTCACTTTCCTCTTGTCCTACTATCATGTTCAGCCTTCATTTGGGTTTCAGTAATTCCTTTCGGTTACATTGCCCTTGATCAAGCCCTACCAGGCCTCCTACACCCTCCTTGCCATTGATTTTGGATCACTTGTTGTTCTCTTTTCCCTGGGATTTTTAACACCCACTTCCTTTCCCCAGCCTCCCCCTCTCTCATGTGCACCTCAGAGCCATCAGTTTCATTGTGTTCTCCTCCAGATAGTTATCCAGCCTACCGAATCTACATAGACATGCAGAAACAATAAGCACAAAAACAAGACAGAACACAAACAAAGTAACAAAAGAAAGCAAAACTACAACAAAAACAAAACCAAGGACAAAAAAAGAGAAAAACCTAGCAATAGAGGGACATGTCTGATCAGAACACACAGGAGCAAACAAAATGCTAGGGAGAGAGAGTGGAGCACATCTTGACCCACCAAGCACTGAGGACCATATTCCTGCTCAGAGCACCCAATGCACAGAGAGAACAGTAGCGCTACGGGGGACAACACTGGAGACACAGAGCAGGAACTGTGCCTGATCTGTCCCCTCCACACGAAGGGTGTGCAACAGAACAGCAAGGGGAGAAGAGCAAGGAAGACCCTGAGGAAAAGAAAAAATAAACTGTGGGGCCAGGACACGGCACCCCATCAGACTCAACCAGAAAACACTCCTAAAGATCAACATACATAAGAACAATCGTGAGGCTGGAGTAGTACTGGGCAGTGTTTGTCCTGTTGTACATAGGGTCGAGATAAGTCGGAGCTGGCTTGACAGTATCCAACAGCGAGAGCAAGTTGTAGCCAGAGCTGGGATTCAACCTTCCCATGGGTTCAAATTGGAAATTTCCCCTTTCCGTTTGCTACTGAACTATTTGTCATTTTCCCTTTAGGTCAGCAGCTCAAAACCACAGTGTCATAGATCTACTCACTTCAAGCCAGCCTGAGTCCTATCAGCAAGTGAAGTTTGGCACTGACCTTTTCATATTTGGTATTTCACTGCCTGGTCCATCAGTAGGTCTCATGTGTCTCTGTTTACAACCTCACTAAACTGTAAAGAGGGGACCGTCAGTCAAAATACCAAGCGCTGAAAGGTCACAGCAGACAGCTTACTATTTGCTGATGATTTTTAATCATTCAGAGTGCAATACACTCCAGACTCAGGTTAATTCCATTTGTTATTGACATAAAGAATTTCAACTAACCCTCATTTCTAAGATTTAACTGAAACCAGACACAAATACAATAGAATCTTCCTATATTGAGGGTATTGAGGATAATTCCATATAATTCAATAGGTTTTTCTTCAATACCTTTTACATACTGAGCAATGTGTTGATTACTACAAGATATCTATATCTATATATCTTTCTGAGTTTTAGAAGTGCTTGCAGGTAATAAGATATATACATACATTCAATATGCTACCTGTTTCCAAGTCCTTTATAATATTTGTATATTAAAGTAATCAAAGTACTTTGTATAGATTGGACGAATTCTACTACTGTTGTAGAAGGAAATAATATTTGTCTCTCTCAGACACAGTTATTCGGTCTTAGCACTATTGCCATGTGGAGCTGGATAATCCCTTGTTATGAGCCATCTGTCTTGCATGTTTAGAGCCATCCCTTGCATGTGCATACATCCAAATAATTCATTTAATAATTATGACAACCAAAAACGTGCCTGATACTGCCAGGTGTACCCCAAGAGACAAAATATCCCCTGTTTTGGAATTGCTGCTCTAAACAATTGAACTAGTCTTACTTGCACTGATAAATTTTAGTGTAAGTTACAGAAGATTATTTCTCTTTGTATGTGTGAACAAAGACTAGATCAACCATTATGAACTCTGGATATCATAATTACTGTTCTTCGTTTGTTGTGGTTATTGTTATTAGGTGCGATCAAGTCTGTTCCAACTCATAGTTACTGTAGAATGTAACACCACCAGGTCCTGTACTGTCCGCACAATTGTTATGTTTGAGCCCATTGTTGCAACCACTATGTCAATCAATCTTATCAAATGCCTTCCTGTTTCCCACTGCCCCTCTATTTTTATCAAACAAAATGTCCTTTTCCAGGGACCGATCTCTCCTGATAACATGTCCAAAGTATGCGAGATGAAGTCTTATCATTTCCTATAAGGAGCATTCTGCCTGTACTTATTCCAAGTCAGATTTGTTTGTTCTTTGATCAGTCATATGGTACTTTGAATATTCTTCCCCAGCACCATAATTCAAAGGCATTAATTATTCTTTTGTCTTCCTTATTCAGTGTCCAACTTTCATATGCACATGAAGCAATTGAAAATATGGTTTGGGGCAAGTCCTCAATGTACTAACTTTGCTTTTCCACACCTTAAAGAGATCTTGTGCAGCATATTTATCCAATGCAATGCATGGTTTGATCTCGTGACTGCTTCCATTATCATTGATCGTAGATCCAAGCAAGATGAAATCCTTGACGATGTCCATCAAACTTTCTTTGCTTGCACCTATTGATTCTATTGTGAGGAGTTTGGATTTCTTTACACTGAGTTGTAATCCATAGTTGATCTTCATCAGCAAGTGCTTACAGTCTTCCTCGCTTTCTGCAAGCAAGGTTGTTTCACCTGCATATTTCAGCTTATTAATGAGCCTTCCACCAGTCTTGCTAATGAAATCTTCTCCACACAATAACTTCTCCAATTATTTGTTAAGCATCTGCATGTTGAATAAATATGGTGAGAGGACGCAATCCTGACTCACAGCTTTCCTGATTTTAAACTATGCAGTATTCCCTTGTTCTGTTCCCAGAACTGTCTCATGATTCATATACAAATTCCACATGAACCCAATGAAGTGTTCTGTAATTTCCATTTTTCTTAAGGCTTCCCATAGTTTGTTAATGAGCACACAATCAAATGATTTTGTATAGTAATAAAACAGAAAGTAAACATCTTTCTGATATTCTCTGCTTTGAACCAAGAACCATCTGACATCACTAGTGATATCCCTTGTTCCATGTCCCCTTCTGAATTCAGCTTGAACCTTTGGCAGCTCCTTGTCAATGTACTGCTGTAACCATTGTTGGATGATCATCACCAAATTTTATTGGCATGTGATATCGATGATATTGTTCTATAATTTGAGCATTTTAATGAATCACATCATTGGAATGGGTATAAATATGGATCTGATTCAGTGAGTTAGCCAAGTAGTTGTCTTCCAAATTTCCTGGCATAGACAAGTGAATGCTTCCCGTGCTTCTTCAGCTTGTTGATCCATTTCAGTTGATACTCGTCAATCCTGGGTCCTTATTATTGGCTAATGCTTTTGAAGACGTTTGGACTTCATTTTTCAATATGACTGGTTCTTGATCATCTTAAATGACGGAATGTTGACTAGTTCTTTTCGGTACAATGATGCTGAGTATGTTTTCCATCTTCCTTTGATGCTTCCTGCTTCCTTTACTAATTTTCCTATAGAACATTTCAATATTGCAACTCCAGGCTTTATTTTTCCCTTGAGTTCGTTCAGTGTAAGATCTGCTGAGCATGTTCTTCCTTGTTGGTTTTCTAACTCTTGGTCTTTGCACATCTCATTATAATATTTAACTTTGTCTTCTAAATCTGCCCTTTGAAATTTTCTATTTATCTCTTTCACTTCATCATTTCTTCCATTGGATTAGTTACTCTATGTTCAAGAACAAGTTTCAGAGTTTCTTCTGATATCCACTTTGATGTTTTGTCTCTTTCACATCTTATAAAAGATTGTTGGCTTTATTTGTGTATTATTTTTTATGTAATGCCCACAGCATCAAATATGTTCTTGAGATGTTCTCAAATTTAAGGTTGGATTGACCCTAGGCTATATTTTGGCTCTCATGAAATTTTTTTTTCCAGGATCAACCATAATTTACATATAAGCAATTGATGGTCTGCTCCAAAGTCAGCCACTGGCCTTGTTTTAGCCACTAATATTGCGCTTCTCCATTGTTTCTTCCCACAAATATAGTCGATTTGAATTCTGTGGATTCAATCTGGAGAAGTACACGTATATAGTCACCATTTGTGTTGCTGAAAAAAAAATGTGTTTGTGATGAAGAAATCATTGGTCTTGCAAAATTCTATCAAACAATCTCTAGCTTCATTTCTATCATCAAGCCTTGTTTTTCCATTACTGATCCTTCTTCTTTGTTTCCAACATTTGTGTTCCACACATCAATAATTATCAATGCATCTAGATTGCGTATTTGATCAGTTGACAAAATCTGTGAAGGGCTGTCAATTGCTTTATCACTAGCTTTAGTGGTTGGTGCATAAATTTGAATAATAACTGTATTGACTGAATTTCTGTGTATGGGGATATATATATTATCCAAATATATATCAAAGCTGACCAGTCCCTGAGTTAGAATCTTCTGCACATATTTGCGTGAATACAAAAACTAAGGATGGGAGAGCCATGCTAAGCAATTTCACTTCACAACAATGTCACACAGAGGTACAACTAGAGATTCCCTTAATTAACAATATCCTAGGTGGTTCCCATGCTGATAGTTCAGGGAGCACACTTGAAGAACTTCTGTTCTACAAGGAGATTCTCCAAAAAGTTTAACAGGCTATACCCCCAAACTATCTCTCTTTCTTACATGAGAGTGTAGAATAAAAGAAAAGAGAAAGTTCTATTTTTAAGCTTCTTCTGTACTATTTGAATGTTTATGGCAGGCATCGATTGTTTGATAGTACCTTTCAAATTTCTAAAACTAAAACTATATTCATATCAATAACTGATATTTCACTCTCTTGCTTCCGTGTGTTCATGTTCACTAGTTTCACAATGGAGAGATCTCTTCAGTAACCTGATGCTAGCTTCATCCATGGTGTGCACCCCCATATTGCATAGAGCTTTCAAGACATGCTTTCCAGATACTTCTAAACTCTCAACAACAGTCACCACTTGGTTTCCACTTTAGTTTTACTGACCCCGACATACATTTCTCTCATTAGGGAACCTTATCCTAACTTTTCAAATGAAGAAGTAAGCCTGAGTCCCTTTTGGTGGCTCAGATTAAGCTTGTCAACTACACATCACAGTGTCAGGAGGGTAAGGCAATGATGCAAAGGGATACTACCTTAGTCAGTCTTAGGAAAGCATATCCTCTTTGAATTTGTTTGATGGTTCAGTCTCATGCACAGGTTGTCAAACCTCCACAATGAAATTCACCTGGTATGCCCCATTGCATGGTGCGCTGCATCAGCTGAATTTTCTTTTGTTCACTTTCCTACTCTCATCCTCTCAATGGAAGAACTCCTTCAGCTTCCTTCTTCCAGGGACAGAAGGAAATTACCATGTATCTTCTGATCTTGTTCTCATAGGCTTCTTCTTTTCTATTCCCACATAAGAAAGCATCTGTCTTCTCTCTCACCATTAAAACAGGCAAAACAATTCACATACCAACATATAGGTACACATATGTTCAGAGTAGCAACAGGAAAATTCAGATTCCCAGTCCAGATCAACTAACACATATGGGTAGACACAAAGGGAAAGAGGGGGAAAGCATCAGAATAGAAACAAGTAGCATCATATGTGGCTCAGGAGGGAAGGCATATGGGAGTGCAGAGGAAGTAGATGAATCTAGCCTGGCTTGATTATGAAGGGCAATCATGGAGAAGGCCAGATTCGAGTTAGATCTGTAGGATGTGAAGGGGGCAAAGGGAACACTTTCCATCTGATTCAGTGAAGGCCATGATTAGGTCATTATTTCTTAGCACCCAGAATAAAGTAGGATTCATTGTTGACCTTCCCTTTGGTGACTTGTGTTTGATATAATATTTTTATTGTGAAAGGTATTGCACATACATACTTTCTCAAGGCCAAATAGCTAGTTTGCAGCTGAACTGACAATAGAAACCAAAATCAATTTTTTTTCAAGTACTCTACCCTGTCCATCGGAGAATAGGCCTCTGAAAGTAATTCAGAACTGGAATCCCTGACATGGTAGGTCAAACAGATAGTTCTTATGCCAGAAAAGCTACTCTTTAGAGGGATTTTAGCTTTACTGATTGATGGCCTTAATGGGCCAGTCCCCAGTCATGGCGTAACTTGCTAGCCACCTTGATGTGGGTTTCTAGAAGGCATTATTTTAAAGTCAGCACCACTGAAATGGCTTAAAATACCTCAGTCAGATTATCAGGCTCTTAATTAGCCATGCATGATGGCAATCAATTAAGGAAGGCATAAAAGCCAATAGAAATAATACAACTCTCATTAGGGCTTCCTCATTTGTTATATGAGCGTGTCTACTGGGTGAGCTGCCATTAAAGCAAACTGGGGCCGATCATTTAAGCCATTTCAAGAGAGTGCTGGGTTATCTTTCCATTTGACATTTATTGTACCTGGCATAAAGGTTAAAAACAATTATGTTCACTTGGAATATTTATTATCTTATGAGATCCAAGCAGGGCCATTATGTTTGTTTTCTTCTCCTTATCAAAGCTGGTCAAGGGGAGACTTTTTAATGAGCTTGAGCTAAATATTAAGGAAAATTTCCCTTCTCTGCCCTCAGAGAGGTAAACTTGGAAATAAAGCTGTAAATGGTGTTCCTCTGTAAAAGCCGTAGCTCTGAGACTTGTCCTTTATCCTTTGCACACTGCTGCTGCCACATGTGCTCTTAAGCGAGCTTCAGTTGTCTGGAGGAGTTGGATCAGCATTTAAGGGAAGACACAATCATATTAATGAAAAGCACTGGGTTTGGAGATAACAGGCCTAGTTTCAAGAGCTTGCTCTTCCACCAACTTAATGTATGGTTTTGACCACTCCATCTTTCTGGTTGCTCCATCCCCAAACTTCTATTTCTCTCTTTCTCATACACCTCACATTCAAGTCATCACAAATGCTATTGGCTGAACCTTCAAAAGTAATGCAGAGTTTGATTACTTCTAACCTCTTCCACTGTTCCTAAAGTAGTACAAGATAAAAATAATTGTAGGCTGGACATTTAGAGTTTCTTAACAAAATCTCCCAACTCTACCCACATCCCCT
The DNA here is from genome assembly GCF_050624435.1 of Tenrec ecaudatus. NCBI lineage: Eukaryota > Metazoa > Chordata > Mammalia > Afrosoricida > Tenrecidae > Tenrec > Tenrec ecaudatus. The sequence continues at coordinate 141,413,755 of NC_134548.1, forward strand.
AGAAGAGAAACACCCTCAAAATATCAGTCACATATGTCCGCCCAACCCCAATCTCAGAAGTGAAAGCAGGAACACAAACGGATATTGATACACCCATGTTCATTGAAGCACTTTGATCAATAGCCAAAAGGTAAAAAGTATTGAAATGCCTATCGACAGAAGAATGAACAAAATATAGTCATGTAAATGAGTATGTACATAGCAAAATATTGGCTCTTTCAACCTTCTTTGCATGCATTTTCAAGTAACATTACTCCTGCTTCCAACTCACACCATTATCTGCTTTGAAAATTTCTCATCACTCCTAACAGATTACTGTTCCCCTTAAGCAATGAATTACTTTTTCCCTCTTCCTCTCACTCGCCCCTAAACCAAAAATAAACAAACAAATAAACTCATTGACATGGAGTTGATTGCAACTCATAGTGATTCTAGAGGACAGAGTAGGAACTACCCCTTTGGCTTTCTGAGACTAAATTTTTATGAGAGTAGACAGCCTCACCTTTCTCTTGAGGAACCACTGGTGAGTTCAAATGGCTGACCTTCAGGTTAGCAGCTCATTCTGTAAGCCGTTATGTCACCGGGCTTGTCCTTGATGACCACTTATAAACTGAGGTCTCTATACACTTGCCTATTCTAGGTATATAATGTAAGTAAGATCATACAATATTTGTCCTTTTGTAACTCACTTATTTCAATCAGAATAATGTTTTCAGATTAGTAGTTCCTAAAAATGGTAAGCAGAAAATTACCACATGACCTAGCAACTCCACTCCTAGCTGTGTACACCAACGAACTGAAAACAGAGACTCCAACAAATATTTGTTCATGGCAGCCTCATTCCCGAAGGCCAACAGGTGGGAACCACACAAGTGTCCATTGGCCATTGACTATAAAAAGAAAACATAGTGTGTTCATGCAATGGACTAATATTGATCTACAAAAAGAATAAAATTCTCATACATGACACAACATGGTTTGCTAAGTAAGATAAGGCAATCACAAAAAGACAAATAGAATATTATTCCAATTACATGAAATATCTAGAATAGGCAAATTCATAGTGATAGAAAGACTACTAGGGTGTTATTGCTTAATTAGGACAGTGTTTATGTTGGAGGTGATGAAAGATTTTGGAAATAAATAGTGGCGGTGACTACAAATCACTGTGAATGTAATTAATGTCAATTAATTAATTATACACTTAAACATGGTTATAATGGCAAATTTTATGCTATCGGAGGATATATATTTTAGCACAAAAAGGATCTTTTTGAAAATCTGCAGTGATTCATCATTTCACGCATTGTGAATTCCAAAATCTTCACATAGGCCTTACAAGCCCTTGAGCATCTGAGTGCCCTTACCTCTCTGCACTCCTCTCCTACTACTCCACCCTCACTCACTCTACTGCAAGCCAACAGCCTTCGGGCAGCACCCTCTCACCTTGTCCAGTCGACTCAAAGCTCAACTTCGCAGTGCAGACCGACTGGCATCACCCTATACAAATGTTCAATTCCAGAATTGCCTTTCATCTGCAGTCTATTACCATGGCACTTATCAATTGCTAACATTGTCATAATGTTAACATGATTATTATTACAACGTTTGTATAATTAGTGTAAACTTAAAATTCTGTTTTGTTCACTGATCTATCCCAAGTGTCTTCAATAAGTGCCCAACAGAGAGTCGGCACTCAAATATATTTACCTAATTTAATAGATTTATTTCCAATTTGGGTGTCACTTCTCCATCTGCATAACGATATCTTTGAAGTAGTGTAGAGGGTAGCAAACCTTTTCCTATAAGTGGCCAGGCCATATGTTTGGGGTTGCGGCTATTATAATCTCTGTCTCAACTACTCAACTCTGCCATTGTAGCACAAAAGCAATCCTAGACAATATGTAAAGGGAACGAGCAGAGCAAGCATGGTTGGGTTCCAATCAAAGTTTATTTACAGGAAGAGTGTAGTCAAAGGATCTCTGGACCATAGTTTACTGACTCCTGAACTAGGTGATTTTTAAGAGACTACTGTATCCTTATGTTCCATGACTCCAAGGTATGAAAGAACAAATGTGTCGCTAGGGGATATTCGCTAGGGGATATTTTTTTGTACCTCTCATGTCACCTCGCAGAACGCCCTGTCCTGCTGGCCTTAGACCTGGATAGCCCTTTAGAGAAAATAGGGATGACCAAACAAAGATCAACATGGACGGCCACTAATGAATATTTTTCCATGCTCAAGTTATTACTTCCCTACTGAAAGATTAACGAAGAAGAAGAGGAGAAAGAAGAAGAATGGGGCCGAAATGAGTGGTGGATGTCTTTATGAGAAGGCCATGTGAGAACTCAGAGACAAGAACGCAAACAGATGAAAGAAGGTCAGGGAGACAGAACTCGAGCGTGACGCAATGAGGAGCCAAGGAAGGCAGGGAATTGCTGTAACCATCAAAACCCAGGAAGACACTAGATGCAATTCTCTTCCAGAGATCTCTGAGGAAGCATGGCCCAGTTGACACCATGAGGTTAGACTCCTATACCCTAAACTTATGATAGAATAAGTTTCTGATATTTAAAGGCACCCATTTTGTGGGTCATTGTTACAGGATCTCTAGGAAAACAATACACACACGTTCTCCTTTTTGTCCAAATGGTTAATTCTCCAAGAGTCTTCCCAAAGCTCAGCTTGCCTAAATGAATTCAAACTGACTTTTTCTCAGTCTATTTGGTGAGAAATGCTGCACAGGGTAGAAGAGAAACACATTGCTATTAGCCACTTAGTGCAGACCAAATTCACTTCTTGTGCTAAAAGCATTGTATCTCTCTAGACAGCCCAATTACCTTCTTTCCCACTACTCAATTAACAGTGTGTTAAATCCCATTCCTGTAACAGTTTTAACCTCAACCACTGATTAGTGTGGCTTTCAACCCCTTTGCACTTCCACAAATGTGCTGTGATATAGTTCTATTGCTTGGAACTGCTCAAGTAGAACAGAATTTGTTTACTACTATAGGTGCCAATTCTCACCATTTTCTATGTCCCATTGTGGTTTTGGGTCCAGACAGTGACCTTACACTTACACACAGTGTTGCTCCCTGGAAAGGACCTTGGGAACTAAAAGAAATCTCCTGTTCACCTTCTAGAGACCTGTCTGTCCATGTGACCAAAACAGGCACCATTTTCCAGGGACCTTGAGAATAATTTTGAAAATGTTTCCAATAAATTCCTGGTCCTTATTTGTACTACTTCCTCTATGGAAGAAACAGTAAGTGTGTTGGCTGTTTTAACTGCTTTCCTGGCACAAGTTGGAAGTACGTTAGGGACATAATGAAATAGCTAATCAATCACTCAACTTGCCCTGAATAACCACTACATCGAAAGGTAATTTTTATATACATTAGAGGTGACACAAATAAAATAAAACATGAAAAAGATCTTTTGCACATGCTCCTGATAACCTGACAAACTGGTTGCTTGGGCATGCAAACACATGAAGCAGGTCTATCTTTCTTCTCAACTAGACAATATATATATATATATATATATATATATATATATATATATATATATATATATATATATATATATTAGAAAGTTGTTCTAAATTAAATGTGTCTTTTAAAGATATGTGTTGGGATTCTAATGGTCATAGCAGTGGAGGTAATCCTGGTTGAAAATAGAGTATGTTTTATTATGTTAATGAGATCATACCTGAATAGGATGGATTCTATATCTACATACATCTAAGTTGTAAAAAGAGCAGACTAGTCATAGACATATGCACACATGGGAAAGTTTCAATGTCATCTAAGAATCATCTATAAGCCAACAAACCAATGGTACTACCAATCAACCTTGATAAAACACCCTGATTTAGATATTTAGCTTCCACACTGTAGAAAATACAATTCTGTTCCTTAATGCCACCCATCATGGTATTTGTGTTACAACAAAATTAGATAACAAGAAAATAATCAACTGCATGGCTATTATCTAGGGAAAGATGACAATAAAGAAAAGTGAATGAGCTTGGAACTAATCAACACAAGTTTTCTAGAGGGAGTGACTTTGTAGATACACCTTTGAAGCCAGGAAGGGATATGACATAGTACTGAGTCGTATGTCATTTGGCAAATAAATATTAGAAAGAAGAAAATTTAATTGAATATCATAGTCTAAGTAACTCTGGTAAAGTAACATGGATAGAGTGGTACCCTCATCTTGTAGATTGTATCCTGCTTCATTGATATAATTTCTTCTAAAATGTCTTATTAATATCATAACAACAACAACAATAAACCACTGTCATTGAGTGGATTCAGACTCACAGAGACCCTATACAGGATTTCTAAAATGATAAATTTTTATTGGAGCAAACAGCTTTATCTTCCACCTGAGGAGCAATTAGTGGGTTTAAAGCACTAGCCTTGTGTTTAGCACTCCAATGCTTACCAGACAGTCCCACCAGAATTTTTTCATTTACATAATCAACGTTGGGATTTGCAACACGTAGGATAATTACATCAGATCACAAAATGGAGTATAATTACATAACACTAAAGCTCATAACCTAGGCAAGTTGACAGATATTTGGGGGGGGGGGGTGAGGCACACAATTTAATTCATAACAAATCCTTTTGTATTTCCAAAATAATCTTCTTCTTTAGGTCATGGAGATAATGTCAGGAAAGCATTAGTCACATACCTAAGAGAAATGACTCAGTTCCTTAACTGGTCCCAGATGAAATGAAGCTTCTCTTAGAAAATCTACCCAAAGCTACTGAGAACCCCCAAATTTTCTGAAGATTCCAGCCTATCCTCAGAGAAGTCGGAATGTGTAAGCACTGTCATTGAGGTGGCAGTCACCATTCAGCCAAGCTAATGTGGCTCTCAGTCCCCAGGGATATCCATGCACATAAGTGCTAGTGGAGGAACAAACACTTCTGAAATGGGAATTCTATAAATTCATTTAAATGACAAGAAGTTCCAAGACATGCTTCTTGAGGGTGAGCTCTGTTCTGGGCATATATTAATCAGTGTTGTTGTGGTTGTTTAATATGCTTTATAGTTGTCTCAGAGAGTTCCACCATCTCCATAATCAAATTAGTAAATCCGACCCTAACATAGATGGTTACAATAAGAACTCAGTTGTCTGAGGACGTCAGTGTGATTTATTCATTTCCACAAAATGTCACATGTATGTGGAGAATATATGTTTTAAAGTAAATACATATCAATGTATAACAGCGTGCCAATGAGATAGTGCCATGTATATGTCTCTGTGATATGTTTGATAACTAGACAAGCACAGATATGTAAATTTTAAACAAGAAAAGCATGATTCTCCAGAACCTGTCATTCGTCCCCTGAGCTTGAGTTATCACTCCTGAAGAAAATATTATCAGAATATCCTTGGGATCTAAAATAATGGCCATATTGAGTTATCTTTGCTGATATACAAGATATATATAGGCAGCCCATTGCAAAAATATTATTGGAGATTGAGAATTATTTCTTCCTTTGAATCTTTCTTCTATATATTTACAGTGGCATGGGCCTCCCATAGCTAAGAATTTCCCTAGCATCATGGATGATACTCATGAATTTAACCACATTCAAGGGTATGGGTCTATGTATTGAACCATTATCCTAATATTCCTCAATATATTCACATTCAGATAGCTACAAAAAATACAAATTCAAACCATACTGTTTCGTTTTGGTTATTCCAGTTAGTTCATTTAATTAGAAATCAATATTAACAATGTTAAGATAGAAGCAGGATGTTTCGAGAGAGAAACTTTTGTTGTCACCACAGCTGGTGTGCTAACTCAGGCCACGGACAGAATCTTAATCTCAACTCAGTGAGTCACTTTATGAAGGTAGACTTTGGCTCAAGTGAGATTATGAAAATTACTCCGTGAAATTCCACCCTGAACGGGGGATACATACTCATAGAAGATTGCTATGCAGTCTAAAGTATAGTCCTTTTGTGCACAAAGGACAGATGGCACATTCTTTCCTTTGTTCAGCAAAATGTAAACATCCCTAGACCCTTCCTTATTTGGACAGCTCAATCTTTGCTCTTTTCTTATAATGACTTTGGCTCTTGGGATTAACATAGCTTTAAGGCTACCGTGTTGGGTGATTTTTGTTTTATTTCCCCTGGAACCACACAGAATGTGCACACAAAACACAGCCCTGACCTTTGAGATACATAATGCTTTTGTAATCAATACCAGAGGAAATGCATGGTTTTAACATTTATAACAATTTTTTTAAATCTCCTATTCACCATTGGTAATTATGCCACCAGCCTCAATAACGAGTGCCAGACTTCCATCAGTGCTAAAAAGATGAAGGCACTGAGGACATGACTGCTGGGTCTGTCTGCGACAGATCATGGCATCTTTATGGAAAGGAAGCAGTACTTCAGAAAGTGGTGATAGGCACTGAAGTCCCAGTGGCCTGAAAAAAAAGAAAGAAAGAAACCTCCTGTAATCATAGTTTTTTCAGTGCCAGCTCATTTGACCTTATCTACCTATTTTAAGGCATTTACTGCCCAGGTTAAGGGTTTTCATAGAAGAGGAGACAGGAACAGAGAGAGGAAGTGATTTGCCCAGATTCACAGAGCTGCTAATTTTCAAATCCAAGACCCTTGATCCCCGCATGTTGCTCATTTCAGCATATATTTGCTCGGCCTCCTTAAAAGGAGTGATTCAAACTAAAGAGAGGGCAGTCCCTTGAGAAGGATATTCTGGGTGGGAAAGTGGAGGGGCAGTGCAAAAGAGGAAGGCCCTCAAGGAGATGGACCGATGCAGTGACTGCAACCATGGGCTCAAGCATGGGAACACAGGTGAGGATGGTGAAGGAGCAGGCAGCGTTTTGTTCTCTTGTGCATAGGGCCACAGTACTGGTCTGGGTGGTGTCGAGAAACAAAACCAGGGCACTCAGATATGTACAAGGAAGAACTTTATACCCAGAAGTGTTGGCATATCAAGAAGCCATCCCAGTCCAGTTCACCTCAAGCCCACATGTCAGATGCTAGCCAGGCCACTCTTCAGATCCATGGCGTTGGAGACCAGTGATGCCCACAGATGAAGCACGACGCAGGAGTACAGAGTTGCATGGCACTGGCAGCTCCCAGGTTGGCTCCTAGGTTTGCCAGTGGAGGCAGACACAGAGTCCTAGCAAGCGGGTGGGGGCAGGGAGTGGGCAGAGAGAGAGGGGAGGCATCAGCAGTGTCTCTCTTCTGAAAAGGCCACACCTCTCAGGAGGCATCATTGGGCTGTGACCTTATTGTCCTCCATCACGACATAAGAACAAGTTGACATGAAATCTAAGTTCTACTGTCAGTACGACTTAGAACTGATTTGAGGGCACCTAATAACAACAACACTTGATTGTTAGAGAAGACTTTGCTAAGTAGAAAAGTGGGAAAAGAATTGATAACAATTCAGAGACACCAAAGAGCACACAGTCTGTTGGACAAGGCCAGCTATGAGACTATGCTCAGAGGGGATTTCAGTGGGCAGAGATGAAGTTTGAATCTGATGGTAGGGACTCTGTTATGTATGGCGATGCAGTCAGGGATGAGGATTTCAGGTTATGCAAATGTGAGTCAAAAAGTATTGCCACAAAATAAAGGAAACATTTATTACAGACAAATGCAAACCTATTTTTTTCTCGACATATCTTATATCTAGGTCTACACACTTCTGCAGGCAGGGTTTCTATCTCTCTGACTCTTCCCCAAAGAATTCTGACCTCTTCACGTTATACCACGTCAAAATGACAGTGCTGGCATCCCTAACGGATTCATATTTGAGTTCATTTTCTAGGTTCTATGAGTTTGGGGTGTGGGGGATGGAACTCTGAAAGAACAATATTTAGACTCTTGGGTGCATGGGGTAAAGTTTCCACAATGAAATGCTCATCAGGAGACCCTTACTACCCTGTAAAAATGAACAGGTGCATTGCCTTGATGGAAAAAGTCCCTCAGCATAGCTTTCCTTTCATTTCCCTCAATAATTTAGTTTGAAATTTTCAGAAACCTCCTTCATAATAAGTCACTGGTTCCCAGCGAAATTCTGAAAGAAATCACCCAAAGCTTCCGAGATGGTCTCTCTTTCCTGAATTTCACTGAATAAGAAAAGTCCACTCTTTGACGAAATCTTTTTTGAAGGCACCCTAAGGAGACCAAGATAATTTTACTATGAGAGAATTGTCCTGCAGCCAGCCACTGATCACAGGGATGTGTTTAAATACGTTTTCTTCGTCATAAACCCCATGCAAGTAGGAACAGGAGCTCCAGCAGCAATTTTTTCTCCGATGCTCATATGCCGTAGGAAGGCGTAAGGGCAGAGAATGACATGATTCTATTTACATTTCAGAACAATCACCCTGAAATCACATGAAGGAAAGATAACACGAGAAAGCGCAAAGGATATGACATAAATCCCAGGTTGTCCAGTGCCTGCCTGCAGCTATCCAGTGGTGAAGACATTCGCCAGAGGGTGAAGAGTGGAAATCCATACTGGTGAAGATGAGAGGCAAGGAAAAAGAAGACGAATGTGTAAGAGAGAAATAAAACATGGAAGAAAGAAGGAAAGGACAGTCTAATCAGAAAATTCTAAAATTGATTGTTCAGTACATCCCAAGCATCGTGATAAATGTTTTATGAACATTATCTCATTTCATCTTACAACCTGATGAAGTAGGCACACTTATCCATGCTTACAGATGGAGAATCTAAAGTAGAAACAGATTAATTATTGTTCCCAAAGTCATATAAATGAATGATGAAAGCAGGCTTTAAACATCTATTCTCAACCATCTAAGAGCAAGAGCAAGAGACCAAAGAAAAAAGTGTATGTGGCAGGACAGGGCTGATGGGGGTTGAAAAAAAAATCCAAAGAAGGAAATGGTGAACGAATGGCAAATTATATTGAAAAGGCAATAGCAAACTCACTGCTTTCAATTTAATTCTGCATCATAGGACAGAGTAGAACTGTCCCTGTGGGTTTCGAAGACTGTAAATATTTACATGGGAATCCTGTTGGTACAGTGGTTACACGTTGGGCTGCAACCCACATGGTCTGAAATTCAAAACCAATAGCAGCTCCGTGTGAGAAAGACTGGGCTTTCTAGTCCCATTAACAGTTACAGTGCCAGAACCCCACAGGGGTTCACGATGAGTCACTATCACTCAGTGATAGTGAGTTTAGATCTTGATTTGGGTCAATATTTGCAGGAGTAGAAAATCTTTCCCCTGAAGTGTGGCTGCTTCTTTCAAATTGCTGATCTTACAGTTATAACTCACTCATTACTCACTACTTCACCCAACAGTATTTATTATGCACCGACATTAGAAAAGACTTCATTGGAGTTTGCCCATAGATTTCTGTCGCTGGTACTAAAGACGACTAATCAAAATCATGAACAAACAACAGGCACATCGGCCCAAATATAACTGCTATTAGGTTAGATCCTATAAAATTACTTCAATTGCACCAGTTTTTCCCCTGCAAACTCAGCAACCTCATATGGTTCATTCTAATAGCTTCCCATTATATTAACCTTAAGGTGAAATATGGTTTCAACCACATAGCACTTCCTTGTTTTAAGTTCTGTGTCTCTGGATCTGACTCGCATGGTCTACAGGGACACTACACTTTGCCAAGCTGCAGGGAATGTCAAACAGCCTTTATTGGCTCGTAGGTGTTGCTTCACAAGTGGTCAGCATGGTTTCCAAAGCCTAGAGAAGGTAAGCATCTCTGTTCACAGCTTTTTTTGCTGCGGCGGTAGAGGGTGGTGGAAGGAATCGTCGGAGTGCTCACGAAGTTGAACACGGGGATATGGGAATCACGTTTCTCTCCTCGGGGCTGATAACAGGATGTTATTAAATTCTTGAAAATGGTAACTGCATTCAAACTCACTTCAATCATGTTTTACAGGTCGTAAAAGGAAAGTTATTTTAAAACTTCATATCAATTAACGGGTTAGTTAATAAAAGCTCTCTCTCCAAAAAGAAGATTACTATCTCCTCGGTTAGACTGCATTTTTAATTGCATGCACTGGTCTCTAAGCAGTGCTGAACTGTGCTAAATCTGTGCTCGAAACACGTCCGGTGTTTTGCAGTCAGTGGTCTCAAAGGATCCTTAGTTTTGAGGGCTCTCATTTTCTCCATCGCTGGTAAAAGGGTGATGGGATGACAGATGGAAAATCAAGATAGGAAGCATGAACAGGCAAGTTGCTACACGTTTGATTTTTAAAAAATTATTATCAGAATTCAATGAAAGGAGAAAATCTTTCACAGTAGATAAGAATTACTTTGTCTCCTCTCCACTCTTCCTCCCACCTCTCTTCCCCACTCCTCCCCTCCCCACTCCTCTCAGCAATTCAAAACTACTGGCAGCTCCATGGGAGAAATATGATACTCTCTGGTCTCCTAAAGAGTTACAGTCTCAGAAACACACAAGGGCAGTTCTAATCTGTCCTATAAAGGGATATGAGTCAGAATGAACTCAATGGCAGTGAATTTTTCAGTTTGGTTTACAGAGGAAGGAGATTGTCTTTAATATTGGATACTGGCATTTCAGAGTTGGAAGGAACTATTGTGATGAACTCCTGTATGTCATTTCATAGTAAGCAAACTAAGAGCCGGAGAGGCTTATTGTATTGCCGAACTTGAGTGAGTGACGGCCAGGACTAGAAACCAGATCCCCCGACTCCCCAGCTTTTGCTTAGGCCACTGGACCACACTATTTGATTGTGCGCTCCTGTGAGACACAATGGGCCATGTATTGAGCTTGGCCAGCAGTCGTAGCCCACCATGCTCCCCTGGAAGAATATGGAGTTCTCTGCTTCTGCAGAGACGGTTGTCAAGGGTTGGCAAGCCCACGGGGCAGCTCTACTCTGTCCGATGGGGCCACTGTGAGTGACTCAATGGCAGATAACTTGGTCATTTGAGTTTGTGTCATAATAACAACTAGCATTTTAAAGTACTAAATTAAAGAGTCTTATTAAGCCATGAGACAGAGAAGCCTTGTAGGGTTTTCTAGGTTATAATCTTGATGGAAGAGGATTGCCAGGTTTTTCTTCTGCAGAACCACTTGGTGGGCTTAAGTCACCAACATTTTGGTCAACAGCTAAGCACTTACTCATTGCACCATGAGAACGTCTTATGCTACTATTATTACATACTTTTCATATGACGGATATGAAGCCCAGAGACGTAAAATAACTTTTCCAATATCATTTTGTTAGTGGAGCTCGCCAATTTGGCTCTGTTGCTTTTATATGTAATTAATGTTAATACTATATATTACGATATCAATCGTCTTGGGTACAGATATTGTTTGCCCAACTAGATAGAGATAACAATTATATATATATATATATATATATATATATATATATATATATATATATATATATATATATATATATATATATAGAGAGAGAGAGAGAGAGAGAGAGAGAGAGAGAGAGAGAGTATCATTCAGGTTTGACCTAGAAAAACATAATAATGAAGACAAAAACAAACTGGAACTTGGCCGGCAATCAGGCAACAACCTTGATGGCAAACTCTGTGGTTTCCTACTGCCTGTTTGGGGCCCTTTCCCTTCTAGCAGTGATACATGTTGACTGGGTTTTCACCAAATATTTAATACTGTTTTTCTTACACTAACTTTATAAATAAAAAATGTCTGACGGGGCCTCCATGAAGTAGAATTGAATAGACAGCGACAATGGTAACTTCAGGAAGAGATGTCAAACATTAAGCAACTTCAAAGCAGGAAGGAGGCAGCTTGATTTTTACCCTCCACCACACTTACATAAATATAGTGGGTGCCCACAATAAGCCTAATATCACTACATTGACCCAAAGGGGACACTGAGTTGCCTATCAGTGCAAGTTCCCAGCGATTCATCATTTATCTCTTCTACACTATGGAAGATACGCAGATAGAAAAGAGAGTGTCCTTATTTTTGTGAGTCTAAGACACTCCTGTGTTAACAGACTTGGAAATAACAAGCTACCACTTGAGACAGCAGGCGATGTGTTAATGTCAAATGTGGGTAAAAACAATATGCTATAGACACGCTTAAAAGTAACTCCTCTGATTTAGGGAGTTGGGGAAGCTTCAAAGAGAGGTTAACATTTGTTCAGGGATTTGAAAAATGAGTCCGTTTTCCTGGCAATGATGAGGTGGGGTGGGAATGGGAGGAGAGTATTCTAGAGAGAACTAAGGGCAAAGACCTAAAGGGAAGACCTTTCTAGGCACGTTATGATGAGCCCTGGGTTTGTTATTAGGAGTGACAGGAAGGTGAAGCTGAAAAGGCAATTGGAGGTCCAACTTTGTATACATTGGATCATTTAAGCATTTTGAGGTGAGGAATGGCAGGAGCCGAACTGGCTTTTTAATATAGGCTATCTGGCATTATTTTATAGAATGTATTGAAAAGAAACTAGCTAACCACAGGGAGACAATGTGGGAAGCTGTCACAAGTAAAAATGTATGGCTAATACCCGGGCAGAGTTGTGATAATTAAAGTCTGTCTTTGGAGTGTTTCCATGAGTACCCACAGAGGCTGTGTCCACACTGACCTCCACTTTCCCCCACTAAGCGTCTTCCCACCCTTAGGCCTTTTATTTGGCTAGAGGACAGAGTGTGGAGTAAGTTGAACAAAACCAGATCAGTCACGGAGAAAACAGCACACATTACAGTCAGTATATGTATTAACGTGTCTCGCCTAAAAACAATGGCTGAGTGCAAAGATTCACCAGGGGCCTCATTGGGACTGGTGGCTCAATGGCACGCGACCTATAAGATGGTCATTCACAGATCTCCTACCACCAGCATTCCAGGTGTAGGGCAACTTTTGGCTGAGCCATGGAAAACCAAGCCAATCGGGAAGAAAAAGCAAGTTACTTGTGAGGTGTGTTTCTGTGTTTATTTTCTCATTCTAAGATTACAATTGATTTTATTAGAATTATTTTGACTAAAATATAACACTAAAACATTAACCAATACAACAAAGTCCACAATTAAACTTAGATACTGATGACATTTTTTCTCACGTTATGCCGTTGCTATCACTAATCCCTACAGTTAACATTTATTTAACTACAATATTCCACAGGGATTAAAGGTGCTCTAGGAGAGAAACTATTTCTATCACTTGCGCATGGGCTCGAATTGGCTCGTGCTCGCATTTCAGAGTGAGAATGGAACCATTCTCAGGACCCCCAGCAAGCAAACCAAACTTATTTACAAATTTTCCTCTGATCTGCTCTTGCTCTTCTATCATAAACATGCCTATGCTAGTTGCTCGTTGACCGCGGCAAACACTCTGAGATTCAATAATATTAGGGGTGGAACGACTTCATCAGCATCGCTACAGGCTTCTCCTCCTTCCAAGGGGGTGAGGAGACGATTTGAGGGACTGTTGCCTTCAGGGAGCACTGTGCTTCCCAGTGGTGTGTGCTGCTCATGTGGGGCATGAGATGAATGATGGCAGTTAAAATTTGTTTGCAAATCTGTTGTTTCCTGGTTTGCTTCTACGAAAAACACACCACCATCTGTCTCACTGGTCTTAAATCAGCACGGCCTGTCACTGGGGCACTGTGCTCACTGCCTCTTCGTATCCTGTTTTCGTGTTTAATCTTCGAAGAATCATATGGGTGATTTGGATAATATAGCTTTTATTACAGTTTATTTTCTTTTCTGTCCCTCCTGTTGAGAAGGTTTACACAAAATATGTGCTAATGCACCAAGTTTTATGTGTACAGTGCCATTGAGTACCTTCTTCTACTGATGCAAACATTCTTGCCACTCTTCCCCCACCCCTTTTCTAAGTTTTTCTTCCCCCATTCATGTAAATTCACTGCTGTCTAAGTTCCGTCTCACCTGTCAAGCAAGTTGCTATTGTCAGCTAGAGCCAAGATAGATGGTTCTTAAAAGAGTTCAGGGCTCACAGAAGCCACGTTTTACTCATTATACTAACTATTGTTTGGTTCCACCACTTGTCTCTCAGTTTGTCAGATTGCGGTGGCTTGTGTGTTGCTGTGGGGCCGGAAACAATGTCACTGCTGATGGCATGTGGATCTTGGCTGGAAGCAGAGAATACCAGAAAGAGGTTCACCTGTGTTTTATTGACTGTGCTAAGGCATTCGACTGCATGCACCATAAGAAACTATGGATAGACTTGAGGGGAATGGGAATCCCAGAACACTACATTGTGCTCATGGCACACCTGTGCATAGATCAGGAGGCAGTTATACTCAAAGAACAAGGGTACACTGCATGCTTTAACATCCGGGAAAGGTATGCATCAGGGATGCATCCTCTCACTACACATATTCAATTTGAATGCTTAGCAAACCATCAGATAGACTGGCATAAATGACAGAAAATGCAGTATCACGATGGGAGGACAATTTATTAACAACCTGTGACATGCAGATGACCCAACCTCACTCTTTGAAAGTGAGGAAGACCAAACAATTGCTGAAGAGGAACAAGGAGTGCAGTCTTCAGTATGGATTGCAACTCAATATAAAGATGAGTCCTCACAACTGGACCATCAGGATACATGGAGAAAAGGTAAAGTTGTCAATGATTTCATCTTGCTTGGATCCACAATCAGTGCTCATTGAAGCAGCACAATCTGTGGCGTTGGGCAAATGTGTGGCGAATGAACACGTTAGGGTGTTGAAAAGCAGGGCTGCTACTATGTGTGCCTGACCCCACTCACTGACATCAAGTTGATGCTGACTCATAGCAACCTTATACTACAGGGTAGAACTGCCCCTGTAGTTTTCTGAAACTGTAACACTTTTTTTAAATAGAAAGCTCTGTTTGTCTCTGGAGGTGCGTCATTCAAACCATGGTATTTCAATGGGCTCATATGCAGTGGTGGAATTACAATAATTGTGTATATATATATACACACAAAGGTAGTTTAATATTTTGTACAGTTAATAGTTAAATAAAAACAATGAAAGAGATATGCCAACTAATTTATGCTATAAGATATAGTTTTATAGAATTAATGGAAAAATACCTGACAAATAAACAATAAAACTGTTATTCAAGATATTTCCATATTGCTTCTTGATTGAGGTCCTCATTTGAAATATAATTTGCTTTCATCTGAGCATCATAAGTTTTTCTATTTATCCTTAATAATTTTTAACTGTCAGAGTAGGATCTTATTCCTTTAGAGGTAGGACAATTAGACAATAGTCATTGTGGTTGAAATATTTATTAGAAACTGTTAGGTGACTTCTCTTCTATGAACATATTATGTTCATATTTTTAAAATCCCTTTCCACTTCTACTGAAATTACATTAATTGTCCTTACAGTATTTTCAGCTCTTTGAACACTTTCAGAAATTACTTACCTCACTCATAATATCTTGTGGGAATTTTGGATGTAACACAAAGCTGAAATGAATGACAGCGTGTCAGTCTCTGGTTCTATGGCACTTTTTTATGTTATTTGTTTGTTAACTGAAGTAACAAACACAAGGAATAAAAATGTAGTATTTCATAAAAACTATAAGTTTTATGAAAGTAATAAATAATTATTATAAATGCTATATCTATGAACCAAGTGAACATCAATATGGACACTTGGAACATGCTGTTGCACAGATGAATATTAAAATAGAGTAAGGAATGAACATTTGTGATTTCCACGTTGGAAAATGGCTCAGTTGCCCAGCTTAGAGAGCACACTGATTACAAGTGCCATTTTAACACCCGGTTTGCTGAACTCAACAAAACATTAAGTATGCTTGTGCCGAACAAGTAAGAATTGCCTGAATCCTACCACGTACATGTGAAAGTTGGACATTGAGTAAGAAAGCCTGAAGAAGAATCCATGCATTTGAATTATGGTGCTGCCAAAGAATATTGAAAATACCGTGAACTATCAAAAGAACAAACAAATCTATCTTGGAAGAAATACAGCCTGTGTTAGGATGGGTTGACTAGAGAAACAAATCTCGTGACACTCATATATATATATATATGTGTGTGTGTGTGTGTATATATGTATATATATGTATATATGTATGTATATGTATATGGATGATCTTTATATCAAGTAATTATATATCAAGAAAACATCCCAGCCCAACCCAAATCAAGTCCATAAGTCCAATACGAGTCCAAAAGTCCCTCGTCAGACTCTCTCAATCTCATGCAATGAAGCAGAATGCAGGAGAATCACAGGCCAGTGATTGAAATGTCCTGAGGTTCCAAGGTCAATGGAAACATGGCAGGGCTCCTGCAGCTTTCAGGGTGGCCAGCAAGAAGAAGGTTGAAGGCAGAGCGAATAGGGAGGTTCCCAGACCTTCCTTATGAGAAGAACATGCCCCAAGGAGAGACTGTCTGTGCTCTGAGTAACAGGTTAGATACAACCCTACACTTTGATATATGTTCAAGTTGACATATGTATTTACCATAAGCCATAATGCTCCTTGAAGGCCAGGATGGCACAACTTCATCTCATATACTTTGTGGCATTGGGAGAGAAACGTCTCCCGGAAGAGACATCATGCTTATAAAATGAATGAGCAGTGAAAACCACAACGACCTTCAATGAGGTGGATTGAAAAAGTAGCTGCATCGATGGGCTAAAACATAAGAACATTTGTGAGGATGACACAGGAGCAGATAGTGCTTGGTTCTGTTGTGCATGGGGTTGCTATGTGTTGGAACCAAATTGATGGCACCTAGCAACAACACTGTTTGGTAAAGGAATTTTTTTGTTTCAATCTGAAAGATAATCTCAAGTGAATAGTTTTAGTGGCTCGTCCAGTTTCAATGGCTACAGAAAATCTGGGGGGAAAAAGACAGCTTGGACAATCTAGGTTTCCAAAGAATTCCATGCACCCTTAAACCCTTTTGTTAAAGATAGTCATATGTTTGTGCTCCAGAGGACACCATTTAGATAGGAGGGGACTTCGCAAAGTTCACAGGACAATTCCACTCTCTCTCAATTTTATTTTTCCAGTTACTTTCTTAAGTTCCCTTGGACACTATAATATGAAAGATCTGACTGGATTTGAGTAATACTGCAGCCCTGCTATAGCATATGCCGTCCCAGATCTTGTACTGAGAATAAAACGAAGCCAGGTATATGGTTACTATGGCCAATTATTTACCACTGTGAACTGTGTTCATTCTACCTTCTCCCTACCTTTCATTATCTCCTATGACAGAGGCAATGCTACTTGCTCAGTACAATCTATGGCCTTTTTAAAATTCCTGAGTATAGTATTAGTGTACAATTCCCAAAGACCTTGCATCTAGATAGTATCATGTAACTCATTCTCAACAGTGAACAGAAGTGGTTTGTGTCACTTCCAGGCCACACAGGTTAAAAGTGGGTGTGCCTTCTGTGTCCCTAGCTTTAAGGACCCAATGGACGCTGAAGCCCTAGATGATGACAGAACCAATAAATGAAAAGTTAAGTTCCACCACACTAGACAGTGCATGAAAAGACTGAGATGTAGGAGCTCTTTGTTACTGCAGGTACCATAAGAAATCTGACTTGAACTTTGTTCCCACAAATCAAGGCACTCCAATACAGATCCACATTCAAGCCTGACTCCTTCCCTGACCCCCATATCCCAATCCAAGTGTCAGTTCTACTAATTCCATTATCTCAGGACTCAGTTCTCTGTGAGTTGCTAGTTGGACCAAGTTACCCAAAATCATGTGAAATCGCGACCAATGTGTTAGAAAAGGTCAGTTCCCTTAGAGTTGAGGGAATGTGGATAAGAATATCTCATGATGGCTCATGTCTCCCCCAATGCCACTGAGCAATGAGCAAGCGACCTAGGGCCAGAAATGAAGGGAGGAGCTAATAAACTTGCTAGTAAGATGCAGCGGAATGAAAGCTCTACAAAGTCCCTTTGGAAGTCAAATTTTCTGTTTTAGGTCCGGTAAGTTGCATCTCAGAGCTGTAATGTCTTCGTTTTAAAAATGAGGATCATGCTGCTAGCTTTCTGCTTGGGTTGTTTAGAAATTAAATTAGATGAAAGAAGTAAAATTCTTATATTGCATAACACATAACAATCATTCTGTAAATGGTGGCTATTACAATTTAACCCCACTGTCATTAAATCGATTCCAATTCCTAAGAGATTTATAGGGTTTTTAAGCCTATATGTCTTTATGGGAATAGATAGCCTCATATTTCTCCCATGGAGTGACTAGTGGGTTTAAAACATTGACCTTGAGGGACCAGAGAAGAATTGATGCTTTTGAATTAAGGTATTAGTAAAGAATTAAATATATCATACACCACCAGAAGAACAAACAAATGTGTCCTAGAGGATGTATAGCCAGGATGTTGGAGGAAGCACCGTTGGAATGATCCTTGGAAGTGTGGATGGTAAGAATTTGTCTCATGTACTTTCCACATGGTGCCTGGGTGTGCTAAACAAAAACCAAACTCAGTGCCATAGAGTCTGTTCTGATTCATAATGAGACAGGGAGAAAGCCATGTCTTTCGGCTGCAGAGGGGCTGGTGGTTGGAATTCCTGACTTTGCAGCTAGCAGCCAATGCGTAACCACTACTTCACCAGGACTCAAAATCCCTGGAAAATGAGATCATGCTTGGTGAAATAGAGGGAAAGTGGTAAAGAATGAGACCCCTCAATTAGATACATTGACACAGGGCTGCAACAATGGGCTCAAACATAACAAAAATAATGAGGATAGCACAGGACCCAGGAAGTGCTTTGTTCTGTCCAACATGGGGTCAATCATGAGTTAAGACTGCTCAATGGCACCTAACAACAACCTTATAACTGAGTCCTCAAGTGGTGCAAATGGTTAATGTGCTGATTCATAACCAAAATTTGGCATAGACAGGCCTATCCACTTTTGAAAAATAAGCCATTGGCAATTAGATAAAACCTGGTACTATTCTGACATACATTGGGTTACTATAAGTAAGAATCAACACTACTACCACTGGAGAAAAAATCCAATGGGATGCATACAATGTCATTACCTCAGAGATCACTGCATTCACCCATGGGAAGATGATGAACTAGAAGGCCATGGGGGTAACAGGATTTTATCTTTATTCCCTGTAAACTTAGTCCCAAACAAACCAGTTTGCTTTGTGCGTTCCACTCATTCAATGTGGACATACTGCTTTCGAAATATCTTCTTGCATCGCTTATGGTGAATGGACATGTCCTGCCCTTAACGCTTCCAACAGAACCATGGGCAGCTCATAGGAGTGAACTACTTCTGCTTCCAAAGGGTGAACTTTGATGCAGACAAGCATTCATGAACCGCTTAGCTTATTGGCTATGACAACTTTTAAAAAGCAGATACTTGCCTTGTTATTAAAAATAAATTACAAGTATCCCAATTCCTGCCATCTCTGTAAGTTATCTGGGCTTCAACTCAGCCTTAAGATTAGTTGAGGCAACTAGTTCCTAATCTATCAGTAATATCCTAAGCTCCTGCTTCTTTCATCTCACCCCTACCCCAAATCAATAGCCACAGGTCTGACATCCTGGCCTGGGGCTGAGTCAGTTACAGTCACTAGAAGAATGGCAATTCTGAGGGTTTTGTTATTTTCATAGAGAGAGATCTAACTATTGATCACTAGAGCAAAGAAAAGCTAGTGGCAGGATGAGGAAGATACTGGACAGAGATGAGATAAAATCCTACTGGGCCTCCCTGAGGTCATTCTGTGGATAACTGAAGGAAGTTCGGGTGAGAATCAGCAAAAGCAAATAAAAGAACCCCAATTCTGCAAGCATAGCACAGAGTATTTGACAGCCCTTGCTGTCTTGGTGTATGTTATTTTTTTTTTCTAGCTGAACTACCTAAGGATCAAACATGACACACCTCATGCTTACTAGTCTTTGTTCAGGAAATATTCTGAAATTTTCTACCCAGCTGGAAGCTAAGACTCTGTACATTCTTTCTGCTTTACTAGAAGCCACTTTCTCAGCAAAAGTGCCTCTGTGTTTTGCCACTGCTGTGCAGATGTGCCTGACTTTATGCAGGTGAGTTTGAGAAGCGTTCCCTAAATTGAATTTCTATCAATCACATTATATTTCCTCCATGTACCACAATACAATCACAGGGCAGCTCTGTGCTCATTAGGGCTCTATTCTCAACTTCTAGAGACACGAAAGGTGTTACCTCTTTCTCTGTCCTCCCCCCCCCCCCCCCCCCCCCCCCCCCCCCCCCCCCCGCCACCCATCCACATCCAACAGTTAATGATGTATCCACCAAGTTTTCTGGTGTGAAGGACACTTATTTTCAAGATATTTCCATCATTTAGAATAACAAGATCAAAAGATTCAGCTGCCATTGGGCGTGAGTTAGTATATTGTGCCAACCTGGCTGATAAATACATGTGGGGTTAATTGAAGGGTGGAGAGATAAATGGCTCGGTAAGCCTCGCCTTTCTAGTTCTAGAGTCTCTTGCTTTGTGGTGGTGGCACCAGGGTGCAGCTGCCTTAGCAGTTCCCTGCTTCAGCTGGCAAGGCTCACTTTCTGCAAGACATCCCTAGGAGAAGCCACACGGACCTGCCCCAATGCAGCCCTGTGGAGACCCCTGCCAGCGTTGAGATGCTTATAAATTCATTGACTCAGCTTTCCTCCTGCAGTCGGCATCATTGTGTGTGTTTTGTGAGATGGAGGAGGACTTTGTGGATTGGTGTCGGATGTATGGGTTAATGTTGAACTTGTCGGCTTAGGCAGCACTGGGTTGGGATGTTTCCTTGATGCGTACTTAACCTTTATATAAAACTCTCTCTTATACATGAGTTTCTGTGGATTGGTTTCTCTAAAGTACCCAGACTAAGACAGGGGGTCACATCCTATGAAACAAAGTGGCCACTTAATATGTGCTAGCACACTGAGTCCTAGAAGTGTTGTTGTTAAGTGCCTTCAAGATAGATAGGACTCACAATGACTCGAAGTACAATTGAATGAAACTATCTCGCACCATCCTTCCCATTGTTCTTATGCTTGAGCCCATTGTTTCAGCCCCTGTGTCAATCTATCTTGTTGAGGTTCTTCCTCTTTTTCACTCTTTTACCAAGCATGATGTCTTTTTCCAGGGCTAGTCGCTCTTGATCACATGTCCAACATACATGAGATGAAATTTTGCTGTAGTCATTCTTAAGGAGCATTCTGGATGTGCTTTCTCCAAGACAGATTTATCTGTTCTTCTAGCACAGAGGTTCTCAACCTTCCTCATGCCACAACCCTTTCATAAAGTCCCTCATGTTGTGGTGATCCCCCAAACCATAAAATTATTTTTGTTGCTATTTCATCACTGTGATTTTGCTACTCTTATGAATCTGGAGAGACCCCTGTGAAAGGGTCGTTCGACCCCCAAAGGGGTCGCGACCCACAGGTTAAGGACCACTCTAACAGGTCATAATATTCTCCTCAACTACTAGAATTCAAATGCATGCATTCTTCTTTTGTCTCCTTTATTCAATGGTGAACTTCTCAAGCATCTAAGACGATTAAAAATCCCATGGCTTGATTCCAGCAGCACATCTTAGTCCCCCAAACCACAGTCTTGCTCTTCAATACTTCACAGAAAACTCAGTGAATAGTAGTGGAACCATTTAAGGTGGTAGCTCTATTCCTATCTCACAAATAAAAAAACCAAACAGCCCAATAAGTCATTCAACCAAGTTTATGCAGTTAGTTGGGAGCCGAGCCTGGCTTCTAGCTCACGCTCGTGGGACTTCAACACCTTGCTCACTCAACAACACTGGTGGTATCTGACCTCGTCACTCTCCAACTTATGGTGACCCATATCTGATTGAATTGTTGTCATCTATTGGCTCATTTTCAGAAGTAGATCCTCAGACCTTTCTTCCCAATCTACGCTAGTCAAGAAGTTCCCCTAAAATCTATTCAGCATCACAATCTCCAATTCTCCAAGATGCGTACTTTTCACATTCTGCATTTTGATTATTAATGGAAATTTGCATTTCCAGCTGTTTCTGTAAGTCTTTCCCAACCTTGACGCCCTTGAAAGCTGTCGTCCACCTATGGCATTACAGCAATGCTTTGACGAAGCATCAATTCCACAGTTATCTTTTTGAGTGTCTTTCAACCTGAGTTCCATTGCTAGCCATAAAATTCTTCTAAGCGGATCACCTTCTTCCTGGTCTGTGCTTAGTGTGGATGCTCCACTGAATCCTGTTGGCATTTAAAATACTACTGGCATAGCTTTCAGCATCACACAAATCACCACGGTACCAAAAAAAAAAATTCCCAAACCACAAGTGATGTCCAGTCTCGTATTCATCGGCAAGCCTCCACTGGCAGGCAGTAGCTATGTTTGAGAAGCATCGGTTGGGACTCAAATCTGAAGCTCCCACCTTAAAGACAAGAATTCTTCTGCGAAAACTCTACTGTCCCTTAAACTGCTGTAAGGCCTCCCTAATTTGGGGGAGGGAGTTGTTGTTGCTAGGTGCTATCAAGTTGGTTCTGACTCAAAACAATCTGTTGCGCAGAGAGTGAAATACCACTTGGCCTTGCACTACCCTCACACTTGTTATGTTTGAGCCCCTTGTTGCTGCCACTATGGCCATCCATCTTGACTCCCGGCCCTTGTACTTGACTAAGCACAATGTCCATCTCCAGGGACCAGTCTCTCCTGACATGTCCAAATGTGAAATTGCCTATAATCTATCTATAGATTTTAAATGGAGGGTTGTCAAAGTAATATGCTGGGAGTTCACTTTTGACTCTGTCATCAAACATGCTGAGGGAATTTGGGCAAGCAGTATATGCGCAAGACTGATCTTGGTCATTTCTAATGTCCTTTTAACTCTAGAAGTCCATGACTATCTGTTTCTCAGCTCACGAGAAACATTTTCAGCCTTGCAGTTCACTTACAAGACATTAGATGCCACACATTTTCACAAGTTCTTCCAAAACACATTTCCCACCCTTCCTGCCTCCCACTATGAGCAGCTATGACTCAAAACTAATCACTTTTCCTTACCTCGACTCATGCAAAACTTTATGCCCTGATATTTCAAGCTATTCTCGTTTCAGTAAGGCCAAATGAGATGTTTGACTGCCTTTCTCACTTTTCAGTGGCATGATTTTGAATTTCTTGTCTTAACGTCCTATGGTATCCTACCGGGAAAATGACATTTTTGTTTCCAACTGCCTTTGCAAAAAGCACAAAGAGTCTCTGTGCCTGCCATTGACCCTAAGGTAGTTCGAAGGAGAATGCCAGTTGCCTCTCAAGCATGGCAGGCACACCGTTCCTTATGTATGATTTTCTCCCGGCTCTGTTGCACTTTCCAGAAATGATCGGGAACATCAACCTCTAAAAGGAGATGTGCTCCTGCATCCCCAAGTGTGGTTCAAAAGTCATGTAAATAAATATACATGAAGGGAGCGGGAACAGCTGGAGCATTCTCAACAGGGACCTCTAATGACCTCCGAATCGGAAGGGCCACAGCTGATCAAGTAATCATTACTGAGATTAAGGGCTTATACCAAAACCACTGTGAGATTTAAGCTCCTGAATTTACAATGTTGATGGCATCAACTGGAAAGTACTAATTAGCCATATTGATGTGCTTCTTGAAAGGCAGGGAAAGCAGGAAAAGCTGGGTTATTTCTCTCCCCTTTTCTTGACCTGCAATAGAAACTCAGCAGTTGTACTTTAGCGGGTCAATTGTTTGTCTCACTGCCTACACCGCCCTTCATGTAAGTTGTTTATAGCACAGAGCGAAATAAGTGAGTTTCGCTGGCAGTGCCCATGTCAGGAGACATGGCCAAAGACATGCCAGGAGTTCAGTGACAAAACGGAAAAGGCTGGAACAGGGCAAGTTTGGAAATGACAAAGAAAATGACCTCGCTATGTGGTTTGGCCTATAAACAGAAGTTACAGAGGAGGATATTCATTAATCCAATACATTTCAAACTTCAGCTTGATTTGGATTGTAGTTGTTATTAGGGGGAAAATGGAGGGTCAGGTCGACTGAACAGGGCACAAAACAAGGAAATACTGAATGGATTAAAACCAGGAAAGGTATGCGTCAAGGTCGTATCCTTTCACCAGACTTATTCAAGCTGTACAGTGAGCAAATAATTCAGGTAACTGGACTATAAGAAGAATGGCATGTCATCAGAATTGAAGAAAGCCTTATCAAAAAGTTCTGTATGAAAACAACAAAACTCTGCAAGCTGAAAGAAGGAAGATCTGAAATACTTGCTGATGAAAATCAAATACTACAGTTTTCAGGATGGATTTCAATTCAATGCAAAGAAAACCAAAAAATCCTCACAACTGGACCAATAAGAAAGATCATGCTAAACAGAGAAAAGATGAAAGTGGTCAGAGATTTGGTCTTGCTAGGATCCACAATCAATGCTTATGGAAGCATCAGTAAAGATATCAAATAACACACTGAATGGGGTAAATCTGCTACACGAAACCTCTTCAGAGTGTTGAAAATCAAGGGTGTTACTTTAAGGACAAATGTGGTATTTCCAGTTACTTAATATGCATGTGAAAATTGGACATTGAATAAAGAAGACTGAAGAAGCATTGATGCTTTTGAATTTCAGTGCTGGAGAAGAATATTGAAAAACCACAAATTGCTAAAAGGGCAAACAGATCTGTCTCGGAAGAAGTAAGGCCAGAGTGCTCCTTAGAGGCAAGGATGGCCAGGCTCCATCTCATGTAATTTAGAAGTGTTATCAGGAGAGATTAGTCCCTAGAGAAGGGCATAATGGTTGCTAAAATGGAAGGACAATGCAAAAGAGAAAGACCATCAAGGAAATGGGGTGACTGAGTGGCTTCAACAATGGACTCAAACATAGGAACAATTTTGAGGATGGCACAAGACCAGACAATGCTTCCTTCTGTTGTGCACAGGGTCATTATGAGTCAGAACTGACTTGAAGGTACCTAACAACAACAACAAAATTAGGGCATAGAGTGCCAGTCATCATGGCTGTACACAATTTGAAGAAGACATTTAAAGAAAACAGAAAAACAACTAAGGGTTCAATGACAGGTTTCTGCTTTCAAGAAGAGGTGATAACGTACAGTGTAGGTAGGAAATCAAGATCACAAGCCGTAGACGTTCTAGCTGTATAGCTAGGGGATGAGTTAGGAAATAAGAAGTCTTCCTATGTTACTTGGAGCATTGGACAGCATTAGATCAGGACCAAGATCAACCATAATCATTAGATGGAAGAATTCAGCTGAGGGAGTTTTGGAAATGCTCCCACCAGAGATCACATAAGAGGATGCAGCCCTTCTAGCTTCTGAACAGAACACTATTTGAAATGTGGGTACAAGACCACACTCACTGCAGACAGTACATGGGAATACACTGGCTTCTCATTCCTTACATATTCTTGTATGTGGTTTATAACTTGTAAATTGAGAATATTAATATTCTGAGATGCAATCCATAAGCAAAACTATTCAATATAATTTATGGTACACATTAAATACAGGCTCAACCACACCTTTGAGTATTCTCTGAGAACTTACACAAAAGAGTTTTAGACTTGGCTAGAGATGATTCCGTTTCAAATATTTCTATCATCATTTTATCAAAGCCTCCCTCTGAGGTAGATACTTTTGCAAAAGAGGAAACTAAGTGTCAGGGTGGTTCGTGAGCTTGCCCGAATTCCATAGCAAGTGGTGACACTGAAAGGAGAGTAGAGGGTGATAAGCTATGACAGTTGGTCTCCTTCACCTGGAGTAGCTGAGGAGAAAGGAGACAGGTATTGTAAGAATAAATAGAATGTGTGTGTTTGCCTCCATCAACAACTGCCTCTTTCTTCTGCTAGGAGATGTAAATAACTGGATGGTATCCAATTTTTCTCTATTAAAAACACATTTCTACCGTCACTTAACATTTTGATCAAAGGTTCTGTAGAAGAATCCTGATCACAAGGGGGAAGAAATACAGACAATAAGTTTAAATTATCAGTGAAAACCATATTTTCTGGAGTCATTGGGGCTAGATGAACTCCTGAAACTACTGCCCTGAGATCAACTTAAACTTTAAGCCTCAAACCAAAACCGATTTCTGAAATCTTCTTGAACCAAACAGAGGTTTATAGCTTAATTAGTAAAATGTTTCTGCCTTGAGTCTAGTGCTCTTTAAAAGAATGGTCTGTGTGGAATCAAATTGACAGCAGCACCTCAAAAGGTCAAGTGAGAAACCTAGGAAGCAGTGAGTTTATGTTAATGGTGGTGGTATAATTTGGAAAAGGATACCGAGAGTGGTTATGGAACTTGAAGACTATAATCGATGTCACTGAATTGTACGTGCAGAAATTGTTAAAAGAGTGTGTCTTTGGCTGTGTACATTGGGATTTCAGTGCTCTGGCAGGGAATAGAACTCTGTTGGAAAAAGTCAGGAAAAATGGGTACTTCCCCCAATGGCTGACTGCTATCAAGATCAGGCCTCCAGCAAGTTATGAATGGCAATCTCAGAAACTGCCCTCAGTTTTCACAGGACTCATAGGACCGCTGTGATTTTAGGTACCCTCTCTGATCCCTCCAAGATCCTCACACAGGCTTGCTGACACGGAAATACCTTTACAGAATGCTAAGCTCATTGTGGAATTAAAGGCTAAAACCACAAATGCCTCCAGGCCAGGGAACACTTTGGCAAGGAGTGTGTGAATTCCTTAACTGACGCAAGTTCTACAGAATGACATCCATTCCTTTCCTGTTTGGATAAAAGAAGGCCAACTACCCAGCATAGCGACAAAGGGACTCTCCGCAGTGAGGGTACAGAGGGGTGTCTGCCTCTGAGCGAAGAACATGGTTCGGAAAGGGAACACAGGCCCATTCTGCTGAGGGACACATTGGAGCGAGTACAGGGGATGAAAAGGAAGAAGCTTTGCACCACAACTATTTGTGTCATAAGATTGAAAAATTACTGGTCCACCTGATTTAGGTCGTCTTTGATGTTTTGATTTTTAATGAGCAATTTCCAATAATGGAGCTTCATCGCCAGGAGTGTTGTTGACAGAGTACCCCTAGGGATACAAAGAGAAACAATCACAACCTCTATAGCATATTGAACACTCTTCCAAGACAACTTGAGTCTTGATTAGACTTTCCTCAGCATATACAAGACACATGCTGTTTAAAATATAATATACAAACTGAAGCCATATCTTGAAATCTCTCAAAGCTTTGGCATTGAGCCTGGAATACATTCTGCTTTTGATCGTAGGGGGTTCCGTAAGGAAAGTCAAGGCCATAAGCTAAGAGTCTAGAATGAGGAAAAGCAAGGGAAGAGCAGATCTGAAGCCAGGAGACTAGAAAGAGACAGATCAAGGCAGTTCACCCTTCCTTAGCTACAAACATTGATCCCAGTTTATGCCAGGAAAGATTCGGCAGTAGCCTTTTTTCCATTGTGCCTAGTTTTCAGTCACACGTTTTAGGTTCGCTCTCCCTTGGAGAGCTTGCATTTGGTGGGTGTTCCTCTGAGATAGCACCTGAGTTCAATACTGTAATTTCTTGCATGGGGGTCCATGTGCATTTTTGGTTGTACTGTTTTAATGAACGTATATGTGTGTTTCTTGTACCTATAGGACTGTGTACATACCCTTGACCTTCTGAACTGAGTTGGTAAGATGTTTAACTTAAAAGGATTTTGGATTGTAAATGGATTGTGTAGGCAGCAAACTTACTTCTTCTAGAGCAGCTTAGTGTCTCTCCAGGTGAAGCCCCTCTGGGTTCTCAGCCTAATATAGAATTTGTGGAAGATATTTTAAGCAGTGTTTTATTTTTGTTGTTGTTTCTACTTATAAATCGGGAATAGGATTTTTTTCATTGTAACAGTGGTAAAGCATGAATATAAATAGTCTACGGAAGAGTGAGTCACAGGGTAAGAATAAGAGCAAGCTTTGTTTTGTAAAATGTTTGCTTCAGTTCAGTATATGCATAACCCACTGCCTTTTCTGAATTATCTCCATCACGACTTTACTCGCCTGTTATATTAATGATATTATAATTCGATAATTTCTACATTTGGTTGGATTGCCTTTCTTTTAAATAAGAAGCATCTAGAGTTGTTCACTGAGTTGGTCAAATCTTTTGGAATAGACAAGTGAATGCTTCCAGCCTTGCATTCATTTATTGAAACATCTCAACTGATATTCCATCAATTCCAGGAGCCTTGCTTTTGCGAACGCCTTCTGTGCAGCTTGGGCACCTGTCTTTAATACCATCAGTTCTGAATTATAAGGTATTGGATGAATAGACACTAATAATTGTTGCTGACAGTGGTAAAAAGGAACCTGTTCTAAACATAAAGATGTCTGCTGTCACTACGGATTACACATTGGGTTGCCAACTAACAGGTCCTTGGTTTGAACCCACCAGCAGCTCTCTGAAGATTAAAGCCTTAGGGAACCGATGGGCAATTGTACACTGTCCTGTAGGTTTTCTATGAGTCCAATTGACTTAAGAGTGTGGGTTAATGTTACGTACTTCTTTTCTATCTCTACTATTGCAAACTTCATGTCACCAGGCATCGTGTATGTCTTACTCTTTCTTGTATTTTCAGAACTTACCATGGAACTTGGAACACAGTAGGTGCTCTGAGTGATTTAATGCTTAAATATCCTACTGCAGGGTTTCTCACCCTTGGTTCAATCAACATTTCAGGTCAGATAAATTGTTTATTTTGGGGTATTTGTCCCGTCGATGGCTGAATGCTTCCCAGCCTTGACTAAATGCTAGTAACAACATCCCCAGTTGTGACAATCAAAAAATGTCTCCACATATTGTCATTTGTCCCCTGGGAACAAAAATTGCCTCTGGTTGAGAATGACTGACATACAAAAGAAACTGTGAGAGAACAACGAAGATATATCCCATTGCTTCTTAGAAGGTACACTTTATAATATTCTAATTCGTCAATCATTTCCATCTCATATTTCCATCAGCATAAAGGAGAAAGCAAAGGGAAGGGAGAAAATAAATGAGTGTGAAATCATGCTTGCTTGTTTCCGTTCTCTCTCCACTCTTCCCTGACAGCTGTAACCCACATTGACTAGCACCGACTTTCCTCAGTTGGGCCTTCTACCTTACCCCACACTGTGCTTGTCTCTCACAATAAAGACAATGTTGTTTTGACTGTGAACATAGTCTTCATTCCAGAGGCTGCACACCGTGCATCCAATTCTCCACTGGGCACTGGATTAGCATTGCGTTTCCGTGGACACCGCTGCATTCTTTATAACGTGACCTCTTAGAGGCAGCAACGATCTAGTGGATGAAAAATTAATGGCTCATCACTAGGTGGTCTTCCATTACGTTACTAAGCCCTTGATTCCTGTGGCTCTGACTCAAAATCCCTCCAGGTCTGAGTCCTAAGCCTCACATCCTCAGGTTCAAACCATGCTTCACCTGCAAAGGATGCTCATAAAGTGCAAGACCTGACAAGAACCACTTGTTTATGATCTTCACTCTACTTTCCATAACCTTCCCCTGAAAATAGATGTGGTGAATGGATGAATGAATGAATAATATTAGAAGAATCAAATAACCAAAAATTAATTACTCTGGGAAAAGACGTTAGTGATTACTTTGTCCAAATCTCAGGAAAGAAAAATAAAACCTGGGGGAAGCTATATAATGTGCTCAAGATGGTACCCAAGGAATGGTAGGAATAGAAATAAAGTCCAGTAGCCCTGGTTCCTGTTTAGATTGAATTAGTTGCATAATACAAAGAGGCTTCAAAATTTCATGGGAAAATTGGATGAAAAGATAACGGATGAAATTTCCCTCTAGTTATTGAATGCCCCCCCCTCCAACTATCATGATCCCAAATCTACCTAACAAATCCAGCTAGACCGGAGGATGTGCACTGGCACAGACAGAAACAGGAAATACAGGGAATCAGGACAGATGAACCCCTCAGAACCAGTGGAGAGAGTGGCGATATCTGGAGGGTGGAGGGAAGGTGAGGGAGAAAAGGGGAACAGATTACAAGGTCTACATATAACCACCACCCCGGGAGATGGACAGCGAAGAAATTGGTGAGGGAGACATTGGATGGTATGCGATATGACAAAATAATAATAATTTATACATTATCAAGGGTTCAGAGGGGAGGGGTGAGCGGGGAGGGAGGGGTAAAATGAGGAGCAGATCCAAGGGTTCAAGTAGAAAGCAGGTATTTTGAAAATGATGATGGCAACAAATGTACAAATGTGCTGGAAACAATTCATGTATGTATAGACTAGATAAGAGTTGTGTGAGCCCCTAATAAAATGATTTTAAGAAAAGATAATGAAATCTTTCCTTTATCTTTTTTTGTGTTTTTTCTTCAGAATTTGGTGAAAGTTTACCCCCAAACCACCACATGTCTGTCAGTTTGTTGTCTATGGTGGCTTCTGTGTCGGCATGACAATGGCAGCTATATCATGGGTATTTCAAGTACACACAAAGTCCCACAAAGTGACCAGGTTTTAATAGAGTTTGCAGACTAAGAACAAATTAAGAAAAAGAAACTGGCTGTCCACTTCAGAGGAATTATTCACTGAAACCCCCATGGATGGCATGCAAACGCCGTCAGTTACAGAAGCGGAATGCGTCAGAGAACACCGTTAGAGACAGTGCTAGAAGATGAGCCTCTCAGGATTGACGACACTCAAAGTAGGACCGAGGAAGGACTGCCTTCGCCAGATAGTCATCCATAGGAAAGTGCAAAGAAGAAAGCCTTTGGGACCATCATTTGCTGATGGGGCAGAGCTCATAATGAGAAGAAATGACTAAGAAGAGATACCAATTATAAAAATTAGAAATTGTTTAAAATGTAATGGAATGAATAAAGATAGATGTTCTAGGTGTTGGGCAGATGAAATAGACTGATAGTGTACATTTTGAATCATATAAGTTACTATTCTGGGAATGAAACAAGAGGAATAGCTTTGTATTGATATTCAAAAAGAGCATTTAAAAAATTTCCTAACACCAGTCCCAATGATCAATAAAATCAGGGCCCAATCATTTAAAAGCTCAATCCGTACAAATCAACAACTCATGGGTTGTGGTTTGGAGCTGATCTATACTTGCATAACTTCCTTTTCTCAACAGTAAGTTATATAGTATGGCATTGGAAAATTTAATGACACCACCACTCCCTTATACCCTAAGGGGATGATTGAGAATGTTCGTTTTCATAGAATGATAAAGAGGCCACTAAAGTAAACCAGAGAAATACATAATATATAGACAAGTGAATTGATTATGGGCTCCCACTTAATTCTAGCCCCAATCTGAGAACATTAGTTATTATGACATGGTCCAAAGAGCTAACTAAAAATATGGATGCTACAGCACTGTGTAGTAAATAAATTAGATGGTGCCCCAAGCTATCAAAAATATATATATTACTATGATATGTTATATATATCTCAGTAAATGTATTATAAAACAGGGGTGGGGCATGTCAAGATCTGGCTTGAAGTACAACGCTGTCTGTGATACCATAATATCTGTTCCGATATAAGGAAATCCAACCAATACAACTATTATTCATGTTTATGCATCAAATACTGAAGCTAGTGATGCAGAAATTAAAGAATTCTGCCATTGTCTGCTATCTGAAATTGATCAGAGGAGCAATAAAGATGCAACAATAATTCTTGAAGAATGGCATAAAAAAGATGGAAACAAATAGCAAGGAACAGTAGTTGAAAAGTATGGTCTTCATGATGGAAATGAAGCTTGAGATTGCATGATAGAATTTTTCAGGACCAATGACTTGTTCATAGAAAATACCTGTTTTCAAGAACACAAAGTCAACTATACACATGGACTTCAAAAGATGGAATACACAGAAATCAAATTGATTTCATGAGTGGGAAGAGACACTGGAGAAGTGCAATATCAGCAACTAAAACAAGGCTAGGGGCCAATAATGGAACAGATTTCAAATATATAAGTTAAGGTTAAAGCTGAAAAAAATTAAAACAAGTCTATGAAAGCCAAAATGCAACCTTGAGTCCATCCCACCTGAATTTTGAGAACATATCCAAACAGATTTTACATATTAAACAACAATGACAGAAGACTTGGTGAGCCTCATACATGAAGAAAGCAAACAGTAATTTTAAAAATAGAAAAGAAATAAAATATCAAAGTAGATGTAAGAAGAGACTCAGAAATTTGCTTTTAATTATATACTAGCTAAGGAAAATGGAAGAAATGAAGTCAATGAGCTTAATCGGAAATTTCAAAGGGCAGCTAGAGACGACAAAGTTAAATATTATAATGAAATGTGCAAAGACCTAGAGTCAGAAAACCAAAAAGGAAAAACATATTCAGCATATCTTACACTGAAAGAATTCAAGAAAAAAATTCAAGCCTCAAGTTGGAACATGGCAAGACTCTATGGGGAAAATATTGAATGATACATGAAACATCCAAAGAATACACAACATCACTGTACCACAAAGCATTAGATGACATTCAACCATTCCAAGAAGTTGCATATAAGCAGGAACCAATGGTACTGAAGGAGAAAGGCCAAGCTGCACTGAAAGCATTATCCTAAACCAAGGCTCCAGGAATTGATTGAATACCAATTGACATGTTTGAAGAAGCTGATGAAGCAAGGAAAGAACTCAATCTCCCCCACCAGGAAATGTGGAAGACAGCTACTTGGACAAATGATTGGAAGTGATCCATAATTGTACCCACTCCAAAGAAACGTGATCTAACAGAAGAAAACATGGAACAAAAGGGTATCATTGCTGATGGCACTCCCACCAATCTCTATCTGACCTGTAAGTCTGGTCTCCCTTATGATTCTTATCACCCTAAACTCTTACTTTCAGAAACCTCCTTATATAGAGAAAAATCATCTAGGTGCCCCTGCAGGAAATCAGTGAGACTTACTGTCGCGCGCTCAGTCTCGCCAGCAAGAAGGACGCGCCACAACAGGATTCTTCCACGGGTGTTTAATGCGGGTTCGATTTGCAGATGCGGAAAAAGACCCCGAAGCCCCAAACTACTGCTGCTTATATGCGCTCTATGGGGACGTGCTGTGCATTGATTGGTGCGTTCGCCAGAACCCTTATTAGCATACTCCAGGGTGGAGTTATGACTACGTCATCTAAGCAGTGCGCATGCTCTAAGTGGTTGTTTACCACTTAATTGGGCCACCGCCCTGACTGCCCGGCGCCATCTTGTAATGGCGGCGAGAGCTGCGGCTTCCCACAACTTACCTGCTGAGATCAGGCTGGTCCCAGTGGTAAACCAAACAAACATGAATTATGATTTATGATGTCTAACGCGGACCTTTGTGCCTAGAGGTGACTGAACAAATATTTGTGAAATAATTAGTTGAATGAGATGTGATGTGGTTTGATGGTAAGGACATGGTCAGCCATATTCTTGATGTCATTATTTTATTCACCTCTGTAACTCAGCCTAGGCTCTACCTGAGGGCAAGCTGGTCTTAGTAGGATTTGAAACCAGTGTCTTGGTAGAAGCTCCGATCATTTCAGGAAATGGAATCTGTAAGAACCTGAAAGCCCAAAGACTTGGAGTAAATGAGATGCTTGGAGTAAGCTGCATCCATTTTTCTGACCTTTGGGGCATAATTTTTGAAACTAAATGGCACCTTCGTTTATGTTGAAAGTGTAGTTCTCCTTTGTGGTTGTATTACTGTCAGAATTTCAGGCCAATTGGCTGGTGTGGTAGTTACATAATCTGGTGCCAACTGGAGACTATTAAAGTGAAGGGGTAGGGAAGACTCTGAAATGATAAACCCCACCCAGTGTCTTGAGTCCTCAGGACATTTGAAGGTGAATAGACTTACCTAAGAGGTTACTGACAGATTGAAAAGGAAAGGAACTCTTTGGATTTTTTAATTTTGAACTAGTGGTTTGTGCTTGAGGCAGGTAAAAATCTGGCAACTTAAAGGAAACTTCTCTTTAGGACTGAACGTTAAAGGAAGCCTGTGGGCAAGCTGAAATGCTTGCTAGGTAACCACCTGGATCCAATTGCTGAGTGGAAGTAGGAGAAATGCAGCAATAAAGAGACAGGTTGAGTTTGGCCACTGACACCTGTGGACCTGGTTTAGAAGAATTAAAGGAGAAATAGAGAGCAGGTTGATTGTTCTGAAGTTCATGACCTAGCCCAAGGAGGCTAGAGTTGAGAATTTGTGATAGGGCTCATGGTCTAAAGGCAAGGCAGCCAATGGACATCCTCCTGAGGCCAAGTGAGACAGGCCACATTCAGTTGATCAGAACCAACCAGAAGAGAAGATACTTGAGCCTATGAACTGGTGCGTATTGCTGCTGACTTCATGGATGGCCTGTCCGGATGTGACTTTGCTTATGGTTGTGGACTTCACAAGGTTCCAACTGGAATGAAGATTCTTCACATTAAAGAATATGATTGTTCCCTCAGAGCACTGGGTTGATGTAAGAGGGCAGTATAGAAACTGGAAGTCCAAAAGGGGGCGGATAAAGGCATGAAGTGGCTGGCTTACAAACTTCCAGAGGTGAGGGAATATATTCATAGGAATCTGCTCGTGGGATTATGGTGTAGGTGTTCACATAAATATAGAATATTTTTGTTTTGTTCACTTATAGAATGTTATGCTTAAATGAGGGTGCCACATTTTTAAATTATAAGCCTTTTAGTTTTATCCTGTTAGATACAGATATACTTTTATTATTGTTTGTTTTAAATATATATATGGCTAAAGAGTTGTGTAAAAGTGTCATGTTGACAAGGTAGTTATAGAATCTGGTACCAACTTGAGACTCTTAGGAGTGAAGGGTTAGAATTTGGCCTGTCAATCAAGTCGCTGCTTGATGACCTCATTTGAAGGCACTAAAGAGATAAATAGCTCACTGGAGGTGGGACACACAGACTCTCTGTTTGGTATTCCTGATGACAAGACACAGAGCCACACTAGAGCCCTGGAGCTTGAGGAGTCATGGGGAGATGCTTACACCACCACTGGTTCCACAAACCCACTGGTCTGTGATCTTCCTGGATTCTGTGTCATTGCATGTGTTTATTGAGTCTGAAGAGGAATTTATAGATTGGTATCTGACATATGGGCTAATATTGGACTAATGGACTTGATCTGGACTGGACTGGGATGTTTTCTCAATATACAGATGCTCTTTTTTTTTGAGCTATAAAAATTGCCGTTTTTTATTGACCCATTCATTTTTTACAATCATTTAAATATGATCTTCATTTTGTGAATATGCTGAATATTGATGTATTTCCACATAAATAAAAAGTGTACCTGAAATATTAAGTGCTTTTACTTTTAAATTATACTGTTACTGCTATTATAGTGTTACTTATTTTATTATCTTAATTGAAACATTTTTTTTAATCTTTTTATTGGGGCTCATAAGGCTCTTATCACAATCTGAACATACATCAATTGAACAAAGCACCCTTATACATTCATTGCACTAGTCATTCTCATAATTCACCTTCCACTTGGGTTCCTGGAATCAGCTCGGTTTCCCTTATTTTTCCCTTCCCCCTCCCTCCCCGATCCCACCCCTGGTCCCTTGATAGTTTATAAATAATTATTATATCTTATCTTACACTCCCCGGCGTCTCCCCTCACCCGCCTCCCCATTGCCCATCTCCCAGAGAGGAGGTTACACATAGATCTCTGAGATCGGTTCTCCCTTTCTACACACCCTTCCCTCCTGGTGTCGCCACTCCCACCGCTGGTGTTGAGGGGTTCGTCTGTCCTAGATTCCCTGTGCCTCCAGATCCCCACTGCACCGCTGTACATCCTCTGGTATAACCAGGCCCGCAAGGCAAGGTAGAATTGGGGTCATGATGATTGGGAGGGGAAGAAGCGTTCAGGAACTAGAGGAAGGTGCTCTTTTATCTAAAGCTATTTCTTATATAGAGATGAGTGTCTATGAATTTGTTTCTCTAGTTCAATTTGTTTCCTTTCTACCCATTCACATGATGGTTAGACACTATCTCCCATTGCTCCAATAACTGCATTGACTTCTGTGAATCATTACCATGTATTGAGATTCCTGCTGTTCACTGATTGTTTCCCTCATCCAATATTTTCATCCTGAAGGGCTGCCTATAGATCAAACTTAATGCACCCGTTTGGCCTTGGAACAAGGTTACATGGACCACTGGTTGCCCCCACATGTACACTTTGGGGAATACCCCTATGTTGGAGTTGATTCTCCTGTCATTAAGTGTATGCTCACTTTCTTCCCTCCACATCACCATGCCCCTAAAACCTCAACATGTTTTACAGACAGGCCTACTAATCCATGTTCCAACACTTGGTTCTAGAATACAGGCATATCTCATTATATTGGGCTTCACGTTCTTGCATTTCACTGACAATACTTTTTTTTTTTTTTAACAAATGGAAGGTTTGTGGGAACTCTGCCTGGGGAAAGTGTATTGGTGCCATTCTTCCAACTACTGGTGCTCATTTCAGCCTCATACTTTAATCTGTAAAATGGAGTTCACATGCCCCCGTAAGTATGACTTACATGTTGACATCAGCCTGGTCACAGTGATAGAATAAACTTGGTGTGTCTATCACATTTTATTCATTATCACAGTATTCCAAGCCTTTTCATAATGCTACTGCAAAATTGGTACACTATATAGCCCAACTCAAACCCACTACCATCAAGTTTACTCTGACTCATAGCAATTGTTACTAGAGCTATTGAGATTGCCCACTTCTATGGGAACAGTCTCATTTATCTTCAGAGAAGCACCTCCAGGATTTGAGTCGCCAACCCTGTGATTAGCAGCCCAACACCTAACCCACAGCACTGGCAGTCCTCCTTTAATAAACTGCCCCAAGAAAACCAAACTCGCTGCTCTCGAGTAATCTCTGACCCATAAGGACTCCCATGTTTTCTGAGCTTCTGGTGGTTTCAAAGTGCCAACCATGTGGATTGCAGCCCAAGGTGATCCACCCCCAGGGCTCCTTAATAAACTACAGTATAGTATAATTCTCACATGTATATGCACTGGGAAACCATAAAAAGGAGAAACCGTATCATTAAATCAGTATTACCCAAAAGGTCCCAAAATAGATGAGCTTCCCCACAGCAAGTAATTGCCTAGGGGCTCTGAAAGCAAAGACCCACCAGACACAAGAAGGTTTGAGCAGAGCAGTAAGCAAGAAGGAAGCGTCAGGTTGAACATGAGGAGCTTTGTAGGGAAGGAGAGTAGGGAAAGCATCTATTGTGAGCAGCTATGAAAGTAACGTAAAAGAGACAGGTCCTTGATTCAGAGGCACAAGGAGATCAAATTTTATGGTCTACCATGGAACATTAATTTTGCTTCCTCACAATTTAGGAGAAGGTGAAAGGATTAGTCTTCACTTGGTCATGAGCCGGTTCCAGAGGGTTTGCCGGTGCTTCGCTCTGGCCATCAATGTCTAAGGCTCTGTGAGCTTTTCTCTCCTTACTAGCATGCCTATGATGCCCTTCAGCTATACTCCAGCATTCAGATGCATCAAGTTTAAGTTGATGCCTAGAAAGCTTCAAAGGCATTCACTTTGCAAGTGGTTTGGCTCTTCTGGACTTGGGGGCTTTAATTTTGTGTATATGCTTTTAAAGGCAGTGTAGCCCATAACAAAAGAATATGAATAGGCAACACATAAAGGACCCATACTACTCAGTGAGTGAGCAAGTGGATTCCATTGCTCTTGATAGACAGCCTCATTAAGCTTTGATGGAGGGTCACTCATTACCTCCTTCAAAGAGGAAACGGTCGTCGTGGTGGCACAGGCGAGGATAACGTGCTCATTTAATGAAACATACAGTGCAAAGTCCCAGATGTAAAGAGAACGAGGAGCAATGAGTTAGAGGACCAGTTTTGAAAAACGCACAGTCAGAAATCAGTCTGGCAGGCTCTTAAGGCCATTGTCCAAAGACTGATGTTCAGTTCTGTTCCTCTGGAGTCTGGAGGTGTCTGTTGCCGGGTTGTCTCATCTCTAAAACATGATGATCTTGGTCTTGAAATTGATGAATCAGGACTAAATTGGATGTGAGTGAAGCTTTTGCCTCACAAGGCCCAGACTTCAGTGGCCTCAAAGCACCACACTATGGTCCCCCCTCTAGATGTGATCAGTACCCTAGAGTTTAGGCGATTCCCTCTGGCTCATAACATCTTTGTCTGTTCTGTATCACATCATATCTGGCACAGGTTAGAGATCTGCTTACAAGACAGGTGTTAATCAAATTTGTTTCAGATAGCTGAGCACCTGAAAGTCACAGCTCGCTTGATGGAATACAAGGGAATACTGATACATTAAACCTGAATAGAAGCATTTGTGTAAAATAGGTTACCAGGCAATTCCAGTATTGTCTGAATACCCCGCCTCTATGTACTCAGCCTCATACATAAGATGGGTTTAATGGAACTCTATAAAGAGAAGAAAATAATCTCAAGTCATGAAAATGGTCCCAAAGAGAAAGATCCATGGTAGACAATAGCACTTCCTCTGCACCTCATTCTTTTTGAGTTCCCACTAAGAAAGCCTTTCGTTGATGTGGGTGAAGCAGAGACACTGAGTTACAGATTATCCCTTCTCTAGTACATGACAAACTTCTCTCCGTCTGCACTGGATCAAGGGCTTACTGCTTGCATTAAAATTACAGAAGCTAAATGAGGGGCTTCTCAAGGAGTCAAAAGGCAAAAGAATACAGACACTTTGTGGAGCAGGAACAGATTATGGTACAGTCAGATGCCATGAAAAATTAGGCCCCAAATCATTGACACACAAGGGCTAAAACCAAAGTCTGTGAGCAATCCCAGTGTCAAAATCAATTGGAATGAAAAAAAAAAAAGGCCCAAGAGTTGATACGAGGACATCAATGGGGTCAATAAGTGTGTTTATTTTATAAAGAGCAGAATAACTTTTGTGGACAGAAAATAGTATTCATCTAAAGGCCACATAATGGCTAATTTCCACAGTGCAAAAGACCAATTAAATAGCAAATGGCATACCTATATTTCATAATAAATATAGAAGATTCATACTAAGTGTGGATCATTCTACTCTGTCCCACACAATTGTTCTGTATTGGAATTAGCTCAAAGGCAGTGGGCTGATGAGTATTATTTTTATTAGGAGTCATGGTAACACAATGGTTATAGTGCTCCAGTACTAGCTAAAATGTGGGTTTGAAGCCACTTTGAAGCGTAGTCACAGTCTGCTTTCATACAGATTACAGTCTTGGAAATCCTAGGGTGCAGGTCCATTCTGTCTTATTGGGTCCCTATGAGTCAAAATTGATTCAATGGCAATATAGTGACTTATATAACCTTGAGAAAGTTATGTAACGTCTCAGTTGTCTTCTCTACAAAAAGGGTAGTAACCATCCCTAGTCTCTGTGGTGATCACGAAGATTAAATAAGATAGTTTACATAAAACACTTATCACAGTGCTAGTATATTACAAATTCAAAATAAATGATTGCTATTATTAATAGGGAAAACTGGTGGTTTAGTGGATTACGAGTTGGGTTGCTAACCCCAACGTCAGCAGAATGAATCCACCAGTAGCTCCTTAGGAGAATGGTGACGATTTCTGATCCTGTGTAGGGTTACAGCCTCACAAGTCAAAGGGGTTTTCTACTCCTATGCCTAGTGTCATTATGAGTAGGAATTGACTCTATGGGAATAGGTTGTTTGATATTATTATTACTAGGACCCCTGGTGGTTCAGGGCCCTTGGCTGCTAACCACAAGTTAGGTTGGATTGAGTATACAAGCTGCTCTAAGGGGGAAAGGTGTGACAATATGTTTCTCTAAAGAATTATAGCCTTGGAACCTCTAGTTGGCAGTTTTATCCTGCCACTATGAATTGGAATTGACTCGGTGGCCATTGTTTTGTGTTATGTGACTACTTTGGTAAGTATAGAATTTAGGAACTTCTGACGACAATTTTTGTCACAAGCAATATTCAAACCCTCTTTTATGGTTCTTTCCTTATTTTTCTCTAAAAGTGTAATTCTTGCCACTCTATGAGCCAAAGCAATTCGCACATCTAATATATAGAGTGCTTGCTTCCTTCCACACACTGTGCTGGGTGCCACACCATCTACAGACATGAATAAGACACTGTGTTGACAAACACATGACATCTTAGGTGAGTCTTTACAGCCGATTACATATGAGTGTTAAAAAAACACAAAGGGCTGATGGATATTCACTAATTGGATGCACTATTTTAAATGTTTCATGCACATTGACTCATTTAATTTTCCCAGTATCTCTGTGATATGGGTACAATTTGTATTTCCATTTTACAGTGATGCACAATACACTTGAAGACATATCCATGTTAGCCTGCTTAAGTATTGGAACTGAGGTTTGACTACAACCTTATTCCAAAGTTCATCTTTTTAGATGTTATTTAATCATGGTCCTCATGAGGAAATTTTACTTTGGTTCAGAGAAGAAAAGGCTCCATTTGATCTAGAAGTTCAGGGAAGGTGGACTAGGGACATGTAAATGGTTGGACCCAGGCTTGGGTGGTTCTCACACTGCACAAAACCTATTCTGTGTCAGATCAGCCTCCTTTTCAAACCAGCCTTCTTATCGACCCACCTTTGACCATTCTTCCTCATCTGCATATTCTCCCAGACTATCTGAAATAGATAAACTTTATTCAAAAGTAACCTTCCTTCTTTTTATATCATATATTTCACTTCTTTGGTTTTATATTGGAATCCACAATTCCTCTTCAGGGTGCTAAAGCCAAAATAGAATCCAGATCCACATAAAATTATACATAAATTAAATCTTCACTCTTTTCATGGGAACCTGAAGATCTTTGCAAAGATTAAGGAAGCTCAGTATTTGCTTCCATGGTACTCCTTATGCCACACTGTGTATTCACTGCCATGAAAACAGAAAACAGTTGACATTAGTCCTTGCCTGTCCCTGGTATCGCAAGACAAAGCTTTCAATTACCATGCCGCTTCATAACATGCTGTTTGATAAGCATGCCACAATTATTTAATCTTGTTGGGATAAATTAGGATTGGGATCTTGAGTCCCTTTCTATGAGTTCTTATGGTCAATCTCAACTTCTCTGTGACTACATATAATTCAGAACTTATTACGTTACCATTTCTTTGTGTAAGGATATTTCATAAAAGTTAGGGTTTTCTGGCAGCCACAAATTACTACCACCAATGCTATGGGAACAATTTTATAGAAAGCACATGACTAATTAACAGGATGCTCATAAAACAGGAGAGCCCTCAAATGTTGCAATAGAGAGCTGGCTGCTAAAGTAAGAAACAGGCGTAGGAGTGGGGGGAGGAAGAGCTGCACACACCGTGCCTGTCCCTCTCACGGCACTAGCTCCAATTGAGTTTCTCAGATCTATTTTGACAATTACTTTTTAAAATTGTTTAACGTCTCTTTGCCTGTAAAAAGTGGTTGTCACTGCTCTCTTTTGAACTTGTAAGAGATTCTTTATCCTGAACTTCTGGTGACGAAACTTCAGAAGATCTGTAAACCCTAGACATCATGAGCAAAATTCTGTGTGGCTGCTTGAGAAAAGAGCCCGGTGGATGCAAGAGGTTTACCATCAGGTGTGAAGCTAAGTGTTGGTGGCTTGGACCCATCCAGGGGCTCTGTGGAGGAAAAATTCCATCCAAGTGCTTCCAAAAACATTATAGCTAACAACAATTCTATGGACAAGTTCTATTCCATAACACAGGCTGTTGTTTTTGTCAGCCATCAGTGGGAGCTCGCTCAATGGCAGCTATGTGTAGTTAGAAGGTGCAGGCCCAGAACACTGGCTTGAAGATTTCTGAAGCCTAGCGAGAGAATATTTTCTAGATGGCATTTGAGACCACAGCCAATCCAACAGTCCAAATATCACCTATTGACATCATTACTGCTTACATTGGCTGAAATGAAATTTCAGGGTCACATTAAGCACAGGAAATGTTATCATAATAAAACTTTCATTACTTCTGGTATTTCTGTCATGATGGCCCAAATTAGTGAAATCTCTCAGCCAGCAATCAGAACTGTATTTAAAGTCTCACAGAAAAGTTAAATTCCTGGAAGGAGCACTGGGTCCGATAGATCATCATTCTCTTTGATTGGAGCATTCTCTCATTCATGGTCTTCTGCATGCATTGGGGTTCTATTGTAGAATTGACTAGAGGACATGCAGAGCAAAGGTCAACTAAAGATATTTGCAAAGAGTAAGGAGTGTCTGAATTTGTTTACAAGACATTATTTTTACCACACTGTATATTCATTGTCATGAAAGCAAAATGTAGTTGACTTAATCCTCACAAAGCAAATTAGGACAAGAGTGTGCTGGGTCACGTTTGTGGATTATCAGATTTCCATCCATCAATCTTGAGCTCTTGCTCTGCAAATACTCAAAACTAATTTGATACCTTAAATAAAGTTGGACTAGGGCCAGTTGCATCCCTTCCTTTTTA
Organism: Tenrec ecaudatus; assembly: GCF_050624435.1. Taxonomy (NCBI): domain Eukaryota; kingdom Metazoa; phylum Chordata; class Mammalia; order Afrosoricida; family Tenrecidae; genus Tenrec; species Tenrec ecaudatus. The sequence goes on from NC_134548.1 coordinate 141,456,265, forward strand.
AGGATTTCATTATTCTTCATTACAAAAATAAAAAAGATTAAAAAAGAAAAGGGAGAAAGAAATTGAAACAGTGACATGACATAGGGCTTTGAACTGTACATCAATAAATAAATGCAGGGTTTCTTTTTGGATGCAATCTTTCCTGGTTAATTCATGTGTAAAGAAGAGTAAGAGCAAAATACTATAGCTTAGTTGGCTAGAGGAAAACTGAATTCAGCTTTTCCTAGAACACAGTATGATTGCCATCAATTGTATCTCAGGAGGAGCGTGTACCATTAGTTTACACATTGATTGTAGCCACTATTTCCAAAGGAGAATCAAACCCATTGTAACGGGTTACAATACAAACTCAGATCACAGAATGGCTTTCTGGTGAAAACGGACCAGGCAGTCAGCAACCAATAAGAAGCACCCACTGTGTGCCAAGCCCTACATTAGGTCAAAAGAATAATGCAGCTAAGCCCATTTTTGAGGGTAGAGACATTGACATTGACAATGGACTCAAATTCACATGGATGAAAGCACCCACTTTCCAATCTCATCTAAGGGTGGCCTTTGTCACCGCCCTACTTCCCCTTCATCCTCTGCTGAGCTTTTCAGGCCTACCTGTTTGAACATCATCACTTCCCCCATATGAGAAATAAGCCAAGCTCTAATAAGATAGGTATGATTTTACCACCTGCAGGTGGATAGAGTGCCTGCCGTCTGAGTTCTCTGTGCGGAGTGTGGTCCCAAAGAAATAGAAAGACACGGGGAGGACTGTTTGTTTATTTGTGTGAAGCAACCGGGTGAAGACTGAGATTCACCTGCCTTGTCATGATTCTCCTCACTTCCTAGGTGACCCCCCTTCTTGTCTTCCCCTGAATCACCATCATCAGTGCTGCCTTGGAGCCTAGAGAGTGTGAATGCTTTCCAATGATGTCATGAGGTGATCTCCACCCCTGCCCCATTAAACACAGCTTGGGCAGGGATAAGAAGGAGAGTGGTTATTTCAAACACATGCACTTTCCATTTCAGAATTTCCCAGAAACAGGCTATGATTTACATATTTCTCTGAAGTGTTGTCTACATCAGGCCAGACTGAAAAGGAAAGCAGTAGAAGGAATCTTAAGTTTACAGAAAATTTACTCAAATAAATCTAAAGTTATTCTCTGTTTTGTGGCTCATACCACGTGGTAGCATGATAAGATCAGAGTTTTTTATGAGATCCGAAGCACATTAGCAAGAAAGAAAGGGCACAGTTAAGATTGCAAACACAATTATATTAAACACCTGCCTGGGAACCAGGTCCTTAACCATTGTGACCTTGGTGAGAACTGTTACATTGTTGAATGCCTTTCTGTTTTCACTTGGCTCATATATGAAAAAAAGGTGGTTTTCGTCTTTTTTTGCACAAGAATACTGTGAGTATATGTCTAATTTTATTATAATGCAATGTCATTACTATAAATATTCTCCTTCAAAAATAGGAGGTTATGATCTCCTTCTTTAAAGCATCTGTCATTTACCCAGCAAACATTTATTGAATGCCTAATATGAACCAGACACTGTATGTGGGAAAACAATATTGGTCCCCAACTTCAAAGAACTTACAGTCTCTCAGGAATTGGAGGACATAAAAAGATAGTTACAAACCAGGTTGCGCTACATCCCTGGAGAGAGAGTGGTAAAAAATGTTTTAGGAAGGCAGAGTACCTAAGATGGTAAGAATAAGAAGCAAGATTAAGAAGAGGGTGCTTACTATTTATGTCAAGTGAGGTCTTTACATGCACTACACCTCTTCTCCTCCTCGTGCCATAAGGTTGCTTCAGTTCTCCAGGTTGAGAAACTGAAGCTCAGCGAGGTTAGTTTATTTGCCCAAACTCCCAAAACATATGAGATATCCTGTGATAGCAGAGCCCCGATTAGGGGCTGGAGTATGTAACTCCAAAGCACATATATGAAAAGATGCCATTTAAATTGTACCTTAAAGCATGGGAAGGTTGTTTTGATGGGGAAGAGGGCAGAGTACTTTCATATTAAAGGGAATCACTGAATAAAGACAGAAAGATGGAGAAAAAACAACATGTATTCATAAAGGGCTTAAAAGAAGATTTGAACTACAGCACAAACAGGAAAGTAAGGACTGGGTCAGATTGCACACTGTCTCGAATGCCTGTCTAAAAAGTATGTTCCCCCATTCAGTGACCAAATGGAGCCAACTGAGCTTCTAAGCAGGTTTGTGAAGAGATTGACAACCTATGGTTTAGGTAGGGTTTTCTGGAGAGGTAGCAGGATGAGTTCAGGTGACAGAGGCTAGAGGCAAATGGATCAGACTATAAGGTAAAGTGTCTAGAGAGTCAAAGAGCATATGATATGGTGATGACTAAAAATAGGAAATATGCATACAATACTGTGAATATCAGTTAACAGACTTGGTGACTGGGAAGGGAGAGATAGATGGAATCAAAATGCCTCTGACAAAAACTGTCAGATGGAGCAGTAAGAGGGGGCCTTAGTGGTTCGTTAATATAATCATTGCCTTCCATCAGGAAAATTGGGGTTCAATTCTAATAAATGCACTTAATATACAGACATGACCCATCAATCACTGATGTTGAGCATGTTTCAACAGAGTTTCCAGACTAAGGCATACTAGGCAGCATGGCCAGGACATCTACTTCTGAAAATCAGCCCATGCACACCCTATGAAGCACAATGTTCTGAGCTCCAACCAAGGATGGAAACAGAATAAGACCAGGCAGTGTTTTGTCATGTTATGCATGAGGTTACACAACTGAACACGGGTTAGGAGCAACGTTGCAGCTATTAGTAAGAGTAACAGCAATAGGAACACCAAGAAGAGGAGCTCCTTCAAGAGATATGATGGTGACTTCCAGCAAGATGGCAATGGAGTAACACATACTAGAGAGACTCCACAGAATTCAGCCCAGGAGAGTTGCTTAGAGGGAAATTCAACACTGCTGGAATGCAGGAGGAACATCATAAAAATAAGTAGGCACAGACCCACTTGGTTTTGAGGAGCTGCGGACTTTTGGCTTACCTCAGTGGAGGCTGGTTGGGGCTTGACCTTGGCCCCAGCACTGTCTCTGCCGGAGCCAGGACCATTTGGAGCCTGTAGGGTGGCTTGGTCTCAACACAGCCACAGTTTGCCACCACCCGCCTCAGGGCAGGGACTAGACCCTTGTGTCTCTTCTCTGTCCTCCCATCAGTCTTGGAGGGCTGTAGCAGGGGCCTTTTGTCAACACAGCCAAAGAAGCTTGCCACTGCCGCCTCAGAGCAGGGACTAAACCCTTGCAGCGCCACTGGCGGGTGGTGGGGGCGGATCAGGACTCGGCTACGTTGCTGCTTTGTTTCCACCTCTTCAATATATCACGCTGCACACAACTGCCCCACCCCCAGGCCCCCCTCCCCACAGGCTCATCGGGCTTGCTTTTTAACTTTTTTTTCCCCCTTTGCCTCTTTCTTGGTATCTCACACTCTACTGCCAACCTCCAGACCACTCCCCTTAGCCTAGGCCATTTACACCTGCACCACACCCAGCTAGGTGAGCTCTACCCTGTGTAGCTATAGGGACGGGGGAAAAGCACTGCTGACCTCCACCAGGGGATACTCTGCTCAACATCCTACAGGGTAATTCCTGCCTGTGTGCCTGGGGGCATAAGGCAGCTCTGCCAACACTCCTTAACGCTCTAAGCTGCAGGAACCTCTGCTCAACCTCAGCAACATCAAAGGAGGAAACCCTTCTGGGTCACTCCCCTGAGGGAAGCCACAGGAGGATAATGTGGTAGGTTATTTCCTATAATGAAAGTAGCTGTAGGCAGTTCTAAGAAGGATTCCTACAAGTCTCCCAGAGAGAGCCAGTGCTGTTTGACTCCCTGGAAAATGGCACCTGGCTCCTCTAAAACAACGCAACGCAAACAGCCATCAGCCCCAACCATCTCAACAACAACAACAACAACAAAACCAGGAGAAACAAAAGGCAATGCCAGAAGATGTTCTGAACATAATGACATGCATAGAAGAAGCAGACATTGAGCTGACACAGTAACAAATTTCCACAATGCTACTTGGAGTCATCGAGGATATGAGGGAAACAATACAGAAAAAGGATGAAATGATAGAGGTAACGGCCATAAATCAAAGGGAAATACAGGAGCTTAGGGAGGAGATAACAAAAACCAGTAGCAGACACATGGACCTCGAGAAGCGACTGGAGGAATCAGAGAACCGCATCAGTGACTTGGAGGACAGCCAAGCAGACTTTAACAAAGGCGAACAAAATCTAATAAGATCATCAGAGAAGCTGAAGAAAACTTAAGAGCTATGTCTGATGCTATGAAGCGGAACAACATTAGAATTATTGACTTACCAGAGGAAGACACAACAAAGAACTCATCTGCAACAATAGTGAGAGGATTCTTGGAAGAGAGCTTCCCCAGGTTAGTGAATGAAAACCAAGCAACCATTCAGGAGGCTGAAACAACCCCAGCAAGACTGGATCCCAAGAAAATGTCACCAAGGCACATAATAGTTAAATTATCCAACTTTGAGGAAAAGGAGAAAATCATGAGAGCAGCTAGGGAAAAACAAGCAATTACATATAAAGGTTCCTAAATAATATTATGTTCAGACCTATTAGCAGAAACTATGAAGAAGAGGAGAGAGTGGAGTAACATATTCCAAAAATTGAAGGAAAACAACACAAACCCAAGAATACTCTACCCAGCCAAATTATCGATCAAGATAGATGGAGAACTAAGTGTCTTCCCAGACAAGGAAAAACCAGACAAAGAAAAACTCAAAGAATATGTTAGAAGAAACCCAGCCCTATAAGAGATCCTTGCTGACCCAGTATGGGTAGAACAACATTCACCAAATATAAATAAGAGACCATCACATAACACAACCTCACCCAGAGGGCAAAAAAGAGAAAAAAAGACTTCAAGATAGCATTGATTTAAATATAAAAACTTGAAAGACTGCTGAGGTAAGCTTTTAAAAAAAGGGCAAATGGGAAAAAGTTACGGTATACAAATATTCCTGGGGTGAGGACCAGGTAATATGGCAGGGACCAGATCAAATACAGAGATACACATGGTAGACAGCTAAAAAGGAGGTGGGGAAAGGAAAAAAATATAATAATAAAAAAGAAAAGGGTAGCAGGGGCACAGGGCACTAACCCACCCAAGGGGAGGATACTGTTTGTGTATCCACAGGGAAAGAGGGACCAGATTTCAACCCGATGCTCCACGATGTGAATGCAATATGCCAGCGTGGAGTAGGGAATCAGGGGAGAGGTCCGGAGGCCGGCCCCAATCCCAACTACAAAGGGGACATCTGCCCCTCCTCTCAGAAGAATTTATTTCAAAGGGCAGCACTGAATCTACAGCTCCGGAAGAGGGACATATCTGATCAGAGCACATCGGGGCAGATGAAGAGGGAGGAGCACATGATAGCCTGCCAGGCCAGGAGGTTGATGTTCCCAATTAGAACAGCCAGTTGACAGAGAGGATCACATGGCCGGCCCCACTATGAAACACGACGTCCCTCACAGACCCATAGCCCTACAAGGGACAACACCAGAGACATAATGAAGGAATTGCACCCAATCGGATCCGCCACACCGAGGCAGAATATCAAGGGGGTGTAACAGAACAACAAGGGAATGGAGCAGTGAGGTCCTCAGGGAATGCTGAAGGTGGATTTTGGGGCCAGAGCGTGGTGGCCCAACAGACTGGACTGGAAAACACTCCTAAAGGCCAACAAACAATCCTTGAGCTAACTACAAGCTTTTTTTCTTGTGTTTTGTTTTGTTTTTGTCATTGGTTTGTTGTTGTTTTGTTGTATATTGTTGCTTGGTTGTGCTCTGTCTTGTTTTTATGCATGTTATTATCTCCACAGGTCTGTCTAAATAAGATACGCTGGATGAACAATTGGAGGAGAAAACAACAGGACCTATAGTTCCGTGGGGACATGGGATACAGGGAGGTGGGGGAAAAGGTAGTGGTGTTAATAAATACAGGGACAAGGGAACAACAAGCGATCCAACTCGGTGGTGAGGAGGGTGTGGGAGATTTGGTTGGGCATGATCAAGGGTAATGTAAGTAAGAGGAATTGCTGAAACCCTGGGGGAGGTGACTGAGCATGATAGTGGGAGAGGAGGGAATTCAAAGGAAATAGAGGAAAGAGCTGGGAGGCAGAGGGCATTTATAGAGGTATAGATAAATGCATTTACATATGCAAATATATTTATACACGAGGATGGAGAAATAGTTCTTTGTGCATATATTTATAAGGTTAGTATTAAGGTAGCAGAGGAACACTAGACCTCCACTCAAGTACTCCCTCAATGCAAGAACACTTTCTTCTTTTAAATTGCCATTCTATGATGCTCACCTTCCTGACACAACTGCTGAAGACAAATGGGTGCACAAGCAAATATGGTGAAGAAAGCTGATGTTGCCTGGCTAGGAAAAGATGTAGAATCTGGGGTCTGAAAGCCTTGAAGGTAAACAAGCAGCCATCTGGCTCAGAAGCAATAAAGCCCACATGGAAGGAACACACCAGCCTGTGTGACCACGAGGTGCTGAAGGGCTCAGTTATCAGGCATCAAAGAACAAAAAATCATATCATTGGGTGCACACTTCCATGACACGATCGCTGAGGAAAAACAGGTGCATAAGCAAATGTGGCAAAGAAAGCTGATGGTGCCCGGCTATCATAAGAGATAGTGTCTGGGGTCTTAAAGGCTTGCAGGTGAACAAGCAGTCATCTAGCTCAGAAGCAACAAAGCCCACGTGGAAGAAGCACACCAGCTGGTGCGATCACGAGGTGTCAAGGGATCAGGTATCAGGCATCATCAGAACAAAAAATCTGACCATTGTGAATCAGCAGAAGAGTGCTTAGTGGAGACCCAAAGCCCATTTGTAGGCCACTGGACATCCCCTTACAGAAGGGTCATGGAGAGGAGACAGTCATGGTACGATGTAGCAACGATGAAAAATACAACTTTCCTCTAGTTCCTGAATGCTTCCTCCCCTCACCCCCACCTCCTCCCACTGTCATGACCTGAATCCTACCCTACAAGTCTGACTACATCAAAGGATGTACACTGGTACAGATAGGAACTTGAAACACAGGGAATCCAGGGCGGATGATCCCCTCAGGATCAGTGGTGTTGGAGGCGATACTGGGAGCACAGAGGGAGGGTGGGTTGGAAAGGGGGAACCTATTACAAGGATCTACATGTGACCTCCTCCCTGGGGGACGGACTACTGAAAGTGGGTGAAGGGAGACATCAGAGAGGGCCATATATGACAAAATAATAATTTATAAATTATCAAGGGTTCATGAGGGAGGGGGAAGTGTGGAGGGAGGGGGAAAATGAGGACCAGATGCCAAGGGCTTGGGTGGAGAGCAAATGTTTTGAGAATGATGAGGGCAACAAATGTACAAATGTGCTTTACAAAATTGATGTATGTGTGGATTGTGATAGGAATTGTATGAGCCCCTAATAAAATGATTTTTTTAATGAGCTGATACCAAGGGCTCAAGTAGAAAGCAAGTGTTTTGAGAGTGATGATGGCAACAAATGTACAAATGTGCTTGATACATGGATAAATAGATTGTGGTAAGAGTTGTATGAACCCACAATAAAATCATTGGGGAAAAAAGAGATATGACGGTGTTTTCAGATCAGTTGCATTTTAGCAATCAGGCTCCACCCAAAAATTCAAATCAGCAAATAATTCCATGGGGCCTTAGACCAGACATTTGCTGAATTTTCACATATGTAAATTAGATGTCACTGCCAAATCTCCTTCAGAGCTAGTGTCTAATTGTGAAATGAATTGTCTTCCCACAAATATGCATTCTATCAGCTCACAGTGCAGTCAGAATCAAAGAGTATTACCTATCTCAGAGAAGCGTTGGCTTTTGTAAACCTGTTAACAATGAATTGATACTTATTTCCAACATTTTCTTGTCCGGACAATATAATGCTGGCTGGTCATCTTTGCAACCTTGGTTTTATGATGTCCATATCACTGTGGTTGCTACTAAACACATATTGTGTCAACAACCAAATAACAAAGACTATCGTGCATCAAACTGTCTTCCCCGATATGTGTCACTTTCGCTGTGCCATGATTCTCTGTGGTAATGAGCACATCATTACATGCCATGATGGGATCGACCCTCATATTGGGATTTGGTGTGATAAGCCAGTCCACTGTGATGGGGTTAAGGCGAGGGGGTCAGTTGAACCCTTGTACAATATATGGGGAGCTTCTGTACAGCAACGTTTAGCTTATAGAAGATAAAAAGGGTTTTTAAAAACTTAGCAGAGAACAAGGGACCTGACTGCCATTAGAAAATAAGAACCTGAGCAGAGCAGAGTGCATTCTTTGGACCTACGATCACTGTGCTGAGAAATTACTAGACCCAAGGGGTGAATGATGCACAGACATATGGAGATACACAAGGAACTCTGGGCCCAGAAATGTTGAAAAGAAATAAGGACTTTCTTCTAGAGATGCCAAGGATAGATGCCAAGGATAGAACTTTTAACCTCAGAAACGGGGAGAATAAATTCCTGCTTGTTAAAGTTATCAATTTGTAATATTTCTGTTATAGCAGTATTAAATAATTAATGCTATTTTATAAATGCAGAAATTCATGCTTAGAACATTTTATGATTTCCCTAAGATGACAATATTTCATAAGTGACAAAGCAGAAACTTGAGCCTTCTGATCTGTTCACCTTTCAACAACACAAAAATCATCCTATTTGTGCAACCAAAAGCATTTTTTAATCAAAAGAATGAATTTACCACCACGATTGTCCTCAGAAATGCCCGCAAAATTAATAGGTTGCTACTTTATCCTCAGAGAAATTAACTACAATGTTTGCTTAAATTAAACTTAGTGCATCACTAAGAACTGATTTCAATAAAGAACTGGCTTCCAGCAAACATTGGGAGTCATTACTAGCAATTCATTAAAAATTCTCTCATCTTCCAATGTTAACCTTGTCCTTGTTAGGTGCCTCAGAAACTGTCCTGACCTTTACTAACACCATGTACAGCAGAACATAACACCACTCAGTCCTGGGCCACCCTCATGATTGATCCTATGTTTGCGCTCATGGCAGTGGCCATTGTGTCAATTCATCTCAAGCATTTACCACTGCTTGCCCCCCCCCACCTCCACTCCCAAGCATAATGTCCTTCTCAGAAATAGGTCTCTACTGATAACATCCAAATTACGTTAGTCAACATCTCACCACCTTTGCCTCTAGGGAGCATTTGGGCTGTACTTCTTCCAAGACATATGCTTATTCATTTGGCATTCCATACTACTTTTGATTTTCTTCACCAACACCATAATTCAAATATATCCTATTTTCTGCTGTCATCCTTATCAAATATCCAACTTTCATATGAATAATAGGCAATTTAAGATACTATGCCTTGGTAGACCAGAGGATGTACACTGGTACAGATAGAAACTGGAAACACAGGAAATCCAGGACCAATGGTGAGAGAGTGGAAATACCTGGAGGCTGGAGGGAAGGTGGGGTAGAAAGGGGCAACCAATTACAAGGATTTACGTATAAACTCCTCCCTGGGAGATGGACAACAGAAAATTGGGTGGAGGGAGACGTCAGACAGCGTAAAAGATATGACAAAATAATAATTTATAAATAATTAAGGGTTCATGAGGGAGGGGATTGCAGGGATGGAGGGAGAAAACCAGGAGCTGATACAAAGGGCTCAAGTAGAAAGACAACATTTTGTGAATGATGATGGCAACAAATGTACAAATGTGCTTGACACAATGGATGGATGGATGGATTGTGATAAGAATTATATGAGCCCCCAATAAAATTATTAAAAATGAAAGAAAATACTATGCCTTGGGTCAGGCATAACTTAGTCCTCAAAATAACACTCCTGCTTTTCAACACTTTAAAGATTTACCCAATGAATGCATCATTTGATCTCTTTGCTGCTTCCATGAGCATTGATTGCTGATCCAAGCAAGATGAAATCCTTGACCACATCACTCTTTTGTCTGTTTATCATGTTACCTATTTGTCCAGTCGTTGGGGTTTTGCTTTGTTTACATTGAGTTGTAATCCATGCTGAAAGCTGCAATGCTTGATCTCCATCAGTAAGTGCTTCAAATCCTCCTCACTTTCAGCAAGCAAGATTGTGACATCTGCAGATTGCAGGTTGCTAATAAGCTTTCCTCTAACCCTGATGCCAAATTCTTTTTCATATAACACAGCTTCTCTGTTTATTTAATAAACATACAGATTGAATAAGTGTGGTGAGAGGATATAGTCCTTATGCACACATTTCCATTATTTTCAATTATGTTTACACAATTGCCTCTTGTTCTGTGTACAAGTTCCACACGAGCAACCCCATGTGTTCTAGAACTGTTCTTCTCAAGGCTGTCCATAGTTTGTAAAGATACACATTGTGGAATGTCTCTGTATAGTAAATGAAACACATCCATTTTTCTGGTGTCTATTTTCAGTATAGGTTCATTGGAAATTAGCAATGATATCCCTATTCCATGCCCTCCTATGAATCTGACCTAAACCTCTGGCAGATCCTGTCAATGTACTGCTGAAACCTGCAACTGTTGTTGGAAGATCTTCAGCAAAATTTTACCTGCCTGTGATATCAGTGATATTCTACTATAACGTGAGTAATCTGTCGTATCACCTTTCTTTGAAATAAATTCAAAAATGGACCTTTTATGGTTAGTTATCCATGTAGCTGTCATCCAAATTCCCTGGCACTGTCAAGTAAGTGTTTCCAGTATTTCATCAGCTTGTTGAAATATTTCAATTTGTATTCTAGGAATTCCTTGTTTTTAGTTAATTTTTTTCATTGTAGTTTACTTCTTTCTGTAACATTTGTTCTTGCTTCTATGCTACTTCTTGTAATGGTTGAATGTCAACGAGTTCATTTTGGTACAATGACAGTGTATTCTTTCCATCTTCTTTTTTTTTTTTCAATTTATTGGGGCTCATACAATTCTTTTCACAGTTCATACATATACATACATCAATTGTATAAAGCACATCTGTACAGTCTTTGCCCTAATCATTTTTTTCTCTTTTCTTCTTTTACATTTTATTAGGGACTCAAACAACTCTTACCACAATCCATACATATACATACATCAATTGTATAAAGCACATCTGTACAGTCTTTGCCCTCATCATTTTTGTCTCTTTCCATCTTCTTTTGATGCTTCCTACATCATTCAATATTTTTCCATAAAATCTTTAAATATTAAACTCTAGACTTCAATTTCTTTCGATGTAAGATATGCTGAACGTGCCCTACCTTTTTGGTTCTCTAACTCTAGGTCCTTGGATATTTCATAACAACATTTTGGGTTCTTAAGCTGCTTTTTGAAATTTTCTGTTCAGTTCTTTAACTTAATCATATCTCCCATTTGTTTTAGCTACATTATAATCAAGAACAAGTTTCTAGTCTTTCTTGACATCCACTTTGACCTTTTATTTCTTCCCTGTTTTTTAGGTTTTATTTGCACATAATTTACATATACAATTTAGAAGTTCAATCACATCAAGAAGAGTTGTATGGTCTTCACAATAGTCAATTTTAAAACATTTTCTCAGTTCTTTTACTCACGATCGTTAGCTCCCCATCCCCCCACAATCTCCCTTCCCATACCTCTAAGGTATCCTTAATCCAACTACTGTCTCTACTGATTTACCTATCCTTGATTTCATACGCAGAAAAACATTTTTTTAATCTAACAAATAGCAAAGTAAAACAGATGCTGGCGTTTTGCTTTCTTGATGTGTGATGTTCTTGACGTCATCCCACAGCTCATCAGATCTTCTGTTGTTAGTGTTCAGTGCCTCAAATCTCTTCTTGAGATGTTCTCAAAATTAATTTCAGAGGGAGATCCTCAACGTTGTATTTCAGATATCGTGAATTTGTTTAATTTTATTGACCTTTCACCTGAACTTACAAATGAACAATTGATGATCTGGCCTGATTTTAGTTGCTGCTATTGAGTTTCTCCATTGTCTCATCCCACAAATATAGTCCATTTGATTTCTGAGTATACCATCTGGAGAAATCCACATGTATACTCAGCTTTGAGGTTGTTGAAAAAAGTATTTGGTGGTCTTGCAAAATTCAATCAGCTCCCTTTCTATCATCAAGGCCATATTTTACAATTATTGTTCATTACTCTGTTTCCAATTTTTGCATTTCAACCAGCATAAAAATCAATGCATCTTGATGGCATATTTAATCAATTTCAGACTGAAGACATTGGTAGAATTCTTCAATTTCTGCATTACTAGCTGTAGTGGTTGGTCCATAAATTTGAATCATTGTTTTATTCAATGGATTTCCTTGTATGCACACAGATATTTTCCTATCACAGACATGGTGACTTTGACACTATTCCTCTTGGTTGTGTCATTCCTGGCATAGGAAACAATGGAATTTTCTGGTTTAAAAAGGCCAATACCGGACATCTCCTTGCAGAAGGGCTGCGGGGAGGAGAGGAGCCATGCAGGGTGCAGTGTGGCAATGATGAAATATACAAGTTTCCTCTAGTTCTTGAATGCTTCCCCCCCACACACACTATGATGATCCCAATTCTACCTTACAAATCCGGCTGGACCGCAGGATGTACACTGGCACAGATAAGAACTGGAAACACAAGGAATCCAGGACAGATGAACACCTCAGGACCACTGGTGAGAGTGGCGATACCAGGAGGGTGGAGGGAAGGTGAGGGAGAAAGGGGGAACAGATTATAAGAATCTACATATAACCTCCTCCCTGGGGGACGGACAGCAGAGAAGTGGGTGAGGGGAGACATAGAATAAGATAGGACAAAATAATAATAATTTATAAATTATCAAGATTTCAGGGGGAGGTAGAAGCGGGGAGCGAGGGAGAAAATGAGGAGCTGATACCAAGGGCTCAAGTAGAAAGCAAATGTTTTGAGAATGATGATGGCAACATGTGTACAAATGTGCATGACACAATGGTTGGATGTATGGATATTGATAAGAGTTGGATGAGCCCCCAATAAAATGTTGTTTTTTTTAAGGCCAATGCTAGTCCGTTTCAGCTCATTGATGCCTAGAATGTATATTTTTCATGCGGTCCATTTCATTTTTTTCTGACATCCCAGTTTCCTAGAGTCATACTGCACACATTCCAAGTTTCAGTTATTAACTAATGTTTATAGCCATCTCTTTTCATTTTGTCAGCCCCATTAGCAAATGATACTTTTCTCCTGGAGGCTTTCTTGCATCCACATCATTACAGTCGACTCTACTTTGAGAAGGCAGTTCCTCCTCAGTCATACTTTGAGTGCCTTCTGATCGGAGGGGCCCATCTTCTGGCACTCAAACAATATTCTGCTTCTATCTATTAAGTTTTCAGTGACAGAAGACAATACTTCAATGCTATCCTTAGGGATTTCAGGGCTAATTCCTATGACTTGCATAGCCAGTTCCTTCTTAACAGTCTGTTCTTAGTCTGGAAGCTCTGCTGAAACTTGTTCACTTTGTGTGACCCTGCTGATATTCGAAATGCCAGTGGTATACCCCTCAGCATCACAGCCACACATAATCACCCACAGTACAACAAACTGATAAATACGTGGTGGATGCTACCATTAACTTCTATTTATGCGTCTACCCATCAAACAAACTTTGAGTGGACCCCTACTCTTCCAGGGTACTGTGCTCAATGCTGCAACTTCTACTTGAAGTTCAATGTGGAGCTTCTACTTGAGTAGAGAGAGCACAAAATTAGGGCATAGGAAATACGATTTCTAATTTGGCTCAGCTTCTAATTATCTATGTCACTTGGGAAAGGAATTATATATATTAAGACTCGTACAATTCTGTGACCACTGTACAATTCAAATGAGATGTGAATGAAAATACTTTGAAAACTGTAATCTCTTGGAAAATGTGAAGTTTGATAAGGAACTAAAATGCCATAAATTCACAAACTAATACAAATTGGATGAGCTGGAAAATCCACTTAATGAGGAATTTAAAGAACAGTGCTTTTTACAAAGTTGTATAACATTGCTGCCAGGTTCACGTAGTTATGATAACAGTGACTCAAACCTTGGCTGTACACACATATGCTCTAAGTTGTACAAGAAATATGCCATTTCTTTCTAGCATTTTCAAAGTAAGCATTCAATTGAATGGCTTCAGCAGCTGCTCTATTTTCTTTTGTCAAAGGTTTGTAACACGGTCCTAACAGATTTGCTTTAGGGAATTTTAGAGTATTTTGAAACAGAACTTTATCCACTTAAATAATATAGGAGGAAATAATTTTAGTTTAACGCATATCCTAACTTTTCTCAAACTTAACCCTTCGTCCTCAACCCCACTGTGGATGGCTTCATTCAGCGCACATCAACTTGAACTTGCATTATAGTATAGGTTTTGGAGTTACAATTTGATTTGCATCCTGGCTATCCAACTTATTAACCATGTGACTACTGATGAGATAGTTAACCTCTCAGCATCTCAATTTCCTCCTATAAAATGAGAGGATACTGATCATGTGACCCTAAGAAAGTTGTTGCATGCTTTAAATAAGAACATACAGTGAGACCTGAGAGAGAAGGAACTCAATGAGACCGCCTCGATTTGCTGCGTCTTGTAAGACTTCTTGTTTGCATTTTACCTTTGACAGGGCACAGTCTTAGTACTTTTCTACCATTCCTATTAGCGGAAAAGTATTTGAGTTTTCTTTTCTGACAAGTTTCCACCTTACATCTGTTCTAACTTTGTCAAGGTTTACATAAGCATAAAGTACAAAAGAATGAATGTGTATGCATCGAGTAAAAGCGTTTTAGATCTTGAGCTCCATGGAGATGTATACCACATAACAAAGAAGAAGAGATCCCACAACTGCTCTTTTGGAGCAGCTTGGAGAGAGCAACAGGGTTGCAAATGGACATGAGCTTCTTTACATAGAACACTTTATTCTATTGTAAAAATGGCCCAGATCAAAAATCAGCAGAGATTGTTGTTAGCTATTGTTGAGTCCGTTCTTCCACCTCTTAACAAAATGAAACCCTACCTTACCTGGCCCTGCACCCTACTCACGCTTGTTGCTTATGTTTAACTCCATTGCTGCAGCTGCAGTGTCGGTGCATCTCACTGATGGTCCTCCTCTTTTTCACTGACCAAACGTGATGCTCTTCAGGGACTGGTCCCTCCTGGTAATGTGCATATGAGACAGTTTTCTAATCTCAGCTCCGAGAAGATTTCCGGCTGTATTTACTCCAAACAAATTGGTTTGTTTTTCAAGCAGTCTAAGTTCTATTTCATCTTCTTGCAACACCATACAGCCACCAATCTATTTTGGGTTTTTGTGGTTTTTACTCATCGGCCAGCTTTCACATGCCTATGAGACTGGGGTTAGGTGCTCTTTAGTCTGTAAAGTGACTGCTTTGCGCTTTAGCACTTTAAAGCCAGAATAAATTTGGTGACAGTGAGTTTGGTTTTCTGGAGGATGGGGGGGTGTTGTTTTTTTTAATTGGGGGGGGGCGTTTTCAGTAGTTTTGTCCAATGCTGTACATTCCTTGATTTCTGCAGCTTCAATGAGTATTGATTATGGCTCTGAGCAAAGTGAAACCCTTGATAATTTCTCTTTTCTCCACTTATTTCGATAATGTTTATTGGTCTAGTTGTGATTATTTTTATTTTCTTAACACCGAGCTGTAGTCCATACTAAAGGCTGTAGTCCTTGTATTTGCATTTTGGTTCTTATGGGCTTGTTTTCATTTTCCTCAGATTCAAGCTGAAATTTCAAATGAATAATTAATATTCCATTCGACAGTAGGTCCCTGGCCTGATTTCCCAAGGTGTCTTTCCACAGATGCAGCTGATTTGACTCTTGGTCATCCATCTGTAGAGGGCTGTATGTATAGCTTCCATTTATGTTGTTGAGTAAGGGATTTACAATGCAGAAGTCTGTGATCTTGCAAATCTCCAGCCTTATTTCTATCACCAAAGCACAGTTTCCCAACTATGGATCCTTTCTTTTTTTTCCCCAACTTTTGCATTCCAATCACCAACAGTTTTCAAAGTATATTAATTGCATCAATTTCAGGATGCAGACACTGATAGACTTGTTTAATGTTTTCCTTGCTGGCTTTAGTGGTTGGTGTGCGTGCATAATCCTCATAGGAACTCTGCTTTCTTTGAAAAAGATGTTAAAAGGGATTGGAAACAAACAAAACCCAGACTTCTTGCTGTCAAGCGTTTCAACTCATGGCTTCTCTGCAACCCACCCCTGCTCCAGCCACTGACATTGACACACAAGCAGAGGCATGGTCACAAGGAGGACTTTGATAAGTAACTCACGGTTAAGTATTTTTTAAACCTTCACTTTTTGAACAGTTTCATCGATACATAATTGACATCTAATACAGTTCAGTTGTGTATCCCTATTTAAGAGAGCAGTGCAATCATCTTTATAATCAGTTTTAAAACAGTTTCTTCTTCCTTGTACCCCTTGCTTTTAACTCCCCCTTTCTCCCCCACCTGCCCTGCCATAACCCCAACAGAATATTCACCCAGGTATTGCCTCTATGGATTTATCTATACTGCATTTCATACAGATAAAAACATACAAAACCAAAAGAAAAAAATCAATAAAAATTACAAAATAAAGCGTAGGAAAACTTCAGCTGAAAAGATAACAGAAAATAATAAAAAGAACCACCCAGATTGTTTGATTCAATGATACGTGTTAAAATTAAAGACAGGAGGAGGTAAGGAATGATATTAGAGCCTAAATTCTGCACACCCAGTTTTCAGAAAGCAATAGATGACAGTGAAAACCCAGCATCCATTTGCAGAGCGCTCGCTAGGTTTAAGCCTCCAGCGAATCTGCTCTGACCACTGACCAGGGATGGAATATCTTTGCTATCAGACAGTGTCTTGGCAAGTGGACTAGCAGATGTAGGTAGGTTAAAATCCAAAGCCTTTTCATATGTTCTCCATTTTTGACTCATTTAAAATGTGTTATAGTTTTTATTATTTTCTTTAAAAATTAATAACATTTATTATGATTTACAACGTCTTCTGTACCGTAGTCCAAACTCCTGTGCTAGTTTCTTTTTCTGACAACATCACTTGTACTCACATGTCCAGTTACATTGAAGTGCTTCTTTTTCCAATCCAAGTTTCCCTTCTTTGCTGTTGTTGATGTGATTTCTTCTATCGATATTGCTCCTTATCTCCCATTATCTTCCAGTGTCTACAACTCCTATCCATCAGTCCTTTCCTCAAAAGAATGCTGTAATTCTTGATTACAGTGATAAATTGAATCAATAAGAAATGCTATATATAGGAATACTTTATTTAATAAAGTTAGCTCATGCTAATTTAATTTTTTAATTTGTTATTATTCTTTGAGTAAAAATTTACAGAGAAAATTAGTTTCTCATTCAACAATTTTTACATATTTTTGTTTCATGACATCAGTTGCAATACCTCTAATTTCTGAGTTTGGAAAGTTACTCAATATAATATAGTCTTGCATATTAAATGAGTAATTTTCAATTATCTGAGAAACTCAATGTTGTTTACCACTTGTTTGCTTGAGTATTTTAAATACATGTTAAATTAATATACCTTCCTTTCTTAAGCTTCGCAGATAAACTACAAGCACACACACACACAAAGAAATACACACACCCCTCTATAGCAGAGCTTCTTTATTTGTTCATTCAACCAACATAAAAATCATAACCACTCAGTTCCACATTTGTGGCTTCCAAAGGACCTCAGAGCGTTAACTCGCTTCTGGAACACTCCAGTTTGGAATGCCGCTCTTTCTTCCACTATTGGATTTCCATTCCAGCATTACATTACAGAGCTTCCCTAATGCCTGCCTATGGGGATGTGGGTAATGGTGCCATCTGACACTTATCATAATTTCATTCAAACTCATATTTCTTTTACTTTGTATTTCCTTTTGCCATTTTGGCTTCTAACTGCCAGCAGCAGGCTCAAATTTTACCAAAACGGGTGCATTCTGACTTAGGAAGAGAACATTGCTCAGTGCCATTCGTTTAATAGTACACATTACAGCTGAGGGAGGGTTCTGACCCAAGGCCAAGTCGCTGAATCCAGTGCATGGGAAGTTTCAGGACAAGACATCAGCCCCTGCAGAGATATGAAAATACTGGCTGAGCAGCAAAAGTGGGCGTGGAAGAGTCACAGCAAAACATATCACCCCAAATCAAGGCTGGGCCTGAAGTGTTTAGTTAGGATGAGTGGAGAGGGGAAAACAAGGGTCCCCTCAGTTTCCAGTTAAATGCTTTGTACCTGTTCTGCCTCCCAAAAGTCCTCTGTACATGTAATGCTAAGTAAGTTGGATGTGCTAATCAAAGAGACATCAAGAAATATGCTCCTGAAGAAGGCAGGTAATACATGCAAGATAACAGGAGCCAAGGGACAGATAAACGGTTTTAATTCACCAGAAGATGTTCTAAATAGGGCATAGAGACAGAGATGTCTATAGGAGGGAGACAGTAAGCCAGTCCTACGAGGAGGTGTAATTGAAGATGTAGAAGCAAGAATAACACAACCTGAGGTCAAAAGGGAAGGGTGTTGTACTATGACTTTTCAGGAGCTTTCAGACTTCCTGCTGTCAAAGAAGTTCAGGTGATTTTCAATGCTGGTGGAAATAGGCAAGAAAACAAGTCGGCAGAAAGAAAAAAACTGTCTTTGGCAGAACAGGTGTAGTCAGGAGGAGGAGTGTGACATGGGACCATAAAACATAAGCTTCTGGGAAATGGGGAAAATGGTGACAGACGACACTGCGGCCTTCTACACTTTTATCCATATTACATGCTCCACTCGTGTGTTTTCCACTCCAGCAGGTCTTCATAGTTCTGTACTGATGCTGGCTTCCAGATGCTTCCACAGACTGGCCCTATCCTTTCCGACCAAAGTCTCCAAACGTCCTCGCAATCAACATCACATCCCTTCCCAGAAATCTTTAGGTATTTTGAAAGTAGTCTGTTCTCAGAATTCTTGGGCTTCGAATGGTGTTTTCTAAGAGTAGGTTGGTCCAGGGCTCCCCTGCTTCAATGGAAAACTTCCATTTTGTCCATTAGCTAGATTTAGGTTCAGAATGCATTTTTTTAAATAGTGCCACTGCTAATAAAATTTTGAAAATGACCTTAAAACACACAATGTGGTGATAATTACTGGTAGAGACTGACCGTATATACTCGAATATAAGCCTGCCCGAGTATAAGCCGAGGTACCTAATTATTATCTGGGAAACCAGAAAAACTGATTGACTCGAGTATAAGTCTAGAGTGGAAAATGCAGAAGCTATTGGTGAGTTTCAATAATCAAAACAAATGAAAATAAATTTACTAAAAATTGAGACATCAGTGCAGTAATGTATTTAAATATTTATTTTAAATAAAAGGGCAACAAGTCATTTAATATTAGTTACCCAGCACAGTAAGTGGAAAATAGGTTCAACAAAAACAATAAGGTTTCAACAATGATACCTTAAGAGTACTATTCCCTGAGCTCAATCAGCAAGCAAGCTAAAATGTAAAGAGTTAAAATCCTTCAAAACTGAATTCCTCATCATCATCCGTATCCCCAGGCAGAGCTTCAGCTGGTGTGAGGTCATCATAGACGCTGTCAATGGAGCTTTGAATGAACAGCGGAGAAAGGGCAATCACCCGCAAGATAATGGGCGCTCGTCCCGTTACCTGGGGCGGAGGGGGGCAGCCAGATGTTACACCTCGCTGGGGTACCACTGACCCATGTATAAGCTGAACCCCAGTTTGTCAGCACATTTTTGTGCTGAAAAACTCGGATTGTACATGAGTATATACAATAATATAATTTTTTTAAAGCTGGTTGCTATTTGGTCAATTCTGACTTAGGGCGCCTCCGCAGGTATGGAGAACTTCATTCCATAGGGTTTCTAAGGCTGTGATGTTTTGGGACCATTTGCACTGCCTAGGGGGCTCCCAAATTTCAAAAAAATTGTGTGAATTTTTAAAGCGTTCTGTTCAAGTAGTGAGAATCCAATTGTCATTAGTAAACTCATGGGCATGATCCATCATGCCTCCCTGAAACAATCAAACCCTCCCTTCAAAAGAGGATCCAGGTACCAAGCAACAACAGAGGCCACCTATACTTCCTTAATTTGAAGGCAAAATCCTAAGGGCTCAGTCCGATCCATGCCTTCCAATGTGCCTCCCTCCCTCAATGTTTTCCAGCCACTAACTTCACTCTAGATCTGATGCTTCCTCACCTTGCCCTTTAGATTTGGAACTTGTTGATGACTTCCTGGTGACAACCTTGTCATTAGGTCCCATTCCGTCCATTTTTGTTTCCTCGTGACCTAAGATTAGGATGGTCAGGTAGAATTTGCTAAACTATATTCTTTATGGGAGCAGATTGCCAGGATCCTTCCTTAGGAGTCACTTAAAATTCAAACTCACCCACAGACATGGAGTCCTTTGGGACTCCCCTTAACCCACTAGGACACAGAACTGCCTCCTATGGGTTTCTGAGGCTGTAAACATGCACAGTAGCAGAAAGCCTCATCTCTCTCCCTCACATTCACTGGTAAGTTCCAAATGCTGACCTTGCAGCTCAAGTCGACCCTGTGGTACAGGCTAGAACTGTCCCTGTTGGGTTTCAAGACTAGATGCGTTGAAACTGCCAAACGTTTAGCTAGTAAGGGAGCACTTAATCTTTGGACCTCCAAGACTCCTTTCAATGGCCCTCAAATCAGCCAATGGCTTTCCACTGTATTGCACACCCCTCCTGGGAACTACTCAGAATGAGGAAGTTGACTAGCTGGTGAGCCTCTTCATTAAGAAGGTGGTTGTGATTAGGAAGGTCTTCCAGGGCCCTTCTCATCATATTCTATGGGCCCCCTGCTCCCCCTCCCAAGGGAGGAAAAAAACTCATGGCCATCCAGCAATTTCTGACTCCTAGCTAGTTATGCTATGCGACAGAATAGAACTGCTCCCACGGGGGTCTGCGGCTGTAATCTTTACATGAGCAGAATCCCTCATCTTTCTCCCGCAGAGTCGCCGCTGATGGGTTCAAATTGCTGAAGCTCCAGTAGTTCTCTATCTTTCAAAAGGGGCAATTCCCACTTTCCCCAGAGTTCCTTACAGTCCATCTGAGAACTTGGATGGACAGGTGTGCAAACTTTAAATCGCCAGGATTGTAAGCTGAAGCCATCCAAACACACAGTATATGTATATCTAAACACCTTTCAGGTATGTCCTTGACCCCACCCCTGCTTTAAAACACCACTGCATCACAATTTCTAAATACTTAGCTTTCCTAAATTTCGACAGACTAAAGTTTCTTTTTATCCATGCCTTTTCTGCATTATTTCTCAACGGAACTGTTACCAAAATACCAGCCCAACAAAGACCTAACTGTTACACTGAAACAAAATCTGTACGGAAGCCCAAGCCAGTGGCCACAAAGTCGATTTTAACTCATGGTAACACCTGTGCATTACAGTAGAATTGTGCTCCATAAGGTTTACAATCTCGATGATTGTTCATGAGTGGATTGGCAGGCCTTTCTTTCTAGGAAGTTTTTGGAAAATGGGAACAGTTAAATTCTGGTCCATAGCTACAGACTTAGGTGTTTGCACCATACTTAGGTTACAAATGTCTGACTTTCGAACAACTTGTATTTGTTTCTTAATGTTATATAAATTTGATCTCAATTTGAAATGATTGAACCAACTTCTACTTGCAACAAATTCTTCATCACAAATACGTTAACATAGAGTGCTTTAAAATCATTGAAAAGGGTTTGAACCTTTTCTTCCTCTAATACCCACTGTCACCAAGTCAATTCTGACTCATAGTGACACTATAGGGATGAGTCAAAATGTTCCATAGGGTTTCTGACACTGAATCTTTATAGAAGCAGACCATCTTATCTTTCTCCCTGTGAGAGGCTGGTGGATTTGATCAGTCAAACTTGTAGTTAGCAGCCCATTATTACACCACTGCACCACCACATGCCCTAAACACTGCCATCCATTAAGTGGATTCTGACTCTTAGTGACCCTAGAGGACAAAGTAGAATTGCTCCTTGAGGTGTCCAAACCATAAATCTTCATGGAAACATACAGCCCATCTTTTTTTCTGTCAAGTGAGTGGTGGGTTTCACCACAGGCCTTGTGATTAATGGCCCAAATTTGAGCCCTCTGGGCCACCAGGGCTCCTTCCTGTAATAAAGTGAAACAAAATAACAACCACTTCCATTATTCTAACTTACCTACAAATTCAACTTAAAGACACACTTGGTAACAGATCTTGTTCATTACCCAGGGACTGCCTGGAGTGTGAAATTCATCCTGTGTTTTTGTGTTTGTATGTGTACGTGTGTGCTTTTCAGAGGGGGTACCTTAAAAATTGATAGCAAACAGGAAAATATGTTTTATATGTCCCTTACTGCTTTCAAAATAAAATACTCATGTTTTAACTTTAGAAATTCCATTTTATTTGCTCATATGGCTATAAACATGGAGATCTAATTCAAGAAAAATAATCCGCTATAGATTGAGTTCATTACACTGAAATTCAATTAAAATATAAAGTATTTCCCTGATGCTACATTTTTGTGTAGCTATATTATTTATTTATGCATTTAGTTATACCCGACTTCATTCCACAAAGGTAGTTTATAGTAAGGACACATTCAGTAAGCTAGTCATAAATACAAACAGGGAACCTAGACCAGGGCAAATACACATTTCATGTACTTAGATTTTGGGTTACCCATGTATTGTCTATTATTGTTCATTACCCAGCGACTGCCTGGAGTGTGAAATTCACCTTATGTTTTTGTGTTTGTATGTGTATGTGTGTGCTTTTCAGGGGGGGCACCTCAAATATTGATAACAGGAAAAAAGATATTTTCTTATATGTTCCGTACTGCTTTCATAATAAGTTACTAATGTTTTAACTTTAGAAATTCCATTTCATTTGCTCATGTAGCTATACACATTAGATTATAATCTCCTTGAGGACAGGATTTAAGTATGTCTGACTCGCCACTATATACTTAGCCCCTGACATATAGTATGTGATTCATATATATTTCTTGAATTTATATATTTCTTGAATTTATGAACTTTAAAATAACCTAAGTAGACCATAAAGCAACATCTATTCACTGTAATTGAGGCTCAACTTTGGATATGAGATTTCTGGCTGCCAGAGAAAAAAGATACAGGTAAATTCTTGAGGAAAACGGTGCATACCAGGCTTTCAGGTGAAGTAGACCTTGCTGTAGAATTCAGTTCTTTTAAAAATTGCTCACATGGGGCTTAAAAGAGACATTGGGTGATAGAATGATATCATTAACAGCACTACTACAACAAATTCATAAAAAGTTTCCTTTTGCCTGCTTCTCATGCTAAATGAAGGGAATGCAAAAAGTTCAGGACAAAATCCCATTATCTTTTAAAAGAAGAGGTCCACATTAGAATGAAAGTTGGGAAGAAAAGGTGGCTTATTGGGTGACTCAGAAAATAACGATAGCTTGATATATAGACTTTCAGTGGTATGGTTTAATTCAATCATATACTTTAATATATCTTTAGCTCCTCTAGAGTGCCAATATAATGCCTCATGTATAGCATATGCTTACCACCAACTGAGTAATCATTTTCAATATCCACTTGCATAAGTAAACCCCACTCCCACTTCTTTCCCACCTGTATGCCTCTGCCTGGTTCCTGGTACTGCAAAGTCTTCTTTATCTTATCTCCATCTGTCAAAATCTAAGCTATCCTACACGATTAAACAGAAATACTATTTTCTCAAACACTTACAGATCTTCTCAAGCAGCTGTGATCCTTTGAAACCCTGGGGTATGGTTTGCATCCTCTCATCTGCATTTATTTTATTGTCCTTTGTGTAATAATCAGCTAGAATATTTGCCTTTGTGGCAGGGAACTTGTTTTCCAAAATCAAATCATGGCCTTCCAGTTGTTTGTAACTCAGTGACCCTATAGGGCAGAGCAGAACTGCCCCCTATGGCTTCCAAGGCTATAATTTTTATGAAAGCAGAGTGCCACATATTTCCCATGGAGCAGATAGTGAGTTCAAGTACATAGGACTGTCAATGGTCTTGTTTCACTAGGAAATCCAGCCTAATAGTCCAGATGCCACCAAGGCACCTTGATCCTTTCTGGTTGTTGTTAGGTCCCATCAAGACAGTTCTGGCCATAGCAATCCTACATACAAAGGAAAGAAATTCTCCCTGAGCCTGCACCATCCTCAAAATTGTTTGAGCCCATAGTGGGAGTCATTATGTCATTCCACTTTATCAAACATGATGTTCTGCTCCAGGGACTTGTCTCGCACCATCCTTACCTCTGGGTACTCTGGCTGTGCTTCCTCCATGGCAGATTGCTTTGTCCTTTTTAGTAGTCTGTGCTACTGTCAGTATTCTTCTCCAGCACCACAATTCAAACGCATAGATTCTTCTTCAGTCTTATTCAATGTCCAACTTTTATATGCATATGAGGAAATGTAAAATACCATGGCTTGGGTCAGGAAAACTTTAGTCCTCAAAGTCACATCTTTGCTTTTCAATACTCTAAAGAGGTCTTGTGCAGCACATTTAACTAATGCAACGTACCTTTTGGTCCCTTGACGACTGCTTCCGTGAGCGCTGGTTATAGATCCAAGTAAGACAACATCCTTGGCTATCTCAACCTTTTTCTCCATTTATCATGATGTTACCTATTGGTCCAGCTGAGAGGTTTTGGTCTTCTTGATATAGAGTTATACACCATAACTGCAATCTTTGATCTTCAGCAGCATGTACTTGAAGTCCTCCTCACTTTCAGCAAACAAGGTTGTGTCATCTTCGTATCACAGGTTGTAAATAAGCCTTCTTCTGATGCTGCTGCCACATTCTTCTTGATTTAATCCAGTTTATCTGATGATTTGCTCAGCATCCAGATTCAACAAGTACGGTCAGAGTATACTAACCTGACACACATTTTTCCTGTCTTAGTCAGACTTAAATTCTCCACAGTGTCCACCATCCTACACTAACTAGTTATTTACCACAGACATTTTGGAATAACAATGGATTGGTAATTGAGAGATGCAACTAAACCCATTCAGGTTATGGAAATAAGAATCATTCCATAAGGCATGAGGATAAAAAGATATTCTGAAAATAATAATGGTTGGCACATCAAGTGTCAACAAATAAGGACATTTATGAAGACAAGAGATCCTTTGTACAGGAAAAATTTCAGGGGTCTACCAAGGGCCTGAATTTTATCTCTGGAAACAATTTAATTTCCTTTTTCCATCATCAATTGCACTGTTCATCCAGGCTTTGGCCAGTTGCCTCACTGCAGGGTTTATGGCAATACAAGTAACATGTGCAGAAGGACAGCTACTCTCTGTCCTCCCACACTAATCTGGCACAGGCTTCGGTGGACCTAATGGCTAGAGGGACTGTTCTGTCCATACTTACTCTGAGGGTTTTGTAGATGTATGGTCTGGAATCTCACCATGGGAAGATTGTCTGCATATTATGAGTAGCAGTCTCAGTTCCTTGGCATGGAAGCCTCTGGACAGCATATGCTCAGTTTGAATGTTATTCTCATAACTGATAGCAAACATCAATATCTAATTGATGCAACTCAAACACATTACCCTGTCA
Organism: Tenrec ecaudatus; assembly: GCF_050624435.1. Lineage (NCBI taxonomy): Eukaryota > Metazoa > Chordata > Mammalia > Afrosoricida > Tenrecidae > Tenrec > Tenrec ecaudatus. The sequence goes on from NC_134548.1 coordinate 141,482,045, forward strand.
CCAGTGCCACTAGCTATCTTCCACGTAGGGTTTTATATATATATATATATATATATATATACATATATATATATGTATATATATATATATACTTTTTAAAAGTTTTTTAGACTAGTATCATATGACTGCTGTGTTTAATGAGTACTTTCAGAGTGCTACTTCTGGAAGTAGTGCTGAGGAAAAGAAAGGAGAAGGATTCCAAGGACCAAGGAAGCAAGCTATCTTTAAAAAATAAGTATTAGTTTCATTCAGATATATTTCACATATCATAAAATTTACTTTTTCAAAGTATACAGTGCATTGGTCTTAGTTATAGGCACAAGACGTGCAAATACTTCGAATATTTGGAACAATCCCAACTGCCTTTGGATGGATTTTTTTATCACAAATTGTGCTAGGAAAGAGAAATTCCAATATGAGCTTAGCCCCATGCCAGGAGACAACTGAAAATGTGAGGGATCACAAACAGTAACATATAAGAAAGCACCAACAAATGTAGCAACATATACAGAGTCCTGATTATGTCCCTTTTAATTTATATTAAAGTGATATTCCATCTTCCTTTATACCTGAAAAATGTAATTGTAGAGTACTGATACATTCAGATAGCTCAATGTGAGTAATTAGAAATACAAAGAAGATAAGCTGAATGTGGGTGCTAAATATAGTAGCTGAAAATTGGATTTGTGATAGGTACCACCCACAAGGTTTTATATTGATCAGAACAATAAAGATATATAGATGTAATCGTTTTCACTTTTTTTCTGGTAGTCATTCAAATTTAATACATGTACTATTTTTACTAATAAGCATCTTATTTTATTTCTATATAAGGAATTCTAGCTTTGACCGCCAGTTGAAAAACCCAGAGTGACTATGGTTGCTAAGGAACCAACAAATATAATTCTGGAAACTCTTATAACATAAGGGTGTAATTACACAAGGCTTTCAGAAAAGGGAAAAAAAAGACATCGAAAGATTACTTTTCCCTAAAATTAAAGTAGCTAATGTAACTTATTTCTATATGGGAAATCAATAAAATTAAGCATGAGAACAGCATGCTTTGAGCATCCTATTGTTCTCCCTACCTCCACAACGTCACAACTATTCTTTGAGATGAAATCATCTTGATTTGGCCCCCCCCTGTGCAAAATGTATTCTTCTCTTTCTACCTTCAGTAGTCTTTTCTTTCACACCACCCTCCAAAATTAGAAACCAGAAGCTCATCATAGTAGCTTATGAAATTTATTCCTAATAGATTCTCAAATTCATTATTAATATTTCATTATTGTGATAGTCTTAGGTGGATGGGGCTGCTTTTCTGGGATCATCAATCTCCTACATTTATGTGAAACATAATTCATAAACTTATGCAAAAGGTCTGCTCTTTCATTACAGTATAACCAGTGAACAATCTATCTGTGTATGCACATCTGACCTGGCAATTACTGGCTTATTTCTATGATGCACTGTGATGGAGTTATTAATTCCACTTCCTTAAGACTTTAATTCTTTTGCTCTGTGGGTCAGCTAGGGACAATGACAAAGATCCCATTAATAAAAATTATCAGTATCTCAGCAGGCATGTGGAAAACATCCCTTCAAAAGATGAGCGTTTGCTTCTGAAGAAAGGCAAAGGGAGATGCTTCCACTTCCAAGAAAACCCAATCTCTAACTTAGGAACCTCAACTCCACGGAAGCCAGGACTAGTTATAGAGCAAAAGCACCAGAATCCCACAGCAGCAGAGGCTCCCAGCTACAAATGCAGTGATTCGTGTGTCAAGAGCCTTCTGGCAAATTCTCCAACTGTGCCCTTTGCTTCATTCACAAGGGTCCTGTCTTTGTAGACTTTATCACTGTTAGTCTGCCGGTAAGTGAAAGAAAGGAAGTGCTCCAAAGGGCCAGATCTACACAAGCCAACACCCTCATCTCATCAGTGCTGAAACCACATTCATGCAGTGCTACATATCTTAGAAAAGCTCTTGTAATCACTCCTGCTTCAAGGAAACATGTGTTGACCTGGAAGTTGGAGGTGATGACATCACAGAATTATAAAACGTCAGTCTGGAAAAGAAAGCAGGGAAATGCATGTTGCTCAGCATACCATCTGAAGGCAGGCTGTGGACACCATTCTGCTCGAATTACACTCATCTTCTCTTATGTAACCTTGAACTGAAAAGATGAAGAGTATGGGAGATGAGGGTGGGATCTGTAGTCTTTTTTCCTTCTCCTTTTATATCTGATACCATTGTGGACCAGGTTCCTTTGGCTTTCTGACAGGCCTAGTAATGAGCCCCTACTGCTTTACCACACTCTGGCCCCATTAGGGCCTTACATACTTTGGGCATGTTGTAAGGAGAGTCCAGTCCCTGGAGAAGGACATCATGTGTGGTAAAGTAGAGGGGCAGCAAAGAAGGGGAAGTCCCTCAAGGAGATGAATCGACACCATGGAGCAACAATGGGCTCCAGCAAAGGAACCATTGTGGGGATGGCGCAAGACTGGTCAGTATTCTGTTTTGTTTGGCAAGGGATGGCTGTAGGTCAGCATGAACTCAATGGAACCTCACAACAACAGCAGGTTTCTAAACGTTCCATAGAAAATCAGGATCCCTCACAGCACAGTGATTAAAGTGCTCAGTTGTGAACCAGCAGATCCGTGACTTGAACTAACCAACCATTCTTCAAGATAAAGATGGTATCATTGGCTTCCATAAAGATTATAGCATTGGAAAACCTGTGGAAGAAAGGATTTAAAGCCTTGGAAATCCACCAGAAAAGTAAAGCTACTCTGTTCTATCAGATTGCTATGAGATAGGTTCAATTGGGTGGCTGTGAGTAACCTTATGGTGAGTAGTTTAAACCCACCCAGCAATACCACAGAGGAAAAACCAGTTTATCTGCTTATGATAACAGCAAAGAGAACCTTATAGAGCAAGGTTCACTAGATGTTGGTATCAATTCAATAGCAATAAGTTTGGTTTTTCTTTATAAACCAATGATCACTAAATATTGAGCAATTCCCTCCCTGGTTCCATGTGTAATTTTTTATTCAATTATAAGTACTTATTATAAACCAAGTCAAATTCATTGCTATGAGCTGACTCAGACTCACCCTATGTAGGATTTCAGAAATTGTAACTCTTTATGGAAGCAGAACACCTCAACTTTCTTCTGCAGAATGTAACTAATAGGTTTGAATGGCTGACCTGGTAGTTATCAGCCCAGGGCCTAACCGACTACACCGCCAGGGCTCCTTACAAGATTTATTAAAAACCAAAACAAACTCATTGCCATCCATTTGATGTTGGCCCATAGCAACCCTATAGGATGACAGATAACTGCCCCCAATAGGTTTCCAAGTCTGTGACTCTCTTTAAGCGCAGCAACAGCCTCATCTTTCTCTCCCAGTCAAGTGTTTATTAGACATCCGCTATTAGCAAGCACCATTCATGGCGCTGAGGATAGAACACAAAACAAAGCAAGCAGAGACCTCCAACTTTCACATAACTTAGGCTCTAATAAAGTGACTGAGATAATAGATGTATAATATGTCAGATATTGGTCCAGGTGATGTCTGGAAAATATATGGGGAAGCCAGATAGTAAATGCTAGAGTCAGGGGGGGGAGAGTTATAACTATCTTATAGTTTTCTTAAATGATTTTTACTCTCTTGCAAAATTTTGGGGCCGCCTTATGTATGTGGGGTTGTTTTTGCCTATATTCTCTTCAAAGGAAATTGAGCAGAATATAGAGCAGAGATAAAGACATTTATTCTGTCAAATCAATTCTAAATCCCTCTTTGTATGGTTTACAAGGACCTCCATAATCAGATAACAATCTACTTTTCAACATTTTGATCTCACCATGCAGACTGAACCCCAAGTCCACTTGGCTTTATAAGGCTTTAAATGAGCAGAATGACTCCTCTCTTTCCATAGGAGGTGCTGAACGGTTTGAATCACTGATGCTGTGTTAAACTGCCCAACACTTACTACAGTGTCACCAGGGCTCATTACTGCCCAGTGGGAAGACTAATGTTTTTTTACATCACCTTCTATGATAGGCCTTGGCAGCTTGGGCATAAAATTCTCTCTCCGTATTCCCAAATGCATTTCATCTGTGGTGATATCAATGAGGTGATGTGATCTATTAAAGACCCTTCAGATAAAAATTTGTCCATAAGGCTCTGGATGCTGGTGAGTCCTCCTTATGCCAGTAATAAAAGCAGGGTGATGGGTAAGACCTAACAGAGGCGGGAGGGGCTGGAAGAGCTATAGGTAACATGTCTGATAATTAACCAAACCTGTATGTGGGTCCTAGGAGAAAGACGGAGGTTTCTACTCCTATAAAGAGTTAGAGGCTCAGAAACACAGAGGCAGTTCTACCCTGTCCTATAGGGTCATGATGAGTCCACATTGACTCAATGGTAATGAGCTTGGCTTTTGGTTTAATATGTGCATTCATATAACTTGGGGTCAGCATGAATTGCTATCAGATTTATAGCACTGGTCTTGATAGTAGCACATTTTTTGAGACTAAAGGTGCCTAGAGAATGAGTTCAATAATGCATCTATTGTCTGGCAGCACCAATCTGCCTGACTCACAGTAGGCAGTCAAAAGATTTGTATGGACATTGCCAAATAAAAGGAACTCTTGTCAGCAGTTTGATCTATCAGTTTCTTATCCCGAGAAAGGTAATATTATCTTCTCCTGTAAAAGATTTAAAGTCTCAGGAAACCAAATGAGCATTATTACCCTGTCTTATAGGGTCACTATGAGTTAGAATTGACTTGATAGCAGTGGCTTTGATTAAACTTGGGTCTCTTCACATGAAACACAAACTTCTGTGCTAAAGAATCCTGTGTTGACAGTTCAGATGCAAGTGTGGAACATCAGAGAAGCCCAAGATGGAAATTAGATGCCCAGTCGGACCGAGTGGCCCGCCTCCCAAAGCTGTACATTACTGGCAAACCGTGTTGCTTCTGTGCCTCGATGCAAAGAAAACCGCAGCCACGCATGTACTCAGGAAAAACAAAACAAAACACCGAATAGTGCTTTTGGCTACCATACTGTGGAAACATCAGGACTATCACAGAAAGGAAAACTATGAGGGGACTTGCAAACGGTCCATAGGGGAAAAGGGGAATTTTAAAAGAATGGGATTTGTGCACAAAGATTTTGAAGCCACTACCCCATGCCTTCACAGCATATATCCCAAGTTGTCACTCCTCGAGATAAGTTCCCTTCACACCACACTTCATATTGACTCGACATACTCATGCATGTCACTCTAGGGTACAAACATTAAAGAGGAATAGCCCAAACACCTCACATTTCCTATTAGAATAAAACCTCAAGCAATGTGTTATGTTTTCAAACAGAATGGCTGTGACAAAAGACAATACTGATTTGCACCTTAGCCCATTTCTACAAGATTCTATGACATAAACAAAACATTCTTTCTTCTGTGCTACAAGTCTTAACTCCATGGTGTCTCTTACCAAAAAAAAAAAAAAGATGCCTCTATGTAAATAACAATGGTGGAGAAGACTTGAGCTCCCATTTCGAACGATGTATTGGTTTATGAGATAGTTTTTCTTATGGGTTTTGTGTAAGGGAAAACATGTGTAAAAGAATTAATTGTGTCCAAGATGACCTGGTGGAAAAAACTGGTAGCTACGTAATGAAAAGTCACCCTTTGGTCCGTCCAAGGTCACACTGTAAAACTCCTGGGTTTTCCTTTGCAAGGTCACACTGGGTTTTCCTGGCAGACCCCAATGGGCCTGGCTAGAGAAAGGCACTGATCCATAACTGGAAGGCAACAAAATCTAATCCAATGTTCTCATGTTCAACAACCACAAAAAAATGTGAGCGTATTAGGGAGGGGAGCAGAATGTGGATTGAACCCTACAGCTCCTGCTGTAAACGTGTTGTAATGAATCACAAACTATCCTGCCTTTCAGCAATACACTGCAAGGCAAACACCTTAACTTGCCTGTTTTTAGGTGTGTGCCTCTTTCTCGCAATTAACCATGAAAGTTTTATTATGGTCCACGGGACACCTAATCAATAGGGTGGGATGCTAGTTACAGTCTGCAACTGGTTCTGTGTGCCTGCATAATGCCTGAGATTTTGCTCCCAGCTGTTCAGTCTAATCCATTTATGGCTCACAGTCAGAAAAAAAAAACTTCTATTTACAGCTCATTCATCACTCTTAACATTTTCACAAATCCAGGCCAAATACTTTGATGGTGGGAAACAAACCCAGACCTTTCCACTTCTCTTTGCTATCTCAGCACATCAAACATCTTTCTTCTGCAAAAATGCTACCCAAACTGTGTTTTGTTCCTCTCCAAATTCACATCCAACTATTCTCACTGGACCCATGAGAGTACTTATTCTAGGAGAAATTTTAAAAGCAAATGTGTAATTCTAATTCCTCTTCTGCTTTACATGGAGCTAGAGGGTTCTGAAGCATTATCCTAGTTCTTTAAAAATAGGTAGGATCCAAGAGGGTAGAACAATCACTCGTGAATATTTTCATAATGATAATAGAAAGCTGAACATGATGGTGGTACAGTGGGATGATTCCCTCCTTCTATGCAGAAGAGCCACGTTTGATTCTGAGCAACGCAACTCATCAATAGACATCACCTATCAGCCATTGACAGGCTGGCTTATTGCTGTGATGTAGAAGAGGTTCCAGCAAGAGCTTTCAAATTAATGTAGACTAGAAAGAAAGACCTGGTGATCTACTTCCAAAAATCTACCAGAAATAATCCCTTGGGTCACATGGCCTGATCTATTGTGTATGGGGTTGCCATGAGTCTAACAGCAGGATATGTAGCAACATCAACAAAACAAAACCAGACTGGAAAATGAATTGAAGCCAAGAATGTGCCAATAGAATATCAACTCCAAAAACTAAAACCCAACTCACTGCCATTGAGTCAATACTGACTCATGGTGACCCTAGAGGATAGAGTAAAACTGCCACTGTGAGCTTCTGAGACTCTTTATGGGAATAGAAAGCCCCACCTTTCTCCTGTGGATCCACTGGAGGCTTGAACTGCTGACCTTGTAGATCACAGATCAAAAGCCTATGGCACCAAAGCTCAAAGTATCAACTAACTGCCCCACAAGTAGTTACCACAACTCTTTCGCATTTTACTTACACACACACACACACACACACACACACTCACATATATGCATTCAATTGTTTTTGAGATAGGGTACTGCCATATTCCCTTACCTATATGCCTCATTATGAAGTCATAGGAACATTTAGATCATGTGTTCAGGAAGCCAATAATATCACAGTTTGCTTAACTGGGAGAAACAAAATCTATGTCATAAGATGTCAATACCTTCCAGCTCAAGACCACCAGATTTATTGCTTCCTATCAATGAAGAACAGAACAATCAACTTGGGGACCGCTCAGTCAGACGGTATTAAAATCCATTACATTCATACGATCCCACCTTAAAGTGCCCTTAAAGGTCAGAGTAGAACTGCCCAGTGGGATTCCCAGGGCTAGAACATTTACAGAAGCAGATTGCCACAGTTTCCTCCAGCAGCTTGGCTAGCGGGTCAAAATTGCTGAGCTCACAGCCCGAGTCACCTGGGAATCTTGTTAAGAATGAACATTCAGGTTCAGTATATTTAGAGCAGAAATGCAAATTCTCAGAGGAGAACCAGATGGGACAAGCTGGTTCAAATCCTGTTCCGGAGAGAGATCGAGAAGCCTGGTTTTGTTCCGGGTCGAGTCCTATCAGGAAGCAGGAAGTTGGCTAGGATTGGGTGCCTCAAATTGGATGAAGAGGCAAGAGCACTATAGTACAACTATACTCTAGTGGGTGACGAACAGCAGACTCTCATGCATACCAGGATTGGGAGGTGTGTTTTCCTTTTATTTTTTTCCTGTTCTCAAACATGACTACACAGTGGCCATGCTCTTGACTTGCCCTCTCCTGGTCACAGATAAATTGTTCTCAGAACTTGATTGTGTTCAGCAGGACACCAAGGTCTAACACTGGTTGTCAGGCCAGCTCTAGATAGGCAACAGGCAGGTGCCATTTTTTATCTTTTTCACAGATTTTGTGGAGAGAAGAGAACTGTCTTGAACTCTAAGCAGTGTCAGATTTCCCAATAAGCAAGTGTGTTAGTCTGGGTAGACTAGAGAAGTAAAATTCATAGACACTCATATGTGTATAAGAATGAACTTTATATAAAGAGTAATTGTAAAAAAAAATTCCCAGCCTAGTCCAGATCAAGTCCTTAAGTCAGATCATTCCTGTTCAGACTCATGCAAGACATGCAATGACACCAAATGTGGAAAGATCACAGGCCAGTGGGGGGAAATGTTGTGGATCCAGAGGTGGTGGGAGCATCTCAGTGCTGACATGGGTCTCCACGTGGCTACTCCAGCCCCAGGGCTCTGGCTCCATCAGCATTGTTCCATGTGGCTCCAAATGAGGTCATCAAGCTGCGACCTGATTGACAGAATAAACTACCCCTTCACTCTTAATAGTCTAAAGTTGGCACCAGATCATATAACTACCACAGCAAGGAAACCGCGGGTTTACTTCTGCTTACTTACTTATTTACCAGTAGTGAACAAGTTCATAATTTTTCACCACATCTAAGATTCTGCTTCTTGGTTCTACTGGCTTTTGTCTTACTTCCAAGCCACAGCACCTTCTACAGGATCAAAGCCCTTTTTCAGTATTAGAATCCCTGAGAGGGGCAGAGTTCTCAGTAAGCAAAGTAAGAACAGACTTACTTGTTTGTTTACTCCTCTGCACCCAATGGTTTCATATGCTATGTGGTTAAAAAACAAACAAACCCAAAACACAATTCTGCCTCACCGCCTTTTTAAGGGTGACTACCGAAGGCAGTGGCTGATGGATCCTTAATGTTCATGAAGTCTCTTTGCTGTCACAGTTGTATATAGAAATCTAAAGGATTTTTAAATATCATTCGCACTTTTTCACTGCATGCTGAAGTTCCCAAAGGCAAAATTTGTACCGAGGCAGATAATCGAGAGAACGGACTGTACGGTCAAGCCTTTGAACTAGATTAGTTTCTTATAGCAACAATAATCATAGACTAATACAGAATTCAAATTTATCTAAGGAGTGAAAATGAGAGTAAAAAATCTTGCCTTTGGCACTACAGATTTATGAGTGTGTGTGTGTGTGTGTGTGTGTGTCTAGTACATGGAAGAACACTGTTTCACTTTTTAAAATGTTGAGTATTTCTATCCTTTCTGGAGATCATTAAAATGTGAATGATTTGAAAAAAAACATGAGATTGTTCATTAGAGATTACTCAGTAAGAACAAGTAAATCATTGCTTACCTTGCTTACCGAGCAACCCAACCCATGCTCATAAACAAATGCCAAAAAATAAATTATGCACCAAAATACCTAGTACCAAGAAGAACTTATGCTTTTTGGAAGAATCCTGGCCTATTTTGATCATCTTTAAGAAATTGAGACAGATGTTTCAAGTTACTATAAATTTAGTTTCTCTGAACAGGATCCTGGCTGCTAATGACAGATTCCATTTTCTTCATGTTATTTCTAAGCCAGAAAGTAAAATTATAAAGAATTTTTTAAATACATGTGTTTGTAAAAATCATAGATGAGGATCAAGAAAAGTGGGTCTCCACACAAATGTACTGTACTCCAAAGAATTCTGTACTTCGACAAATATTTGAAAAATATAAACACAAGCCATTAATAAGTCTATAGCAATGAGGAGGCTATGGATACCTACAATTAAGTATTCAGAGGAAAATAATAGGAAAAATTAAGAATTTCTACCCCAATACATCTATATCAGGAGACTTGTAGAGAGCCCTAGACCATTCTAAACACACACACACACACACACACACAAGAAAATTCACATCTTCCCTGGCATCATTCTTTGATTCAATAAATATTTATTGAGTACCTAACACACACAAGGGCAGACTCCACTTCCATCAGCATGACACAATAGATAATCTGAAAAGCTCTTCTCCTTCAAAACACCTGCATTGTGGATAAACTGAACAAATAAAAGTTTAAATGCATTGTTGAGATTCTGCAAAATAAAGGAAATGTCTAAGGGAATTGCGAGAGAGAGCTGAGACAAATGGTGAGAGAGAAATCCAGTGAAGAGAGAAAAAGAAGCAGAAAGAAGAGTCGTAATCAAAATTCAGGGCAGACTAGATAGCTATGCAGATACCATAAACCCGAATCTAGTGAATTATATATTCCCTAAATAATAGATATTGGGCTTTGGGTCACAGATAGCAATTTAGACACCTATCTAATACCCCTGCATACAATTGGAGTTCTGAAATAAGCCACACACTCAGTGAACATGTATAAAAACATCTGCCCCCAAATAAAGGAAGTCCAACAGAGAACTTACATCTTTGCTTCTATGACTCACAGTGATCCCAGGTGACAGAGATGAAGTGGCCCATAGGAGTTTGTAGGCTGTAATCTTTAGGGTGCACCTGGTTCACTTGAAAAAGATCAACCGTCTTTCCCTCCATCTGACCCTTCCCTCTGTGGTTTCAATTCCATATATGGCTGGTTTCCAGAATTCCTAAATAGTTGTTTCCAACTTCTCTTTCCATTGCAACTTTCCAATGGATGAATATTGTGTTTTGGTGACTGCATCTCCCACTAGAGCTTCCTACTCTGTCATTCTGTGTGATAATCTTTAAAGAAAAAAAAACCTTATCAGATTATTTGCTCAGCAGAAATACAGAATAGCATACAGACAGAATTAGTGAGAGGATATAACCTTGGCACACACCTTTCTTGATTTGAAAGCTTTAAATATCCCCGCATTCTGTTTCCGCAACAGCCTCTTCATCTATGTCCAGGTGCAACATGAGCAAAATGAACTGTTCTGGAATCCCCATTATTTCAGGGCTAACCATAGGAGGTTATGACCAACACAGTTGAATGCCTTGGCATAGTCAATAAAACACAAATAAACTCCTCTGGTGTTGCTCTGCTCCCCTTGCTGCTCTGTTGCACGCCCCCAACGTCTCACCTTGGTGTGGTGGTATCAGGGCAGGCACAATGCCCATCGTGTGTCTGCAGTGTTGCCCCTCGTGTTGCTATGGGTCAGTGAGGACGTCATTTCACGATGGGTCAGTGAGGACGTCACATCACGTGGTGGGCCAGTCCTATGGTCCTCTCTGTGCATTGGCTGCGCTGGGCAGAAATATTGTCCTTAGGACTTGGTGGGCCAGGATGTGCTTCACTCTTTTTGCCTCCCCCCTCATTTGCTCCTGTATGCTCTGATCAGACACATCCCTCTCCTTGAGCTGTAGCTTCAGTGCTGTCCTCTTAAATGAATTCGGTGGGGGGTGGACTGTCCACTTAGGTGGTAAAGGGGCCAGCCCCTCAGACCTCTCTACTGGTTCCCTGCTTCATGCCAGTGTGTTGCATTCTCGTCTTGGAGCACTGAGTTGAAGTCTGGTCCCTCTTTCCCTGTAGAGATATAAACAAAAGCCTCCTCTTGGGTGGGTTAGTGCCCTGTTGCCCCGGCTACCCATGTCTTTCTTTTCCCTCTCCTTTTTAGTTGGCTACCATATGTATCCCTGGGTTTAGCCTGGCCCCTGCCATGTTACCTGGACCTCACCCCAGGAATGTATATATACAGTAGCTTCTTCCCTATGCCCATGGGAAGAACTAGAGGAAATTATGCTAAGCAAAGTAAGCCAAGCACAAAAGGACAAAGACAACATGAGTCAGCTGAGATAAGTTCAAAAAATCCAAATCTCCATCAAAGATTACTGGATTAAAAAACTGTGGTACATACACTGCTTTTTAGGGTTGCATAACACTCCATTGTATGTATGTACCACAGTTTTTTAATCCAGTAATCTTTGATGGAAATTTGGGTTGTTTCCAACTCCTTGTGATTATGAAATGTGCCATGATGAACATTGTGGCACAGATGTCTGGCTGTGGTTTGTTTCTTGCCTCTTCTGGGTATATGCCCAGTAGGGGGATTGCTGGATCCTATGGTAGCTCAATCTCCATCTGTTCTAGATATCGCCAAATTGATTTCCATAGTGGCTGTACATACTTATAGGTCCACCAACAGTGGACAAGAGTTCCTCTCTCTCCACAGCACCCCCAACACTTGTTGCTTTCTGAGTTTTTGAATAAGGCTATCTTTGAGGGTGTTAGGTGGTAGCTCATAGTTGTTTTAATTTGCGTTTCTCTTATGGCTAGAGATGTGGGACATTTTCTCATATATTTATTGGTCATTTGGATTTCTGCCCTTGAGAAACTTCTGTTCAGGTTCTTTGCCCATCTCTGTGAACAATTGTGTTTTTTTTCTTGTTGTAAGTTAGCAGAGTATTTTAGAATTTAGTAATAAGGCCTTTATCTAATGTGTCACTGCTAAAGATGTTTTCCCATTCTGTGGTCTCTCTTACTATTCTCTTGGTGCATTATTTTAATGTATAGAAATGTTTTATCTTTAGTATATCCCACTTGTCAAGTTCTGCTTCCTCTGCATTTGTATGTTTCCCTATTTTTGATAGCCTATGTATTCCCTGAGTCAAAGTTCTCAGATTTGTTCCAATTCCCTCATTGATAGTCATAATAGTTTGGGGTTTTACCTCAAGGTCTGTGATCCACCTTGAGTGTATTCTTGTGCATGGAGTGAGGTAAGGGTCTTGCTTCATTTTTCAGCAGAACATATCCATTTGTTCCAGTACCATGTATTGAAGAGGGCATCTGCTTCCCATTCGATATGTTAGGGGCCCTTATCAAAGATCAGCTGTCTGTATGCTGATGATTTTATTTCTGGATTTTCAATCCTTTTCCACTGGTCTGAATACCTATCGTTATACCACTACCACACTGTTTTGACCACTGTGGCTGTATAGTAGGTGCTGAAGTCGGGTAAAAGAAGCCCTCCCATTTTGTCCTCCTTGAGGAGTTTTATGCTACTTCTGAGTTTCTCCCCTCTCCATATGAAGTTGGTCATCTGTTTTTCCAATTCTTTGAAGAAGGATGATGGTATTCGGATAGGGATTGGACTTATATAATGCCATGGGTAGAACTGACATCTTTATTTTATTGACTCTTCTGATCTACCAGCAAAGGATGTCCTTCCATTTCTTAAGGTTGCCCTTGGTTTCTTTTAATAGTGTTTTATAGTTTTCCTCGTAGAAAAAATTTTGTTTTTTTTCAGTCAGGTATATCCCTAGACATTTTAGTTTGTATTTTGCTATTGTGAAGGGTACCACCTTTTTGATCGACATTTCTGTGGCCTTGTCCGATGTGTATAGCAGTCCAATAGACTTCTGTTTGTTGATCTTGTAACCTGCCACTCTGCCATATTCCTCTATTGCTTCTAGTCTCCTCTCAGAGCAGACAATGCACAGAAAGGACCATAGGGCCAGCCGCACCATGAGACAGGGAAACCCTCACTAAACCATAGCACTACAGAGACAACGCTGGAGACACAGTGCAGGAATTGTGCCCAATAAGACCCTGTCACTCTGGGACAAAACACTAAGAGCACACAACAGAACAGCAAGGGGAGCAAAGTGATGAAGTCCCTGGGGAACACCAAAAATAGACTTTGGAGACAGAGTGTGGCATGCCATCAGACTCAACTGGAAAATACTCATAAAGGCCAACAAACAGACCTTGGACTATTTGTAGACTTTTCAACTTTTGTCAGTGGCTTTCTTTCTGTTATTTTGTTTTGGGGGGTTTTGTTGTTATTGGTTTGTTGGTTTTGACTTTCTTTGTTGTTTTGTTTGGTTTTATCTTTTTTGCATTTATTGTTTCTGCATGTCTATCTATATAAGATAGGTGGGATAACCAATTGGGAGACAAAAAAGGACGGGACTGATGGTTCTGATAGGTAATACAGGAGAAGGGGAGGTGGGAGAAAATGGGGGTGGGGGTGGGTCAAGGAACCAACCCAGGGACAAGGGAACAAGAAGTGAACTAAAATCAATGGAGAGAGGGCATAGGATGCCTAGTGGTGCTTAATCAAGGGCAATGTAGTAGCGAGGAATTACTAAACCTGAATGAAGAACAAACATGATGATGTGACAAGAGGGAAATAAAAGGGAAATAGAGGAAAGAATCAGGAAGCAAAGGACATTTATAGAGGTCTAAATACAGATATGCACATATATAAATATATTTTTATGTAATGACAGGGGAATTGATCTTTGTATTTATATCTATATGTTAAAAATTGTTTGCAGATGGATTTTGAGCCTCAATTTAAGCACTCCCTTAACACAGAACACTTTGCTCTAATAATCCGGTATTCTGTGATGCTCACCTTCCCGACATCATCGCTGAAGACTAAATGGGTGCATAAGCAAGTGTGGTGAAGAAAGCTGGTGGTGCCCTGCTATCAAAAGATATAGCATCTGGGGTCTTAAAGGCTTGGATATAAACAAGCGGCCATCTAGCTCAGAAACAACAAAGTCCACATGGAAGAAGCACACCAGCCTGTGTGGTCATTATATGTTGATGGAATCAGGTATCAGGCATCTAAGACTCAGAACAAAATCATACCCAGTATCCCAGTATGAACAGGGAGGGCGTGTGTGTTGAGTGGAGACCCCAAGAGCACCTGTAGACAATTGGACATCCCCTAATAGGAGGGTCACAAGGAAGAGAGGAGCCAGTGGCTGCAGTGTAGCACTGATGAAACACAAAACTTTCCTCTTGTTCTTTAATGTTTCCTTTCCTCCACTTTTATGACCTCAATTCTACCTTACCAATTGGATTAGACCAGAACATACACTGCTACAGACAAGAGCCTGCAACACAGGGAATCCAGGATAGATAATCCCCTAAAGGGCCAACCATGAGAATAGATATACCAGGAGGATAAGGGGAAGGTGGGGAGATAAAAGGGTAAATTAATCACAAGGATCTATATATAACCCCTTCCCAGGGGGACGAACAACAGAAAAGTGGGTGAAGGGCGACAGAGGACAATGTAAGACATGCAAATAATAATCTGTAACTTCTCAAGGGTTCATGAGGGAGGGAAAGTGGAGGAGAGAGGGAGGAAAATGAGGAGCTGACACCAAGGGCTCAAGTAGAAAGAAAATGCTGTGAAAATGATGATGGCACTGTGTGTACAAAAGTGCTTGACACAATGGACGAATGTATGGATTGTGTTAAGAGATGCAAGAGCCCCAATGAAAGCATTTAAGAAAAAAGAAAAGATGCAAGCTACCAAATAATACACAAATAAATAAATAACACAATGAGACTAATTTTTATGCAATTTCCTGAAGGAAATTATTTTCCAGCTTTTTTGACCTAAGGATTTACTCATAAAATTCATTCAAAAAGATTTTTGTTGTTGTTCCTATCTAGCAATAATAAAAATATAATATGATAATAGATTGTATGTATGTTTTAATATAAAATATATTTTGAATATGTTTCATTTATAATAATCTAATAATTAAAATCATAATTAATCTGCATTGTATGATACTAGCATAATAGAATCCTATAAATTTCCTAAATGAGATACTGCTTTTAATCTGGTGACTAAATGTTTATAGAAAGGAAACTTGAAATGTTGCTAAATGTTCTAGGATCAAAAATAGACAGCAACTGATATTTTTGAACTCTGGCATTTTGTGTTTTAAAAAGAATTGGTTTACTTTTATAATTTTGTTATTTTGTTTCTAAATGACAGCCTTAGACACAAGAGTTTGTCATTTCCTCACCAGCTATTATCCCTCAAATAATTGACTATGAATGTAGTCTTCATTCCTGTTAAAAGAAAAGGCCAAAGTGGATGTAATTAAGATTTTACTTCCTCTTTGTAACATTTACCTACCTTTCAAAAATCACTTAGCATAGGGAACAAGAATTTTGCTCATATAAAGGCAGCTAATGAATCAAGTAAAGAAACATCTTAAAGTGCATGTCATATTATTAGCTTTTCATTAGCATGTTAAAATTTAACTTTTGTTTTTGATGCTCCGTGCCTTTAAACTAACTGTTCTTTACAGGTATTATTTTATGTAAATACATGAATAAAGTCTTAAGAAATAATAAAGCTGAAAATGGCCATAATAATTTGGAAGTTTGCCTTGTTTTAGCTGAATCATTAAACAATTAAGAACTGTGACATAATGTGCTCATCAGATTGTTTCCTATCTCCATACAATATCTGCAAGCTACTTCTCAAATTGATCTATATTTTTGGCAAATGCCATAAGATGGTTTATTATTGTTGATAATTGGATATTGAAACAGATGCAAGTTTAACGAAACAGGTGTTTACCTGGGACGAGTTGAAAACTTGGGGATTTTAAAAAACAGTGATCAAGTCCTTGAGTGGCACAAACATAGTGGAATGTACCAGGTGACACTGTCAGAGGTGGTGACACAAAGTTTACTATCTAAAAATTTTGGTGCAATCTTTGAGGAGAAATGTATTATTTTTTACAAATTATCCCAGTTAAAACAACAAAAACATCTTTGTAAACCCAGATTACATATATCAATAGACACCCCAAAGGGTAAAACTCTATACTAATTTACAAATTAAACCTTCTAATCCCGCTCTGTCATTATTATGAAATTACAATGACACTTCAAATCACATGAGTTCATTTGCACATGGTATGTTTTCAATGATGCCAATGCTTCCCCCCCCGAAAATGTTTTTATTTAAAAATTTTAGCTATAATTAGCATATCATAAAATTCAATAGCTCAATCATATCAAGGAGGGCTGCAATCATTGCTACAATCAATTTTGCAAACTTTTCTTCCTTCTTGTATCCATTGATGTTGATTCCCCATTTCCCTCACCCTCCCCTCCTGTGTCCCCAGGGAGTCATCCATCCAGTTACTGTCCTAGCAATTCCCTAGACAAATAAACATACAAAACAGGGCGGGGGGGGGAACAAATAAGGACACACTAACAATGATCAAATAGCACAGGTAAAGACCTCAATCTAAGAGAAAAGAGAGATGGTTACAATTTAGAATAAATTCACATTGAGTAGAGAGATAAAATTGCAAAGTGTTACATTCCAGCCTAAGTATAGATGCTGAAATACACTTGACAATGCTTTTTGTGTGATATTAGGATTATTAATGTTGGTAGCATTTGTGCATTGGGGATTTGGGGCTACTATTACCATCCATGCTTTCTGCAAACCAGGGTTTTAGAATTTAGAAACTGGTTACACTCTCTTCTCCAGGTTTAGATCATATTATTTGTGATCCTTGGATCACATAGGCTGGTGTACTTCTTCCATGTGGACTTAGTTAAACCTTCAGTTACTTTAGGGCAAACCTTTAAGACCTCAGACACTATTTTTTTCATGAGAACCAGGCACCATCTGGTTTCTTCACCACACTGTGCTATGGCACCCAAGTTTGCAGTGATATTCTCATGTGGGCGAGTACCAGGCAGGGCCATGCTATAAGAACTTATTGTTCTTATATGAGGGCTATGATCAAGTGAAAGCTCAAGATCCATTCATACAACTATTGTTTCTTTATGTCCCTGGTTTCCCTTTGGAGACATCACTTTCATTTTATTGTAGTACATTAGAGATCTTCCCCATGAGACTTAATGCAACTCTATTGATAGAAACATTATTTTTGTCAATGGCAAAACACTGTTGAGCTAAGGGTTTTATACATATGTGGGACTTCTTATCAGATTCCAATACATGAATTGTTAACATGTATATCTTCAAAATGTGCGTGACTAGACACTAGGTACACATGAAACATGCCATGAGGGTTAGAAATATGTCAGCACTCTCAGTAACATTCATTTACAAGGGTGGAACCATAAAGGCAGAGAACGTGTGAGAAAAGCAAATATATGTTGGTACTGGGTCGCCATTCATTGGGTACCTTCAGAGCAATAGGTCTAAACCCATCAAAACTCCAAAGACCACCCATTCCTTAATCTTGGAATTTCAGATGATAGTTATCATCTGCTTCTTCTTCCACTAGTGTATTTCAGCTTAACATCCAAAGGATTATTTCAATCCTTGGTTGTGTTGTAGGTCAATTTAAGATAAAGTCCAGTTCGTTTAGTGGGGTTTCCAATTCAGGCCCTTCTGGTATGATCTATGAAGTGTGTTTTGTACCTCAGAAGGATAGAGTCTTATTTCCAAGTTGTCTATACCATGTTACCTGGGTTGCCAGGGGTTGGTTGGGAACTTTGTCAAATGTACCCAGTTAGAAACGTAACGCTGAGCACATTTTTCCATTGGGTTCTCCACAAACCATGTTAAGCATTTTCCCCAATGGCAGGGTTCCACCACTAAGCCCACTCACCTTCAGAACTGCAATCATTCCCTCTAATACAGACATGACCTCCCTCCTCTTGATCTGACCTCCCTGTAAAGTTGATTAATTATTCTTGTAGGCTTGATTTAATTCGGTGGGATTTTAAAACACTGCCATATGGAAGGAATTAGTTGATCCTCAGCTTTTTCCCCTGACATGGAAAACTGACCCCATCTCTAGTGAGAACACCTCTCTTTAGGTGATTTTAAGGTACTATAATGAGTGGGTAGTTTATATTTATACTTATACTTTTATACTTATATTTATTAAGAGTTGGCAGTAAGTACAGTGTCTCATTGCCTGGGAGACCAGAAAAGAAGATTGCACTTATCACCCCGAGCCTATCTTTGTCTTGGTTTTTATCCGTACAGTAGTGGACTTATAATATGTAACCTTTTGTGATTGACTAACTTTATTCAGCACAATGGTTTTAAGGTCCCTCCATGTATGAAAGCGCTTTGTGGCTTCATCAACATTTCAGAGATGCATAATATCCCATTATGTGGATGCTTGTTTATCCATTCTTCAATTGATGGGCATTTAGGCTGTTTCCAGCTTCTTGATATTGTGAACTGTGCTGCTAAGAACATGAGAAAGCATGTGTCTGTTCTTGTTCTTTCTCTTATTGCTTTGGGGTACATTCCCAGTAGAGAAATCAGGGGATGATATGATTTTTTCGATTCCTACTTGTTTCAGAAAGCACCATATAATTTCCCACTGTGGTAGTTACATATCTCATGTCAACCTGAGGATATTATGATAAAAGGTGGAGAGTCTAGTCTGTCAATCAGATCACAGCCTGATGCACCCTTGCAGGCGCGATCTTCTCTTGAGGATTCATGAAACTTCTTCCCTAAAGGAGGGACATACTCTCTCTCTCTCTCTCTCTGCTTTACATTCCTGTTGACCAGCCACATGGAGCCATGCTGATGGCAGCTGGAGCCCTGGAGATGCTAATGGCAGAGCCCTAGAGATGCTTCCACCACTACTGGACCCACAGGACTTTGCACTCACTGGCTTCCTACATTTTGGATCATTGGATGTAACTATGTGAGTCTAAGGAGTGATTTGTGGACAATTTTTAAATAGGTTAAATGTGAGATGAAACTATATTACATTTTAACCTAACTACATCTACCATAAACAATTTTACTATGTTCTCTGACAAATAACAAGGCTATTCACATCCCTCCAATATAGTCAGAGGGGATTCCCAGAAGGTCTTATCTATGTTTGGAGCCGTCAAATGGATTTGGAGCTTCCACCGTAACTAATAGTCTACTCCAAACCAGGTGTTTGCAATTTAAGCACTGCTACCATTTTCTCCTTCTGATTTGGATGACTTTATTTACAATCCTTAGATCATACAGGCTAATGTGCTTCTTCCATGTAGACTTTGTTGACATATCACTTAGATGAATGCACATTTGAAGACAAACCTCTTTGACCTAAGATATTATTCTTTCCTATAGTTGAGCACCATTTCATTTCTTTGCCAAAATTTGCTATAGCACCAATATCTTTAGTCATCTCTTCATAAAGGTGAGCATCAAGCAGGGCCATGTCATAAGAACTAATTTATCATAAATTAGAATTAAGTGTGAGGGCAAATCTATCTATATATCTATGGTTTAAATATGTCTTGGATTCACCTTGGAGACACCACTGCCATTTTATGTTTGAGAACATTATCAATAATGTAAAGTAATTCTATTGATCATGTCATTGATTTAGCTAAAGCTATAGAATTAAAATCACAAATGAGAAAATAAAATTATATAAGTATAGGCAGGGTAGGAACCACAATGAATGAATTTTGACTTGTACACATGAAACTCTTAGTCTGCTTTTGTGTTTCTAGTAGGCAGTATTTATATGGGTCTTGTTTTATAATCCAGAATGCTAAGTCTCTGTCTTTTGATTGGTACATTTAATCCATTGACATTCAGTGGTGTTAGTGATAGATGCGGATTTGTTTTCAATTTGTGGTATTTCTGTTTGGTACCTTTCTCTCTCTCTCTTTTTGGTCCATATGTATTTATTGGTGTCCTTGTTGTGTCCCTAATTTGTTGTTATTTTGGCTGTTGTTTTTTATTGTATTGTTTTCTGAGTGGTGTTGTCCTGTGTGATGCTCTATTCTATTTTCCGCAGCTTCCCTTAGGAGTCTCTTTTCCTTGAAGTTTAGCAATTAGACTATGATACGTTTCTATGTTTTTCTTCTGGGGGTCTATATTATTTGAGGTTCTCTCAGCATCTTGAATAGTTATTTTCTCCTCTTTTGTATAATTAGGGAAGGTTTTTCCCGTGAATTCCCATTATATTTTCTATGTAGATTTTTCATTTCTTCTTGATCCAGTAACCCAATGAGATGTAGGTTGTTTCTCTATATGATATCTCACATCATTTTCAGGCCTTCTTTTTATTTTTGTGGGTTGTTTCTCTCATTGGCTATCATCAAAGTGATTTTCTTCACTTTCACTGATGCGATTTTCCTTCTGTTCTGTTCTGCAGGTCTTCAACCGTGTTTCTTATTTCTGTTAACACATTGTTCATCGTTTGGGATTCCTTTGGGTGTGAGGTTTTTAGCTTCTCAATTTTGTCTGTTGTTTTAAGCGTCTGCCCCATGTCAATTGAAAGGGCCTAACCCTCAGTCTTTTTAATTCCCTATCTGATAAAACCAGGGCCTCTTTCTTCAGAATTTTTCATTGAACTTTGGTAATTTTTCATTGCTTGCTTTTGTATTTCTTGTTTTCTTTGGTAGAGTGCTATTGACTAATGTCTCGGGGGCATAGTGGTGCAGTTGTTATTAGTTTGTGTGCTGCTGTGTTGTATAGGGATAGCTGGCTCTTTTGAGTTACAGGAGAGAGGTCTTGTGGATGTCATAAACCGTACCATGAGAAGATGCAGAAAAGGTGAATGAGATAGATAGATAGATAGATAGATAGATAGATAGATAGATAGATAGATAGGAAAATGGGGTGGGGTGTATTAGGGTATAGTAATAGTAATAATAATAATTGGCCTCATAGATAACTTGAAAGATTGTAAAATATTGGGAAAGGGAGTTTTATGAGGCATAATAAGACTTAATTTGGAAGAGAAGTATACTTGAAGCAGAGAAGAGAAATAAAAAGGAAGGAGAGAGAGTAAGGAAAAACTAAGGCAAAGGAAACCAGAGAAGAAAAAGAAGGGGGGGGGAAGTCTGGGCCTTGTATTGGGTATTCTTAAAGAGTTCACTTGTGCAAGTGGATCAGTCCATCTTTTAGAAACATTTGTGCCTGCTTGAAAGCCAATTTGCTCCAGAGAAGTTGTATCAGTGCTGAAAAAGGAGAAAGGGTGGAGGAAGTCTAGAAGTTGGCCTAGTGGCAAAAGACTTTGCTTGGGCTATTAAGGAGACTCTAGCAGGCTTCTTAAGCAGTCTGCTACCCCCACAGTACTCCAACAGCACACTCAAGTGAGGGGCTTGGATGTGTGGTTTGGGGATGATACTGTTCTTGCTAGGGGAGGTGTTTTGCTTGAAGCAGCTAAGGTTGTTGATCAGTGCTAAGGACAGGAGATTCTGGTGAAGTCCAACTTGAAAGTAAAAAATCAGGTTGGGGTGGGTGCAGTTTGCCTGTTTCTGCCTGGAAGGCACACATAGTCCCCAGGGTGCTAGGGGTGAGTGAAGTGAGGCCTTGGGAAGCAAAGAGGGGTGTGAATTAGTTTACAATAAAGAAAAATAGAATGCAAAAGCTTAGAAGCAAAAAATATACCTGTGGATTAGATAGGAACCACCTCCTGGAAATGTCCGCTGTGGTTACGGAGTTCTGTTGCTATATATTGGAGCATGAACGTTGGTAGGTCTGTGTCCTCAGATACTTGGATTTGCTTGTCTTATGAGGGAGTCTGTAACAGCCTTTCCAAATAGCCCATTGTCCACACAGGGTTCCCATGGACTAGCAAAATCTGGTAGGGAGGGTTGGAGCTTGACTGTGCGTTTTAGGATGCCTCTTTCCCTGCTGGGGAAGGCATATTCTTGTAGTCATCAGGGCTTCCAGTCGGTGGTAGGCCTGGAGAGAGTGGTGCTTTTAAAAAACGAAAAGAAAAGAATCTGTTTAAGGTGGATGTGATCTTCCTGTGCCTGACTGGAAGACACAAATGGTTGCAGGGGGCTGTGGCCTCAAGGAAGCAAGGACTTGGGACCCAAAAAATGAATAGAGGTCAATTTATAATAAAATGAAGGTAAAAGCTAAGGAGAAAAGGATGTATTCCCTTGGTTTGGCTGAAGACTGCTACCTCCTTGGCTCAAAAACACATGGACCAGGTATAAGGTGAGGAGACCTGAGGGAAGGGGGGTAAATAAAAGCTGGAGATGTAATAAAATGGCAAAGTTTGTTACTTGATCTGTGACGAAATCTGTGCTAGGATTTCTACATAGGGGTTCCAGTAGCCAGGGAGGTGAGAGACCTGGCTGGGTGGGTTTGACTGGGGCTTGGGACCAGTTACTGCCAGAGGAGTAGAGCAAAGCACTCCAAAGCAGCACTAGATGCTGATGCGGGAGTGGGGGTAGGGGTAGCGTTAGGAAGTCTCAGTGTGTGTGGCTGAACTCGGACTTTCCCCACAAAGAAAAAGAAAGGAAAAACAAATAAGCAAACAACAACAAGACTTGGTGTCTTAGATTTCATGTCAGGGAATTCAAGAAGCAGGGACCCTTTCCTGTTGGATCCTCTCTTGGGTTCCCCACTGCCAATGTTGTCAGCTACCATGAACTTGGTCTACTTTTCTGGTGTTCTAGATACAATATTGTGGTAATTAGTATTGTGGATCTTATATCAATGACTTTTATGAAAATTCACTTGCAATGAAAGAAAAAGGAGGGAAAAATTTAAAGACTTCCACTCAGTAACTAATAATGTTGTAAATAATAATACTGTAATCCCATGTAGAAAGATTTTATAGAACAATTTTTGTTAGTATTCATATAATCTATGAAGTATTACACTTAAGCAAGTTACAATGATTTTACATATTTTCTTAATATTCCTAAGGATTCTGTATGGTCTGGTTCTGGGAGTACGTTCATGGCTGCCAGGGTGGGAATCACTGTGATTGACCACACTGGATGGCACTAGCTCTGGTGACACCACTGGCAATCAGCAAACAGCTAAACATTCAACTATTAGCTGAAAGGTTAGGGGTGCACACTAACCCAGAAGTACCACATAAGAAAGTCCTCACTATCTGCTTCCTAAAAGTTACAGCCTTGAAAACCCTCCTTTCCACACATGGTATTGCCTTGAAATGACAAGGATTCATCAGCAACTAACAACAAGTACAGAATGGAGATCTCTAGGTGTTTACAGTTCAAGTGCTCGGCAGTTAATTAAAAGATTGGAGGGATGCATTGGAAGCAAGGCCTGGTCATCGATTTCCAAAACTGAAGTCATTGACATTCCAATAGACCACAACTCTATGCTGGAACATAGAGGAGGATGGTGTGAGTGAAAACTGCCAGGTAGTCTAGTATACCTGGTTTAGATCCAAATTTAAATATATTAATTTTCTTGTTCTTTAATTTAATTTTCACTTTAAGAAAACATCACAGATATGTAGGCATGAATATTGAAATGAAAGAAAGAAATGATAAAGAAGCCAAAGCCCAAAAGGAACATAAAGACAAATTACAATGTAAGCTTGTGGAGGATAAATGGACACGATGTGGTCATGATGCACTGCAATAAATATTCAGCAAGCAAGAGTGGTGTCCCTTTCAAAATGGAAAGATGGGGATGCCAGACACACAACTGAATGAAGCTATTCAAAACGCTACTTTATGAGTCAGCTTAGTAAAGATGATACTTTAGTTCCATTCTATAAGCATCCCAAGAAGCATTTTTCCTTCCTATTTTTTAATGTCCAAGTGGCATCTATTGCTTACTCAGACACATTATTCATAGAGCTTGCTTTCAAATGACTTTTATTTCTTTGGAAAATTTAAATCTATCCGGAAAGAAGGCAGCTTTGTCACAAAAGAGGAGATTGCAGGATTCGGCCACAATGTCAGAAGGTAATTCCCAGGTGCAGTTTTCAGCAACGAGGTGAGCTTTGGCTGCCTCATTAGAACAAGAATTATTACTGCTAGGGATCCATGTAAAAGATAATAGCATTGAATTGGTTGGAGCAACTTGAATATGGGTGTAAAATAAATCAAACTCTTTAATCATTTATAATCATATCTCATATAAGGTAGATCTATCTATCACCTTTACATGGGCACACCTTGTTATATTCTAAATATATGCATGCTTTGGCTAGGCAAGGAATCCTGCCTTATGTACATTTGAAACTTGTCTTTACAACTTCTGCCATGTTCGGCTTCTTTAACTAAAGCTATATTTCTAAGAAGATTAAAAACAGGAACAACTGTGTGTAATGGAAAATGTGTTCAGTATGAGATATGAAAGCAGTCTTCCACGGTACAGTACCCAGAATGCAAAATGCACTGATTCGAACTCACAGTCACCCCACAGGGCAGAACAGAACTGCCCCATTGGGTTTCCAAAGCTGCAAAGCCTCATTCTTCTTTCCCAGAGCCACTGGTAAGTTCGAACTGCAGAATGCTTTAATCATGGTTCCCACAGGGATCCATCCATTCAGGTTCAACAGTCGATCTCTAATTGTCTGAGGCAATAGAGGACAAAGGAGAATCAGGTATAAACAGAAGGAACAACCACCTCATTTGCTGGGAGAGCAGAACAATTGGATGGTGCTAGGCTGCCATTACTGAACATTTAGAGCAAAGTGTGTATAAAAGACTCAACCAAAAGGGGTAAAATACAGAACAGGTTTCCAAATTCTCATGAAATACAGATGCTCTGGACCCAGAGAATATTTTACAAGCCTTAAAACTAAATTATCCCCTGAAATCTTCTTAAGATGAAAGAATATTTTAGCTTAATGAATGTTCTTTTAATAAGTATCTCTTTGGGATCAATGAGACCTCTACAACTTGAATGATTACATAACAACCTTTGGGGGCAATGAGTTTATCTTAATAAGGAAGGAATATCATCAAAGTCATTGAAGTGTACATGTAGGAATGCTGGACTTGGTGTATGCATTGTGGTGTGTATTTTCAACAACAAATAAGTTTATTTTTTAAATCACCATATCAAAGAAAATATGTTGGCATAGAAATGTTTTAAATATACTGTTTTAAAATATAGTGCATTAAAAATCAAGTTACCAAATAATACGTAGACTGAAACTATTTTAAATATACAAAAGAGGTGAACATGAACATGACTATTCTGATGTTCTTCAATGCATTTGGTATGAGTTTGCTTTCCCATCACCTTCAAAGTTATACAAAGCCATGTGATATAACTGGGCAAGGTAAATATTCATGGAGCATTTCAAGGCCAGCACTCAATTTATCTTACGCCTCTTTTCCACCCTTCACAACCAGGAAGCATGCATTGAGATGGATCTTCTCCTATAGCCAGGTGCCTCAAATGTACAAGATCTTCATTCTGCCCTAGCACCCACAAAGTGGTGTGCTACCCAGATCCTTAATCCAACCTGGCTTTAGCCAGGGACTTCAGGGGGAAAAGACTGAAATTGAACTCTGTGTTTGTAGTCTCCATCAAAAAGATTTCTCCTGCCATTTGAAGTAAAACTATCTTCAGTGTTTGTAGAAAATGTACTGAGTGACCCAGGCCCAGCCCTTAACTTCACCACAATAATGACCATAGACAACAAACAAGAAAGTACATGGAATTAAATAAAACTTTGCTCTCCTTTTTCAAATGTATTGGGAATAATGGAGGGAAAACCTACTTATGCCGTGTAGCTCTTGATAAGAGTCTGATAAATATAGGTATGCATAGAAAATCAAATATATTTTGCTTGCAAATCTGGGCCAGGTTTTAGATTGTCCTATTCTTAAGAATGTACTAAATACCAAGTTATTGTGTGAAAAAAGAGAGATTGTATTTGTTGCTGGAAAACAAAGAACACATTTTCCTGGAATAGTCTCAAGTAGAAACAAATCTCCCACTTCAAAACCAAGAATGTCCTTGAGCCAGAAAAACACACACACACACACACACAAAAGGCAAGAACACAAATAGAAACATGCACACCAATGTGAAATGTTGACCTTTGCACAACACACAAAATGTCCATCAACAGAAGAATGAACCAACAAACTGTGACATGCACATAAAATAGAATACTATGCAGCATGAAAAAGGAATTAAACTGGATCCATGTCACAACATAAATGAACTTTAGAAACTTTATGCTGGGTGAAATAGGTGAATCACAAAAGGATAAATATGAAATTATCTCTCTTATATGAAGTGAATATACAGAAACCAAAGGTTATTAGTGGTTATCAGTGGTCTAAGGACAGTGGAAAGGGGATGTTCTGTTTTAGGGGAATTTTACATCAATTTACATTTTGGTGGTGAAATATTTTGGAAAATTATTACTGATTACCATGTGTGGTAGTTACATAATTTCATATCAACATGATAAATAAGTGTAGGGTTGGAGTTTATCTAGCCTGTTAACCGGATTTCAGCCTGTTGATGCCTCCATGTTGGCATGACCTTCTAACTTCCTCTCTCTCTCTCTCTCTCTCTCTCTCTCTCTCTCTCTCTCTCTCTCTCTATCTCTATCTCTCTTTCTCTCTCTCTTCCTTCCTCTTCCTGTTGACAAGCCACTAGGAGACTTGCTGAGCCATGCAAGAGCTTCTCTCTCTCTGTTTCATTTCCCTGTTGTTGAGAAACATGGAGAGCTGAGGAGCCACATGGAAAACCCGCTCCAGTGCTGAGATGCTTCCACTGCCATTGGATCCACAAGATTTTTCATCCACCAGCCTGTGATGTTCT
Organism: Tenrec ecaudatus; assembly: GCF_050624435.1. Taxonomy (NCBI): domain Eukaryota; kingdom Metazoa; phylum Chordata; class Mammalia; order Afrosoricida; family Tenrecidae; genus Tenrec; species Tenrec ecaudatus. The sequence continues at coordinate 141,509,277 of NC_134548.1, forward strand.
TGCATTTGGCATCATTGCTTGTGACTGCGTGAGTCTGAAGAGGAATTTATGGACAAGTATCAGACTTATGGGCTAATATTGTACTTTTGAACTTGACCTGGATTGAGCTGAGATGTTTTCTTAATACACAATTACTCTTTTATATAAAACTCTTTCTTATATACATAGCAGTGTCTCTGGATTTGTTTCTCCAGTCATCCCAGTCTAACACACCATGGCACAGCATAAAAAATGCAAGCAATGTCACTGGAAATGAAATATTAATTAAATTAATTGTGTTTGTGACAGCTTTAATAGGTATATTTTAAATACACATACATACATGGAATCTGTTTGAACAATTGAAGCCTTCCTGGTAGTTCTCTAACCTGAAAGTTTGTGGGGAAAACCTAGAATCTATTTTGTTTATCTGTTTGTTTTTTAAAATTTATTGTGTTGGGAACATATAGAGCTAAGCATACAGCAATACAACAGTTTCTACATGCAAGATTTAGATACTGGTGATATTCTTTGGATTGTGCAACCATTCTCATCTACGTTTTCTGAATTATTCAACCCCATTAATATAAATTCACTTCCCATTGAAGTCTTACTTAATATATTGAGTTACTGTTGTCAATTTGATCCCATACTAAAAGACATAATATTCAGGATGCTGCCGTGGATACAGATGAAGGCCATCTCTTGCGTATGACGCAGTACTTGACACATTACAAAACAAAAAATAAAAACCAGCTCTCATCAAGTAAGTTCCAACTCATGGGAATTCTATGGATGTCAGAGTGCAAGTATGCGCTGACATACTTAAAAGCTTATTTTTCTAAAGTAGATGGTCAGGTATTTTTCCCTTTGGCTGGACTTGAACCTCCAACCTTTTGATTAACAGCAATGAGCATAACTGTTTGTACGGCTTAAGGACTCAATCTGAAACATTAGCTTAAACAATAAATAAAACCAAACCCACTACCATCAAGTGGGCTCCAACTCATAGTGACCTTATATATGATTTCTGAAATTCTAAGTATTTACAGACGCAGATAGCTTTATGTTTCTCCCACAGGCTGGTGGGTTTTAACCTCTGACCTTGCAGTTAGCAGCCCAACATGTGACCCATAGGACAACCTGACACATAGTCAGGTATTTAATACATGGTAGTTAATAAGCTACTTGACTCACAAAGAAGAAACTCAAGATTTCCTATCACCCAAGTTCAGTAAATGCTTGTCTGTCTGTCTGTTTTTCTTTCAACTAGCACACACACAACCCATAGCAAAGACAGAGAGAAGTCAATAAAGGAGGAAACCATAAATATGGCTAAGAACACATGTGAACAGAATAATGTACCCATCCTATTGAGACATAAATTCTGGTTTGAACTCTAACCTCACCTCATAAGGGATACCCACACTCTTTATAATGAAAAATCTGTGCTGTGCTTTGATTTGTCCCAGCAGAGAGGGAAGATAAAGATAATGAGAGGAAAGAAACATTATGAATGGAGAATCAGATGGGAGGAAGCATTATGTGTGTCCTCATACATAGATGGAAGAAGACCTAGTTGTCGTCCAATCGCTACTGTTTACTAAGTACAACATTTTGCAGAAGTCGTTTAACCTCCTTGAGCTTACATTTCTTTATCTGTAAACAAGTAAATGATAGTGTCTGCATATGCTTCTTTGTATTAGGATGAGAATCCAATGAGATAAAGAGTAGCAAAGTGGCTGCCCAAATATAAAGTGTGCTAAAAGTGCTTAATGCAATTATATTTCTCAGAGTTCCATAAACGTTGCTGACTAACTCATGATTTATAAGGCTATAAAAGATGTGAAGCAGACATTGATGGCTCAGGATATCGGACAGATATACTAACATCATGGGCAAAAGAGGACTTCATTAACCAGCTAGGTTGTGACCACCGTTACAACCAGATACCTTTTTATAACAACGCAACTCCCAATATCCACGGTCCACTGAGAAACCCCACACTCCAACAACTTGCAGTGTAAAACTTCAACTCGGTAAATGATATACCAGCACACAGCATCTCTACATTCTCTTTAAATTCAAGGACTGTAATCTGTATTTTTTAATCCTATCTGCTTTTACTGCAGGACATATAATATCAAAAGCTACAATAGCTTTCTATGAGCTGCCATTTACCTAGCATTGGTTATCCATGATAAATTGGGACCTGTTCCTAAACAAGATAGATCCCTATTCTCAATCCATATAATGAAAAGGTATCAGAGACAACACAGGGCACTGATTGTATCATGGAAGGGTCACCATTCCTCTTGAGGGTCACAATGAGCTGAGGCGGGGCAGTAAAATGCTTGAAGGATCCCATCAATGTTGATCCATTCACAGTCAGGAGGTAGTTGGCTCCACCGTTTGTTGTTTCTTGTTTTCCTACATTTTACCTTGGCATTTTGTTGATACCATCATGCCACTTTCTTACTTTGCAATTCCCCTTACCAGTTTCCTAAGCCATTATCTTTTTTATGAGAAACTCCTTCTCTTAGACGCTGGCCTGTAATCACCTTTCCATTTCTATGCCTCCTTTTTGACATGTGAAATGCCTACTATTAATTCACTCTTATTCATTTCTGCAGTTTCTCCTTTTGCCTTGGCTGCTCATTTTCTATGCCCCCTCCCATTTTCATTTATATGGGATTTCTGTTTCCCATTCACGAAATGTTGCCGTCATTTATTTCAGGGACCTCAGGAAGTCCTGGATCCTGACATTCATATGGCTCTGAGAAGTATATTCCTTCTTAAATATAAATTATTTTGAAAGTTTAGCAGAGACCTTCACCTGCTCCCGGTTAGTTAACTTCTTTGAAAGATATTGAAGTTTCAAAGAGCCTAATGCTACCTGACTATTTCGAAATCTGAGATACTAAATAATACAGGAAAGGGTTCAAGTTCAAGACTTAGACCAATTGTAAGTTTGAGTCAAGAAAGAGTTGTCTTGATCTATACATGCCAGAAATTACTGAATATTTTGTAATTAGATAAGGTTCCATTTTAGCCATACCATTATTATTACTGAGTATACTTAGATATGAGTCTCAGTTTCTAACTAAATGTTGCCAGTTTGAACCCATTGGCTTCATCAAGGGAGAAGGAGGTGACAGTCTGCTTCCATAAAGATTCATAGCCTTGGAATTCCATTATGGCAGTTCTACTCTGTCCTATTAGGTCACTATGAGTCGGAGTAAACTTGACTGCAGTGGGTTTTTGCATACTTAGATATGACCTTATTGCTCCCAAAATGACTCTTTCAATTAAAGAAGTATTCAACCACATACTTACCTCTAGATGCATCACAAAACAACTACAAAATGTATAACACAAAGTTTATAAGTCCTTGTGTTTATAAGACACAAAACCTTCTGTTTATTAGAGGAAGGAGGATGCTCAGGAGTATAGGGAGTTTCTGGAATGTAGGACCTCCTTTACTGTAACACCGGAAGAAATGGATGGTCGGCAGCCATCATTACTGCATCTTTTGATGAAAGATCCCCTAAAGGAATCCTAATCAGGAGAGTGAGAAGGGAGACCAGAATCTCACATTTCATGTACTCTTGACTTTCCAGAGTCATAAAAGTTGGATGGAACCCTGAAACCAAAAATATCCCCTGAATCAATCATAAAATCAAGCAATAGCTTAATTTACCAAGAGAAAAAGGTCTGTCGTGAGCATTATGCTTTTTTAAGAACAATCTATAAAGAATAAAATTGACAACAGCATCTCAAATGAGCAGGTAGGCACCTTGGTGGGCAGCGAGGTTATGTTAATAGGGGAGGAACAAATCAGAAAAGCAAGGTGCAAATGATTATTTAACATGAAGAGTACAATCATCAACACTAAATTAGAAACTATTTAGCTGTCTTAGGTTTTTCTTTGTATATTATTGTCCATAACAAAAATAAATAAAGGTATAAAAACCAAACGAAACACTGCCCTCCAGTCAATGCTGACTCACAGTGACCCCCTATGGTTTCTGAGACTGCGACCCTTTGAGGGAGTAGAAAGGCCAGTCTTTCTCACGCGGGACTGCTGGTGGTTTTGAACTGGTGAGTGTGCAGATCATAGGAAAAACAAGCCAAACAAAAAGAACCTCTCCCACTAAAATATTGTGTAGTTTGTCTTTATACATCTTTTATGGTATTCTCTGCTTTCAGCCGAGATCATTCCAACGTGCATTTCTGACAGCTCCCTGTAGATGTATTCCTGAACCATTTTGAACTATCTTCCAAAAATGTTACTTGAATGTGATATTATATGGTTTGATATATTTCATATTCTTTTGGGTCACCTTTCTTTGAAATTGCCACAGATATGGATCTCTTCCAGTAGGCTGAACAAATTTCTTGGCACACATAAATGAGCACTTCCTGCACTGTATCAGTTTGCTGAAACATTTCAATTGATATTACATGTATTTCTGCAGCTCCCCACCCCCAAGGCCTAAGTCCAGGTCTGCCTTGAATATCATCCATTTATGATTATATACTACTTTTAGAAGTGGCTCAGTGTAGATCAATTCTATTTGGTACATTGCCTTTATGTATTCCTTGAATCTACTTTTGATGATTACTGTGTCATTCAATATTTGCCCACAGAAAAATTCCATATTGTTCTTTTAGCTTGAGATATGTTAAGTGTGTTCTGCCCTTCTAGTTTTCTATCTCCATATCTTTTCAGGTTTCATCATAATACTTTAACTTCGTAAATCGCTGATCATTAGGTTTTTTGTCAACTTGGGTGGGCAAGAATTCTCCCATGTTATGATCTAACATAGTGTGTGTGGTCCACTCTATGGTGGAATCTTCTGTTAAGTAGCCAAGTAATTGTGGGAAGAAAAGGCCTCCTTAATGTGGTCATAGCCTAGATACAATTGAGGGAGGTTGCATTCCGACTGTGGTCTACTTTTAGTATTAATATATGTTCATGTTTAATATTAATATGTGGAGGATAGCTTATTTCTACTGCTGGACTGGGATCCGACAGCTGGTTCCGGGATCTCTTGTGATATCACCTATGATTTCAGGATTCATTCAGCTCAGCATTCACCAGCCTGTGGTCTTCCTGCTTTACCTCCCTACAGCTACCGGAGTCAGGAGAAACCTTCAGCTTACAACTGACTCACAGACTTGCACCACTTCTACAAGCCATTTCTTGATATAAATCATTCTATATAATATCTCACTCACTGATTTTGCTTCTCTAGAGCCCAGTCTAACACCACTGTCCTTTGAAATTTTCTGTTCAGCTCTTTTACTTTAGCTCTCTACAGTCAAGAGCAAGTTTCATAGTCTCTTCTGACATCTTTTGGTCTTTTGTCTTTCCTTCTTGTATTTTTAATAACCTCTTTCTATTTTTCAGATATGGAGTTTTGGATAGCTACTCCTCAACTTCTCTGGTCTCTAGTTAATAGTGTCTGAAACTTCAAATCTCTTCTTGAGATAATATCTAAGTTCAAGTGGGATATACACAATTTCATATTTTTGCTCTCATGGACATGTTTCAGTTTTTTCCAGTCTTAACATGAACTTGCATGCATTCAATTGATGACCTGTTCCACAGATAGTCCCTGACCTTACTATGGCTTCTAACATTGATCATCTCTGTGGTCTTTTATACCGATATGTATTTGATTCCTCTGTAATTTTTCTCTCCTGGAATACATGGATAGCCACTGTTTATATTATTTAAAAAAGATATTTGCAACCAATAAGCCCTTGGTCTTGAAAAATTCTCTCATATGATCTTCAGCATCATTTCTGTCATTAAGGCCATATTTTCCAATTATGGGTCTTTCCATTTTGATTCCAACTTTCACAGTAAAATTACCAGTAATTATCAAAATATTTTGATTAGATTTTTTATCAAATTCAGCTTACAGAAGTAATAAGAGTTCTTTAATTTCTTCAGCATTCACTCTAGTGGTTAATGGGTAAATTCAATGACTAATATGTCTTATAATAGCAAACAAAGAAGGGAATATTTTAGAGTGAAATAGAACACTATAAATAATTACACCAACTAAGTAGGTATAAAATCAGGACTGAAGCAAAGAAAATTACATATAAAGTCTCCTTATCCATGACCCCCAAATTCTCATCTTATCTATGTATCAAACCGAAATGCATGCACATGTACACTAGAAGCATTATGCCTAATAGGAAAAACCAGAAGTTGGTACTAACTCATAGAAGAGAATGTATATATAGTCAAACAGAACACCCTTCATCTACACGAACAACATGGATGAATCTCAAAAACATAATGCTGAACAAAATAAATTAGACAAAGAATACACATACTAGAGCATTCCATTTCTGTAGAGTCCAACAGAATAAACAATAGTATATAGTATAGGAATACAAACTTAAACCACAAGACTGTGGGGGGGGGGAGTAAGAAAGTACTTTGTAAAACTAGTAGGATTATGGTTGCCTGCCAGCTAAGCAAAAAGGAGTCCTAGTGACACAGTGGTTAAAGTACTCAGCTGCTAACCAAAAGGTGAGCAGTTTGAACCCGCCAGCTGCTCAATGGGAGAAAGAGGTAGCAATATGCTTCTCTAAAGATTCTCATCTTGTGCTCGCTTCGGCAGCACATATACTAAAATTGGAACGATACAGAGAAGATTAGCATGGCCCCTGCGCAAGGATGACATGCAAATTCGTGAAGCGTTCCATATTTTGAAAAAAAAAAAAGATTCTCATCTTGGCAGCACTATGAAGTGCTGTCCTGTAGGGTATATATCTATAGATAGCTATATAGATAGAATGGTGTGGTATATACCTATGGGGGTGTGCATATGTATATACGTGTGTGTATACATATATATGTGTGTGTGTGTGTCGACTTGACAGCAAAGGGGTGTTTTTGTCGGCTTTTTTGTGTGTGTTTGGAACGCATGAGGAGCAACGCCATGGTGACCCCGTGTATTGTAGTCTTTTATATCTTCATCTGGATTGTGTTTGAGATTGTTCACTTAGTAAAAATTTATGAGCTCTAGATTTTTATTTTTCCTGTCTTCTGTAAGTATATTATATTTCATAACAAAGAGTTTTAATAGAAACAGAAGACACCAGGAGAAACCAAGTAGTAATGTGCAAAAGGAGCCAGGTTTTGCTACTGGAATGCAGTTTTTAGGGTCAACAGTGGCTATATCTTAGCCTTACTTTTGCTTTGAAAAGCAATTGAAAATTGAAAATAATTTTCAAAACAAGAACCCCACTAGCAAGATGCAAAATATGAGGCTATGCTCAATTTTTCCCTGGGGTACTGGGATTTCCCCCTTCTAAGGTTGTTTACCCAACAAATACATGAAAGGAACTCATTTAGAGCATAAATCTGGAGCCCTGTGACCATGCTAGAATGAGACATGGGTGTGCTTTGTCCTTCTTTCTGGAGAAATAGTAACTGGCCTTAGTCCTTTTCCCTTGGGGTAATGCCAAGAAAGACAAGCTTTTTCTTACATATCTCCACCTCCATCAGCCCTAGACAAAGCTCTGAAAGGACTCCAACAGATAGTCCAATCAATCTGTCAGTTGCTAAGTAAATAGAACAGATTTGACCTAAGTCTTAATTTTATGGGTTTTCTCTGTTTTCAGTAGGAGGTACAATGTGCCAAATTCTTACTTCATTTTCACTCTAAGATTTAAACATGAACAACCATTCATCTAATTGTTGGACCACACTGTACAGAACCACTTAAAGCCCAGGAATATGTCACTTGAGCTAATGGCTTCCGCTGCCTATGAGGAAATGTTACTTGCATCTTGCTGACCACTTTGAATTGATGAAAGCAAAGAAGGGGCAAAAGAGAAAAGAAATCTCAAAGCTAATTCACCCCATCCTAAAAATGCAGAGAATCAGCATGTAGAATACTTTAGACACACATTTCATTATAGACTCTTCAAAACTTACTAGGTACCAGCTACTCATTAATAAGTAAATATGTGTTCTCTAGGGCAAGTCCAGAAAAGTTTTTTCTATAAAAGAAATCTTTGAGAAAATCAGTAAAGTCTGAATAAGAACTAAAAATTAAATAATATTACTGTTTCAATGCTTGTTTCCTGATTTTGTTCATGGCACTGCAGTTCTGTAAAACATCACCCTTAATTTTAGGAAATATACTGGTTTTAAGAATTACAGTATAAAAAAATTACTGTGAAAGAGTTCAGGAATATAAACTTATTATTGCTAGCTGACATTAAGTTGGGTTGGAAAAGAGGGAACAAATGTCATCCATACTGTCACTTGTGAAATAGTTGTGAAGTGATATGGGCAATCTTTGTACTTTTACAAATTTTATATGTCTTAAAGCATTTCGAAATTAAAAAAAGAGAAACCAAAACTTGAAATTAGTAAGCCAATAGTTGAAGGTCTAGGTGTAAGGAAACTATTTGACTCTGTAACAGAAGATACGTGTATAGGCTTGGACATTGGCATTAACAAGCTAGATACATAGGGGCTAACTACTTGCTTTTCGGAACCCAGTGATGGCATCTTTAACAAAACTTAATGTATTCCATGCTGTCTGTCTCCCAGTCAAATTCCAAAACATCATGACTGTGTTCCTCATATTTTACTCCATAATTAGTTCTTTCAAGGAAATGTGCCAAGACTGTAAACCTTTACAGGAGCAAACAGCTTCATCTTTCTGCTGTGAGCCAGAGGGTGGCTGGAACCTCAACACAGTATATCACCAGGGCTCTTTAATTAAAAAATAGCATTTATTAACAACTAAGAAATTAGTCACCTTTCTAAATAGTTTGCTTGCATAAACTTCTCTAGTCTCACTGTGTAGAAGAGGAATTGAGGGCACAAAAAGTGACAAAATATACCATAGGGGGCACAGTTGATAACTGGACATAAAGCAGACTCGTACTAGAGTTTAGTACATGTTTCCCTGTAATTATATACTTAGTAATGCAGGTTCTGTGCATCACCTAAGTCACTATCATATATTCTTGTTTAATTTATAAAAATATGGCGTTTTACAATGCAAAAATTCCTTTTAGCTCATAGGTCATACCAAAACATGTTTCATCCATGTTTTATGATTTATCGTAAATTATCTTGTCTCTTGAGGTAGGACTTATCAGTCACTAATGATGTAACTTAGAAGGGACCTTGGTAATCAAGATTTAATAAACCAACTCATTTTATAGATGAGACACTAAAATGGTAAGCACAGTGTTCCTTTGGTATCCCTTGAGGATTGGTTTTGGGGACCATCAGGGATACTAAAATACTCAGATGGTAAACCTCACATATAAAATGATATTTTATCAAATCCAACCAGACATTCTACATCATCCTTGCCATTGATTTTAGATTTCTTGTTGTTCCCTACCCCTTGGTTTATTGTCTCCCTTTTCCCTTTCCCCAACTTCCTCCTCTCCCATGTCCCTCCGGAACCATTGGCCCATTGTGTTCTCCTCAGGATTGTAAATAATCCTGCCTATCTTACATCTATAAACTTGGAAAAAAAAACCTATCACTAGCTCCAGGTCTGTCTGTTGACCCTTATGATGAGGTGCCAAGCCATGCCCCCTTAGTAAGAAGTCAGTTTTGGACTTGGTTGCTTTGCTCCCCTTGCTGCTTGGTTGTGTTTCCTTCATGTTTTGCACCATTTTTTTTGGGGGGGGGGAGGATCAGACCAGGCACAATTCCTGCACTGTGTCTCCAGTGCTCTCCTCCATAGTGCTATGGGTCAGTGAGAGGACAAACGTCAAGTCTCATGGTGGGGCTAGCCCTAAGGTCCTCTCTAAGCATTGGCTGCTCCAAGCAGAGGCTTGGTGGGCCAGGATGTGGTTTTCTTTTCCCCTCCCCCTCTCTCTCTCCCTCTCCCTCCCCTGATTAGTTTGCTCCCATGTGGTCTGGGCAGACCTTCCATTCTGTCTGGGTTTTATCTTCAGTGCTGTCCTCTGTAGTTCATTCTTCTGGAGAGGAGATTCCTTGGTGTGGTTTGATAAAGTGCAATGTTACCAGAGGAGTTACTTAAAGCGGATTGGAGGTCAAAGCTGATAGTGGGGTAGGAGGAAAGTAAAAGGAAATAGAGGAAAGAACTCGGAAGCAAAGTATATTTATAGATGTATAAATATATTTAAGTATATTGATATATAACAAAAGGGATATAGGTCTAAGTACATATAGTTATATATTAAACAGTAAGGTAGCAGACCAACATTGGGCCTCTACTCAAGACTGCCCTCAATGTAAGAACACTTTGTACTAATAACCTAGCATTCTGTATTGCTCACCTTCCCAACATGATTCCTGAAGACAAAATAGGTGCATAAGCGAATGTGGTTTAAAAAATACAAATAAAAAAGCAATGGTGCCTGGCTATTAAAAGATATACCATCTCGGGTCTTAAGGGCTTGAAGTTAAACAAGCAGCCATCTAGCTGGAATGCAACAAAGCCCACATGGAATAAGCACATCAGCCTGTGTGATCATGAGGTTTTGATGGGATTGGGTATCGGGCATCAGAAGACCCAAAACAAAGAATCATATTGATGTAAACAAGGTGGGTCAGAGTGGAGACCCAAAGCCCATCTGTAGACAATGGATATCACCTTACAGAAAGGTCACAAGGAAAGAATGAGACAGCCAGGATTCAGTATAGGACCTACAAAATACACAACATCACATCCCACTAGTTCTTTACTGCTGCCTTCCCGCAAAGAATATGACCCCCATTCTACCTTACAAATCTGGCTAGACCAGAGCATGTACACTGGTACAGATAAGCACTTTTGACACACGGAATCCAAGACAGAGAAAAAAACCTTAGGAAGAGAATTGGAAGTAGCAATGCCATGAGGGTAGGGGAAAGGTGAGGGGACATGGGGGAGAAATTGGAACCAATCACAATTGACATATAACCACCACCCCCTTCCCAAGGGGAATGAACAGCAGAAAGGTGAGTGAAGGGAGACAGCTGACTTTCTAGCATATGAAAATAATAATAATTTATAATTAATCAAGGGGTCCCAAGCTTGGGAGGGCGGGAGAGGGAGCTGATAACAAGGGCTCAAGTAGAATGAAAATGTTTTTTAAATGATGATAGCAACATGTGTACAAATGTGCTCAATACAATTGATGTATGAATTTTTATGAGGTGTAAGAGCCCTCAATAAAATGATTTATTTTTATGAAAGGCTCTTCCAAATTTAAAAAGTAACATAGAAGATATGACATATATGTTGAAATAAATATCTGCTCTTCATTACAATATTGGGGAAAATTACAAATAAAATGACATATAACCTACACACATACTCATATGTTTTAAATAATTTCTCAAAAAATTAAAATAATTGACTGCCATTATAGAGACCCTATAAGACAGGGTAGAACTACCCCTGTGAGTTTCTGACACTGTAGCTCTTTAATGGAGTAGAAAGCTCTGTCTTTCTCCCTTGAAACAGCTGGTGGTTTCAAACTGCCAACCTTGTGATCACAGCCCAATGCATAATCATTGCTCCTTAAATCAACTCTATATTACTTATAATCTAATGAAATGTAAATGCTGTGTGAATAGTACTTTATGCTTTCTCGTAGCTTTGGAGGTATTGTGTTGACTGCTTAATTGACACCCACCCCTCACCCCTTGCTTGGACCCATAAGCAAAGCTCATGAACACAACAATCAAAAGATGAGATGCATTGGGTAAATCTATTGCACATGACCTCTTTGAAGTATTGAAAACAATTATGTTACTTTGGGGACTAAGATGTACCTCACCCAAGCCAAGGTAATTTCAATTGCTTAATATGCATGTCTAATTTTTACATTGAATAAACAAGGCAGAAGAAAAATCAATGCGTTAGAATTATGGAATAGGAGAAGTATATTGAAAGTGCCATGGACTGCTAAAATGGCAAATAAATCTATCTTGAAGGAAGTACAGACAGAGAGTGACCCCTAGGGTTAAGGATGACAAATCCTTGTCTTGTACACATGTTGTCTTATGTACATGTTGTCAGGAAAGACCAGTCCCTGGGGAGCACATATTCATGGTAAAGTAGAGGGGAAGTGAAGGAGGGGAAGTCCTTCAAGGAAATGGATTGGTATCATGACTGCAATAACGGACTCAAGAATGGTGAGGATTCTGTTGTGCATACGGGAGCTATGGATGAGAATCTACACAATAGCAACATCCCCATAGTTGTTGGCTGAATCTGAGGCTATAAATCCAGAAGATCCAAGGACCAATTGTCATTAGTCTAAGGCTATATCGTTCACCAGGAGCCTTGACCCAACATGAAAACCTGGGTCTTCTGGGTCTTCATCCACGGCTCTTGGAATTACAGAGCACTAACTTTTAGTTGTACCCTATGGAAACTCAAAATATGCGATTTACTTACACTTGCACCTATGACCACTGGCAAAAAAAAATGCTGACTTTAAATCAAATTGGAAACAGGATGTATATAAAAGTTTTGAAAGATAGCAAACACGAAACAAATATGGGAATATTAACTCAATTCAATGCATTTGAGAGCTTCCTCTGTGTCCTGCATTGTAAAAGAACTAAGGGGCCTCAATTTTGAGAGAAAAGTCTTGTGAAAAACATGAATTTGTGAACAAAAACAAGAAACCAGAAAACAGAGGATCAATGAGAATTCTAGTTCTTCCAGGCATTTGCATGAGAAATAGAACTTCAGGCAGAGTTGAGGGAATGAGGTAAGTCCTCTGGGCAGTCTTCTGAATTGCAGTTACAAGGACTTGACTTCACCTTAACAACCCATCTTCATATTACTGTCATATTTTTATAGTCCTTATAAGCTATTAAAAGACCTTAATATTTAGTCTGTGGGACTGAAATCCAAAATAAGGGCGTTGATCTATTGAATGAAATAGGAAGAAGACAGACGGGTCTTAAGCTTTTGGACATGACTACAATAGAAGTGGGAGAATATAATATAAAAAAGAGAAAATTGAAGGCCCGGTTTAGTTTTGCTTCTGCCACTAATGAGATAGGAGATGACGATAGAATGACTCCTCCTCTGCACCTTAATTTCCTCATAAGAGCACAAAGAGCTTGTATTAACTGGTCTTCCTTGCAGACATAGCCTGTTACTTCAAGATAGATTTTGAAGCGTTGTTTTTTATGATGAGTGCTATGCCCTTCCTCTAGAATTTGCCATTTCTATCATACTGTATCATATAATTGTCTGACTTAAAATGAACAATACCAGTTTATTGAAATTATCTAATGCCTAGGATACCCAGTTTTATTTAATCTATTTCATTTTTTACAACTTCCAATTTTCATAGATTCATAGATTTTATATTCCATGTTGTTAATGGATGTTCATATCTCTTTCTTTTCATTATGAGTCATGCATATGAAGTTCCCAAAGGCTTTACTCTATCCATATCCTTAAGGTAGACTAGACATGGAAGAAGCAGTTCCTCTCCAGTCATATTTTGAGTCTCTTCCAATATGAAGGGCCCATCTTCGGTCACTTTTATCTGGCAATGTTATGCTGCTAATCCCTTAGAAGTGAACAACTTATTCCTTCTTACTAGTCTGTTATTAATTTGGAAGCTTGGTTAAAATCTGTTCAGTATGGATGACTCTGCTGGTATTGGTAATACTGGTGGCATTCTTTCAGTGGTAGGATTCAGCCAGTTCACACCAGTTTAGCAGAACTGACCGACACCTAATTATAAGTAGAGTTTGGTGAACCAGTTGTTACAATGGCACTTGTAATCAGGGTTCTCGCTAAGAGAGTGAACATTTACATTACAGCCACCCAATGTGGAAATCGAGAATTTACATTTCTTCCTCTTTTTTTTTTAACAATCATGTGCACAACAGCATAGTCTAAGCACCCATAGTAGTGAAAACTTAGGGCTATACTTGTAATATTTATCTATTCGTTTCATAAAATTTATACTTTTCATGAAATACTACATTTTATTCCCTTGCATTTGTTAATTAACTAAACAAATATGTAGTATAAAAAAAAGTGCCAAACAACCAGAGGATGACACGCTGTCATTCATTTCAGCTTTGTATTACACTCCAAATTCCCACAAGATATTATGCAATTCTTGAAAGTGTTCAAAGAGCTCAAAATATTATCAGAATAATTGCTGTCAGTTCAGCAGAAATGGAAACGGGTTTTTAAAAAAATGAATATACCAAATAAGACACCTACCTGCTTCTATATATCAAGCACAATGACTATTGTATAATTGGCCTACCTCTAAAGCAGAGCTTCTCAACCTGTGGGAAACGACCCCTATGGGGGTCGAACCATCCATTCCCAGGAGTCACCCAATTTATAACAGTAGCAAAATTACAGTTATGAAGTAGCAACAAAAATAATTTTATGGTTGGGGAGTCACCACAACATGAGGAACTGTCCTAAAGGGTCGCAGCATTTGGAAGGTTGAGAACCACTGCTCTAAATATATTCAACCTTACTCCTACAGTGGAAAGATGGTTAGGATAAATCACAAAACCAATGAGGACAAAAGCAAGAATATTTTGAGGATGCCAATCATGAAGCAAAATGAAAACTTCTTAAATAACAGTTTTATTGTGCTTGTCAAGTATTATATATGTTTTCGTTAGCATTTTAAAGCTTTGTCTTATAACGTAATCTAGTTTTGTGTACCCCTTTTATTGTTCTTATGGAAATATTAACTATATGAAATAATAAACTTTTTTGGGGCATGACAAAGTAACAGACAAGTGATGAAGGCTGTGTTAGACCGGGTTGACTAGAGAAACAAATCTAGAGACATTTATATGTGTGTAAGAGAGATTTATATCAAAGAGAAATTATATATTGAGAAAACATCCTAGTCCCGCCTATATCAAGTCCTGAAGTGTGGTATTAGCTCATATGTCCAATTCTAGTCTGAAAATTCCTCTTCAGACTCAGGTAGCACTTGCAATGATGCCAAATGCATGAAGATCACCGGCTAGTGGGTGAAAAGTCTTGCGGATTGAGTGGCAATGGAAGCATCTCAGCACTGGCACATGTCTCCACATGGCTCCTCAGCAGCAAGGTGAATCAGATGGAGAGAGAAAGTTCCCTTAATCCTCATGAGAAGGTCATGCCTACAAGGAGGCATCATCAGTCTTCGACCTGATTGACAGTCTAGACTCTACCTCATCACTCGTAATACCCTCAAGTTGGCATGAGATGATGTAACTACCATAAAGGCTTTGAGGACTACCTATAATTGCTATATATTCTTTCTTCTTTTCTAAAGTTTTTTTTAATGAGAAAAAACTTTCTTAGCTGCAGGCAATATGAAAAGATCAGATTTGACCTGTTGGACATACTTTATCAACTCCTAATCTATTCTAACCTTCATTTTATAGATAAAGAGACAGAGGTTCATTGATGTTAAGTAATTTGTCTATGGTCACAAAACTAGTGAATAACAGTGTCATGACCATTTGTCTCAAAACCAAAAATTCACTGCCATGGAGTCGATGTCAATTTATAGTGACCCTATAGAGGAGAGTAGAACTTTCTCCTGCAGAATGGGGACATTGTGGATAGCAGCCCAACGTGTAACTACTACTCCATCAGGGTTCCTTTGGGACTATTTACCAGGATTCTTAAAACCATGCCCAGTGCTCTTTGCTTCCTCCTGAAAAAGGAACTTATCTTTTTTCAAAAGCCCTTTAGGATAGTAGAATGAGTTGTTAGAAATTTTCTAAATTTATCTTCTCCCTTCTGTCATCCATAGTGGGATCTAAACTTATAATGCCTTCTAGTTATGTCAATACCTACCGAGGTCTGTTACTATGCTACCATATCTAAATCTGCCCCTTTCCAGACACTATTGTTTAAATCAAACTGCAATTCTCTACTCTTTACATTTGCCTTATCTGGCATCTCATAGCTTCAAGTCCTATTTTCTACAAGCTTCCCCTAACAAAAATGTGACAAGATTGAGAATGAAGGTGAAGTTGTTTCATTTCAGTGTGCTTCAGCTCTATAGTCATAATGGTCATTTTCATGTACTGACCTTACATTGCCACGCACTTCTAAATACCATGTCACTTTCCTCCAGAAAACTCTATCTAAACTGTGACATTGGCAAGAATATATAATATACCATGTACTGACAATAAACAACTCAATATTACCCCAAAAATACAACCAGAGTGTTACTAAGAATGGTGACAGCTAAACTTGCTTACTTTGGACACATCAGAAGAATTAATCACAAAAGAAGAACATCATGTTTGGTAAAATTGAGGGACATCTTCATTTACATATATTGATGCAAGTGTTACGATGGATTCAAATGTACCGATAATCATGAAGGACCAGACAATATTTAATTATGTTATACACTTTGCCAGATTGTTCAATAAGTAAGGTAAACCAGGACTTACTTGTGCTTACTAATCTGTGGTGAATAGTTTCACATGTTTATCACATCAAACTTGTTTATTAGAGGTGAGCAAGTAAGTATAAGTAGACTATTATTATTATTATTTTATGGGTAAGAAAACAAGAGGTTAGTGACTTCTCTAAAGTTACAGAGTTAGTAAATGGTGGAGCAAAGGTTTTAAACCAAACATGTCTGGTAATAAAACCTCTTAAAGCAGTAAAGTTTGTAGATTCACAACAACCAGTTCACAAAAAAGGCCAGAGGATATTTCACAAGGGAGAAGTTCTACAGAACCTCAGGGTACATGAGACCCACTTATAGTTTTCTTTCCTTAAGACAACATCAAGCCAAAACGTGACTTGAGCAGTTACTGCGTCACTCATGCCTCCAGTCTGGAGGTATCAATATGGCAGTACCGACAACACTGAATATTCCTGGCCTGACCTCAACTTGTGATAGATGGTGATGGCCTTTGGAAATACGAGTGCATTGGGCACCCAAATAATAGCCTATCCATCAATTAAAATAGAGGGAATCCAGCCAATGCAACATTTGGAAATTAAAGAAAACCACTGAGCAGGTGGTGAGAGGTACTTGATCATTCCCATCTAATGTTTAAATTTAATCATCTCCCCAGCTGGGCCACCCACAGAGGACTCAGTGGAGAGGGTCTTCTTGTTTGTGGAGGCACATAATGCCCTGTGGTACAGCTCTTCATCAAAGCAGTCACTACCAGGCATTTGTTACCCCAACCCCCTCAGGAGTTGCTCCTGAACAGCTGTTAGTGAGGAGCTCCTCCTAATAGATTTCTTGCATGTTTAAACACACATGTAATACCTAAAATTACAACTATCACTCTCACTTTATGAGTTTCACCGAGCTAGCAACTAGATAGCTCCAGACTATTCCCAGCTGTTGTAAATTGGCTCTGTAATCTTGGGCGTTACTACTTCCTCCAAGTCTCAGTTTTCCCTTTAAAAAGATGGGGGAGGGTCCAGGAAAAGGTTTTTGTCAGTGCTATTTAAAATCCTTCTTCAAGTTTCCCTATCATTGTACAGACTTACATTCTTCCTTTTTTCTAGAACTAAGATCTCGATGAATAAAATCCAAGCCTGACATTCAGACTTCTCAATGATTCACACTAACCTTTTCTTGCCCTATATCCTCTCTCTATCTTTATAAAAATACATTTTCTCTTCAGACCAGGCCACCTACTCTATTTCTTTAACATGCATGCTATGTTCATTCCAATGGCCATACCTTCTTTCAGACTTTTTCTCCAGCCTGAAATATCTGCTGTTATCCAAAGTTTGTGCCAACATTCAAGACTCATCTGAGTCTCATACCCTAAGAAATTTTGCATTGAGAAAAGTGAAAAATAACAAGAAAATGGTTATGTCACTCCTAGTGCCAAGTCTATTCAGAGCTCTATAGTTCCCTAATGAAGTGGCTATTGCAATTCAACACTCAATGTCTAAAGTATCAAGAGGTAAATCATAATCATGGATGGTAATCGTACAATCTCATAAAAAATCTATAGCCAAAATGATACATCTTTTAAAACATAGGTTGTCTTGACCTTAAAATACACTTGAATATAATAAAACAATGACCTTGAAATCCTCTTGAGTTTAATAAAACAATAAGAAAACTAGGTTGCCTGTGATAATAAAGAGTATTCTCATTGGATCACAGACCTCATTAAGTATTATCAGAGTCCAAAGGAGTCCTAGAGGCCATCAAATCAGCAGGTGATTATTTTGTAAATACTTTTATTGATGGAATCATACAGCTCTTATCATTTTTCCTTCCCTCCCACACTCTCCCTTCCTCATGAACCCTTGATGATTTATAAATTATTATTATTATTTATGTCTTAAACTGCCCGATGACTCCCTACACCCACTTTTTCTGTTGTCCGTTCCCCTGGGTGAGTGTTATATGTAGACCATTGTTATCAGTTTCCCCTTTCTCCCCCAACCTTTCCCTTACCTTCCTGGTCTAGCCGGACTTGTATGGTCGATTTGGGCTCATTATAGGAGGAGGGGGGGAGAGAAGAAGCATTAAAGATCTAGAAGAAAGGTGTAGGTTTCACCGCTGCTATAGAGCAAGCACCCTGACTGTTTCGTCTCTTCTTTGTGACCCTTCTATAAGGGGATATCCAATTGTCTAGAGTTGGGTTTTGGGTCTCCACTCTGCACTCCTCCTCATTCACATTGATACGATTTTTGTTCTGGGTCTTTGATGCCTGATACCTGATCTCATCAACCCCTCTTGATCACATATTGGTGTGCTTCTTCTATGTGGGCTTTTTTATTTCCCTGATAGATGTCCATTGTTTATCTTCAAGCCTTTAAGACCCCAGATGGTATATCTTTTAAAAGCCTGGCACTATCAGCTTTCTTCACCATATTTGCTATGCATCCATTTTGTCTTCAGCGATTCTGTTGGGAAGCTGAGCATCACAGAATGCCAGATTATTAGTACAATGTGTTCTTGCATTGAGTGAGTACTTGAGTAGAGACCCAAAGTCCATCTGTTACCTTGATACTTAACATATAAATTTATATACATAGATCTATTTCCCTATCATTATATATACATATATTTACATATGTATATGCCTGTATTCAGACCTCTATAAATGCTCTTTGCATCCTAGTTCTTTCCTCTATTTCCTTTTACTTTCTTCTTGTCCCACTATGTTTGACCTTCCTTCAGCTTTTGTTAATTTCTCTAGGCTGTAATGCCCTTGATCAAGCCCTACCAGGCATCCTACTCCCTCCTCACCATTGATTTTAGATCACTTGTTGTTCCCTTGTCCCTGGGTTTGTTAACACCCACTTCCTTTTACCCACCTTCCCCTCTCCCATGTCCCCACTGAACCATCAGTCCCATTGTTTTCTCTTCCGCATTGTTTATCCCACCTATCTTATCTACTAAGATGTTCAGAGAAAACAATAACAACAAAAATAAGACAGAGCAAAACAAAAGCACAAAAGAAAACAAACAAACAACAACAAACCAATGACTGAAAAGAAAATGAAAAGAAAAGCCTATAAATAGTTCAAGGTCTCTTTTTTGACCTTTAGGAGTGTTTTCTGGTCTAGTCTGATGGGATGCCATGCCCTGACCCCCAAATATATTTTTGGTATTCCCTGGGAATATCAATGTTTGTCTTCCCTTGCTGCTCGTTACACACCCTTAGGCTTTTGCTCCCATGTGCTGGGGTCAGATGGGGCACAGTTCCCACACTGTGCCTCCAGTGTTGTCCCTCTTAGGGATATGGGTCAGTGAGGGCCATCTCATCAGGTGATTATTGAGAGGTCATCACATTTTCAGGGACAGAAAACTATTTGTAGGGAGATAAATAGCAAGCAAATAAGTGCATAAGTGTTTGATAGTTACAAATACAATAAAGGGGGAAAAGATAATGAGATAAAGAATAACAAAAAGCAGGGATCAAGGTCTAAGATTGGATTGGTTGATTGTGGAAGACCTATATAAGGAAGTGACATTTAAGAAAACTAGAAGGAAGCAACAAAGCAAATATTTGGGGGAAGATTGATTCATTAAAGGGAAATCTCAAGTCCAAATGTGCACAAAGGACAACACGGAAGCCAATGTGGCCGAAGGCAAGAGTAGTAGCAAAGGATATAAGGGAAACAAGCAGAAACCAGACATTGGATCCTGAAAATTATACTTAAGAACTTAATGGGATTGTTTCTTTTGTTGCTGTTGTTCTTTCTGAGTGAAATGAGTATTCTTCCTTTTAGAATAATATGTAATGCTATTCCTCTTCCATGTAGCAATTCTTTGTATATTTGAAAACACCGACTATATCTAACCTAATCTACTTTTCTGTAGGCCCAAAGACACTAAATTCTTCTATAATTTCTTCTACATTGTTTGCAGATACCTCACTATTTGCTTTACCACCCCACCTCAGTCATATTCTAGTATGCTAATGTTCTTTATAAACTGAATAATGGCGTATATTGGGTGGGAAACAAATGTTAGCTGCAAGAGTAAAGAACATATCATACTGCACTTGTTTGTGTTTGCTCAGCGAAAAATGCATTGGAATAATTTCTTCCTATATACTTGAAATTATGATTCTATTATTATTATCCAAGTAAAATTTGTTTAGAAAGTTGATAACTCTGTTTTATAAGACATCAGAAGCTTATGGCATATATCTTAGTTACCTCGTTCTGCTGTAACAGAGATACTCTAAACAGTGGATTTTAACAAAGAAAAATTTATTTTCTCACAGTTTAGGAAAAGCTAGAAGTCTGAATTCAGGATGTGATTTCTAGACAATAGCTGTTTTCTTTGTTGGTTCAGGAGGAAAGTCCTTGTCGCTGAGCATATGCTCCTGGGAGATCTTCATGTGGCTTGACAACTTTAGTCTTCCATCTCCCCTTCTCTTTCTAGTGTGTTTAATCATATATCTCAAAAGAACTGTATTTAAAATACACCT
Source organism: Tenrec ecaudatus (assembly GCF_050624435.1). NCBI lineage: Eukaryota > Metazoa > Chordata > Mammalia > Afrosoricida > Tenrecidae > Tenrec > Tenrec ecaudatus. The sequence continues at coordinate 141,530,167 of NC_134548.1, forward strand.
AACACTATCCGTATTAATATAACAAAGGCAGCCCATTCCCAAATGAGATTAGAACCACAGGCATAGAAGTTATGATTCACAAGACATGCTTTTGAGGAACACAATTCAATTCATAAGAGCATGGAAGCTGACTTTCACTTATAAATGGGACAGCAGTCACATTCATGAAATCTTGTCATTCTTCCTTCATACTAAAAGTCCATTGTGGGTTGATTGCCAAAAAGAGCCACCTAGTTCACCCCCCAAGGCTATGTGACTTTGTAGTACTTGCCTATTCTGAATGAGCTGTCCTTCTGCATACCTTCATTTTGTCTTACACATGTGATTTCCTTTCCCTAACTGAATGTTAGCAAATGTGACAGAGTAGAGTGTGGTCCATTTAGGCTTGTTATATTAATCCCTTGCCACCACCACATGAACATGTCACCTCTGACTGATACAGAGATGTAAGAGAATGTAGAGAATCTGATAGAGGTAAGACCTTGGCTGTGAATGAAGCCAGCCAGCTGAGCAGAGCACAGCTAAATGGAGAATAAGAGAGAACGCAGTGTTCATGACATTTAAGCTTCTAAACCAACCTCCTTTTGAGAGGAGCCCTACTCCTGGACTTTTCAATTAAGTCAAGAATCCCCTTATTATTAACCCACTTGGAATGTTTTCTGTTACTTACGACCGAAAGAATCCTAATCGATCCAAGCAGCAGGTGGACATTGGATATGACTCTACCCATCTCTGAGATGGGGAGATGTCAGCTCCCAGAAGAATTTCCAGTCAGTGAAAGAGAAATGTGAGCTAGGTACACACAAATATAAAAAATGAGCACACCAAACTCACTAGCCTCGAGTTGACTCTGACTCACAAGGAAAAACAAATAAAAAGACTGTGAAGAAGAACTGAAGCATCTCAGCTGAAGTCATCCTAAACAAGCCAGCTTCTAGAGGAGGCACATATAGTTGCACCTGTAGGAGTGGACCAGAGAAGACCAGAAGAATTGCAGATCCAACATTTAGATTCAAGAACAAAACAGCTGATTATTGTTATGTAAAGTCACTAAACTGTAGAGTGGGATGTTATGCAACAGTAACTTACAAAGGCCTTTCAGTCTATGGTGCTCAGTAATAAATGCTCATAGCCCACTATGTGTATGTTCATACATACATACATATACGAGCAGAATAATTCTAATCTCAGTGCATTGATTTTGGAAGTTTGTAGACCATATACTATACCATGGACACAATGAGAATTTTCTGTATATCATATGGGTCAGATTCATTTATACATCTAAATATCACAACTTGGCTCAACCTCATTAAACACAGAACATTATACAGTATGCAACATGTTAAATGAATAAAAACAAAAACAAATGCTCCACATACTAAGTCACTACCTGCTTATAATTTGTTTTTTCCCCCTCTGTTGTCCCTCAGATCTATATGAAATTATGGACCAACTACTGAGCAAAAATGATTTCTCCGTGGGGCTGGGTTTCCCATTGTGTCCAAGGTAATAGAAAAGATATTACTGCTCTGCTAAATCTTCCTGCAGTTGACTTGCTGCGAATTGCTAAAGTAAAAGAAAATCATTATTAGGGTTCACAAAAACATGTTGTTTTAAATAAAGTTTATGATAAGCTGCAGACTTGCTAAAAAAGAAATCTTCATTTACAATTCCCAGTAATTGGCCAGAGCCTATTAGATGTTTACATATTTGGATTTACTCAACTTAATATCATTTTCTTTTGGTTGAGTATTTTGTCTCATTGGGAAAGAAATTTAAGACAAATTAAATTCAGCCTTGCCACCAGTGATGTGTCTGTACTGTAAAAATTGACTTTTTTTTCAAGACTTCACGTTAGAAGAAAACCCAATAAGATAGCTTCTTTCTAGCTATTAAAAATGTTAATGTGCTACAGAGAACTAGAATATGCACACTAAAACTTTGTGAGAAAATGCCTACATTTTATTATCTAGAGCCTTGATAATACCTAGAGAGTCAAGAACATGATGCTGAGTGATGCCTTTTAAGGAAGGGTTCTGAAACCAACAAACCTGCCACCACCAAGTCCATTCCAACAATTAGTGACCACATAGGACACAGTTGAACTGTTCCCTTGGGTTTACAAAGCTGCAATCTTGATATGAGCTGTCAGTCTCATCTTTCTCCTGAAGAGAAGCTGAAGGGTTCAAACTGCTGGCCTCGTGCGCAACAATAGCCTACTATACTTCCAAGGTTCCTTCAGTGGAGGTTAGAAGTAGGGAAATAATTATGCAAAACTTCAAGATGACTGCTACATAATAGGCTTATGTTATTGCCATTGTACCATACATTGGTGAACCCTGGGGAAACTTTTGACAAGAGGCTTCAGAAAAGAAGTCTACATCCTACTTAGAACTCCACTCAGAATTATTAGTAGTCCAGTTTCCTGGGCCACACTGTACAATTCCTGAAAGATCAGTTCTGGCACCAAAGTTATTCCTAATCAGGCAAGATTTAAGAAACTTAGTTAAGTACTCAAGGCCTCATAATTAAACCAGCTTTACTATTGGTCATGTGTTGATAGCATTCTCAGTTCTGGAAACAGAACTACTTTCTGGACTTCTCGGAGGCTCTCCTTTTAAAAATGGGATGTTGTAAGAAGTGGATAAGATAATGCAATGCCTGCCAGATATTTTCTCTCATTTGTGTCAATTCCAACTGGTAGCAAATCTATAGCACAAGGTAGAACTGGAGCCTACAGTTTCCCGGATAATAAATCTTTACAGGAGTAGCTACATAATTCACTTACAAAGCAACTGATGATGGGTCCAAAATGCTAAACTCTCACCGGGCTCCTTGCCTGGCACATAGTAGGAACTAAATAAAAATCACCTCCTGTTAATTTAGTCTCATTGTCAGCATCATTAATGGTTATCTGGTGAATCAGTTCTCCAGAGGGGAAAACGGTAAGAAGAAAGGCCATATTTGTTGATTTTCATTGTGGAAATGTTGCCACGATAGCTGATATGAAAATCTTATGTGAGGGAGGAGATATTCATAAACCTAGTATGAACTTTTCATAAGCTATTATGAACCAGTACCACCACATTATTGCATGACCAAGACAAAGAATCCCTTGTATGCCTCATTACATACTTCCTTGGATCTAAGAATTGATTCAATCTTGCTTTAAATAAAAGTCTTATTTTTGAACCTTAATTGTGACCCTCAAGACCCTTTTGAAGCCCCTACTTGCTCATCTGGGTCTTGACATATTTCCTGCTCCTAAAGTTCTTTTCAATGTATTGTACCAGCTTGTTAAATGGCTCTATCACTCAAGGAGCTCTATAATTATATACACCTGCTTGGATTATCACACTCTTCTTGATATGGCTGTTAATGATTTTAATAGGCCTCTGTATTAGGCAAGGTCCTAGTTAGGCTGGGATTCTAGAGAAATAAGACCAGTGGTACTTATACTGTTGTGTTATTGTTAGGTGTCATCAAGTCAATTCCGACTCATAATGACCCTATATAACTCATTGCGACATAAGGTCGATCACAGTTGCATAGGATCAAAGTGAAACTTACATAAGTACATAAAGAGGGAAGCTTATATTACGAAAAATGCCTCACAGAATTGTAGACGTGAATAAGTCTAGTTTGGTTCAAGTCTGTGTATCAGATATTTGCTGAGTGGTGTGGCTGATAAAACTGGAAATGTAGGAAGTCAGGAATCCAGAAGATTAACCAAGAGAAAGAAGAAGTCTATAGCCGGTGGATGCTGTTGAGTGTATCACGAGGTATAGAAGGGACAAGTTATCAGACATCAAAGAACTAAAAATCATATCAGTGGGTGTACACCCTCCTGATACAATCAATGAAGACAAACCTGTGCATAGGCAAATATGATGAAAGATGATGGTGCCTGGCTATCAAAAGATATAGCGTCCGGGGTCTTGGATGTTCGAAGATAAACAAGTGGCCATTTAGTTCAGAAGCATCAAAGCCCACTGTGTGACCACGAGCTGTCGAAGAACCAAAAAAATCATATCATTGTAAATATGTGAGTGCAGCGTGGAGACTCAAAGCCCATAGGTGAGTGCAGAGTGGAGACTCAAAGCTCATCAGCAGCCAACCGGACACCCCCTTACTGAAGGGTTGTCGGGAGGAGATGAGCCAGTCAGGATGCAGGGTAGCAACGATGAAACATATAACTTTTCTCTAGTTCTTAAATGCTTCCTCCCCCTCACTATCATGATGCCAATTCTACCTCACAAATCTGGCTAGACCAGAGGATGTACATTGATACAGATAGCAACTGGAAACACAGGGAATCCAGGACAGATGACTCCTTCAGGACCATTGGTGAGGGTGGTGTTGTCTGGAGGGTGAAGGGAAAGTGGGGTAGAAAGGGGGAACTGATTACAAGAATCTACATGTAGCCTCCTCCCTGGGGGATGGACAGCAGAGAAGAGGGCAGGGGGGGGATGTCAGACAAAATAATAATAATTTATGAATGATAAAGGGTGCATGATGTAGGCGGAGTGGGGAGGGAGTGGGAAATCAGCAGCAGATATTAAGGACTCAAGTAGAAGGCAAATATTTTGAGAATTATGATGGCAAGAAATGTACATATGCACTTGACACAATGGATGGATGTATGGATAATGATAAGAATTGTACAAGCCCCAAATAAAATGATTTAAAAAAAGAAATGAAATTTATCTTCTTACAATTCTGGAGACTAGAAGTGTATATTCCAGGTATCAGTGGAACCATATTCCCTCTGAAAAGCTCGAGAAAAGTGGTTCTCCACATTCCTAATGCTGCGACCCTTTAATGCAGTTCCTCGTGTTGTGGTGGCCCACCCCCCAACCATAAAATTATTTTCGTTGCTACCTCCTAACTGTGATTTTGCTACTGTCATGTATCAGGCAACCCCTGTGAAAGGGTCGTTTGATCCCCAAGGGGTCCGCGACCCACAGGTTGAGCACCGCTGCTCTAGAACATACTCCTTCTTTCTGATCTTAGCTTGAATGGTTTCCAGCAGTGTCTGGCATTCTTTGGTTTGCAGCTGCATCACGCCAATCTTTTAATCCATTGTTCATTCCATGTGTGTCTCTTTGTGTCTTCGCGTTCCTTCTTATAAGCACACTCGTCATTGTATTCAGGGGCTGCTGTAATTTAGTGCGACTTCATCTTACTTTGATTATATTGGAAAATGCAAATATTTCCAACTCAGGTCATATTCACAGCATATCTACTTAGGGTACAATTCAACCTACAACACTGTCGCTAGGTTTTCGTTGGGGAATAGCGTTCCAGAATGAAAACTGCATACCCCTGACCTCTTATGGTCCTGAACCTAGATTCGAGGCAGTTTGTGAAAACAGTATGAAACTTTCAAGAAGTACCTTTAAATCAGAGCATGTTCTCTTCATTAAAAGCCCCTTTCTTGCTTCCTGTTGTCTAGAATGAGGAGACATTGACTAAAACGAAAGCAATCCCCAAGAAGGGCACTGACCTTGGGAATGAACTCTGCACATAAGTGAGCAACAAGATGGAAAGATGCTGGATCCTGACACTGTGGAGAACCATGAAAGTCTGCACCTATTTACCACCAATCTATTTTTTGAGTAAGAAACAAGCCATTTTAGTTGATCTCCCGATAGTTTGGATTTTCTGTCACAGGCAGCCAGACATAACTAAAATAATTCACATTCAGTAAAAGTTATGGGTCCTGCTGCAATCAGCAGTGGAGGCTCTTGCCAGATAGCTCAAGCTTAAATCCACATCGATCCAATTCCTGCTAAAAACCAAGTTAAAATCACTAATATTTGAGAACTGAGTAAAAAACATTTTATATATCAATTCCTCACCATCTTCAATACTATCTATACTGCATTGACTCTAGATCCCCAGAAAGTGGGACAACTTAGCTACAGTTTTAGGTCTCTGACAAAATGCTTTAATTCAAGTGTGTGATCATGAAATGGTCTTTCACCTGGGGGGAATCAGCAAAAATTTAATATAAGACCCATGATAGAGAAGAAGACTTAGCCTCATTCTCTGAAGATTCTTTGTATGTTAGATGAATCAGAATTGCCTATGGAATTGATATGTAGGGCAAACATTATTTATTCTAAACCAGGACACTTTGGGGAGTAAAAGAAATAAGGTTAATGAACACATCCATCAAGATATAGGCTTAAACTAAGACCATACTGGCAAGCTAAGATGTATGACTACCCTTCATAGCTAGAGAGTTCTTTTGGTTAGACTTACACAAAGTAGGTATCCATATTCTCACTAAAATGCCTACAATACTACCTTAAACTCTACCTTAAGTTTTTAGATTGTTACCCAAATTCATGACACCAAAACCATAACCAGCAAATCCCAGATTAGGCTGAGGTTTAAATGCATCTATTAAAACTACAACATGTTCATTTCGTTCTATGTATTTATGAACTATTTCTCTTACATTTCCTTCCTTCTCTGCTTCTTCTTCCTCCTTCCCATTTCATATAAGTCTACTTTTGTCTAGTCTTTTCACATGATCTTTCAGTATCTGTTCCAGCTGATTTTTCTTCTGTTTCCACAGAATTCGCATAAGGGGCTTCAAAAATTGATGGAAAAACTTGTAAAAGATAAGGAATTTTTCCATGAATTTGTTGCTGCCAATCACACAGGTTTATCAAACAAACTAAATGGGTTATCTGACATTACTTTTATATTTCAATAGTCTGTTGGCCCTCTTCATTTACCTTTTGTCTTCCTGTATAGCAGAAACTCATTGGTAGGCACTGATCTCCATCTTTGTTCCAATAAGCTCATACATAAGAGATGTAGTTTTATTGATGCATATTTCTTAGTATCAACAGTTCTTGATTCTATCCATACATCTTTAGTCACTCCTAATATCCAACATTCTCTCCTGAGTATTCCATATGTAAAATTGCTTTCGATTAATTATTCTATATTTAAAAGTCTATAAGCAGAATTCTATAGAACACAGCAAGCCAAGCTCACTATGGAAAATACCACTAGGATGTTCAGCACCATTTAGTAAATATTGATAGTAGATGATAACTCAATTGGTAGCTGATAATCCACTGATTGAAAATGAGAGGCCTATATAATGTTCAGGCTCCAGTTTCACACAAAGAAAACTTAATGGGAAGTATTTCCTGATGCTTTAACTTTAAATCTCTCTCCCTTCAACCCCAGCCTGTCAAGTAGTTAATGATCATAAACAAATGCTTGAGTGCGCTACAAAGATTGCTATTTAAAGCAAAATTACAGTCAATCTTCTGCCAGAGCAACTTTTTTTCTTGAAATGGAAATAATCATTCCCTAATTTATATGATATAAAAAGTTTTATATATATAGATTCTGAAAGCCACTGCCCCTTTCTTTTATTCAGGTCAACAGTATTTACCAGGTACTTAGAATAATCATTCCTCCCTTTTTCAGGTCACAGATAGAAAATATTGTTTCATTTTGGGTCAGGTGCCAATCTTGCAAACAATTCACTGAGACCAAGAGCTAGGACCATATGGTTGTAGCATGGTGATTCCCTGGGAAAGCATGTTGATTGTGGAGAGGGGCAAGGAGGAATGCATGCAAATCTGGAAAAGGAGGTACTTTGGGCACACAAAAAATAGGTGCCACAATGGAAAAAAGAAGTTAAAAACATGAATCTTGTCTTGAAGAAACATATGCATTTCATTTCTGAGATTTTTAAATTTAAAAATCCAGTCCGAAAGCAGACATACATCTTAACGTTTAGATTAGAAGACAGTGCACCATGTCCAGGCTCTTCCATTACTCAGTTAGTGGCGCCTTACATGGGGCTTCAGTTTTCCTTTTAGACAAAAACAAAGAGGTTGACTGGATGCATTTAAAAGTCTTTCATCTTTTCCACCTATGGAAATTACATTGCTATTCATCCATTTGTTGAACTCATAAATCTAGCAGTCATTCTGAATTACATATTTCTTACCTTCTAAACATAATACCATTCCCAGTGTTATATTACCCCCAAATCCCAGAAACCACTGGTGCTTACTTACTACTCAATAGTGGACAGTTTCCCATATTTTCACCACATCAGAATATTCTGCTTTTAACTATGGCTGGTATCTGTCTCTCTTCCATGTCCACAACAACTTCCTGCTGAATGCCACCTCCCTTCGAATGCATGGAGACACGAAAGACCCTGGCGGCACGGTGCGTTCACACACACTGGCGTGCTGCAGGAGAAAGATGCCTTCGGCTGCTCCCTCAGAGATGTACAGCCTCAGAAGACTACATAGGGGGTCTCTTCGTTGGAGTTGCCGCAATGGTGAGTTTGAGTGGCAAAGAAGGAGGGCCCAGTAAGCAAGGCAAGCATGGGTTTACGTGTGTTTACTTACCCTGCCCCTCTTCACTACAACCACTTATCCTAGATCCCCTAACCTCAGCACATGGAAGTTCTAATTCCTTCCACAAACTGGAGGATCATCCTTGACTCCTTTGATCCTCTTACAACCCATGTGCAATTCATCAGCAAATCCTATTAACTGTGCTTTCAATTTTCATATAGAATTCAGCCACTTCTCAATACCTGCACTCCTGCCAATTTAGTCTAATCCACTATGGTAGGTACATAATCTGGTATCAATTTGAGGATCAAGAGTGTAGGGGTGGAGTCTAGCCTGTCAATCAGGATATAGCCAATGAGGGCATGGCGTTCTCCTGAGGATTCTGGGAGCTCCTATATTTCTTCCTTGGAGGCAGGAGTCTCTCTCTCTCTCTCTCTCTCTCTCTCTCTCTCTCTCTCTCTCTCTCTCTCTCTCTCTTTCATTGCTCACTCTGATCACTCCCCAGGAAGACATCCCCGTGGAGAAGACACATGGAGAGAGGCCGATGGAGCCAGACCTCTGGAGCAGGGGAAGCCATGTGAAGACCCCTGTCAGCGCTGAGATGCTTACAATGCCATTGAATCCACAAGACTTCCCACCCACTGGTCTGTGATCTTCCTGCATTCGGTGTCATTGCAGGTGTTCTGTGAGTCTGAAGAGGACTTCATAGATTGTTATTGAACATATGGGCTAATATCGGACTTATGGACTTGAGCTGGACTGGACTGAGGTGTTTCCTCAATATTCAACTGCCCTTGTATATAAAGCTCTTTCTTATACACATACACACGTCCATGAATTTGCTTCTCTAGTCGACCCGGACTAACACAGCCACCATTATCTCTATCTTCTTGTTAGGTGTTGTCGAGTGAGTTCCAACTCATAGGGACCCTACGTAAAACATGACAAAAGACCACCCAGCAGATTTCCTAGATATCAGTTGTGTAGAATAAAGAAGATGGTAGTGTGTACTACAGCGGAAGTGTTTTAAAATCAGGGATGGTTTGTGTCAGAGCTGTGTCCTTTTGCCATATGTATTCAACTTATACACTGCATAGATGATCAGAAAAACTAGACGGTATGAAAAAGAGTTTGGAGAAAGGCTTGTTAACCACCTGAAATATGCAGATGACACAACCTTGCTTGTTGAAAACAAGGAGAACTTGAAACACTTCCTGATAAAAAATCAGACTGCAAGCTTCATTATGAATTGCATCTCAATGCAAAGAAGACCAAAATCCTCACACCTGGGTCAATAGGCGTCATGATAGACTGAAGAAAGATTGAAATTGTCAAGGATTCCATCTTACTTGGACTGATGAAATTGAAGAGATCTAGGAGCATATTGCATTGAGCAAATCTGCTGCACAAGACCTCTTAAAGTGTCAAAAGAGCAATGAGGTCACTTTGAAGACTGAGGTGACCCTCACCAAACCTATGGTATTGTCAGTGGTCTCATATGCATGTGAAAGTTGGATCATAATTAAAGAAGGCCAAAGAATTGATGCATTTGAAGACAGCCAAAAGACCAAACGAATCTATTTTGGAATAAGTACAGTCAGAACGCTCCTTAGAAATGAGGAAGATGAGACTTTGTCTCTTGAACCTTAGCCATGTTATTAGGAGAGATTGTGCTTGGTAAATTCAAAGAGCAGTGACAAATGAAAGTGAGAAGAAACTCACCAACATCAGTCACTGAAGGACTGTAAATCATAATCCGAAGTCGAAGGAGGGTATAATATCAGAGCCTAAATTGTGAGAATCTGTTTTGCAGAAGGCTATGGATGACAGTTGGAGCCCAAGATACATTTGTGGGATCTGCATAGGAAATAAACCTCTGGTGATCTCCCTCTGTTCACAATAGAGGGATGGGAGGAAAGTGGTTACTAAACAGAGTGCATTGGAGAGGACACTATAGAAGTTCAGAAGGATAAGCCTGACTTGAATGGTTAAAACCTTATCAGTTAATCCCCCCTCTGAAACATTTTGGACCTTCTCTGGTTATCAACATTTTTTGTATATATTTTTGTCTGTTTATATTGGGGTTTATCTCAGATGTGCTAAGTCATTGGGGCTCTTGAATTTGTTTTGTTTTTTTAATCATTTTATTGGGGGCTCATACAACTCTTATCACAATCCATACATATATTCATTGTGTCAAGCACACATGTACATTTGTTGCCATCATCATTCTCAAAACATTTGCCTTCTACTTAAGCCCTTAATATCGGCTGCTCATTTTCCCCCTCACTCCCCACTCCGCCCTACCTCATGAACCCTTCATAATATATAAATTATTATTGTTTTGTCATATATTACACTGGACGATGTTTCCCCCACCCTCTTCTCTGCTGTCCATCCCACAGGGAGGAGGTTATACCTAGGTTCTTGTAATCAGTTCCCACTTTCTACACCACATTCCCTCCACCTTCTAGGCATTGCCACTCCCACCATTGGTCCTGAAGGAGTCATCTGCCCTGGATTCCTGTGTTTCCAGTTGCTATCTGTACCAATGTATAACCTCTGGTCTAGCCAGATTTGTAAGGTAGAACTGGGATCATGATAGTAAGGGGGAGGAAGCATTTAAGAACTAGAGGAAAGTTATATGTTTCATCGTTGCTACCCTGCACCCTGGCTGGCTCATCTCCTCCCAACAACCCTTCAGTAAGGGGGTCTCCAGTTGGCTACCGATGGGCTTTGAGTCTCCACTCTGCACTCACCCTCATTTACAATGATATGATATTTTGTTCCTTGATGCTTGATATCTGATCCCTTCGAAAGCTCGTGATCACACAGGCTTGTGCGATTCTTCCATGTGGGCTTTGTTGCTTCTGAACTAGAAGGCCACTTGTTTATCTTCGAGCCTCCAAGAACCCAGATGCTATATCTTTTGATAGCCAGCCACCATCAGTTTTCTTCACCACATTTGCTTATGCACACATTAGTCTTCAGTGATCGTATCAGGAAGGTGTGCACCCACTGATATGAATTTTAGTTCTTTGATGTCTGATAACTGGTCCCTTCTACACCTCGTGGTCAGAGGGGCTGGTGTTTTTCTTCCATGTGGGCTTTGATGCTTCTCAGCTAGATGGCTGCTTGTTTATCTTCAAGCCTTTAAGACCCCAGATGCTATATCTTTTGATAACCTGGCACTGTCAGCTTTCTTCACCACATTTGCTTATGCACACTTTTTTCTTCAGAAATCGTGTCGGGAAGGTGTGTATCCTGAAATGCCAATTTAATAGAACAACGTGTTCTTGCATTGATTAAGTGCTTGAGTGGAGGCCTTAATACTAAACCTATAAATATATGCACATAGATCTGTTTCTCCACACTCTTATATAAATATATTTACATATGTACATTCCAGTCTTTAGACCTCTATAAATACCCTTTGTCACCTAGTTCTTTCCTCTGTTTCCTTACACTTTCTTCTTGTTCCACTATCATGCTCAGCCTTCATTTGGGTTTCAGTAATTTCTCTTGGTTACCTTGCCCTTGCTGAATCCCTACCAGTCCTCTCACTCCCTCCTTACCACTGATCACTTGTTGCTCCCCTGTTCCTGGGTTGGTCAGCATCACCTCCTTATTCCCTCCTCCATCTCTCCCATGTCCCCCCAGAGCCATTGGTCCCATTGTTTTCTCCTCCAGACTATTCATCCAGTCTATGTTATCTAGATAGATCTGTAGAGATAATAATATGCACCAAAAATCAAGCCATAGCAAGATAGGTGATGGGTGAGAACACAGAGATGACAACAAAAAAGGAAACCAATTACCCATAGAAGAATAAATCAATTAAAAGAAAAAAAATTAGAAAGAAAGAAAAACCTGTAAATAGATCAAGGTCTGATCTTTGATCTCTAGGTGTGTCCTTCAGTCAGGTCCCATGGGGTACCATGCTTTGGCCCCAGAGTCTGTCCTTTGTATTACCTCAGGGCCTCCCTGCTCTGCTCCCACTGTTGTTCTGCCACACGCTTTTAGTGGTTTGCCTCGGTGTCACAGCATCAGTCTGGGCCAGTCCCGACACTGAGTCTCCAGTGTTGTCCCCCTTAGGGTCCTGGGCCATCAAGGGACAGCGTGTCTCACAGTGGGATCAGCCATATTGTCCACTCTGTCCATTGGCTGTTCAGAGTGGGGATATTTTCCTCCAGACCTGACGGGCCAGGATGTGCTCCACTCTCTCTTCCTCCCCCTTCATTTGCTCCCATTTGCTCTGGTCAGACATGTCCCCTCCCCCAGCTACAGCTTCAGTGCTGTCCTCTCAAGTAAATTCTTCTGGGGGGAGGGACAGTTGTCCACATAGCTGGTATGGCTCCCCACTCCTTGCTGGCACACTGCATTCATCTGGCACTGACTTTATATCTAGTCCCTCTTTCCCTGTGGAGACATAAACAATACCCCCCCTTGGGTGGGTCAGTGACCTATTCCCCCATCACACATCTTTTTTTTTCTTTCCCCTTTCCTTCCTCTACCCCCTTTTTAGTTGGCTACCATATGTATCCCTGGATTTGGTCTGGTCCCTTTCATACTACCTGGACCTCGCCCCTGGAGTGTTTGTATACAGTAGCTTTTTCTCTGAATTTCGGTTCTTTTAAGGCACCCAGTTTGTGGCCCGTTGGTATGGCAACAGTAGCATACTAATATAGTTGTTTCTCATAGTTTCCTAGTGCTCCTGCAAAAGAAATATTGCAAATGTATTGCTTTAAAGAATAGTTTATTTTCTAAGAGTTTTGTAAGTTAATCAGGCATAGTGCATTCTTTCCTTGTTAATAGCCTTGAGCATCCCTTGATTCTTTGATATTTCTTGCTTTTTAGAGCATCCTTATATGATTTCTCCTCTGTCGTGTCTCTGTGTCTATTCTGGTTTTTTCATATGCAGAAGTATGTAGTGTAGTTTCTACCCTTCCCTGCAATGACCTCACTAACATAAGCAAAATTCAAAGCAGCTCACTGTGATCAAGGTGAGGACAACTCATACTGACCCTTTAAGGCAGTGTAGAACTGTTCCTGTGAGTTTCTAAGATTGTAACTCTTTATGGGAATAGTAAGCCCCGTCTTTCATCCACAGAGCAGATGATGGTTTGAACTACTGATCCCAGGATTAGCCGTCCACCACATAACATTTACCACCAGGGTTCATTAACACAACCACAGAAGCATCATTAATCCAACCTGAGTCACATTCCCACGCACAGGTGCCAGAAATTTAACATGTAATTTTGAAGGACACAATTAGCAATTACTAATGAAAAAGGGAAATGAATTTTAGGGAACAATTAATATTCTCTAACAGAGGATCAAAGTTGACAAAGTGGAAATTCTTTCATTAAAAAAATCGAGATTTAAGTTATTTGCCCAGATCAAAAGTCTTCCAACCTCCTCATAGTAATGCATGATTTATATTAGCATTAGACATACACCCTACCTTACCTCAAATAAAGCTTTCATCGATGATAATGTCAATTAGTACCTTCTTATGTTATGACCTTTAGTAATGTAAACATCTAGTCAGAATCAGTCAACAAAAAGTCTTACAAAGGTATTGTACAAAAAATACACTGAAATTCATGAATGTAGATTATTTTTGGTTAATTGGTGATTATTTAGATTACTGATAGATACATTAGCCCACCTACACCCAAGCTTGCCAAGTAGCTATTGCTCTACATCACTATCTACCAAATGAATTCAGTTGTACTATATGTACATATACTACAGAAAAACGCGGATATGTAAGCCATAATATTCTTTTCCTCCTCCCCATAACCAGCATACTCTCATGGAAACTGTCTTTACTAGACTGGTCGCTAGCCCTTTGTGGGGAAAGAAGTTGTCAATGGAAAATATATGAGGGGAGGAGGGACACTGTAAAGGAAGGTTAAATTGCTTGATAAGACAACTTTGAAAGAGGAAGGAATGAGGGGGAGAGATTGAAAGACAGAAAGAGCTAAAGATGGAGCCTGGAGGAAGACATTTGGGAGGAATTTGTAGATGATAGAGTTTTGCATACACCATTCTTCTGCAATTTCACATCATTTTTTCAATAAAACAGCTGGGTCCCATACTCATTCATTAACCAGTGGAATTAAAGTCTGGTTAACTTTGGGTGTCCTCTCAGAATTAATTAATTCCTATAAGAATCTTGTGTTATCAAAAAATATAATTAATTTTGCTTAATGAATTTCCCACTGTGATCAACTATTTTAATGACTTATATTTAAATGTGTCATTCACTTAAACATCAGGGGACCACAGTCATCCTGACTTCTGATGGCTGGTGATCCCTTGGAATTACATGCCTCATTTGAATTAACTGTCTTTACAATGATCTCTCTGAGGTTTGCTAAATTTCCAACTATGGGCATTAAATATGCAGGTATCTTGAGAGACAGTTCAAGGTCTGCATAATAATATGGGAGTAAGTACAGCCGAAATGCTCCTTAAAAGTGAGGGTGGTAAGTTTTTGTTTCTTGTCCTTTGGGCATGTTTTCAGGGGGCACCAGTCCGTGGAAAGGGGCATCATGCTTGGTTAAGTAGAGGAAGAGTGGGAAAGAGGAAGGCCCTCAATGAGAATGATGCTTAGTAAAATAGAAGGTCACCTGAAAAAAGATAAATTCCCTCAATGAGAGAGATTAACACAGTGGCTGCCACAATGGGCTAAAGCGGAAGCCAACTTATCCAGATGGCACAGGACCAGACAGTGTTTTGTCCTCTTGTAAGAGTCAGAGCAAACTTGGCAGCATCTGACAATAGCACAGCATGGCTGGCTCGCCATGTTATGCATTGCATAACTCCATGTGGTAACTTACATAGTCTCCTTAAAAAGTCAGTAGTTCATTAAATCATGGGCAAATGTATTTTATTTTTTCTTCCTATTTTCAAGGAACATGGTGATTTTGCCTTCACTACAACATGAACAAAACATAAATAAAAAACAAAACAAAATACTAGAGACAAATACATGTATGGGTAGATCTTTAAAAAATAAGAAACAGGGTCTTATATTTTTATATTATGGGTCACATAAAGGTCACTTCACAACTCACCTGTCATTTTGTCAAACTGTATTGGACTGGCATGTTACAGTGATAGTGGAAGCCATGCCATCAGTATTTCAAATACTAATAGGGTCCCCCCTGAAGTGCAGGTTTCAGCGGAGCTTCTGGACAATGAAGAGGAAACAAACTCTCAACTTATGAGTTATTAGTCACTGAAAACTCTATGACTAACTGCAGAACGGTGTCAGACATCGTTCTGGAAGATGAACTCCACAGGTTGGAAGGCATGCAACGTTTCACGGGGGAAAGTTACCTCTTCTGAAGAGAGTCAGCTGGAATTATGTGAACAGAGTAAAGCTCTCAGGATCTTCATTTCCTGATAGGTCACGAGAAGAAACAATAATAAAATGAAGCATATAAATATTGTTGTCCTCAGTATGAAAGAACAAAAATGGACTTGTATTGACCATTTTGAGCCAGGGAATTGGGAGTGAAGTGGTTTACTATGCTAGTAATAACAAATTCAAGAGTAATAGTATAACATCCATCACTAAAAAAGACACATTTTGAGATATATCTAGAAGTAAAATGATGTCAGTGGCAGACACTCCAAACTACCTACAAGGAAGCTCAGTTAACACAACTACTATTAAAATTTATGTACCAACTGCTAAAGCTAAAGATAAATAAATTGTAGAACTACCTAGTTCTTCAGTCTAATATGGATCAACATTGAAGTCAAATGCATTTATAATTATTAGCAATGGTGAAAATTTGAAACACACAGGAAAGATTAGTGATTAGAAAATATGGCCTTTATGGTATATACGAAGCTAGAGATCATGAGATAAAATTTTCTAGGAACAAAGACCTTTACATTTCAAATACATTTTTCAATAACACAAGCATCAACTATACACCTAGACATCTCTAAATGTAATCCACAGGGCTCAAATTGACTACATCTGTTGGAAGAGATAATGGACATGCTCAATAACATCAGCCAAAACAAGGTTAGGGCCAACTGAAGGAAAACTCATTAAAACTCACTATGTAATTTCAGATTGAAGTTGAAGAAAGTTAATTCCATGAAAGCCAAAATATGACCTTGTGTCTGTCTATCCAACCCGAATTTTGAGAGCATATTAAGAACAGATTTGAACTATTGAACTCTGACTAAGACATGCTGCATTGTGAGATGACATCAAGAACATCAGACATGAAGAAAGCACAAGTTGATTAAAATCACAGGATTAATAAAAAACAACTAAATGGATGTCAGAAGAAACCAGGAAACTTGCTCTTTTAATGTAGAGTGACTAACAGGAATGAAAGAAATAGTGAAGTAAAAGAGATAAACAGAAAATGTCAAAAGGAACTACAGAAGACAGAGTAAAGTATTATAATGAAATATGTAAAGGTCTGGAGTTAGAAAGCCTAAAAGAAATAACATGATCAACACATCTCAAGCTAAAAGAAGAACTTAGAAAACATCAAGTCTCAAAGTGGCAATATTAGGGTCAGCTGAAAAGAGGAAAGCCTTCAACCAGCTGGATTGACACAGTGGCTGCAACAATGGATTCAACCATAAGAACTATTGTGAGTATGGTTCGGGACTAGGCAATTTTTTGTTGTACGCAGGGTCACTGTGAGTCTGAACAAACTCAATGGTACCTAACAAAAACAATAACATGGGCATAATATTGAATCACACAGAATGGCTCCAAAGGAGTTGGATGGAATAGAATCAGTCTCTCTCTCTCTCTCTCTCTCTCTCTCTCTCTCTCTCTCTCTCTATATATATATATATATATATATATATATATATATATATATATATATATATATATATATATATATTTCAACCATTTCTAGAGGTAGCATATGATGAAGAACTAAAGAAGGACGAAAGGTAGAAATCCAAGCTGCACTTAAGGAATTGGTGAAGAACAATTCCCCAGGATTAGACAGAGTATCATTTTAAATGTTCCAATAAACAAATATCGCACTGGATGTGCTCAGTTGTCTATACCAAGAAATTGGAAAGGCAGCTACCTAGCTCATTGATGGAAAGAGACCCATATTTGTGTCCATTTAAAGAAAGGTTATGCAACATAAGGTAGAAATTATCAGCAATATTATTAATATTGCACTCAAGAAAAAATGTCCAGAGAAAATTATAAAACAATTGCTGAAGTACATTGACAGAAAAATTCCAGATTTTAGAAGAGGAGGTGAAACACATGATATCATTGCGGATATTAAATGAATCTTGTTTGCAAGCAGAGAATATGAGAAACATATTTATTTGCATTTTATTGACATTGTAAAATCATTTAATTGTGTGGATCATAACAAGGTATGGATAACATTGAAAATAATCAGAATTCCAGAACACTTAGTTGTACTTAGACCAAGAGACAATCACGCAAACCAAACAAGGTGATACTTCATGCTTTAAAATCAGGCTAGGAGTTCATTAAGGTTGTATCCTTTCACTATACTTATTCAATCTGCATGCTGAGTAAATAAAACGGAGACCTGGTTTATGTGAAAAAAGAAGACATGAGTAACTTGTAATACACAGCTACACAACTATGCTTTCTCAAAGGTAACAGGATCCAAAGCATTTCTAATTAAGATCCAACATCACGGCCTTCAATACAGCTCACATTTCAACATAATGGGTATAAAAATCCTCAAACTTAGGCCAGTAAGCAATATCACAGTCCACAGAGTAAAGACTGAAGTCATCAAGGATTTTATTTTACTTACATCCACAATCAGTGACCATGGAAATTGCAATCAGGAAACCAAAGGACATAATGCATTGGGCAAATTTAATGCAAAACTCTTTAAAGTGCAAAAATATCTTACTTTGAAGACTAAAACTAACTCACACTCTGATGTCTTCAACATATATATATATATATATTATGTGTATTCAAAAATTCCATTCTTGCAATCATCACATTGTTGCCCATTGGTGTAACACTGAGGAATGGCGCAGGGCCAGGTGAGGTTTATTCTGTTGTGCATAGGGTCACTATGAGTTGGAACTGACTCAACAGCCTCTAACAACAGCAACAGACACCATCGTTGAAGACTCCCTCTACCATAATCAATTGTGACTCATTGTGACCCTAAAGGACAGGGTAGAACAGCCACTGTGCATCTCCAAGACTGTAAATCTTTGGAGTAAAAAGCCTCATCTCTCTCCCAAGGTCAGAAGTCCCAACCCACTAGCTGCTCCATGGCTATGAGTTGGAATTAACAAAACACTCCTAGGTCCTGTGCCATTGTTGCAGTCACTGTGTCAGTCTGTCTTGTTGATGCTCATTCACTTTGCCTCTCCCCTGCCACTCTACCAAGCATGAGGTCTTTCTTCAGTGACTGGTCTCAGCACCCTTGCTTCTAAGGAGCAATTTCTTCCAAGACAGACTTGTCTGTCTTTTTGGCAATCCATGGTACTTTTAATACTCTTCCCCAATAGCATAATTTAAACTTATTGATTCTTCTTCGGCATTCTATATTCTGTTTGCTATATTCACATGAGTATGAGGCAATTGAAAAGGACATGGATTGGGTCAGATGCACCTTAATCCTCAAGTGACATCCTTGCTCCTCAATAATTTAAAGAGATTTTTTGCAGATGTACCCAATGCTATACATTCTTTGATCTCTTCGCTGCTGCTTCCATGAGCATTGTTTGTGGATCCAAGCTAGATAAAATCTTTGACGACTTCAACCTTTTCTCCATTTATCATGATGTTCCAGGTGTGAGGATTTTTCTCTACATTGAGCTATAACCCATATTGAAAGCTGGAGTTCTTGATCTTCATCAGTGAGTGCTTCATCCCCTCCTCACTTTCAGCAAATAAGGTTTTATCATTTGCATACTAAGGATTGTTAAACCTTCTATGATGAGGTTTTACTCCTTTGAAGATTTACAGTTTCAGAATCCCACAAGAGCCATTATACTCTGACTTGTAGGGTTACTGTGATTCAAAATCAACTCGGTGGCAATACATTATGATTTTTAGAAATAATATCAAATGTACTATCAGGAATTACCAGGAAAATGAACAAATCTGTGTTGGAAGTAGTACAAACAATATTACCTGTAAGTGATGATGGCAACATTTTATCTAATGTGTTTCAGATACGTTATCAGGAGGGATCAGTTTGTGGAGAAGGATATTATGCTCAGTAAAGTGGGAGTCAATGAAAAAGAGAAGGACGCTCAAGGAGGAGGACTGACACAGTGCTTCAACAATGGCCTCCAGCAGGCATACTAGTGAGGGTGGTGTACAATCAGGCAGGTTTTCATTCTATTGTGTGAGGGGGCTTCAAAGCGTTTGTGGAAACATTCCACTATCTTTCAATTCCATGTTTGCACAAGCTTTTCAAGCCCTCTAGTAGTTGCTGGGAGGCCTTGTTAATGCAACCTTGGCTAGCCTCAGAATAGCAGGGGGGCGTCAAAAGTTAGGAGTTCCACTGCTCCTGAAAAGGTTGGCGGTGAGAACCTCCCAAGAGCCACGTGGAAAGAAAGGCCTGGAGATGTGCTTACGAAAAATCACCATCTTGAGAACCCTATCTTGTACAGATCTAAGTTGCAGACTGAACAGCAACTGGTTTTGTCTTCTTATTCTTTGGAGACCTTCATCACATTCAGTGCAGAATCTTGCGAGGGATGATCTAAGTGAATACATTCACATTGGGGGACCAAAGCTCGGAAGTCTCTTAATCACTTAACGCTTCTGCACAGTTATAATTTGGGGCAGAACTCATAAGCCTTGGTAGGGAGAAGGAGCACTAGAACTGATTGTGATAGCCCAACTCATGTTAAAGGGGATTTAATCAATGGGGGTGGGGGAATGCTCTAAGATTGAGATGGTGGTGACTATTCCATGACACTTGATAAGATTGGATGAATAAACTATGGAATTATACGATACATAAATTATGTGGCAACAAAACTGTTGGGAAAAATAAAATAAAAATAAATTCCAGAGTGTAAAATAATGAAACCAATTGCAATTCAAACAACAACGACAAATCATAAGTCTTGTAATGAAGTTGCGACCTCAAAGCAACCCTGTGCATGATTGGGTTCATATTTCCTGCTTCATGAATTTTATGGTGTCCTGAATCTTTTTTTGTATTATTTTATTTTATTAATCATTTTATTGGGACTCATATAACTCTTATCACAATCCATAATACGTCAATTGTGTAAAGCACACTTATACATTTGTTGCCCTCACATTCTCAAAACACGTGCTTTCCGCTTGGGAATCTTTGGATATTGTATAATTTATGTAAAGTTTTTACATTCCGTTTTATTTTCATCTGCTCCCTTGCTCCTGTCGTGTGAATCGCCTTGAGTGTTAGTTGTCTACCGATGCCTGCAGTGTCTTTATGCTTCCCAAATCAAATTTCCCTTTCTGTTCTGGCTCAGTCACTATGGGACCATCTTTCCATCATTATCAGCATTAATGCTATGCTATAATTATACACATAATTGGATCAGTTCCTCAATTGCATAGATAATTGTGTCAGTTTGTCACTAGTTTTCCAGTTACCAGGTAACATATCCAATAACCATATGAAAATATTAACATAGTATTGGCACGGGCTTATGTGTATGATGAATCAATTCCACAGTTCATGGTTTGGGTGCGATTATATGTTGGGAGATGTTCACTCAAATGGATGTTGCCTCCCCTTTTATTTACAAATGGGCTGTGTCTTTAGCATCTTCTGGTTCCTGGTTTGTGCATGTTAGCCCGATTTGGCACTTATATTTAGAAGTATTTCTTAGCATTCAGCTAGTGAAAATAAAGTTCTAACTAGACCAAGGAAAGGGATTTTATTTTGTATCTGAGTGAGCGCTTTGGTTTCTGGTCATAAAATGTACCCTCATAACAACAGGCCCTTGTGATACTTATGTTTTGTATTTTTCAATGGGGTTTTTTGACATGTAATTCACATATCATACACTTCAATAGTTCAATCATATCAAGAAGCGTTGTACAAGAGATAGTTAGGATTTGTGGCAATTTGGCTGGGCCAATATCCTCAGTAGTGTGCCAATAAGTGCCCCACATAAGATGCAGGCCACAGCCTGATGACACCTCCTGGGGGTGGGGCCTATTTCATATCTGTAATACATTGTGGGGAATTGGCTCTCTCGTCTTAGTCCTGCTGGCATGGATCCTGCATCTAGTTCCTTGGGACTTAATCCGGCAGCCTGCCTTGTATGTGACCTGCCAGCCCTTTTGTCCCACTATCATGGTCGGTTACCTTGCCCTTGCTGAATCCCTATCAGTCCTCTCACAACCTCTGTACCACTGATTTTGATCCACTTGTTGATCCCCCGTCCCTGGGTTGGTCAGTACCACCTCCTTACTCCTACCTCCCCCTCTCCCATGTCCCCCCGGAACCATTGGTCCAGTTGTTTTTTCTTGAATTTGTGTTATATGTATTTCTGTGTTTCAGTTTATATAACCCAGGATTGATGAACCTTTAGGGACAGCAAGTTGAATAAGTGTCCTGGATGGGGATGGGGTGTACAGTTCTGGGTGGGTAGGGGAAAAGGGGAACTGATGTCAAAGAGTCCAGGAAGGAAAAGGATATTTGGAAACTGATTGTCGTAGCAATTTGTATAATACTGCTTGATGTGATTGAACTATGAAATCCTATTCTGTAGGTAATAGCTTCCAATTAAAAAAAGGGAAAAAACAAAGGAAGACTACAAACATAACAATAATTATGAAGATGATGCAAGACTAGGCAGTGTTTATTTCTGTTGTTGTACGCATTACTATAAGTTATAACTGACTTGATAGCACCTAACGAAAACAACAATAATGGTTCTATTAGTTTGTTATTATCTAATTGACTTCCAACTCAGTATTTTCCCATAACTTTATTTCTCATGATTGCCTGTCTTACTCAGAACTGGTCTATAATATTTAGAGAACTGTACTTAATTAACACTCTGACCTTGAGCTTTCAAACCCCAGAAAGGACAACAGGTTTCTTCTGAATGCACCTCATGTGCTGAAGCCACTTATTTCTCTTGTTTCATCCTAAGGCATATGTGTGTGTGTATTTCAAACCAAATCCACTGCCATCCAGTCAATTCTGACTCACAGAAATCCCCTGTGGATTTCCAAGCCTGTAACTGTTTACAGGAGTACAAAGCCAAATCCTTTTCCCACAGAGCTACTAGTGGCTTTGAACTGCTAGTCATGTGGATCACAGCCTAATGCATAACCACAACACCACAAGGATATGTGTGTGTGTGTGTGTGTGTTTGTAGATATATAGTAGCAAGGTCTTCTTTCAGTAAGAGGTATAATTTTCTAAGCCTAGGTTCTTATAAGCAGTTTTTCAAAAAGTTGCAGGCAATGAGGTCAATGTAAAATTTAAAATAGTCCTCTAGAAGGAGGTAATCAAATAAATACTACAACATCTAGGACCATGGATGGACTGAACTACAGCAAAAGGATAACCATCCTCTCTATTGTCTCTGAAGACACTGTCAAGCTGGTATGAATCAAGTGGATCTCTGAGCTGTGTCCCTGAGAAGAGTCTCAGGACAGTTGTAAGTAGATGAGCTGAGCCATGTGACAGCATAGTTAAAGAAGTACAGTCCACTAAAGAATAGCCACGCAGTGAAGCTCAGCACAAAGCTATGTCTATGTCACCCGGTTGAGGAATACAGCAAGGTGGTTCCAAGAGAAAACAAATCAAGCCATGCTATTTTCAATTACTTCAGATGTATGTGAAAACTGGATAATGAATCAAGAAACCCACCAAAGAATTGGTATATTTGAATTATAGTTTGGGTTAAATATATTCAAAATACCACGAATTGCCAAAAGAACAAACAAGTTTGTCTTGGAGGAAGTAGAGGCAAAATTCTCCTTAGAAACCAGGATGACGAGACTTTGTCTCATGTACTTTGATCAGTTATCAGGAGACACCAGTCCCTAAAAAGGACATGATACTTGGCAAGGTAGAAGGTAAATGTGTGTGTGTGTCGGGGGGGGGAGATAATAACTTTGTACAGATGCATTGACACAGTGGCTGCAACAATGGGATCACGCACAGCATAGATGGCACAGGACCTGGTAGTGTTTCATTGTGTGTATGTAGGATTTCTATTACTCAGAACCAACTCTGGAGACCTAATAGCCACCTCCCTTCTCCACACATTCTATTCCAGATAGCCCTCTCAATTTCTTCCTCAAGCTACCAAGTACATTCTTGCCTCCTGATGTTTTTGTTATTTTTTTTTTTTGCCTAGAATACCTCCTCCTCCAGTTAACCACACAGACTGACCCTTTATTTTTGTTGAGTATCTATTCAGCTATGTGTTAGTCTGAGTAGACTAGAGAAACAAATCCATAGACACTCATATGTGTATAGGAAAGAGCTTTATGTACAAGAGCAGTTGAATATTGAGAAAACATCCCAGCCCAGTCCAGATCAAGTCCCTAAATTCTATATGAGCCCATGTCTCTGCTACTAATCTATAAAGTGCTCTTCAGACTCAGGAAACACATGAAATGGTGCTGAATGCAGGAAGATCACAGGCCAGTGGGTGGAAGTCTTGTGGCTCCACTGGCATTATAAGCATCTCAGCACTGGCAGGAATCTTCGCGTGGCTTCTCCAGTTCCCAGGGCACGGGGTCTATCAGCATAGTGCCATGTGTCTTGTCGGTAGAGCGTCTCTCAGGGAGTGAGCAGAGAAAGACAGTGTCTCTTGCCTCTAAGGAGGAAAATTCCCAGAATCCTCAGGATAAGGTCATGCCCACACAGAGAGCTCATTGGCTATGACCCAATTGACAGACCAGACTCTACCCCTTCACTCTTAATACTCTTAAGTCCCAAATAGAAACCAGATTATGTAAGTACCACAACTATAACTTTATTAGAAAGATTTTCCCTAATAGTGAAAAAAAAGGATCCCAAACCCACTGTCATATCCCTTTTATGCCCTACCCTGCTCTATTATCGTCTGTGTACTATGGAGTATCTTATATTTAACCTGTTTATTATTTGTATCTTATCATTAGACTGTAGACTCCACAAGGGCAGGGATTATGCTTTGTTCACTGCCGTGTCCTTGGCATCTGGTAGACACATAGCAGGCACTGAACTATTTGATGATGAATACACAAAAATGGGGTATTATGTTCAGTGCCTGTGAACACAAACACACATGCACACACAAACATACACACTGGCTTCATGTTCCCTAGTCTTTGCTTCTCCATATTGCCATAGTGCAATGAAAATCCTTAGGGTAGTTATTTTCTTCAGCCAATCCTTTTACTAGAAACCTGAAGCAAAGCCCCAAGCCATTCATTTACCCATGTCATGTGTATCCACAATTTCTTGACCTTACATACATTATAAATTAAGCCACCTTAGCTTTCAATAAGAGGAACCTCCTGCTTCCGATCCTTTATATTGTCTTTCAGGAAAATCATCAAAGGTTCTAAGAAAATGACTGGTAATCACCACTGTCCTCCTTTCCCACTTCTATGCCTTCTATGCAGCACTAGCAAAAGCTGCTTCTTTCATGATAGGCCAAGGACAAGGACAGAGCGTGGTGAAAGACATCAATCTCAGTTGAGGATGCGGTCATAATGCAAAAAACAACAAGCTAATAAACTTGGATATCCCAATTAGATTGCTTTCTATTTCAAAGCATCGCCTTCTCAGTAAACTTTTTATAAAATGTACAGACTAGCAGAAAATCAAGCTGTCCCTTTGAGTGCATTATCCCCTCTTGTCTGAAGCTCATGAATAAAAGCCCCTATTTTGGGCAGATTTGAAAATAGGATCTGGGTGCTAGAAAAGATGCCATGTTGCTTTACTTCTGGAGCCATGTGAAAGGAACTGCTGAGGAAGGTGTCATTTTCAATGTGCTCATTCAGCGACTTGGGAAGAATTTCACTGCTTCACTGCTTGTGAACACAGGGGCCCCTGGGGCCTATATTCTTAGGGTAAATAAAATGAGCTCTGGGGCCTGAATAGCCTCCTCAGAGGCCTCTTTTATTGCTTACAAACTTCCTCTGTGTTTAAGTTCCATCCCAGACATCAGCAGTGAAGTAGCACAGACTCCACATCTGCATATCTGCCGGCCAATTTCCTCTCTTGGCTTTGAGGTTCTCAGACAAATGCTAGAATTGGATGGTTTTATTCCTTTCTGATGTGGATTGTGAAACTGACATCCAGAGCCTATTGTAATGAACACCCTAAGCCTGCTACACAATAGACCTTTGCAAAGTGTTTCTCTTTTAGGAAAAGGCACTGGTGGCTCACCACTGTTGCTTTCTTCTGCTGCTGCTGCTTCTGCTTCTGCTTTTGCTACTTCTGCTCTTGCTCCTGCTCCTTCTCCTTCTTGCTTCTATATTCTTTAATACACTGTAAGGAGAGGAGAAAAACAGAGACTTAGTTCAAATGCAGGGAAGGGTAGTAGGGGATTGGTTTGGAGAGTGGTGAGGAAACATTACAAGCATTTGGATTTTGTGAAAACCCTGCACAATTAATAAAAAGGAGAAAAATTGTCTTCCACGTGAATTTATGTGCCCTACATATGAGTACTTTAGCGTTCCTCGGGAAGGCAAAAATCGCAGCCAGTTTCTGTAAAGGAATGCAGAGATGAGAATGCTAGCTGCATTTCCCCAGAGGAGAGTCGGAGTCAACAAGTTATGATGAAATTTTAACAGGGATAACCAAAGGCTTTCTGGTTGATTCAATTATTTAAAAATACATGTAGTAACTTTCCTCTCCTCCAGCACCTAAAATCATGTTTTCTTAGACTGTGTCTACATCTTACTGTATGTCAGCTACCGAGTGACTGTTTGCTAGACCCCTGACCATAATCCACAGATTTCCTGCATGTGATGTAGCTGCCTGGCTGAGAGCAGGAGACATATTGGTTTGCATTATGCATTCAAGACCCAAGTTTCATGGCTCATGATCTCCTAGGTTATTGCATCTCCTGAACTGCCCTGGTGATATAATAGATAATGCATGGGGCTGCTAACCTCAAGATCAGCAGTTCAAAACCACCAGCTGCTCTGAGGGTGAAGAGATACAGTCTCGGAAACCACAAGGGCAATTCTTCCCTGTCTTACAGGGTTGCTGTGAGTTGGTATTGACTTGATAGCCCCTCTCAAATTACTTCCTACTTCTTCCTCCTTGAAATCCTCATCTCTCAGCTCTGGTAGGCAAACCTGTGGTGGTAAAAGCAACATTGACTCAGGATGACCCCACATGTGTCTGAGAAGAATTATAATTCAAAGGGTTTGGAGTGACTGATTTGGGGAAAACAGATCTCAGCCTTTCTTCTGAGTGACCTAGGGGGACTTAAACCTCCAAATTTGTGGTTACCAGCCAAAGGTATTAACCACTTCAACCAGCAGAAACCTCATAGCTCAGGTAATGCTCACTGTGAAATTTCTATTCTCTGTTCCTTTGACTATTGCTTCGTCATTTTGTAGTTCCTCTTGCTTTGCTTCCCCCTTATATGTCTGTATCCTCAGAGTCTTATTTTCAGTCTTGTTTTCTTCTAGCTTTATATGCTCTCTTTGAATAATTGCTTCTACTACTATTTCATCAACTATGTTTTTCTCCACTACCCTTTAAATCAGTGGTTCTCAATCTTCCTAACGCCACGACCCTTTCATACAGTTCCTCATGTTGTGGTGACCCCCCAACCATCAAATTATTTTCATTGTTACTTCATCACTGTAAGTTTGCTTCTGTTATGAATTAGTTGACCCCTGTAAAAGAATTATTTGATCCCCAATGGGGTCAAGACCAACAGGTTGGGAACTGCTGCTCTAAATGGGGCCATATGGGGTCTCTATGAGCCAACATCGATTCATGCACAGTGACAGTTCTCACCCTCTGATCACAGGGCAGGGCAGTGCTTTGCTGTGTTGTACTTAGGGCGTCTATAAGTTGAAACTGACTCGATGGCACCTAACAACAACAACATCCTGTGTGCCAAAGGCTCCAAACATGAGACACTGACTAGGTTAAGGTATATGGGGGGCTGTCGTGTTCCCAATGAGGATTCTGGATTCACAATACTCTGGACCCACTGGCCTGTGATCTCCATGTTTCCTGCTTCATCCTGCAGGTACCATGAGTTTGAAAAGGGTTCCGGCTAGCCTCAGATCCTCAGAATAGAGTTGACCTGGGCTGGGATTCCTTCTTCATATAAAGTTTTTTTCTTATACGTATATGAGTGTCATTGTTTTTGTAGACAACCCAGACTAACCACGATGTGGAGCTAAAACGACATCTTGAATCAAAAGAAACTTATGCATCCACTTCACGCAAAAGTGGAATAAAAAGATAAGGGAATTGTTTCATAAACGTTTTGAAGCCCAGCACTCCAGGCCCCCTAGCCAATATTTCTCAAGGCCACGCTGGTCTTCTATGCTTTCAGTGTTATATAGGGCATTACCTCTGCCTAGAACACTTTTTACAACTATTTCCTTCATGAGATGACATTTTATTAAACCACTGTCAAATCACATATTCTATGAGAAGTGAAAACAGAGTTTTATTGAAAGTTAAAAAGATTCATGAATTGGGGGAAACACTAACACAGCCAGGCTATTGTAGTGCTCCAAATTTCAAGAAGAGAGTGGTGTTCTTAAGTTAAAAAGGACTGCATCTTCATAGGGGATGGAATTTTGTTAGGTGCCATGAAGTATTTTTTCCCTACCCATAGCAACCCTAGGCAAAACAGAACAAAACACAGCCCAGTCCTGCCCCACCCCCTAATTATACTTATGTCTGAGCCCATTGTTTCAGCCACTATGTCAGTCCATCTTGTAGGACCTTCCTCTGTTTCTCTGCCCGTCTACTCTGCCAAGAATGATATTCTTCTCCAGGAACTATTTCTCCTGGCAACATTCCCAAGATACATGAGATGAAGTCTCACTAGCCTTGCCTGTGAGAAACAATCTGCCTGCACTTCTTCCAAGACAGATTTGTTGGTTTTTGTGGCAGTCATAGGGGATACTTGACAAAAAGTTACAAAGGAGCTGTTAGATTAATATTATTCTCAATATGTTCCTTACTGCTTTCTATTTTCTAACTTCTTAGGACAGGTTGACAAAGACATTTGTGTTATACTGGTTTGACTAGAGAAACAGATCCATAGACACTCATATGTATTTAAGAGATAGCTGTATATCAAAGAGTAATTATATATTAAGAAAACATCCCAGCCCAGTCCAGATGAAGTCCACAAGTTCAATATTAGCCCATATGTCCGATACTAGTCCTTGAATTCCTTTTCAAACTCACACAGCCACTTGCAATGATGCCAAATGCAGAGAGATCACATACCAGTAGGTGAAAAGTCTTATTGACCCAAAGACAGTGGCAGATGCTCCAGAGCTCTGGCTCTATCAGGGTGGCTCTGTGTACCTTGTCAACAGGAATGTAAAGCAGAGAGAGAGTGGGTCCCGCCTCCAGAGAGGAAGAGAGGAAGTTCCCAGAATCCTTATGAGTAGGCCATGCCCTCAGTCTGTGATCTGATTGACAGGCTAAACTCTACCCCATCACTCTTAATATGATCAAGTTGACAGGAGATTATGTAACTACCACAGCATTCTTCTTGGATTAGGTAATGCAAACACTCTTAGACAAACATTGGTTTGTTTTTTTTTAATGAGAATTAGGTAGAGGAGATATTATCATTTTATAATCAACAACTCATCATACATTGTCAAGTCATCAATTGCAATCTCCTCCATGTACCCTGTTCTCTTTCACCCCGAGTCTCTTGTTACTCTTCCTCCTTTTTTTCATAACCCTCCAGATGTTGTGCTTGGGTCATAATTATTACATCACTGAATGACTTCAGTTCCCGACATGAAAGGTGACTGAGAGCCACAGTCTTGAGGGTCTCACCTGTCTCTCTCCAACAAGTAAGCCCGGTTCTTCGGTTTTTGAATTGTCTGACATATTTTTCTCCCACTCAATATAGGACCTTCTAACGTGATTCTTTCCAGAGAAGTTGGCGGTGGTAGCCAGGCACCATCTAGTTCATGTGGTCTCACGGTTGTGGAGAGTGATGTTTGGGTGGTCCATTAGTCCACTGAACTACTTGTTTCCACATGTCTTTAGATGCTCATAATTCTTTTTCCTCTGGACTGGAAGAGACCACTGGTTGCACTGTTGATGAGAGCTCACAAATTTTAGACACAAGTCTCTACTCGCCTAAGAAGTAGACAATATCTTTGTGAATTGTGTTGTGCCAATAGCCCTTGGAGTCCCTTAAGACTTATCCCACGGGCTCAGCAATTCATTCATTTGAGGGATATGGTTTTCTCAAGAAGTATTCATATGGAAGAAGCACACCAGCTTGTGTGATCATGAGGTATCAAAGGGATCAGGTATCAGGCATCATCAGAACAAAAAAATATCATAGTGAATGAGGGGGGGAGGACGGAGTGGAGAACCAAAGCCTATTTGTAGGCCACTGGATATCCCCTTACAGAAAGGTCTTAGGGAGGAGATGAGCCAGTAAGGGTGCGATGTAGCAAACATGAAACATACAACTTTCCTCTACTTTGTAAATGTTTCCTCGCCCCCACCCAACTGTCATGATCCCAATTCTACCTTTACACAACTGACTAGACCAAAGAATGTACACTGGCACAGATAGGACCTGGAAACACAGGGAATCTAGGACAGATGATTCCTTCAGGACCAGTGATGTGAGTGGCAAGACTGGGAGGGTGGGGTCGAAAGGGGGAACCGATTACAAGGATCTACATTTAACCTCCTCCCTGGGGGACAGACAACAGAGAAGTGGGTGAAGGGAGACGTCAGAGAGTGCAAGATAAGACAAAATAATAATGTATAAATTATCAACGGTTCATGGGGGAGGGGGTATGGGGAAGGAGGGGGAAATGAGGAGAGGATGCCAGGGGTTTAGGTGGAAAGCAAATGTTTTGAGAATGATGAGGGCAATGAATGTACAAATGTGCTTTACACAATTAATGTATGCATGGATTGTGATAAGAGTTGTATGAGCCCCTAATAAAATGATAAAAAAGTATTCATAATTTTGCCTCCTGCATACTCTGCCATCTTCATGGTTATATTTTCAGGAAACATAAATCTACATATTCAAATATCACTGGTATACTCACTCTCCCTCCATGCCTGTTTCCTCTGCATGTTTCCCTAAGCATCTACTCATAGCTCAGTCCTAATGAAGGATTGTGTATAAAAGAGTATTTGCCTTTCACTCTTGCATGCCTCTCAATTTCCTGTCTGGTTACTATCATCTTTGTCCACCTCCCTTTTGTTGAATAGTGTCATCCCCTTCACCCAGGTTAACACCTTTACCCTCTAGCCCAGCGGTTCTCAACCTGTGGGTTCGTGACCCCTTTGGGGGCCGAATGGCCTATCCACATTGGTCGCCCTTTGCATAACAGTAGCAAAATTACACTTATGAAGTAGCAATGAAAATAATTTTATGGTTGGGGGGGGGGTCACCACGACATGCGGAACTGTATTAAAATGTCACAGCATTAGGAAGGCTGAGAATCACTGCTTGGGCCTATGGTTGTCCTTTCCCTCACTTTCCCTTCCGTCCTCTTAACCACCATAGCCTGTTTCTCTTATTATGAAAATATTTTCTTTTGCAGAGGGTAGAGGTTGTTTACAACCAGCTCTGGAAAGTTCTCTTAAAGAAAACTATTGCATGATTTGTTTTTTCACTGGTCTGTTTTGTCAAGTTGCTAATGCTATTAGAATCACCTGGACCAACGATGGCCAGTGTGTATACTCTGTAGTACTGTCTGTGCGTGGTGCCCAATTCGATGCCATGGCCACTGTAGTGATGGACAAGGTTTTGGCTAACATGATGTAGTTAAGTACTCTGTTTCAGAATTCCTCGGGGCAAGAAAGTTGTTAGCGAGGATGACCAGTTTAGCTTTGTCTTGCCTGATTATCTTCAGGGTCTGTTTGTAACCCAGCACGTAGTTTCCACTGTTCATAATGAGTTGGAGCCTAGAGTTGACCCACGTTGGTGACTTTTTCTGTCTTCTTTGGGGACACCATCTTCCTGTCTTAAGTGCAGGATGGCCCTGAACCAAGAGCAGCTGTCAAGATGATTGGGAAGGGAGAAAAGGCTGAAAACCTTTCCTTGAGTCTGTATATGAGTGGTTTCATACAATATTGGTCCTTTGGCAATTGCATAATACCCCTGAGCATGACGTCCTCCAGTTTCATCATGTTATGTAGTGTTGTGCAGATTCATTGCACAATGTTCCATTGTGTGTACATATCAAAGTACATTTATCTATTCGTCCACCCATGGTTATAGAAATAGTTTCCATCTGTTGGCTCTTGTGAATAGTGCTGTGATGAACATGAGCATGCATATATCTGCTCATTGCATGGTTCTAATGTCATATACCAAGTAGAGAGATTGCTGGGTCACATGATCATACTATTCTCAATTGTTGGAGGAAGTGCCATGCCACTCCCACCGTGGTTGTACAGCATTCCATTCCCACCAGTCAAGTACGCGGGTTCCAATCTCTCCACACCCTGTCTAGAATTTGTTGTTTTCTTTTGGGATTTTCTATCAATGGTGGGGTAAGGTGATAACTCATGGCTGTTTGGATTTGCATCTCATAACAAATAATTCCTTGCACAAGCTAAAATCTCGAGCATGGTTATTTTGGGTTACAAGCAGTACAAATTATACAAGAAACTGAATTGCCTCTTCAGAGAACAGAATCAGATTTTAAGCCAATCAGAATTTGATTCAAAATGGAATTTAGCTGGAGTTAGATCTGGGTGGTCATTTTAGTGATGTTGAGTGTCGCCATTTGGAGGTTCACTTATGTACTTTAGAGTGTTGTATTAGATTAGGTTCTCTAGAGAAGCAAAACCAGTGACAGTGTGTGTGTGTGTGTGTGTGTGTGAT
The DNA here is from genome assembly GCF_050624435.1 of Tenrec ecaudatus. Lineage (NCBI taxonomy): Eukaryota > Metazoa > Chordata > Mammalia > Afrosoricida > Tenrecidae > Tenrec > Tenrec ecaudatus. The sequence continues at coordinate 141,562,557 of NC_134548.1, forward strand.
AACAGTAGCAAAATTACAGTGATGAAGTAGCAATGAAAATAATTTTATGGTTAGGGGGTCACGACAACATGAGGAACTGCATTAAATGGTCATAGCATTAGGAAGGTTGAGAACCACACACACACACACACACACACATATATATATACATATATATTGAGAGAGAGAGAGAGATCAAGAAATGACCCACAAAATTGTAGAAGTAAGATAAGTTCTGGCCGGTTCAAGTCTGTGGGTCAGATGTGAACTGAAGGCTTCTCTAAATTACATAGCTGATGAATAGGAAGCAGGATGATGAAGCAGGAGGGTCAGAGGCGGATGGATATGGAGGTAAATGAATTCACAGCTGGCAGTTCACTGAGGGTTCCTGGGATCAAGAGGTGACACAATAGGAAATTGATGAACCAAACACAGGAGCCAACTCCAGAAGAGGCAAAGGAGCAAAAGAGCACTTAGCAACCCTTATTATCTTTCTTATACAAAAATCCACACCCCAAGGAGGTGTCATCAGGTTGTGGTCTGATTGATAGGTTCGGCTCCGCCCCTAAGTTCATCCCAGAGTGTCTAATTTACATAAACTCTAGCCATTACAAATGATAACCCACTTGAAGTCAGGAAGAGCAACCATGAGGATTCATGCCATCAAGACAGATCACTTGTAATAGAGAGCATGCTGGCTCTTGGTGCTTTCTAATGTAACCTTGGAAAAAGTCTTTTTAATCAATGTCTCGTGTGATCGTTCCTAGTACAGCGTCCATAATATAGTTGCTGCTTTTATTTATATTTTTTCCAGTAAAGGTTTACACAGCAGTTAAGGTGTCCATTCAGCAATTTCTACACTAGTTGTTCAGTGAAATTAGTGACATTATTCACCATGCATGACCATTCTCATTATTGTTGTCCTGTTAGTTTCGTTTAGAATACCTTCTGAAAATTCATTTAGGTTCATATTTGTCGAATATTTTAACATTTTCCTATAAGTGAAATTAAGACTAACATAAGTAATGAAATTAGATATTTCTTCTTGCCTTATTTCACTACTTGGGTACCAGTATTACCTTGCCCATGGGTGATAAAGGGCATTCATCTCTCGCTCTCAAGGAGAAAATATTTAAGAATAGGCAGGGGCTTCAAAAAGTCAGTGGAAGAATTCTACTATCTTTTAATTCCATATTTACACAAACTTTAAAAATATATATATCATTTTATTGGGAGCTATTACAGCTTATAACAATCGATACATCAATTGTATCAAACTTATTTGTGTGTATGTTGCCATCATTATTTTCTAAATATTTACTTTTCTATTTGAGCTCTTTTTTTTTCAACTTTTAAGCAAATTTAATCTTAATTATCATAGTTAGCAAGAAACTTCCAACAAGGTAGACAGGATGCAGGCTTTACTATCACGTTAGTCTACTTGAGCTCTTACTATCAGTTCTTTATTCCTTCCCTCCCCCTCCCTTGTAACCCTTGATAAATTATAAATTAATATTATTTTCATATCTTATACTGACTGCTGTCTCCCTTTACCCACTTTCTTTTGTTCATCCCCGTGGGGTGGGGGATGTTATATGTTGATCATTGCCATCAATTCCTCCTTCCTCCCCTCCTTCCCCCATCTTCCTCCTACCTTTATGGTATCACCACTCCCATTTCTGTTCCTGAGGGGTTTATCTGACCTGTATTCAGTGTGTAGTGAACTCTTATTTGTACCAGTGTACATGCTCTGGTCTAACCAGAACTGAAAGGCAGAACTAGGGTGATGATCGTGGGGGGGTGGGGAAGCTGCAAAGAGCCAGAAGAATATTGTGTTTCATCTGTGCTATATCATGCCTTGGTTGACTCATCACTTCCTTCTGTGATCCTTCTGTGAGTGATGTCCTATTGGCTACAGACGAGTTTTGGGTTTCTGCTGTGATGCCCCTCGTTCTCAACAATATATATATACCATATAGACTCAAATATAAGCCAGCCCGAGTATAAGCCGAGGTACCTAATTATTACCTGTGAAACCAGAAAAACAGATTGACTCCAGTATAAGCCTAGGGTGGGAAATGCAGGATGTGAATTAACACAGAGACCAGAGGGGAGAGACAGAGCGCGGCCACAGACACATGCTTACCATTTCAGCTGCCAGTGTAAGTGAATCACTACGGGTGCTTCTGCGAATTGGAGCCGTCCATGTCACAGGACGGCTCTGATTGGTTAGATGTGAGTAAACAAACATTCAAAGCCCTGCAGTGTCAGCAGGGCTTTGAATGAACTGAGGAGGAAGGGCAATCACCCGGGAGATGTTATACCTCGCTGGGGTACCACTGACCTGTGTATAAGCCGAACCCCAGTTTTTCAGCACATTTTTTTTGTGCTGAAAGACTCAGCTTATACATGAGTATATACGATATATGTGTGTGTGTGTATGTGTATGTGTGTGAGTGTATATATATATTGGTTTAGGGTCTTTTGATGCCTGTGACATGATCACAATGACACCTCATGATCCTATAGGGTGGTGTGCTTCTTCCATGTGGGCTTGTTGATTCTATGTTAGATGTCCACTTTTTTAACTTCAAGCCTTTAAGACTCTAGACACTATATCTTTTGAAAGCTGGGCACCATCAGCTTTCTTCACCACATTTGTTTATAACCAAACTTTCTGAGGCTGCTTCATACTTCTTGTAGTTGTATTTTAAAAATTGTATCACAGCAAGGAAGTTTCGTTCTAGTACTGCTTTATTAACTATCTTTTTCAGGAATGAGTATTGATATATTTGGAATATGTCTACTGAGATGACTAGTTTATATTCTTCTATAGTCTATTTGTTTGATACATTACATTGATTTGGGAATTTTTAACCAAGCTTTGCCTTTAGAAAATGAATCCCAATTATTCATGATGTAGTATGCTTCTTATATATGACTAGATTTAATTTGCAAGTATTTACTTTTGGATTTGTACATTTATATTCATGAAATATAATGCCCCATTATGTTCCTTTCTTTAATAGACGTAAAATTTTGGCTAACTTCTCTAGGTGATGCAAACTGCTTGTGCTGTAATGCTAACTTAAATGTTGGTGGTTCAGCCCAGCCCAGCAAGGAAAATGCCTTGAAATCTGCTATGCTACCATAAAGGTTACAATCAACAAAACTCTATGGAGCAATTCTAGTCTCCAACACATGGAGTCCGAGTGAACTCTATTGCAACTGATAACACAATGTTGCTGTTATTTCCCCCTTTCCTGGATTTGATCAATTTCTACTCATTCTCCAGGATCTAGCGCCAATGTGTAACCTTGCCTAGCATTCCCAGTTACATCATGCCCTCTGGTGTCAACCCATATAGCTTTGTGCCTATAGTAAGTTGGAAGCTCAGTGAGGGCAGAGATTTTGTGTCACTCACTGTTATTTCTGCAGTATGTAGCACCCTACATGCTACCTGGTAAGCAGTCAGTAAATGTGTATTGAATGAATAAAATATACTTTTCTCACTTATAACACTGGATTGAAATTATTTTGCGTGCCTATCTTTCATACTACACCGTAAACTCCTTGAAGTGGTACTGTATCTTATTATTTTCATTTCCATTGCTGCTTCAAGGCCTGACACATGGTAGGTATGTATTAAATATTTATTAAAGAATACATGTCTGAAATGTATGCCATTAGAAAGTCATTCCATTGAATAAGGTTTTGTGGTCATAAATGCTTCTTTTAAAATTTAAATATCCCTGAGGAGGAGGCTAGAAAGCCACATTTTGACAATTATCTAGTATTAGGGCTTTAGCAGAGATTGATTTGCCAGATTGGTTTCCAACATGACAGCTGCCAGCAGATGGGCACTTGGATAGGACAGAACATGGTACAGTACAATAGGTCCATGACAAGGAACGTAGTAGAGGTCGCTGAGCTGTCTGGGGGTTGCCTAAGGGCATTTAGTGTCTCAAAGAAGAAGAAAGGCCAGAGTGCTTGTAAATGTCCCTGTGACCAAGGGTGTGAGGGGCGATGCTGGGAGAGTGGAGGGTGAGTGGGTTGGAAGGGGGGAACTGATTACAAGGATCCACATGTGACCTCTTCCCTGGGAGAGGGACAGCAGAGAAGGGGGGAAGGGAGACTCCGGATAGGGCAAGATATGACAAAATAACGATGTATAAATTACCAAGAGCACATGACGGAGGGGGGAAAGGGGAGGGAGGGGGAAAAAAAGAGGACCTGATGCAAGGGGCTTAAGTGGAGAGCAAATGCCTTGAGAGTGATTGGGGCAGGGAATGTATGGATGTGCTTTATACAATTGATGTATGTATATGTATGGATGGTGATACGAGTTGTAGGAGTATCTAATAAAATGTAAAAAAAGAAAAGAGGAGAAAAAAATGATTAGGGCAAAGACTGTACAGATGTGCTTTATACAATTGATGTATGTATACGTATGAACTGTGATAAGAATTGTATGAGCCCCAATAAATTGTTAAAATTAAAAAAAAATGTCCCTGTGTATAAGGTGCTTGAAAGTGGAGAGTGGAGAGATGGTTGATCAATTGATTGCTAGTTGGATAAGGAAGAGGTTTAGTTGGGAAAGTCACAGATATAGAAATATACATGAAAGATTTTTCTTTATGGGCGACTCTGACATGGAAGTCCATAGAAAGCACACATACCCTGAACTGACAGAAAGGTATCTCCGTTTTGCTTTGCTACCTTTTGTCCCCTTCAGGCTCTGCATATAGTGAGGACTCGATTCGGGACTGGGATTGCTGTAAACAGCTCCAGACATTGCTGGAAACCCCCAGGGCCACTCCCCTAGGCCCTATGACCTAAAAGGCCCATCTTACCATCTGCAGTGCAGTGAATTATTTAGTAAAACTCTTCTAGCTGTCATTTTTAGAACTTCTGCCAAATGTCTGGGTGGGATTATGCAAATGAAGTGCTTACTGTCCAGCAAGGGAATTGGAAAACTTGCTAATAATGTAAATAAGGAATGTGAAACACTCACGAGAAAACTGGTCAATGTTGGTAGCAGCAGAGAAACAGTGAGAGCAGAACCAGGAAAGTGGCCGACCAGCAGGAGGCAGAGTGGGGGCCTTTCCAGACTACTAGGAGTGAGAAAAGCTGAACGTCTGGGGGCAGGAGGCTTGCTGGTGGAGGAGAGCAACTCTAGGCATGTATTGGAACTAGCTTTGTGGACCCATAGAGCTAGAGCTAAGCTCCTCTGAACTGAGGCTTATTGGTGCCTCCAGGAAATTATTGGCAGAATTTAACGAGCTTTGTAACCCTTATAAGAGCAGGACCGAGGCCGAGAGGCTAAGGGCCAGAGTGTGGGCACTGCTGAGATGAAGTGCTTCTGATTGAAGAAATGTGCCCTGGCTTGTTTCTGATCTTGTATTATAACCTTATATTTCCTTCGTAACCCCCATAATCATAATCCTGATTATTAACTCAGAGTTGTGTGTAACAACAAATGATCAAATCCAACAAAGAAGGAGGGAGAGTCTTGGGAGGGATAGTTAGTATCAGAGTTTAAAAAAAAAAGTTCGAGGGTAGAGGCAGGTGTGACCTCGCACTTTATAGGAATCAGTCTTGGGCTGTTGATGTATGTTCTCTTTCCCATTTGTGAGTTAAATAAGATCATGTATTGCCCCTCTACCATTTCTACACATCAAAACAACTGTTCTCTAATTCCACGGAGCAACAGAGGAACAACAGAAGCGTCAGGAATAGGAGAGGAGAGGGAAAGTGCTGGCTCCTTTGCCAAGAGAGAGCTGAATGGGTCTCGGCTACCAATACTGTGTATTTGGTTCAAAGAGACTATCGAGGAATCCTGATGAAAATAATAATGTATTTTAATGAGTACAAAGGATCTGCCTTAAGTATTATGCTCTTTTCACATCTATATGAGCGCAATCTGAGAGGAGCAACTCAAAGATTAGAACCTAAGGAGGCCAGGAGTTTATGTGAGCGGGGAAGCAACAGCCCAGAAAAGCAGGGTGACAATGGCTGCCCGCCTCCAAGGAGGTCATCCATGGCAGTGACCTGTATGTGTAGAAACCGTTGAACTGATGTACATCTCGCTGCATATATTGTGAATAACAAAATATACATATATATTAATGATAACAGCACAAAAAGAAGATAACCAAGAAGGCTGACCTTGACATCAGCGTGCCTTCTAGAGCACACGTTCTTTTATTTTGGCTGGAGAAAGGAAAATGGATTGAAAATCTCCCATTTCAGTCTATTCAAGAATTAGATTTATCTGATTATACAGATTTTCATGCAGAGTTAAAATCACTTAATGGGTCTATTTTCAAAGCTCCTTGACATTGATTTGTAAGGAGAAGGACCTTACCAGGCGCTTTTGCAAGCTCCCACTGCTTGATGCCTCAAGCCGGGCAGAGTATGAAGTTTTTGAGGAAAGAGAGGCAGGCAGAGAATGAAAAAATAAATAAATGTGCAATTCAAAGGCCTAAAAAGACAGACATGAAAATAAAAATTCAAGCAATTGCCAATCATTGTGCCCAACAAATTTGAGGTGCCATTATTTCTAGGCTCCAGGAAACCAGAGCTTAGGGAAGCAGATTCGCTTCTGCACCTCAGTGAATCAGCAGCTGAATGAGTGTCTTGCTGGTTTAATTTCTGGGCCAAGAGGCCGTACTTTCATTTCCTTCGCCTACTCTGGAGCTTTAAATGCCCATCATTCTCATCAGGCTCTCTTTGGGTTAAGACATTGAAGGGAAATGGGAAACTCTCTTAGGAGTATGAAGACATTGCCTTCGTGTTTGATTTAATTACCTTAGTGCCCATTCCCTTATTGGCTACCAGGGGAAACACCCTGAAAAAGGAGAATAGGGCCTTGAAGACACAAAATCAGCTTTGGGACGAAAGGAAGTGAATAGTTTGGAGCAAAGCCTGGCAGGATTTAGGGCAGAGTTGGCTACTGAGAGCACTGCCAGCTAAACAAGAAGCCTTATTAAGTACCTTGTAGACAGGCAGGGAAATACCGTGAATAATTTCCATGTCACCATATTCTGAGACTGGCAGTGAAGCTTGGCTCCTTGTCCTCACTCTCCTGACTTCCCAGGACATCTGAAAACACTCACTTATGCCAACACAAACCAGACGGGGCACTGCCATTCCACAGTGGTAGGGAATCCATCCATCAGCAGCAACAGAATTGGGAGAGCATTTTGTGTCTCTGCTTGAATTAAGGTCTTTAAGGTGGGATGGTACAACTCAATAAAAAGTTGTAGGGTTATCTTCCATCCGAACATAATGACACAGTTCTCAGGCTATCCAAGAAGTCTCATGGGAAATCTTGCCACTTCCAGCCAGCTTCTTTCTTCCCCCATGGGAAAGGAACTACCTAATAAGTTGATCTGAGCTTGGAGCCTTGCCAACTTGGGAATCTTTTCATTCTCGTGACCACCTCCACTGTTTTCCTATTGGTTTCCATACAAACCATCAGAGCAAGTTTTTGTTTACTTCATTTCCAGCCTGCTCCACTTAGGTCCATCCCATTCCTATGCTTTTTGACATGCCTCTGTCCTTTTCCACTCTGCCCTCTGAAACGTAGTTTTACTATCAATAGAATTGCCTGGTATGGTCTACCTTTCCCCAGAATGCTCTCCTATCCTGTGAATTGCTAGCAACATGCTGGCTGCTGCCTGAGAGCTCTCATTCCCTCATGCTTGTTCCGAAGGCAGATGGCTTCATCTTTTTCCCAAGTAGACTGCGATTCAAAGAAATCCGATAGATCAGAGTCAAATTGTCCCATAGGGGTTCCAAGGCTTTAATATTTAGAAAAACATGCCGCCCCATCTCTCTCTGCATTCAAGCTGGTAGGTTCAAAACCCCAATGTTTTAGTGCGCAGCACTGAAGTGCTTTAAGTGCTGAGCCACCAGGTCTCTTTGGGTAAAGACAACAAGCTGAAAGAGACTATAGTTTGCTGTTAATAAGTTCCAAACCAGAGGATAGCAAACCCTTGTCATTACAGTAAATCCCAACCCATGGGGATCATATAGGGCAAACTAGAATTGTCTACTAGGGTTTCCAAGGCTGTAATCTTTAGGGGAGCAGATTGACACATATTTCTCTTGCTACGCAGCTAGTAGGTTCCAATTGCTAACCTTTCAGCTAGCAGCCTTGCACTTAACCAACTGCTCCACCAGGGCCCCTTTAGGGTAAACAAAGGTGGGTCATTTTCCATCACAGTAATTCTACACATTTTTTTAGTATTTTCATATGTAATGCGAAAGGCACCCTATGATTAAGTTCCCACATGTATTCGCCCTAGAAACATTTTTTCTCATGAGCTCCTTGAATAATGTGCTTTTACTAAAATACTGTAATTTTATAGTCAGCCATATAAAATTTCTCTCTCAAATCTTCCCTGTCAACACTTGCTCAAATCTCCAAAGACATTCTGGGTCCCTCTCCCTCTTCGCTGATTTTTGCCTCCTGTCGAACTAAAAAGCAAAGCATGTGAATGATTAGTCTTGTTTCTCCAAGATAAATGTAGTGTGCCTCCACTGAAAGCTAAGCTTAAAGCTTTGGGTTTCTAATCTCTCATCATGTCTGTAACCTTGGCCTTCTCACCACTATCACCTTCTTCATTCTTCATACTCCCAGAACTCACCCAGGCATCTGCTGACTTAAGTCCTCTTATCCTAAAGTAAGCAAACCTTTGCCTTCAGCAAGTTTTCATTTATTTATTTTCTTCCTGCCTGACAACTATATGAAAGATGAGTCTAAATTTGTGGCCTCCTTTTCTTGAACACCCACTCACTCTTTACCCCTGGCAGTCTGGCACTTGCCGTTCCCATGACCAATGTGATAGCAGAAGTAAACTGCAATGTTGCAATATTGGATCCCATGGTCTCCCCTCAACATGCATCCCAAGGACCACGGAAAAGCATCTGACAGTGTATATCATTTCTCCCCGATCCCAAGGCTAATACAAGGAGCCCTACTACCAGGAGAGGAGCCAAGATTAAGTGTTCAGTTGCTAATAAAATGGTTGGCAGTTCAAACCCACCAAGTGGCTCCAAAAGAGGGAAAAGGTAGTGATCTGCTCCTTTAAAGTTTACAGCACAGCAAATTCCTTGAGGCAGTACCGTGGAATTGCCATAGTTCAAAATGAACTCAATAGCACTAATAACAGCAATAAAGCACCCTGGGTCCCAGAAAAGTTTTATGTTCTACTACCCCCCAGCAGTGCCACATTAGAAAGGCCTGGTGATCTGTTTGGAAATATTACAGCCATAACACCCTATGCAGCAGTCCTACTCTGTAACATGAGTTGGGCTGGTGCCATCCATTGGGAATTGATTTGATGGCAATGAGTTCCATTTAAGGCTTATACATTCCTGCCTTATCTAGTCCTCCCCTGAGATCCCTGCCCATTGTTTTCAACCAACCCCCTGACTGCCAAATACCCACTAGTCATCTCAGTTCATTTAACAATAATTTTCCTAGTCACAGGTGCTAGCAATTTCCAAGTCAATTTTGATTCCTCCCTCAACCCCTCCAAATAGGTTTCCTCTCACATGCAATCCAAAAAGTCACTAAATCCTACTAATTCTACCTACACAATGGCATTCGTATCTGACCCTCAGTTCCCATAGCCACTTTTGATATGTGAGTTTAAGCCTCTATGACCTCTTACATTTTGGGCAGGCATCCTAATTCATGGCCTAGTAGTATGCTTTGTACATCATAGGCACTTGATACATGCTTCATAATTTCAGTGTGCTATACAACATAATAAAGTTAGCCTGCAAAGAACAGCTGGTACACATGCACAAATGTTAACATATACTAGTGGTTACCAGGGGTGAGAAAGGAGAGGAAAAGGAGCACCCTCATTGAGGAAGCTGGGAGTTTTTGTTGATGTGGATGGGGACTATTACCATGATTTGGGGCAATGGTTGCCCAACATGATGACTGTAATTGATAGCACTAAAGGTTGAAGTGGCAACTGTTAGGTTATAGATAATTTTTGTTCTTGTTGTGATTTCAAACCAGTCCATTGTCATTGAGTTAAATCCAATTTCTTAGCAACCTGATAGGACAGACTAGAACTAACTAACTGCCTGGTAGGATAACCACAAGGTAAGCCATTGGAAACCACAAGCCATTCTAAAGGAGAGCGGTGAAGCTTTCCACTCCCGTGGCGAGTTACACTCTTGGAAACCCATGGGGGCAGTTTTACTCTGTCCCATAGGATTGTTATGAATCAAGTTGATGGCAGTGAGTTGGGTGTCAGGCTTTTGGATTCTGGACAGTCACAGCTTTCTCCCACAAAATGGCTAATGAGGTCGCTCTGGTGGCCTTTCAAATAGCAACCTAGCTGTGCTTCATATGTCCATCAGGTAGATTTCACCTCAGAGCAACACTATGTGACAGGATTGCATGACAAGATTGGACTTTCTTGGCTATAATCTTTATGGACACTGACAGATAACCAGATCTTTTTCCTGGGGAATCGCTGTATGGGGTCAAATCACTAAACTTTTGGTTAACAGTGAAGTCCTTAACCAGTTGCACCCACCTTACTGTCCTTTTTACAATTGCAGACACACACACACACACACACATACACACACAGAGCCTCTTTAGTTAAGATAACAGATTTCAGAGAGAGCCTTGCATGGACTCATAAAGTAGCTCAATGACTTCGTGTTGCTAGCTTCTGCTGTCAAGTTGGCCCCCCTGTTTCATGGCAACCCCTTGAAAAATGCAGTAAAACACTATCCCAGGCTTTCCCATCTCAAATGGAATTTTATCACAAATTTTTTAGGGTCCTTGTGCATACACTGTGCTAAAAACAGTGCCTGCCTAGCAAATAATAAGCACTCCAGATGGGTTCATGGTTATTATCTTACCTCTTAATGTATTAATTTCAATCCCAACTAAATAAAATTTATTTTCATCAAGTTGATACCAGCTCATAGAGACTCCTTGTGTATCTTCACTGCAGTCTTTATGAAAGCTGTTGCCAGGCCTTTCTTTTGTGGTGCCCTTGAGTGTGCTTCGAGCACAGACCTTTGGATTAGTAGTCCAATGCAAACTGAATGTGCCACCCAGGAAGGTCCATTGCAATCCGGACTAGTTAAGAAATCAACTCCATTACTAAATTGCCTGGACCAGGCTCTTATCTGTTGTACCACAGATACTGTTTCTGTCAACAAATCATTTAGAGTGAAAGCAAGATTTGACCTTGATAATTCCTAATCCACTCAAACTACCTCTAAAGGATTCGGTGTTGATAGGCATTAGGGTTCTCATGATGCTTGCTGTCATGTTCTATCACAAACCAGAAAAGACTTGGCGATGTGCTAAGGGCAATGAGGACAGAAACCGAGATAAGAAGTGCAGTGGCAGAGCAGACTTGAGACTGCCCAAACCTAGAGGCAGCGCCTGAGGCCAGAGACGGCAGCTCAGCAGTAAGGGCTCAGGAGAGATTTTGTATTAGAGCTGCACTCCGGACTTATTGGTTGCCACTGAATGCATAGAACTATCCCATCGGGTTTTCAAAACCGTGGCATATCATCAGGCCTGCCTTCTGAGGTCCTACTGAGTGAAAGTTTTAACCTTGAACTTGGGGCTTATTGTTGAGCACTTAACCATTTACACCATCCCGTGACTGTGGACTCAAACATCTGGCTTCAAATCGTAATTCCTCCATTTTTGAAAGTGGGCTATTAAAGAAATTATCTTATTCAACCCTCAATTTCCTTGCTTACATCAGGAGATGAGAATCCAACATCTCTTTCATAAGGTAACTGTGACGATAAAATGACCAAATGGCTTGACATGGGCTTTAATGCCTTTCGGTATCACCAGTTTGTTTGTTTTTTAACTAATAGAATCTAAGTCTAAATCCATGATCCCAGCCCACAGTTGGCGAGCAAATTAGAGTTAAAGGTTAAGTTTACATGTAAGGGACCTAGAACAGAATACCCCAAATCAAGGGTGGACTAGTCTTCCTTTTTCCATATTTGTTCTCTGACCACTGTCCTAGACCCAGTTCTTTGTCCTGAATGCTGGGCTCTTGCCTTTAGGGGGGACTTTGTGTATGGAATTGCATACCCCCACCCCCAATTTTCTGCAAGTATCAAGCCCTATACCTGTGTTTATCATCCCTTTGGGGAAAGGATTTTATTTGATATGTTACTGTGGTAGTACTAGTATAGGGTGTATTTTAGGTCAATCTCTTTTGAGCAGATTAAGCAACCAAACATAAAAGAGGGGAAGGTTCAGGCTGCACGATTTCCAAGGACCTTCCCCCAAAGAAGAAGGAAAGAGAGCCTTCCTCTAGAGCCGTTTCCTTGAATTCAGAATTCTAGCCTCTTAAACTGTGAGTAAACACAATTGTGTTCCTTAAAGCCACCCACTTGTGATATTTATATCATAAGAGTATTAGATAACTAAGACAACTCCCACATTGTAACTGTTATGAGTTCAACTGCTCTAACAAAGACTTCCATGACTGGGACACTTTTTTAATCCTCAGCTTCATATGCCGTCACCCTCTGGCATGCATTTATTCTCCAAGTAAACTGAATTGTTCATAGTGTCCTGTCCACGTTCTCTCACATGCCTGTGTGCTTCAATTCAAGCAGTTTCCCGTGCAGAAAACCCTTGTACATTCAAAAACTAAGTGCACAGTTGTACAGCACAGAGAATGCCATCAATATCACTGAAATATACATGTGGAAATTGCTGAGATGACATGTTTGTGAGGTGTATTTTTACTACAAGGAAATCTAAACTAGCGCTTGTCTGACTGTTTCAGATACTGAGGATACAGCAGTAAACACAATGGGCAAAATGCACTGATTTTCATTGCATTTATAATCTCCTGAAGCATAAATAAATATGTATCTGGATATTATAGATGTAAAATACGTATCTGGATATTACAGATGTAAAAAAAGAGATCATTACACGTTGTGACAAGTGCGAGGAACATGTGGAGAAGAAAGAGTAATGACAAAGAATATGATTTCTTTTCAACAGGGTGGACAGGAAATGAGACCTCTGTGAAATGCTGGGGCCTGCCACACAAAGACGTGATTCTGCACATCCCTAGGTTTCAGCCTCAGTCTTCACCTTTGCAAGATGCCTGCCTGGACTCATCTAGATGGGGCAAATGCCATGCACAGTGCATTTGGCTCCTAGAGGCTCTCAGTAAGACACAGAGTCTAACCAGAAAATTATGGACATGGAGGTGATCCATTCTGGATAGGTAGACATATATTTTCTGGAGTCAGCTTTCATAATTTCCTGTTGTGTTTTTTATCATATTCTCAAATAGTAAGTGAGCTCAATGCAGACAAAAACCTACTACTGGTTGGTCAGTTGGTGAACCATTGGATTTTACTGTGTCCTGGTGAGCATTGCATTAGCTCTCTTTGGATGAATTCCTGAATTAGTACCCACACTCTTTCATTTTGGGTTACTGTATTTAACATCCCTTTATTGAGTGGCTAATATGCACTGGGCCCTCTGTTAAGCACAGTAGGCACTAAAGAGATGAAGTCGAGATATAGTGCAGAGCAAAGGGCTAACACCATTTCCTCACATAAATCCATTTTCTTCTATTTTGCATACACTCCTGTAAAGATGGAGCCCCTTGCTGTGTGTTCCTCTATACTCATCTTTAGCTCTGAATGTGAACTGCTCAGGTAGATGGCTCACAGTGAAAAGTAAGTCACTTCTTGGTCATTTTTGCCAGAAGACATGGCAGTGAGCTGAATTCCAATGTATCCAATTAACAAGGGGGTTGAGTGTACTTTCAGAAATGTGATTTTTGAAACATTGTGATTTTCAGAACATAAAACCCAAAACCCATTGTGGTAAAGCCAAATTACACCTCACAGTGACCCTTTGGGACAGAGCAGAGCTGCTCCCAGATAGTTTTCAAGGCTAAAATTTTTATGAAAGCACACCGTGGCTGGTGGGATTGAACTACGGACCTACTGACCATTTCAGCATCCAAGCATGTAACTGCTGGGCCACTGGGGCTCCTTTTATAAAGATAACACCCCAGGACATAGACATTTAGGAATGTCTCTAGCAGATGTCAATTAATGGTGATACATACCCATGTTATGATCCATGGGCAAATGATTGAGTATCCTGGGAGGGAACTACACGTTTTGAACTAAGTCTAGACCTAAGGTACCTTAGGTCTAAACTTTCTTCATCCCAGAGGATCCAACAAAGCAAAAGGGAAACAGCAAGATTTTTCAAACCCACAATAGCCTGCACTAAATTTCCTGAAAATGGAAGGAGGTGGATAAGAGAGATTGGGAGAGGAAGATAAAACTGGTGTTGCTCTTTGTAAATTATCATTTTGCTTCTTTGGAAAGCAGGAAATTGTCCCATTACTGTAAATTGAAGCTATACCTGAAATGGTAACTCTGCTCTACGTTCTGCCTAATTCCTTGTAAACAGTTTAACTTTTAAACAAAGATGAAAGAAAAAAATCCAAACATTATGCATAAATGTAAACTAGATGTTAATAAAAGATTTCATTGTGCTTAGACGGCTAATCAATGTCCATGAAAGTAGCAGTCAAGAAATCAAACTACATGTTACTTTGGAGACTTCAACTCTAAGATACTTCTATAAAGCATTTCATAGCAAAGCCATGACCTTAAAGACGAGAGTGTGTCTGACTCAAGTCATGTGAAAAACTGCTTCACATGCATACAAAATTGGACACTGAATTAGGAAAACTAAAGAAGAATTCATTCTGATAGGAGTTAGTTTGGACTCATAGCGACCTCACATACAACAAAAGCAAACACTTCCTGGTCCTTTGCCATCCTCACAATCATTTCTACGTTTGAATCCATTGTTGCAGTCACTGTATCCATCTATCTTGTTATTAGTCTTCTTTTTCACTTCATGAAATATTATATTCAACTAGTCTGTCCTGATAACATGCCCAAAGCACAAGAAAGAAAGTCTTTGCATCTAATGAGCATTCTGGATATACTCTTCTCAAAGAATCTGTAATATTTTTCATCAAAACCATAATTAAAAGGTACCACTCTTCATTAATCTTCCTTAATCATTGTCCAGCTTTCAAATTCATATGAGGTGATTGAAAATACCATGGCTTGAGTACCTCAAGAAGACATCTTTACTTTATCATTGTTTAAAAAGGTATTTTGTAGCAGATTTTCCTAATAAAATGCATCAATGAATTTTCTGGCAACTGTTTCCATGGATGATGATTGTAAACCCATGAACAATGAAATCCTTGGCAACTTCCATTTTTCTCCCTCATCATGATGTTATTTATTGTTCCAGTTGGGAGGATGCTTGTTTTCTTTATGTTAATGTAGAATTCATACTGAAGGCCATAGACTTTGATCTTCACCAGTAAGTGCTTCAATTACTATTCATTTCCATTAAGCAGGATTGTATCATTTGCATACTACTAAAGGCTGTAGCCTTTGAAGGATCCCTGCTGGTGTAGTGACTATAAATTGGGCTGCTAAATGCAAGTCATTGTGTTAGTCTGGGTAGACTAGAGAAACGAAATTTATAGATTCGCATATGAGTATAAGAAAGAGCTTTATATACAAGAGCAATTGAATATTGAGAAAATATTCCAGCCCATTCCTGAGCAAGTCCATAAATCTGATATTAGCCCATATGTCCGATATCAATCTAAAAATTTCCCTTCAGATTTATGCAACACATGGATTGATGCCAAATGCAGGATGATCACAGGCCAGTGGGTGGGAAGTCTCGTGGATCCAATTGTGTTGTAAGCATCTCAGTGCTGACAGGGGTCTCCATATGGCCCCTCCTGCTCAGGGCACTAGTGTAGCTCCATGTTTCCTGTCAGCTGCAATATCTCGCAGGGAGTGAATCTGTGTACTCCCTCCAGCAAGCTAGTTATCTCCTTAGTGCCTCAAAATGAGGTTGTCAATCTTTGACCTGATTGACAGGCTAAACTCCACCCCTTCACCCTTAATCCTCTCAAACTGACAACAGATTATGTAGCTACCACAGTCATCAATATGAAACTGCCAGCCATTCTGTGGGGGAAAGATGAGATTCTCTATTCCTGTAAATAGTTACAGATTGAAAAACACACAGGGGTAATTTGACCCTGTGCTATCAGGTTACTATGAGTCAAAATTGATTTAAAGGAAGTGAGCATAGCAGAACTCCGGACTTGATGCTCATCTTGAGCTTCGAGATGCAATGAAGTTGAATTCCAAATCAATTTTTCCCATAAGAACTAACGGAAAAGAGATTAATCCATTCGTTACCACCAAGGTTTTACCCTAACCTTGATATTCTTATGAAAAATATCACACACAAATTTCAAAGTAAATAAGTTCAGAGTTCAATAATACAACTTAAATAAGAAACACAATATTTAAAAAACTTTTAAGAACTACAGTATGGCCCATACCTTGTGATTGACAAGGATCTGCATCTGTGGACATGGATGTGGAGAGGAGGGATGGCGAGAGAGTCATTGTTTGGAAGGGGAATCCACTTCCATGAAATCAACTGGTAGCTGCTTTTCATGATTTTTTCCCCCTTTTATTGCCTTTTATCACTAGGACCTGGCTGGCTTTCTCTGAGAAACAAACAAACAAAAACAACCACAACTGTCTAATGTGGTCTGCTGTTGGCTTTTCCTGATTCCTAAAGGGTTTCCTGAATTATCATCAACAACATCGATGGCACGGTTCACCAGTTCCTTGTCATGGTGATCCTTTCCAGAAACCTCTGAGGATCCATGTGTTTTCATCTAAAAGCAGTACAAAAAGCAAGAAACACTAAGAAAATTATAGCAAAGCACTTAGAACACAGCCACAAAAGGTTTAAATAACACACACTTACAACGCCAACTAACACTAGGTGCCCGAAATACGAACAGCTTTTAGATAAAAAATCACGTGCATTGGGTCAGATTTCAATGATTTGTTCTAACTCTGATGCAAAAAATTCTTATTTTTTATTTGTTTGTTTATTTATGAAGTGTTTTATTAGGGGCTCATACAACTCTTATCACAAACCATACATACATAAATTGTGTACAGTACAACTGTACATTCATTGCCCTCATCATTCTCAAAACATTTTCTCTCTATTTAAGCCCCTGGCATCAGCTCCTCATTTTTCCCCTCCCTCCCCATTCCACCCTCCCTCATGAACCCTTGATAATTTATGAATTATTATTTTGTCATATCTTGCTCTTTCTGACGTCTCCCTTCATCCACTTTTCTGTAGACTGTCCCCCAGGGAGGAGGTCACATGTAGATCCTTGTTATCGGTTCCCTCTTTCCAACCGACTCTCCGTCTACCATCCAAGTATCGACACTCACACCACTGGTCCTGAAGGGATCATCCGCCCTGGATTCCCTGTGTTTCCAGTTCCTATCTGTACCAGTGTACATGCTCTGGTCTAGCCAGACTTGCAAGGTAGAATTTGGATCATGATGGGGGAGGGGGGAAAGCATTTAGGAACCAGAGGAAAGTTGTATTTTTCATCGGTGCTACATTGCACCTTGACTGACTCATCTCCTCCCCGAGGCCCTTCTGCAAGGGGATCTCCAGTGGCCGACAAATGGGCTTTGGGTGTCCATTCTGCACTCCACCCTCATTCACTATGATAAGATATTTTTGTTCTGATGATGTCTTATAACTAATCCCTTTGCAACCTCGTGATTGCACAAGCTGGTGTGCTTCTTCCATGTGAGCTTTGTTTCTTCTGAGTTAGCTGGCCACTTGTTTACCCTCAAGCTTTGAAGACCCCAGATGCTATATCTTTTGATAACTGGGCACCATCAAATTTCTTCACCATATTTGCATATTCACCCGCTTTGTCTTCAGCAGTTGTGTCAGGAAGGTGAGCACCATAGAATGCCAATTTAATAGAAGAAAGTATTCTTGCATTGAGGGAGTATTTGAGTGGAGGCCCAATGTCCTTCTGTTAACTTAATACTAAACCTACATATATAGGCACATAGATCTATTTCCCCATCCTCATATATAAATATATTTGCATATGTACATGTCTTCATCTAGACCTCTATAAATGTCCTTTGCCTCCCAGCTCTTTCCTCTATTTCTCTTGACTTTACTACTGTCCCATTATCATGCTCAGTCCTCACCTGGGTTTTAGCAATCCCTCATGGTTACATTACCCTTGATCATGCCCTACCAGGCCTCCCACACCCACCTCACCATCAGTTTGAATCACTTGCTGTTCCCTTGTCCTTGGGTTTGTTAACACTACTTCCTTTACCACCACCTCCCCCTATTCCATGCTCCCCCAGAACTGTCGGTCCCGTTGTTTTCTCCTCCAGATTGTTCATCCAGCCTATCTTATTTAGACAGACCTGAGGAGATAATAACATGCACAAAAACAGAGCAAAAACATGAACAATATACAACAAAACAACATCAAACCACTGACAAAGAACAAAACAATACACAACAAGAAAGAAAAGCTTGTAGTTAGTTCAAGGATTGTTTGTTGGCCTTTAGGAGTGTTTTCCAGTTCAGTCTGTTGGGGCACCATGCCCTGGCCCCAAAGTCCACCTTCAGCATTCCCTGGGGAGCTTGCTGCTTCATTCTCTTGCAGTTCTGCTGCACTCCCCCAGTGCTTTGTCTCAGTGTGGCGGGATCAGGTCCAGCACAATTCCCACACTGTGTTTCTGGTGCTGTTCCCCGCAGGGCCATGGGTCAGTGAGGCACGTCATGTCTCATAGTGGGGTTGGCCATGTGGTCCTCTCTGTGAACTGGCTTCTCTAATTGGGGTCATCGTCCTGAAGGCCTGGTGGGCCAGGATGCCCTCCACTCTCTCCTACCCCGCCTTCATCTGCTCCTGTGTGCTCTGATCAGATATGTCTCTCTCCCGGAGCTGCAGAATCAATGCCGCCCTTTGAAATAAATTCTTCTGGGGGCAGGGGCAAGTGTCCACTTAGTATTTTGGACTGGGGTCAGCCCCCAGACCTCTCCACTGGTTCTGTACTCCACACTGGAATGTTGCATTCACACCTTGGGGCACTAGGTTGAAGTCTGGTCCCTCTTTCCCTGTGGAGATATAAACAATACCCTCCCCTTGGGTGGGTTAGCACCCTGTGTCCCCGCTACCCATTTTTTCCTTATTTTCACCATTTCTTATCCTTTCCCCACCTCCTCCCCAGTTGTCTACCAAGTGCATCCCTGCATTTGATCTGGTCCCTGCCATACTATACCGTCCTCACCCCAAGAATGTGTGTATATAGTAGTTTTTTCCCCCTATGCTCCTTTTGCATGTTTATTAATGCTTACCAATGGATGGCCCTAATAGTTTGGGGTTTAACTTCAAGGTTTGTGATCTACCTTGAGTTTATTCTTGTGCCTAGAGTGAGATAAGGGTCTTGATTCATTCTTCTGCAGGTAAATATCCATTATTTCCAGCACCATTGTTAAAGAAGGCATCTGCTTCCCATTTGATATTTTTGGAGCCCTTCTCAAAGATCACTTCTCTGTATGCTGATGATTTTATTTTTGGGTTTTCAGTTCTTTTCCATTGGTCTGAGTATCTGTCATTGTACCAATAGCATGCAGTTTTGAGAACAGTGGCTGTATAGTATGTGCCAAAGTCAGGTAAAGCAAGCCCTCCCACGGTGTCCTTCTTCTTGAGGAGTTCTCTGCTAATTCTGGGCTTCTTCCCTCTCCATATGAAGTTGGTAATCAGTTTTTCCATTTCTTTGAAGAAAGATGAGGGTAATGGTTTTGGGATTGCATTAAACTTATATAGTGCCTTTGGCAGAATTGACATCTTGAATATATTGAGTCTTGCAATCCATGACCATGGGATATTCTTCCATTTGTTGAGGTCACTCTTGGTTTCTTGTAGTAGTGTTCTGTAGTTTTCCCCATATAGATCTTTTGTTCATTTAGTTAGGTATAACCCTAGTTATTTCAATTTGTATTTGCCTATTGTCTGTAGTCTTATCCGATGTGCATAACAGTCCAATGGACTTCTGTTTGTTGATCTGGTTTCTTGCCACTCTGCCAAACCTCTCAATTGCTTCCAGTACTCCCCTTTTGGAACTTTTGGGATTTTCCATATAAAAATTCATATCATATGCAAATAATTATAGTTTCACCTCTTCCTTCTCCAAACAAATACCATTGATATCTCTTCTTTGCCGTATGCTGATAGATAAAACCTCCAGCATGATATTAAATACGAGTGGGGACAAGAGGCATCCTTTTCTGGTCCCCTTTTTCAGTGGGATTGTATTAGTCTTCTCTCCATTGACTACCACATTGGCTGTTGGCTTTTCATATATAGCTTTTATTGTCTTAAGGAACTTTCCTTCCATTCCTATCTTCTCAAGTGTCTTAAAGAGGAATTGGTGTTGGATGTTGTCAAATTCTTTTTCTGCATCTATTGATATTATCATGTGGTTCTTATAGTTTTTCATGTCAATGTGACAAATAATACTAATGGTCTTTCATGTGTTGAACCATCCTTGCATCCCTGGAATGAATCCCACTTGGTCATGGTGAATTATTTCTTTTATATACTTTTGTATTCTGTTGACTAGTATTTTGATAAGGATTTTTGCATCGAAGTTCATTAGGGATATTGGTCTGTAGTTCTCGATTCTTGTGGGATCCTTGCCCGGTTTGGGTGTCAGAGTTATACTAACTTCATAGAAGGCATTCAGGAGTTTACCATTCTTTTCTATGTTCTGGAAGAGTTTGTTTAGGATTGGTGTTAGTTCTTCCATAAATGCTTAGCAGAATTCTCCAGTGAAGCTATCTGGTCCAGGGGATTTTTTTGTTGGTAATCCCTTGATAAACTTGCCTATTTCTTAAATCACTATGGATCTGTTGAGATTCTTGACGTCCACCGACAATAGTCTAGGGAGGGATTGTTTTTCCAAGAATTTGTCCATGTCTTCCAAATTGATCAATTCAATGGAGTACAATCTTTCGCAGTACTGTGTAACTATCCTTTTGATTTCATTAGGGTCTGTTGTAATGTCACCTCTTTCATCCCTTAGTCTTGCTATTGAGATTTGTTCCCTCCTTTCTTTGGTTAGGTTTGCCAATGGTCTACCGATTCTGTTTATCCTTTCAAAGAATCAACTTTTAGCAGTATTAAGTTTTTCCATAGTTTTCTTATTTTCCCTCTCCTGAATCTCAGTCCTGATTTTTATAATTCCTTTTCTTTTGCTTTCATAGGATTGTTCTGCTGACTCTGCTCTAGTTGTTGTAAATTTTGTGCCAGCATGTCAACCATGAGTCTCACTTCCTTTTTCAGGTGTGTATGTATTGCTATGAAACTTCCTCTGATGACTGCCTTTGCTGTATTCCATAAGTTTTGGTATGTCGTGTGCTCATTCACATTGGTTTCTAGGAATTTCCTAATTTCACCTCTGATCTGCACCAGTACACACGCCTTTTACAGTAAGGAGTTATTCATCCTCCAATTGTTTGCTCTTGTTTTCTTTGTCTTCCTTTTGTTGATTTCCAGCCTTATGGCACAGTGGTCAGAGAGAGAGAGAGGACTGTATGATTTCAATGTGCTTAAATTTATGTAGATTCGCCTTATGCCCCAGCATCTTCGAATATGTGCCATGTGGGCTTGAAAAGAATGGCTCAGTGCAACTCACTCCCATGAGACAATTGTGAGACACTGGCAGTCCTTCATGTCTTGAAGGCTATTGGGTAGTCCTCTGTAGAATAATTCAAGCTATCTGGGCACAGGCAGCAAACAGCAAGGCAGGTCACCAACACTCAGCCAGATGACAGGGTCTGACAGTCCCCAACTCAAGAGATGTAAATTCTAATTGTGTGGTGAAGCAGGTCTTGAAGGAAACTAAAATTACAGTGACACAGTCCATGGATTCGGTGTCCCACAGGTAGTGTAGCTTGCAAATTGAGGCACAGAACGAGCAAGGCAGTCGCACACTGGTCTGATGATCAAAGAGCAAGAGACAAGAAAGGTGAGGTTCGCCGAGTCATTTACCTCTCCGCCCTTCAATTAATCCCACATATGTTTACCAGCCAAGTTGGCACAATAAACTAACTACCTCGATCCACCTCTTGCCAACTTGGCACGTGTACACAATTCATTAACTATGCACAATTACATAATTTCCGGACATTGGTGAAATCACACTTACACTTATCAATCATCTACCATACATATAAATGAGAACACACTGAGTCCAATTGTATCTGATATACCGTACATGAACAAAGGAAAATATGCAATAAGCACATAAAAAAGAAAATACACTGACAATTACAAACCTTGCTTTTGGAATTGATCACGTGGTTATAAATGATAGGTAGAACTGCCTTCTTGTACTACTCATTGTGTATTACCTTTGCCATCAGCAAGCACCTCAGGTTTTTTGCCTGGTGGGGTGACCCAGACCGTCATTCCTGAGTGTTCAGGGTCATTGTACATCCTGTCAGTATTGCGTTGCTGTAATTTACCATTTACTTTAATCACAGGGCATGGTAGCACTAAGATTTGGCCTATGGGATCTCCTGGATTCCAGACATATTCTTTACCTCCATTATGTAGCAGCAATCCAATTTCTCCTTGATAATCAGGATCAATAACACCACTCAATACAGTGACACTCTTCCTGACCTGTTGATCCAAAGGTATGAGAAGCCCAACGTGGCCAGGGGGCATTCTCAGCTGCCAGTTCAGTGGAAGCCATGCTGTGTTTCCAGGTGGGCGAGTTCCTTCCTTTGGGACCAGGACCTCCAGGCCTGAGGAACACAGGGTTTCTGGGAGGGGAAGCAAAAATGCTGCAAGTGGATCACTAGGAATGATAGTGATTGGTGCCATTCCAGCTTCCACCCATTGGTTCCTGGAGCCATGAATTCTGGCTATTGGAAACAAGCACCATATATTGGCCGCTGGTTTAGAGCATATACAGCTTCCTAGAGAACATTGCCCCAGCCCCGCAAGTAGTTGCTACCTAGTTGGCGCCATAATTGTGAATTTAGGAGTCCATTCTGTCGTTCTATCAAGCCAGCAGCTTCAGGATGACGAGGAACATGATATGACCAGTGGATTTCATGGGAATGGGCCCACTGTTGTACTGCATTTGCTGTGAAGTGAGTTCTTGATCTGAAGCAATGCTATGTGGGATGCCATCCCAATGGATGAGACATTCTGTAAGTCCACGAATAGTAGTTTTGGCAGAAGCATCGCGTGCAGGGAAGGCAAAACCATATCCAGAGTAGGTGTCTATTCCAGTTAGAACAAAATGCTGTCCCCTCCATGATGGAAGCGATTCTATATAATCAACCTGCCACCAAGTTACTGGTTGATCTCCCCGAGGAACGGTTCCATATCTTGTAGTTAATCTTGTTTTCTGCTGCTGGCAGATGGGGCACTCAGCAGTGGCAGCGGCCAAGTCAGCCTTGGTGAGTGGAAGTCCATGTTGCTGTGCCCATGCATAACCTCCATCCCTGCCACCATGTCCACTTTGTTCATGTGCCCATTGAGTGATAACAGGAGTGGCAGAGGAAAGAGGAGGAGCAGTCTTCACAGTGTGTGTCATCTTATCCACTTGATTATTAAAGTCCTCTTAGAGGCAATCCTTTGGTGAGAGTTCACGTGAGATACAATTACCTTTACTTTCTTGGCCCATTCAGAGAGGTCTACCCACATACCTCTTCCCCACACCTCCTTATCACCAATTTTCCAATCATGGTCCTTCTAGTTCCCTGACCATCCAGCTAATCCATTAGCCATATCGATAGCTGCATACCAAGTACCAGGAGAAGTATTAATTTGCTCAAGCAATGTAATCACATCTGGGATGGCAGCTGCAATTAGAGTTACCACCTGGTGAAGTTTATGATAATCCACTGTCATTCTCCAGGATCCATCCATCTTCCTTACAGGCAAAATCGGTGAGTTAAATGGGGATGTAGTAGGAATCACCACCCCTGCATCTTTCAGGTCTTTGATGGTGGCACTGATCTCTGCAATCCCTCCAGGAATGCGGTACTGCTTTTGGTTTACTATTTTCCTAGGCAATGGCAATTCTAAAGGTGTCCAATTGGCCTTTCCTACCATGATAGCCCTTATTCTACATTTCATGGATCCAATATGGGGGTTCTGCCAGTTACTAAGTATGTCTATTCCAATGATGCATTCTGGAACTGAGGAAATAACCACAGGATGGGTCCTGAGGTTCACTGAACCCACAGTGTGGTGTCTCTGAGCTAAAACTCCATTGATAACTTGACCTCCGTAAGCCCCCACTCTGGCTGGTGGGCCTTTGAAACACTTTGGGTCTTCTGGAACTAGTTTCAGTTCTGGGCCAGTGTCCAGAAATCCCTGAAAAGTTTGCTTATTTCCTTTCCCCCAATGAACAGTCACTCTTGTGAAAGGCTGCAGGTCCCTTTGGGGAAGGCTAGAAGAAAGACTAACAGAATAGACCTTTGGTGATGTCACAGGGTCCTCCTTCAAAGGGACCTGGCCTCCCCCTCATTCAAGGGGTTGTGGGTCTTCAACTGACTCAGGTCCGGGAATTGATTGAGAGATCATGACTATCTATTTTGCGGTTCACCTGATCTACCATTCTTCTGCCTGTATAGATTACATAAATATTTAGTAGGCTTCCCATCTATTTCATTCCTAGGGACAACGTAGCTAAGTAGCTAATGCCATAATTCCACACGGGACAGGTTGCTTTGATTATTATGGAAACCTTGTTGTCTATTATAACCACGCCCACCCTGTCTCTGTTGATTCAGTGCTGGCACCTGCCCTCTACCACCACGGGGACCAATCAGCCCCATTGTGGCCAAATGGCAGAGTTCGCTTATGGAAGTGACCACTGTTAATCCTGGCACACATAAAATAGCAATTACAGGAGACTTAGGAGATGCTGGGGCCCACTTCACAAACTTGTTCCTTATGGTTTGGGTATAGGGTATGTCCTCAGGACACCCCCTTTTGGGGTCTATGGGAATATCTTGATAGATCCATTCCAACATACCAATTTCTCTAAGCTTTGGATGCCTTCCTCTACAGTGTACCAAGGTAGGTCAGGTACTTCAAGTTGGTCTAATCTAGGCCATTTGGCAGTCCATGCTGCAGCGAACCAACCAAATACAGAATTAGATCCTCTCTTAGCCTCTCTTGCAGAGACCTTGAAAGAAAAGTCTGTGCTTCAGGGTATCATATCCAGAAACTCAGACCGGTCTAATATTACGTTTCGTGCACCAGTATCCAACACCATTTCTAACCATTCCCAGGGATATTCCCTAGGCTTCTGCTTGTACATATTTGAAAACTCAAGCAGATCTTTATAAGTATAGCGTGCTTTTTCGGGGTAACCATCTTAACCTCACCTTTAGGAGCTTTCTGAGACTTAATTTTAGTGACAGGTCTAGCTGAAATAGTGGGTGGTGAGGGTGTTTCCTGGGTGCTCTCAGCAATATTTTGTAAGGCATCTCCCTCAGGCAATGCTACCGATGCAGCCCCACCTGGCATAAACTAACTACCTCAATGCCTGCTTATCTTTGACTAAATATCCAAGAAATAATATGCAAAGAATGATCAGACTAATTTGAAACAAAGATGCTATCCTTTTCCAGAAGGTATTTGGTTTTTCAGGCTAACAGTTTACTTAGCTCACTGCCATTTGATCAAGTCTGAGTCATAGTGGCCCTATAGGACAGAATAGAGCTGCCCTTGTCAGGTTCTAAGACTGTCACTCTTTATGAGAGTAGAAAGCCCATCTTGCTCCTAAGGATATACTGAGGGTTTTGAACTGTTGACATTGTGATTAGCAGCCCGATGAGTAATCACTACACCTCCGGGGTACTTAAAATCCCAGGATACTTTAATCCAATTAGAACAATCTAATCTATTTTAGTCCAAACAGGTAATCCAATCAGGTTGGTTCAGTTCTTCAACCAACCAACCTATTGCCATTAAGTTGACTCTGCCACATGGAAACCCGATGTGTGTAGAGCAGAACTGTTTTCTATAGGGTTTGAAAGGTTTGTTCAGAAGCAGATTGCCAGGCCTTTCTTCCAAGGTACCCCAGGGTGGGTTCAAATCACTGACCTTTCAGTCAATAGTGGAACCCTTAACAATTTGCACCAGAGAATTCCAATTCCCATTTACCTTAATCCCTGTAAAGGCTAGCCTATTTCTTCTGGTTTGTCTTTGTACCTAATATACTGCCCTTCAGAGTCCACACCAGGTGCGTTATCAGCAACCACCCTCATTACTGGGCCTGAGGAGTCTCTCAGTGATAAAAATTTTTCATGACCTTGGTTGCCATTCAAAAGCTTGGTGATTTCAGTGCTGCCCAAGACCCACAAAAGTCCTAATGCAGCCCTGAAAGACAATGATCTGCCATTGCTGAAAGAAAGATTCCCCTGAACCGACTTTGAAGGCAACATCCTACTATATTCCAATCTGCACGGCACTTCATACTTCGAAAGAACTTTCTGCTCTACAGTCTCTCGTGAGATTTCCAAGAATCCAGCAAGAGAGGTGAGGAAGGTATTAGGCAAGTATTTTGACCGATGAAAGAGTGAAACAAATAGTTGAAATGATTTGTCCAAGATCATACAAGTCAGCAACACGCTCGGGATCTGAGTTCACATATGGAAGCAAAACAATATTCCAGAAATGGATACTGTAATATAATCACAGAACCCATGACTATTTTCAAAATACTATGACATGATAATATAGCAAAACATTGTAAAAATACTTCCATGCATCAATAAGCATATTACTCTAGGAGCCATAAGGTCTGCCCTCTACTCTGGGCTCGGCCACTAATTTACTGTGTAACTTTAAACATGCAACATCTTGGTCCTGCTCCCTTAACCAACTCCCTACCCTCCATAAAATGAAGCACTTGGAGGCTTTCAGAATAAATCCTCTACTAGTTCTCATTTCTCTTTTTTAATAAAAGAGCCTAACACATCACATTACACATCATGATTTTTTTTAGAAACAATTAAGGTAAAACGACCAACTGTGATGCCCATAAATAGACAATGTAAATACTCTACCACATAATAGCCTAAAATACCCAATCTTCTTCAATGTAACAAAGTAAGGCATACAGGAGGGGAGGGGGAGAAGGACGGAAGAAAAAACCCAAACAACGAACAAGACCGTGTCAGATAAATGCCATTTCCCCTATTATCTGCGGGGTCTCAGAGAAAAATCAATAAGTGTGGAGCCAGGTCCTTGTCCACACTACCACTGCCATTATTAATATAGCTTTTTTCAATTCCATTAATATTGCAAATCCTCACCGACAATGTGCGTTTAGACTATGCCCTTTCCCTTTTACTACGAGATGACAGTTTAAAAGCAGACAGAGTTATATTTGAATAGACCCCGTGTACTTTGATTCTTGCACAAATATTGACAGCAACGTTATTTTCTAACTAGATCACGAAGTTATGAAGATCATAGAATTAGAAAGAAAACCCAGGACACTGTGCTTTACTTGCTGCTGCTAAAGGTGGTGGCTACTCGCGATTCCATGGAATTGCCTATGTTCACAAAGGCGGGAATATATCACTACTTCGGGTGTCAGGACAACAGGTTCAAGGTCACAGATGGACTACTTATATAACCGTCACAAACCTCTTCCTGCTCTGGGCCTCCATCTTCTGTTTATACAAGGACTAGATGAGATGAGTTATTCCTAAGACTCTTTTCAGTGCCAAATACTGCGGGTTCTGCTTTCAGCGCGTCTTGAAATGGCAATCTGTAGTAGGCTTTCTACAGTCTTCCTTAGCTTTCACACCATCATAATCGCTTCTGAATTGGCCAAAATCGATATCTTAGCATTACAACTTTAACGTATTTTTTAAAGCATCTAACGAACCCCAGAGTCACCAGAAAAAAGTAAATAATTGTGATTAGAGGAGAAATAATGGAGGCAGAAAAGCAATAGAAAGAATCAATAAATTGGATCATTGAAAGGATAAAATCAACAAAGCATTGGCCAAATTGACAAAGGACAAGAATAAGGAAATGCAAATAAACTAAATAAGAAATTATATGAATGATATTGCAACTTAATCAATTAAGATTAAAAGGAACATTAAAAATTATCAATATTTATAACCCAAAAAATTTGAAAACCTAGAAAAATGCAACAAATTTCTAGAAACATACTGCTTACTTAAACTAACACAAACTGAGGTAGTAAGGTTGAACAGATCCATAACAAAAGAATAAATTGAAAATTTAAGTTAAAAAAATCAATCTCAACAGCAAAAAAACAAGGGCCAGATGCATTCACTTGAGAATTTGACTAAACATTTAGAAAAATTTTGACACTTCTACTCAAACTATTGCAGTACATAGAAAAGGAAGGAATGATCCTGGATTCATTCTATGGAGCCAGCTTAAATTGACAATTATAGACTACTATCACTCACGAATGTAGTTTTAAAAAAAACTCAATAAAATTTTAGCCAATAGAATTCAAAACCATAGGCCTTGAGGACATTGTTCCTGCTCAGAGCAGAGAGGACCACATGGCCGGCCCCACAATGAGACACAACTTCCCTCACTGCCCTGCAGGGGACAATACTGAAGACACAGAGTTGGAATTAAGTACGCCCAGGCTGATCCCGCCACACGGAAGCAAAACACTAAGGGGTTGCAACAGAATAGCAAGGGAACTGAACTGTGAGGTCCCCGGGGAATGCCGAAGGTGGACTTTAGGCTTAATGCCACAACAGATTGGACTGGAAAACACTCCTAAAGGCCAACAAACAGTCCATGAGCTAACTATAAGCTTTTCTTTTTTGTGTTTTGTTCTGTTTTTCGTCACTGGTTTGTTGTTGTGTTTTTTATTGTTGCTCAGTTTTGCTCTGTCCTGTTTTTGTGCATGTTATTATCTCTGCAGGTCTGTCTAAATAAGATAGGCTGGATGAAACATCTGGAGGAGAAAACAATGGGACCTACAGTTCCGGGGGACATGGGAGAGGGAGAGGTGGGGGGGAAAGATAGTGGTGTTAACAAACCCAGGGAAAGGGATCAACAAGTGATCCAAATCAGTGGTGAGGAGGGTGTAGGAGGCCTGGTAGGGCATGATCAACAGTAGTGTAACCAAGAGGAATAATTGAAACCCAAATGAAGACTGAGCATGATAGAGGGATAGAGGAAAGTAAAAGGAAATAGGGGAAAGAGCTAGGAGGCAAAGGGCATGTATAGAGGGCTAAATAAAGGCATGTATATATGTAAATGTAATTATATATGAGGATGAGGAAATAGATCTATGTACATATACTTATAGGTTTAGTATTAAGGTAACAGATGGACATTGGGCCACCACTCAAGTACTCCCTCAATGCAAGAATACTTTGTTTTATTAAACTGGCATTCTATGATGCTCTCTTTCCTGACACAATTGCTGAAGATAAAGCGGGTGCATAAGTAAATGTGGTGACGAAAGCTGATGGTACCAAATGATACAGCATCTGGGGTCTTAAAGACTTGAAGGTAAACATGCATCCATCTAGCTCAGAAGCAACAAAGCCCACATGGAAGAAGCACATCAGCCTGTGCAATCACGAGGTGTCTAAGGGATCAAGTACCATGCATCAACAGAAGTAAAAATCATATCATTATGAATGAGGGGTGGGAGTGCGGAGTGGAGACCCAAAGCCCATTTGTTGGCCTCTGGACATCCCTTTACAGAAGGATCTCAGGGAGGGAACGAGCCAGTCAGGGTGCATTGTAGCAAAGATGAAACATATAACTTTCCTCTAGTTCCTAAAAGCTCCCCCCCCCCACTATCTTGATCCCAATTCTACCTTACAAATCTGGCTAGACCAGAGGATGTACACTGGTACAGGTAGGAACTGGAAACATAGGGAACCCAAGGTGGATATCCCTTCAGGACCAGTGGTGTGAGTGGCAATACTGGGAGGGTGGAGGGAGGGTGTGTAGGAAAGGGGGAACCGATCACAAGGATCTACATATAACCTCCTCGCTGGGGGACGGGCAACAGAAAAGTGGGTGAAGGGAGATGTCGGACAGTGCAGGATATGACAAAATAATAAATTATAAATTATCAACGGTTCATGGGGGAGGATGGAGTGGGGAAGGAGGAGAAAAATGAGGAGCTGATGCCAGGGGCTTAGGTGGACAGCAAATGTTTTGAGAGTGATGAGGGCAATGGATGAACAAATGTGTTTACATATTTGATGTATGTATGGATTGTAATAAGAGTTGTATTATCCCCTAATAAAATGATTAAAAAAAGAAATCAGAAGCATATAAAATAATAATATATGACCAAGTGGGGTTCATATCAGGTTTGTGAGGAATGTGCAGTATTAGAAAAGCATACAGCATAATTCACCAAATAAATAAAACAAAGAAGAATCCATTGATGATCTCAATCAACATGCAGAAAAGTTAATTGATAAAATCCTATCCTTTCCTAATGAAAACTCTCTGTCAAATAGGAATACAAAAGAACTTCCCCACCATGATTAAGGGCATCTGTATAAAACCAACAACCAGGTATGTTCAACAGAGAGCGCCTAATAATATTCTCAGTGGGATTGGGAAAAAGAAAATGACACCCTATGCCATCACTCTTATTCAATATGCTTTGGAATCACAGGTAAGACAATAAGGCAAGAAAGTTGAATACAAGGCATTCAAATTGATAAGGAAGAGGTAATATTATCCCTATTTGCCCATATTAGATGATACAATACATAGAAAATCCCAGATATTCCACAGGAAAGCTACTAGAACTCAGAGAATGATAAAGAAACTGACAGGGTAAAAGATCAACATATAATAAAAAAACACTTGAACTCCTCTACATTACAAAGATAACAAAAATGAAATAAGGGAAATAATACCATGCACATTAGGTAAAGGATAAAATACTTTCGATCAAACCTAAGCAAATATACAAGATATTTATAAAAGACAACAAAAATTATACAAAACAGACATCCATAATGGGAAAACAGTAATAAATAGTGCTGGCAAAGCTCTCCAAAAAATTTCTGGAGTATGAAACAGGATCCATACTTTATACCATATATAAAAATGAACTCAAATATATATCAAAGACCGAAATATAAAACTTACACTAAAAATTTCAGGGAAGAAAACATAAGAACAAACCTAGGAGCCCAGATTTATAGCAGAAATAGACTATCAAAAATAACTGAAAATGTATGAAATAGATCATAAAAATCAAATACCTATGTTTATCAAAGGACTTTTCCAAGAGAGTGAAAAGAACTTTCAGACTAGGGAAAATTTTTTGGCAAGGACGTATCTGACAAGGGCTTAATCTCTTTAATTTATAAAAAGCTTCAACACATCAACAACAAAAAGTAAACAACTTAATTAAAAATGGGCAAAGAACTGAACTCCATCAAAGAAACCCTTCAGTTTACTACCAAACACATGAAAACAAGCATGTGGTTGTTATCTAATGCCCACATTCCCTGCTATCATTTCAGTTTCAATTCACTGTGACACTACAGGACAGACTGGAAATGTCCTTAGAGTTTCTAAGGCTGTAAATCTTCATGGAAACAAAAAGACATATCTCTTTCCACCAGACCAATTGTTAGGTTCAAATCATTGAACTCTCAGTAGCAAAGTGCTTAACCACTGGGTAACCGGAGCTCCTTCATTAGCCATTAACCCAAACTAAACACGCTGCCATTGAGTAAATTCCAACTCCTTGTGCCCCTAGGCCGAAGTGAAACTGTGCCATAGGGTTTTCAACACAGTTATTATTCATGGAAGCAGACTGCTATGTCATTTTCTTAAAGAACGACGTATGGGCTTTCTTAAAAAATGACGTTTTGGTTAGCAGCTGAGCACTTTCATTAAGCATTCCCAATCTCAAATCAACTGCATTGTGTTGATTAAAACTCATAAGGTCAATATACAGGGTTTCCAAAACTGTAACTCTTCACAAAACCAGATAGCCTAATCTTTCTCCCATGGAGAGGCCGATGAATGTGAACCCCCAACTTTGTGGTTAGCAAGAAACATCTAACCGCCAGCTCCACTGGGGATGCTTTCGTCATTACAACTTAGAGAGATGCAAATGAAAGCTACAATGTGGTACCCCAGGATTAATGGTGTCAGAAGGAAAGAGAGAGAGAGAGGATAAATGCTGGGAAGGTTATGAGAAAATTAGATTTCATACATTGTTGATGGAACTGAGAATGGTAAAACCAACATGAAAAGCAGTATGGCACTTTCTTCAAAAGCAAGAAATAGGAATACTGTACAATTCAGCAATCCTTCTCCAAGGTATACATCTTTGAAAAAGAAGAGATGTGACATACATAGACTGAGGAGGTCGTATATGTTCATATGCACCCTCATTTTCATCACAGCATCATTTCCTATAGGCAAAAAATGAAGAAAATGGAAGTGTCCATCGGCAGATTAATGGATAACCAAATGGTGGTACACAAATACAAAGTAATATTACACAACAAGATTAAAAATGAAGAGATGAAACATCTTACAAAATGGATGGATCTGAAGGACAGCATATCAATTACAAAAGGAAAAGTACTGTATGAGAATACATTTATACAAAAATCAATAATAGATTCACACATAAATACATTTTTAGATGCTTGAAATAGCAGGCGGCTGACTCACAGGCTACAAAAATGAATGAATCTCAAGATCAGCAGACAATACAAGTTCCCAGAATCAGAGGCCAGTAAGTGAGCAAGATGCCGGAAACAGATTTAGCAAAAAGCTAGAGTTTTTCCACAATGTCAATCTGTATGGAATGCAGGCCACACTGCCAAGGAAATTCTCTTTCAACTGATTGCCTGCTCACAGTAGATGTAATTAAGGACGTGATTACATTAGTACACAATTGCCAAATTAAATCACAACTAGCAACTCATGACCCATCCAAGTTGACATACAACCTTAACCAGGAGCTAGATGGTGCTCCGCTGCCATTGCTTCTCACTCTGACCAGGACCCGAATAGAAGGTGATGAGTAGAATGGGTAAAAATTAAAGAAAATTTAAATTAAAAACACCAAAACAAAAACCCAGACTGGAAGAACCCTGAAACGATTCTCTCATGACAACCTTCTAAATTGAAACTAAAGACACTTTGAAAGGCCCTCTACCAACTAGTTAATAGAGGGGTCTAGAAAGTAAATAAGCACACTGAGAAGAAAGTGCGCCTTATAACAGCCAACTATGAAGGACCCAAAAGGGCAGCGTTTTCCAAAAAACACACATGAGAAATCAGAGAGACAGGGAAACTAGAGGACTGGAAACAGCCTAGGGAGGAAAATAGGATGATGCTGATACATGGCTGATTGCATCCATGTCTTGGAAATTTTATGCATAAATTAATGTTTGGAAAACTAATTTGCTATGTAAACTTACACCCAATGCACAATAAAGTGTTTTTTTAATGCGGATACTTCCTTATATTAAAATTATGGGTCTTAGCAGTACTGTTGGTAGGTAGTTCAGTACTAACTGCAAGGTCTATAGTTCAAACCCACAAGCCACTCCACAGGAGAAAGATGAGGCTGTCTGCACCCATAAAGATCAATAGTCTCAGAAACCCTATATAGGGTCCCAAGAAGTCAGAATCCACTTGAGGGCAGTAGGTTTAGTTTTTGGTTTATGTTAAAAGTAGAAGACTTCAGTTGGTGCAAATATATTTTATTAATAAATCATTTTATTGGGGGCTCTTATAGCTCTTATAACAATCCATACATCAATTTAATCTAAATACTTGTATATATATTGCCATCATCATTTTCAAAACATTTTATTTCTGCTTGGGCCCTTGGGGAAAAGCTCCTCTTTTTCTCCCTACCTCCACCATCCTCATACCCTAGTGGACCCCTGATTAATTATACATTATTATTATTTCCATATCTTACATGGTCCGCTGTCTCCCTTCACTCAAGTTGCTATTGCTCGTCCCTGGGAACGGGGTGCTATATGTCAATCATTGTAGTCAGTTCTTTGTTTTCCCCCCACTTCCCCCATACCCTCATGGTATCGTACTCCTGTTGCTATTCCTGAGGAGTTCATCTGCCTTGGATTCTGTGTGTCAAGAGTGCTTACCTACATCAGTCTACATGCTCTGGTCTAGCGGATTTGTAAGGTAGAACTGGGGTCATGATGGGGAGATGGGGAGGCAGGAAGAACTAAAGGAATGTTTTGTGTTTCGCCGGTGCTATGCTGTAACCTAGCTGTCTTATTATTTCCTCGCGATCCTTCTGTGAGAGAATGTCCAAGTGTCTATAGATGGGCTTTGGGTGTCCACTCCGACATTTATCATTCACATTGCTATCATTGTTTATTTTAGGTCTTCTGATGCCCGACTCCGGATCCTGTAGACACCTTGTGATCACACAGGTTGGTGTGTTTCTTCCATGTGGGCTTTGTTGCTTCCCTGCTAAGTGGACTCTTGTTTAACCTCAAGTTTTTAAAACTCCAGATGCTATAACGTTTAATAGGCTGGCACCATCAGCTTTCTTCAACACATTTGCTTATGCATCCATTTTGACTTCAGCAAATGTTCCAGAAAGGAGAGCATCACAGAATGCCAGGTTATTCGAACAAAGTGTTCTTGTGTTGAGGGAGTACTTGATGCCAAAGATGCCAACTATTTATGCTCAATCTACCAACAGTGCTATGAAAGAAAGCTCACTGCCATGGGTTTCCAAGACTGCAAATATTTGTGGGAGTAGAAAGCCCAGTCTTTCTCCGGTACAGCTTCCAGTGGTTTCCAAATACTGATCATGCAGATTACAGCCCAACACGGAACCACTACACAACCAGTGTTCCTGCTATGAATTGCATCTCTTAAGACTATGACTATGACTCATTGCTGTTGAGTCAACTCATTGAACCCTGTGGGACAGAGAAGAACTGAAAAACAGGGTTACCGAGGCTATACTTTAACACACGCACACTGCCCTGTCTTTCTCCACAGGAGTAGATAATAGATTTGAGCTGTTAACCTTTCCATTAGCTGTAGATCATTTAACTACCATGCCAGCAGGGTTTCTTCTTTTAAGGAAAATGCTAAGAAACAATTCTCTTTCACACATGAGGTCGTCATGAGTTGGAACTGACTCCATGAACACGGGTGTTTGTGTTTCACTTAAGGGAGTCATTCTAGGGCAATTTTCTGAACCATAAAAATTAGAAGTTTCCTAAAGTTAGTTATGAAAAAAAATCATTCACTCCTGGCACACAGCACACCACCATGTATTATTCCCTTTCAGATTTTCCATTGGCTGCAACTGTCACTTTGGTCAACTGGCTGTTCTAGTGACAAAGTAGCCAGTGACTTCTGCAACTTTGATATGTACTGCAAAGTAAGTCAACATATAAGTGTGAAATCTAGTAAGGAGTTGTTTTCATTTTCCTTCAAAAATTCTGTCTGGCTTGAAGGGGAGTGGAGTCAGTAACATAAAGACTTACATGTGGAAACCTAATTGGGTCCACACTTTTACATTTTTCATTTCTAAATAAGGTGGTCTGACCTTTCATCAAATTCTGCTTTTAGAAAATTCCAAACATATTACTTTCACTGCAGGCCACTTTTTTTTTTTGAATGGGCAGTATCTGGTTAGAATTGGATGGTCTCTGAACAGAAACAGACGTGAAGTTCCCTCCCAGTTCCTTTCAAATGTTGCGAGGTGACACCGGGAAAACAAAAGATGGCGATTCATACCATACCCAGTTCTTGCAACCATTTAAACGAGAGGATGATGGCAAACCCTGAGCACAAAGCAGGCGTTCAGACAATGCTAGCAGTTATTATAATTGCTATAAGAACACCAAAACGATCATTGCTCTTGTGATACTCTCAACAACATGGCTCAGCTTGTTGGTGTAGCATACAGTTACATCAGCCTCAAAGCCTCTGCCTCACCAGGTGGGTGTTGCTAATTCCCAGATCTCCTTCTGCCTGCTTGTTCTAGTCTGCACCCCACTGTGCTCAAGGCTCCCATGCGGACAGACAGGCGGGTCTCACGCCAGAACTCACTAGGAGGAACACAAGGCTAATGGCCTTACCAGCTGCATCACCTAACCCCAGAGAGGAAAGAAAAATGAAAGTGCCAAGTATATAAATTGCCCCTGTCTGGACAGCTCATGCCAATTATCAATTAAGAACCGAGGGTGTTTTGTGTGCTCTTGTCTTCTTAGTCATGGGAATGATGGCGATGATGTAGCACATCACCCTTAATCACTTCAGCCCATCAATTACCTGCAAGGGAGGGGAAGGAGCATGGCTTGCTGCCAGGGGAAACTTGTAATTGATGGTCACCTGAACAGGATGGATCAGGTCTTGCATTAGGTATGAGCAATTAAAAAGAAAGTTCTACTGGAAACAGGCAGGTGCTACATCAGGTTTGACTCGCTCTCACAGTTCAGAACTTGACCCTGGCCCTGCAAACTGGCAAAGCATTATTTAATAGACTCATGACAAAATCACCCACACTTAGGAAGGGCTGGGCAGTCATTCTTTGGCCTTAGTGGAAAGGCTCCTGCCACGTAGAGAGTGTTGTGCCCTGAGGTTACACCTGAGCCACCCCTTTGGAAGGAATTGCTAAGAAATATGAGATGCTATACCTTAAAATGCCTTCTTGCCAATTCTTCTACAGTGAACACATCAGGCAGACCAATAAGCTCTTCTCCACTGTTACCTTTGCTGGGGGCAGAAAAGCTTAGAACCAGAGCTCAAAAGCAAGCAACATACCATTAGATTTCAATTTTCTATTTCGGCTACACAACATTTAAGCGCTAGGCTGCTGAATTTGAACCCACTGGTGGCTCTGAGAAAAAACAAAGAGTTGGTGGTCTGCTCCAGTAAAGAGTACAGCCTAGGAAAGAAATCCGGTGGGCAGTTCGACCCCGTCATACGGGCTCACTGTGCATCAGAGGCAAGGCAAGGGCACCCAAACGCAGCAGATCCCTGCCGATCAGTGTGAAGATACTCAGAATGTAATAAACTGTACACCTGATGCCTCAGCCCGCCTCTTTGCTAGCTTTTTACATCCTGGCAATGGTGGCAAGGACAGACTGTGAAACTAAGAACTAACTGACAGAGGAAGCCAGTGAGATGAAAACACCTAAGGATGAGGGAGAAGCCAGGGCCACTTAATTGCAGAGCCAGGGTGCTGTATCTCCTTCCCAGTCGAGAGTGCAAATGACGCCGCCAGCCACTATTCTTTGGCAATCTTTCTTAGTATTCAGCGTGCAGTTGTGTGGTCTGAAAACAATTTAAACTGAACAAAAACGGGGGCTGCTTTGACTGATTCTGATATTGGATTCTTCCCTTTCCCTCCCCCCAAACACAGTCTCTCCTATGAATACACAGCGAGTCAATCTGGTATATCTTGATGGTTGAATAAGCTCTTTGATTTTTGAATTATTTTGAGATTAACTGAATTTGAAATGTGGGCTGCCTGCAATGTCTTGCTGGCACAAAATGATGAGCTTTGTTATTGACAAGGAAGACTTGCAAACGACAATTTCTATCATTACTCGCCTACGGTGAACTCGTGTTCTCTGCAGCCTGGCCCAACTGCCAGGATGGAGAGGTGAGGACAGGTTCAAAAATGCAATTTGCCATCTTCTCCAACTGTGAACTGCCATACGGCACTGGGTGACTCCCCTGTGTGTGAGGCCAGATACGTATCTCTTGCACAATCAAGGAACATTGTCCATTATATTAGGACTTTTGAGAAGTCGCATAATGTCTTAAATGAATAAAAACTTTCATCCATGAACCCGATTATGAGTAAGTTCAATCAGGATATAACTGGAGTTACTTCCAGAGTTTGTACGTCAGTGCTACCATCAAATCTTAGAACCTGAAAGAAATCTAGCTATTTCCCATCAGGCTTAGGGCCTCGGTTTATGGGCTCAACAAGAAGGAACCAGCGTCTGCCTTCTCTTTGCGGCAGGCCTCTGAACTGGGTTTCTCATGTTCAGTCATGGGCAAGAAAGCAAAACTGGAATGAACCCACATTTGTAAAATTCGGATAAGTAGGAGCAGGAAAAATGACACATTGATACCCTTTCAAAAATGTAGTCTCCCTCTGCAAAAGCAGCAGCAGCACACGCACATGGCATGGCAACTGCATACCTTGACCGGCGCAGATGGCAATACTGGTGCACGACGCACAGACGGTGGTCACCCCTCCGTCTTGTCAATAACCCAGGCTCCCACGCCGAGCTTCAGAGAGCTTTCCCAGTGGCTTTTTCCTAGTCTCCCTTTCCAGGGTTTTGGCACCATATTTTTTATTATTTCTCCCATGGAGCCACTGCCTGGGCTCCAGCTGCTTACCAGTTGAGTGCCAAACCCTTTGCCCCAGGAGGAAATTGTACACATGTAAAGTGTTGTTTGAACTGGAAAAGGTTGTGTGGTAGATAGAGTTACCACAATGACAATAAGGAAAGAGAAAAGTAGCTGTCAAGGCTGCTTATGCACAATCAACCATCTGGCAGGTCTTCGAGATTTAGGGCCATGATTTCATGGGAAATCCCAGTGAAGTGGCCAAATACCTCGATTAGTGGTTCTAGTCTACCTCACAATCGCTTGTGCAGTGCCTAGTGTCTGTAAGCTTTTAGCAGCCTTTGAAGGCACAGCAATTGGCCTGGATTCACCTGGAGCCGCAGAAGACAACGGACAGGCAAGGGCAGGAGGAGGATAGGAAATGAGTAGGGAGTTGCCTCCATTGCATACGACCACATGAACTGGGTGGTGCCCAATTACCATCACTAAACATTTGGAGCAACGATTTCATAGAGGAATCTTTGATCAAAAGTGAGGTAATGCAGAAAAGAATTATAAATTCTCATAGACTTTAGACTTTCTAGGGATATTTCTATGTTCCCAGGCTCTGGAGGTAAGGAGGGTGGAAGAACTCCTGAAACTATGGTTTTGAGATAATGCTTAAACCTTAAACCACGGACATCTCTCAAAACCTTCGTTAGCCTGAATAAGAGTGTAGCTTAACTAGCAAAAATGATCTGCCTTGAGCATTATGTTCTTTTAGGCTCCACCTGTATGGGAAGAAATTGGCAGCTGCAACTCAACAGATTTAATAGGGATTTTGGGAGACCATGAGTTTATGTTAATGAGGAAGGAACAACTCAGTAAAGGAGGGTAATGATGGTAGGAAAACCCTCAGAATGTCGTCAGTGTTTTTAAATTATTCATATAGCATCTGTTGAGTTTGTGGATGTTTACTGTCTATGTTATCAATAACAACTATAGATGTTGATATGCAAAACTTTAATAAAGACTATTACCCATAAATTGTACTCCTTTGAACAAATCACCTATCTGAGACCAAATGGCCCAACGATTACTTTTAAGCACACATGAAAATGTCAGGGAGGAGGAGAAAGAAACCCAAACAAATCATTTGTACCACGAAGACAGAACTGTGCAATGCTTCCTCATTATCATTTTCCCTGTTCCTTCCAATGAGCCTCAAGCTGAAATCAGTGGGGTGAAACCCTTCTTCCCCACCATTTCTCCCTGGTTTTAGCTTCCAATAACTTGTGCTCCTGCGGTCATACACACACTCTACAGATATGACTATTTTTGCTATTATCCCTACCATTAGTATAATTGCAAACAGCTGGAGGCAAAAACTGTGTCATTTCTCTATCCCCTGGAGGCTTGGACACGATGCCTAGCACACAGTAGATAACCAATACATATGTATTGGATTGAGTTATACCAGGCAGTACCATTATCAGTATGAAATCATTCTCCTGTTTCTCCCTTGCATCATGACAGACAGCCTAAAGCCTCTGTTTCTACTTGGTCTTTGCTTTATTGTTGAAGACAAAGAAGGAAACTGTCACTTTAAATCCAGTGGCCTTCCTTTTACTGAAATCTAATCATCCACAAGCCTTTTTCTCTCCCATGGATACCATACGAGGAAACAATTTGCAATATTTTTCCTGATGTCAGTTAATTACCTCAATATTAATCTTATCAGACTTGCCTCTTTGGGGAGTTGCTTCAGAAATCAATTCAGGTTATATTATAAATCAAAAAAGAAGAAGAGGGAGGAGGAGAAAAAGAAGGAGAAGAAGGCAATTTCTAGCTTTCTCTTCTATTAATGTGAACACATCAGTTAGGTAACATGCTGATTAAAGTCACCAGATTGGATCACACATGATCTATTCCACTTTTCTTTTTCATTTTTTAAATTTGCGAATCTGCTGAAATCCTTTGTTCCAATAACTGCTTCTATATTTACTATCTAGGAACCTACCCTGGCTCTCCCTCACCCCCTATCACCAGCCTAGATATTGGGCACACGGGTCATGATCTTCTCTTCAGTCTATGTCCTTACCACTCAATGATAGGCACTTCTCCTAAATTAAAACTCTGTTCTTGAGTTAGGCAGTTCATCAAGTCTCTTCCTTGGAAAATTCCATTTCCTTGATCTCTCTTTCAGCACCACCAGTAACTGTACCTATTCTGATGACCCGGGTAACCTCTCTCCAGCCCTATTATTTCCTTTTACAAATGCAAATTCACAGCATAAAGCCTCCACATGCATTTCATCAGTACTCTCCAGTTAGCAAAATTTCAGTCAGTTTTCTTTTAGCTATTCATTTGGATGTCCGTGACCTCTGTGACTTGTTCTGCAAGAATATGTTCTATTTCAAGACAGAAATGAACCCAGAGTATACAAAAATTCTGCATTCTCAGAATTGTCTAATTAGTTAGTCCTGATCCTGTTTATACAGTTCCCCTAACCTCTGTTTCCACTGAGGTCTATTTCTTTTCAACCTCCTGGCCTCTGACACATAATACGTTTCACTTCCCCAAGTCATTTCAGAGGAGTCTACTTCCCCCCCCCCACTTTCTCGTTTCTGATCAATGTCATACAGAATTAAATCAGCTCTTCCGGAGTCTAGTCCATTCACTAAGAACTTTGTCTATATCCTAGTTAATTGATTTGTTAAACGGTAACTATTCCACGCACTAACTTGGTTAGAGCCTTCCTCAGGTCAAAAATCAAACCAACTGCTGTAGAGTCAGTCATTACTCCTGGGGACTCTATGTGGTGCATGATGTGATGGCACTCCAGGCAGTTTTCAATAGTTGGGACTTTCTGGAAGCAGAGAGCAAGGCCTTTTTTCAGTGGCATCTCCGGTCAGTGTAATCTGAGAAACTGGAACCACCAAAGAGCTTGAGATAGGGATTATGGGTCTGTGCTGTGACTTGACTTCAGTTCTACCAAGATCAAATTTTCTATTAGAAGAAACATAGGCCATATAGAGGCAAAGATGAAAGGGAGATATTTTAAAAGTCTTATTCAAAACTCTGAAAACTGATGGCACCCAAGGTGGTGTATGTGGTAAAACCAATCAAAAGGTTGACAGTTCAAACCCACCTAGATGCTCCTTGGAAGTAAACTCTAAAAATCAGATTCTGAAAGGCCACAGCCTTGAAAACCCAATGGAGCAGTTGTCCTCGGCATATATTCACAGTGAGTTGAAATCAACTAAAAGGCAACTAACCACAACTGGTCCAAAATAGTAGTGGTAGAGGTGATTAGAAAAGTTCAGATAATGAACTTATTTTTCATGTAAGTACAATAATACTTCCTGACAAATTACATTTGATGTATGAGATAAAGAGGGGTATCATGGGTGATACCAAAGTAATAGGCATAAGCAACTAGTAGATAGAGTGCATATTACTGAAGAGGAAAGCAAAACATATGCAGTTAGATCAGGAACTCGATTTTTAATGTGTCAAGTTAGAAATTATTTTTAGAAATATAATTTACACAAAGTATGGTAAGAGGATGCAACCCTGACACACATCTTTCTGTTACCTGGCTCTGTTTCCACAGCTGCTTCTTGATCCATGTACAGATTCCATATGAGCACAATGGAGTATTCTGAAATTCCCATTCTTCTCAATGTTATCCGGATTGTGTTATGATCAACACAGTTAAATGCCTTTGCCTAGTCAATAAAACAAAGCTAAACATCTTTCTGGTACCCTCTGCTTGCAGCCAAGATCCAACTGAAATCAGCAATGATATCCCTCAGACCAAATCTTCTGAATCCAGCCTGGGCCTCTGCCAATGTACTGTACTCTGTCAATGTACTGCCGCAACTGTTGTTGGGTGATCAATAGCAAACTTTTTCTTATGTGATAGGAATGATATTGTTCTATAACTTGTGCATTCTGTTGGGTCACCTTTCTTTGCCATGGATACAAACATGGATCTCTTCTGGTCAGTTGTTCATGTAACTGTCTTCCAAATTTCCTCACATAGGTAAGTGAGTGTGTCCAGTGCTTCCTCAGCTTGTTGAAACACTTCCATTGGTGCTCCATCCATTCCTGGAGCCTTGTTTTGGACTAAGGCTTTTAGTTGTAGTTTGGACATCTTCCTGCACTCTCAGGGGTTCTTCCTCATATGCTACCTTTTGCAATGATTGAATGTTTACTAGCTCTTTTTGGTACAATAACTGTGTGTTCTTTCCAACTTCTTGTAATGATCCCTGAATCATTCAGTGTTTTGCCATAGAATCTTTCAACACTGCTTATTCCAAATAAAATTTGGATAAAGTAAAAATATTTAAACACTTTTCTGCTATCAGAACTTGAAAGTACCGTGCATTGCCAAAAGAACACAGATCTGTATTGGAAGAAGTATAACTAGACTGCTTCTTAGAAGTGAGAATGGCAAAACATCATCTCATATACTTTGGCCATGTTTTCAGAAGAACCAGTCCCTGGGAAAGAATATCATGCTTGGGAAATTGGAAGGATAGTATGAAAGAGGAAGACCGGAGCAACAATATACAAAACAACAGCAACACAACTAGTTCCCAAATGCTTCCTCCACACCCCGTACCCCAACTATCATGATGCCAATTGTACCTTACAAATCTGACAAGACCAGAGGATGTACACTGGTACAGATAGGAACTGGAAACACAGGAAATCAAGGGCGATGATCCCTTCAGGACCAGTGGTGTGAGTGGCGATATTTTGAGGGTGGAGGGAGGGTGGGGTGGAAAGGGGGAACCGATTACAAGGGTCTACATATAACCTCTTCCCTGGAGGATGGACACCAGAAAAGTGGGTGAAGGGAGACATCAGACAGCATAAGATATGACAAAATAATAATTTATAAATTATCAAAGGTTGATGAGAGAGGGGGAAGTGGGGAAGGAGGGGGGAAATGAGGAGCTGAGGCCAGAGGCTTGGGTGGAGAGCAGATGTTTTGAGAATGATGAGGGCAAGGAATGTACAGATGTGCTTTACACAATTGATGCATGGATGGATCGTGATAAGAGTTGCATGTGCCCCTAATTAACAACAACAAAAAAAGGAAGTGTACCACAGTAAAGACTGCTAGGCTTCTGATACTGAAGGAATCAAAAAATAAAAATTAAAAGGAAAAAAATAAAAGAGGAAGACCCAAGAGATGGATTGACACCGCGGCGGTAACAATGGCCTCACACATAACAACAATTGTGAGGCTGGCACACGACCGGTGGTGTATAACTGTGCTGTGTATGACTTGCTCTGAGTCAGAACCACGATCGAGAGGAACATTAGTTATCTGTGTGTCTGGTCTTCTGAGAAGAGCAGGAGTGAAGGTTATGAACTTATGATAGTCCACAGACAAGTAGCATTTCAGATCATCCAG
Source organism: Tenrec ecaudatus (assembly GCF_050624435.1). NCBI lineage: Eukaryota > Metazoa > Chordata > Mammalia > Afrosoricida > Tenrecidae > Tenrec > Tenrec ecaudatus. The sequence continues at coordinate 141,606,297 of NC_134548.1, forward strand.
AGACTGAGCAAAGAGAAGGCAAAGGAGCGAGTCCTAGTGGACTCCAACAATTTGAAGTCACAGAGAAGAGCTAGCTGAGAAAACTGCTAATCAGTGGCTCAAGAGGAAGAGAATCTTATTTTAGATGTCAAGTGAATAAAGTGCTCTGAAGAGGAGAAGATTATCAACTGCGACAAATGCTGCTAATAAGACAAATTAGACGAGGACTGAGAATTCGCCATTGGCTTTGGTGACTGATTGATTATTGGTGACTTTGATGAACCCTTTCAGTGGAGTGGTAAGGACAAAGCCTGACTAGAACGGGTTCAAGGGAGAAGGAGAATTTTCTGGCTGCGTAGAATCTGTCTCTTAGCCGAATGGTGTCTCTGTGTGGGGGCACATTTCTCCCACATTGTGAAGAGTACTGACAGGCGAGTCCCAGGACAAAGACTGAGGAATGGAGTCTTCATCTGCCAGCCCCAAGACACAACCAGGGAACACGTATGTGACAAATTCTGTTCATCAGAGGTTCATGCAGGCGTCTGATTTCTTAGGGAAAGAATCAAGGAAATCTACCTAACTGGCTGCCGCGGCAGTGTCCTCCGAATCGGGCTACTCCTGCTATGACACAGTGTCACTAGATCCCTGGACTTCCTTTCGTTTCTGGTCTGCGCAAAGCTGGCTTTCCAGCTTCCTTTCAATTATATGGGTCCCTGGTGTCTTTTCCAAATACCCACTCTCGTTTACTGTAGTCTAAGTGTGTTTTTACGGAGCCCTGGCAGTGCAGTGGGTTAAGCATTGGCCTGGTAACCCAAACGTCAGTGTTTTGACCCCACCAGCTGCTCAATGGGAAGGAAACCAGGCAGTCTGCTTCTGGGAAGATTTGCTGCCTTAGCAACCCTGTGAGGGAGTGCGACTCTGTCCTCTAGGGGAACTGCGAGTCAGAATGCACACCATGCTAGTTGGTGTGGTTTGGGTTGGGGGAAGTGCATATCAGTGGCGGACAGGGTGCAGGAGGATCGGTGAGGCATCCACTGAGCTGCTTACCACAAGGCCAGTGGTTAAAATCCACCACCGCTAGGGATGGTGGCAAATTGATAAGGCCTGCCTGCGTCTTCCCCGTGCAAGGAGTAGGAAGTTGCTGGTATTGTTGTTTTTCTTAAAAACTTTTTCTTTTCTTTTTGCTGAAACAGCAGCAGAAGATGTGAAGAAGTGAGTGTATTATCTACCAATAACTTCAATGAACATGGATTTCCATATTTTCCCACGACTATAAAAATGATAGCACCGCGCATAGAATGTGTGCAAAATGACACGGCCTGCTTGCGAAAATTATATTTGGGGATGGTGTCAAGCAGCTGCTCCCAGAACATATCACAAGCCACTATTTGCATAAAAATATGGTATAACACCTACCTGATAATCCATGTGAAAAAATATATATGTAACGAGTGGGGTATGGTTACAGCGAGTGCTCAAATGTATGAGGACACAGTATTTCCTCATCCATTCCTTTCCCAACATGGACTTTAGCCAGATGCCATTTCCAATGCTCTTAATAGAGTTAGATTCCTTTTCAGTCTGCTAAAAAAAAAGCAAAAAGAAAGAATGAAAAGGAAAGAAAAACATATCTACTAGACATCAATCCGAAATTGGCATGTAATCATTCTGAAAGGACAATGTCAATCAATAGGAAGGGAGAACTGATTGAAATGCGGCATTTCAAGGCCACATTCCATGGGCATTTAGGGCTTCACCTGTAATTTGAGCCACCTTCATTACCTGGGACTACACACATCTCTAGTCCAGTGGTCCTTCGACCTTCGACTCACACCCAAAGACTGATTTTGTAGGCTGATCAATAAATTCTGAGCTCCCTCAAGGTAGTTATCAGCACAATGCCTGACCTACTGTAGGTATTCAAGAACTATTTGCTCAATAAATGAATACATTGGGCCTTCAAATTTCTCTAGGAAAAGACAGGCAATTTTGCTCAGCAAATTTGGGGTACAACCTTTTATTTTTTTAGAATAAATTACACATTCTCAGTAATTTGCCTTTGGAATGCGTACATTGGCTCGGATTAAGTCACAGTTTGCATTTTGCGGACATGAACAATATTAATGCTAAGAGGGAGGAAAGAAGCCCTAGAGGTTCAGTCATCAAGTGCTTAGCTGTGGAGCTCTGATGAGGTTCAGCAGATCAAAGCTGCCAGCTGATCCAGAGGAGAGAGATCTGGAGGTCTGATTCAGGATCGATTGACAGTCTATTTACCCTGTCTGGTAGCATTGTTATGAGTTAGAATTGACAAGATGGCAACAAATTATTACAAAAACAGAAATGCTTTTAAAATATAAAACAATTATTTTTCTGCTCGATGTGTCAGCCAGCAGATATATAGAATAGCATTGCTTTAGGGAAGAGATCACTATAATAAATTTTACTTTTTGAGTGTTTACTACATGTTATAGAGTGTTCCAGGTGATAGTGCAAGTACTAAGAGGGAAGTACCTAGGGAAAAAGTAAGGGATCACAATGATTATTACAATAACAATAGTCAGAGTTAAAATGCCAATAATAGTATCACTTATTAAGCATTAAGAATATGTAAGGTACCATTCTAAATGTCTTACATGCATTATGTCAAATAATCATCCTAAAAATCCCATGAAGTAAAACTCATTCTTATTGTACAGATCAGACGAACAAACTTCTGAGCAATACCTAAAGCATACAAGTAGTGTGAGTGATAGAATCAAGACTCAGAGCTAACTTACGTGATATAACTGCCAAGCCTAAACCATGTCATACGACTCCATCTTTCTGTGTTTTCTGCATATGACTTTTGCCAATTCAAATAACATGGGGGAAATAATTATACATGCAACAAGATTCTCTAACAACATGAGATTGTTGTCATTATGCATGTGTTTATGGAACATTGATTTTTTTTTAAATGCTAGACATGGTGTTGGGTAATAGGTTAGAGTTGTGAGCAAGGAAAGAAGACATAACATTAAGAAACTCACCAACCAGGGGAAGAGCAGAGGTATAAGCAAATAAGACAATAAAATGGAGTAAACACTATAAGCAGTGTATACACAAATTATTATGGTATTATAAGGCTAGAGATAAGATCCTTTAACCTACCTTAGGTGAGAGGAAGGCTCCCAATACTATTTCTTACAGAAGAAACATCTAAGCTAAATCTTGAAAAAAAAAATCTCACTGCCATCATGTTGATTCTGACTTACAGTGATTTTCTATAAGACAGGGTAGAACTGACCTGTGGGTTTCCAAGAATATAACTTATTATGTATTTATTAGTTTACTTAGATAAATCATTTTGTTGAGGTCTCTTATAGCTCATAACAATCCATACATCAATTTATCAAGCACATTTGTACATATGTTGCCATAATCATTTCCAAAACATTTCCTTTTGACTTGAGCCCTGGGTATCTGTCACCTCCTCTTTTTTCCCCTCCCTCCCATACACTCCAACCATCGTGACCCCTTAATAAATGATGAATTATTATTATTTTCATATTTTACACTATCTAGTCCACTGTCTCCCTTCACCTAGGTTAAGAATATAAATCTTGAAGGGAGTAGAAAGCCTCATCTTTCTCCCATGAAGTCACTGGTGGTTTTGAAAGGCTGACCTGTGGTCAGCACTCTAACTAATAACCACTATACCACCAAGGCTCCTTACTAAAAGGATAGGCCAAATTGTTGTGGCCAGAAGAGCAGACAAATTAGATGGATATATGCAAAGGTATACAAGTGCCAAGTAGCATGGTATATCGAACGAATGAAAACCATTTTCAAGACTCTGTAAGTAGACTATTAATCACATTCTAAAGGTCCTTATTAGCTGTATTAGGTAGGTTGGGTTTTATTCAGGAGATAACAGGGAGACTTAGCCCAGTTTTAACCAGAGAAGTGCTGAGATCCGATTTCATTATATGGGGATCTTCCTGATGTAGAGATGGGAAGATTGGAGGACAATTGGGAAACTCTTAGTCCAGGCCAGAAGTTAAACTAAGACAGCATAATTAAGGATAGAGAGGACAGACGCAAGGGATAACTTATATAGGAGAGAATGTTGATAAGATAGAATGATGTATTAGATATAGGAAGTGAGGGAGAAGAAGAAGTAAAATATGACTTTTAGTGTGGGTGACAAAATAAAGACATCAGAAGAAGGAATGGGTTTGAAGGGGGAAGTGATGAGTTTCATTTTGGACATATAGAGTTTGAATTGCCTATGAGACACCCTGCTGGAGATGCTAGATGGCCATTGAATATATAAACCTGACATTTCAGGAAGAAGTTGAGGCTAAAAATATAGATCTGGGAATCATCAGCACAAAGGTGATGAGTAGATGACGGTGCCCAGTGAGATTGCCGACCTTGGCAGGAGTAGTTTCTGTGGATAATGGCAGCAGGCACCAGTTTCCAGTGGATGGAAGAGGGAACAGAGATGTGAAGGTGGAGACTATGAGATGAGTGTATTCTCCTTCCTTAAGTTAGGCTGCTAAGAGTGAGAGAGACTGAACGGAATTGCATGGGTCAAGGAAGACATGTGTTTCTTTGGGTTTCAAATTGGAGAGACTTAAACATGCCAAACACTGAGGAGGGGACTTAGTAGTGGCAGTAATTAAAGATCAAAGAGAATATAAGGATAAGTGGTGGAGTCCTTGTCTGCAATTGGTAGGTGGGAATGACTTGACTGTTAACAAGGGGGAAGAGATTATTTCTTGCTCTGAAAATGGAAAACAGGAAGTAAGGACAACTGTGACCTTAGAGATGCATGGAAAGTGAAAAGGAGAATACATTTCCCTGCCTCTTAAAAAAATGACGCAAGAGTCAAGGTTAAGTAGAGGGAGTGAAAGATTGACTACAGTGCTGGTAAAGAGTTCAGCTGCTCACTGAGAAGTTGGCAGTTTGAACCCACTCAGCAAGGCCACAGGAGAAAGATCTCGAAATTTGATCTCATAAATATTATAGCCTAGAAAATCCTCAGGGCAGTCTACTTTGTTGTAGGGTTACTATGAGGCAAAAGAGTTTTTATGGCACCTCATCACAAGAGGCTTAAGCAGCCCCTATGTGGTGCAAACGGGTAATAGGCAGAAAGGCCTGGCAATCTACTTCTAAAATCATACAGTCATTAAAAGCCCTACGGTGCACACAGAATCAAGTCAATCAACATCAACTGGTAACGTAACATGCTAAAAACATGGTGACTATTTGAGATAGTTACGGGAAATGAAAAGGGAAACCGACAGAAGAGAAGGCTGAGGATTTATGAGTAGCATTAAGAATTCAGCTGAGGTTCAAGACCAGTGTCACAAATCTTTTTGGCCATGTGCTTTTCCCCAGTATCATTTAGCTGCAAAGATGTAGGAATGGAGAAGAAACAAAAGGAATATGGAAGAGACAAAGTGTTAGTGGGGAAAGGGTATAGAATGGAGGCTGGTAGAAAGAACTGGAAATCCAAATAGAAAACATATTATAACAATATTAGGAGGATCCAGGCCAATGATTTCAGCTTCTCCACTTTATCCAAACTGCGCTGCCCTCATCCTAGACAGAGCTTCACTGAGAACACCTGTGCATTTAGACATCTTTCTCTTTGAGCTTTATCCTGCAACCGTCCATCTTTCCCATGTTCGAATAATGAATGGCTTATCCACACTGGCCAATGGTTGAACTTGCGGTGGAGAAGACTAAACCATTGGCCCAAATCCTCCTATAAAGTATTATTGTTATGACAGGTTTTATACTTTATCTGATAGCTGATTGTGAGATATAATCATATTTTGTGGAATCAATTTTAGATTCTCTACTACATGAGTTTACCTAAGACTGCCTGACTTTTGCATTCACCACTGTAAAAATCAAGACTGTTGTCATGAGATTCATTGCACTGGTTGTGGTGCTTGGAATCTGGATTTCTATGGATTTCTTGCAGTTGGGGCTCAAACCCACAAAGACATGATTACACGCACATCAATTACAAAGAGAGCCTTGGTGGCACTGAGGCTCTTGTAAAGAGTATTTCTGAACTCAAGACCAGAGGCTCAAACCCACCAACCATTCTGTGGGAGAAAGGTGAGGCTGCCTACTCCAGTAAAGATGTGTAGCCTGACAAGCCCCACCCAGGGTCACTATGAGTTGGAATAGACTCAATGGCAGTGGGTTTTGAATCAATGTACTTTGCTCATCGCAGAGACCACGGAACTTCACACAACAACTTGCAATTAGTTTATTCAAAGGCAAATTCGTAGATCTACAACCTTCCTGGGTTGTCTGCCATCTCTTTCCAATGGCAGCCTTATTAGAGACAAAGACAACCGCATTCTCAGTAGTGAGTAGGAGCTTACCTCCCGATGGTTTCAGAAATTTGGAAATGAGGATTCTGAAAGATGCAATGGACAGAGAGAAGATGGATTATTTAGGAGTAAGACAAATAAATTGGTGATCTACTTGTTGGTATTTTTGGATTGTTAATAAATGTTTAACAAAAGGAGGTTCAATAATTCAAGATCACATTAAGCCAAAAAAATATTTTAAAGCTGTCTGGAGCTGCCCATAAATTGAATTGTGCAGCATGTAATCGACTTTCTGCCATGAATATTTGCTTGTTCCAACTTAGCCAGCTTTATCTCGATACAGTAATTATTTCATTTTGGCAAAGATGCTTGTTTGAAATTAACACTTACTGACCCCTACATTTTTCCCCTTCTGAGTTCTCCTCATCTCCCATTGTCTGACTAATCAGTTTGTTTATAACCCGGTCCCTACAGTAAAGGCCTTCCAGAAAACATTTGTCTCAAGACAGAGAGGCTTACCAGAGAGAAGTTGAAGCGCTGGCCACACTGTGTCTGGTATTCAGTAAGCAATGGGCCATTCAGTCAAGTATCTCATATGTCTTCAAGCAGTCTGTGACACGTGAAATCTGCTGCCCTTGCCAACCCCGCCCAAGATTGTAAGGTCATGTGAATGGGGCAGGTAGTAGTTGTGGGAACTTGGAAAGGAATGAATAATCTCATCATAGCAGCTGCATTTCATGAGACCATGCTGCCACAAGTGACTAGTCGTCTCTGCCTCTACCTTCTGAGGTTGTAGGGCAAGTGTCAGATCCAAGTACAGCTTTCTTGTTCAGAGGTCTCTTTCCTAGTGTTCACAAAGTTCCAAAGCTGACAAAAAACCACATGGTATGTACTGGAACAGAAAAGGGGAGGAAGCTCCCCTCTCCAGCCGGGCACTGAATCAGTGCTACAAACACCTGTTCCAGCAAAGCCCATTCTCAAAACACCTCCAACAGCTCTCATCCATTGTATTTAGTTCCACAGAAGCTAAGACAATGGGGTAATGGGGTCAACATGGGCAATAAAACCCCAAACTAAACTCACTGCCATCGAGTGAATGCCAACTGATGGTGACCTTATAGGACTAGGGTAGAATGGCCTCCGTGACATTCTGAAACCTATAACTCTAATGGAATAGAAGTCCCCATCTTTCTCCTACGGAGTGGCTGGTGGGTTTCAAACTGCTGACCTTGCAGTTAGCAGCCCACTGCATAACCACTACACCACCAGGGCTCCTAACATGGATAATAGACCCCTACCTATCATATGTTAATATTTGTGGTGGTATATCTTATATGCTGAGCACAATTCAAATATGTTAAACACATTAACACTTTTACTTTTTAGTCAGTTACCATCAAGTTGACCCAAATTCAGCGCAACCACATTTACGACAGGGTAATACTGTGCTCTATACAATTTTCTGTGGTTGAGTTTTCTGAAAAGCCGTCAGGCAAACTCCATGCTTCAACCTTCCAGTTAGTAGGTACACATATTAACCACATGCATCACCACCCTGGGAAGAGCACCATGTTAGGTGCAAGGCACCAGCAAAACAGAGAGGTTAAGTCACTTGCTCAAGGTCACTAAGCAACTAAGTGGCACAACCAGAAATCAATTCTGGCCAGCCTGCATCCACTCCTAGTCATAATACTCTGTTGTCTCTTGATGCATAATGAACTCACTATTAACCCTTTTGTGCTCCAACTGCAATCATCTAAAAACAAACGCTTATTTGTCACGTGCTTCTTTCTTGTAATGCAGTTGTCTCCTGCCCCTCTCCTGCTATGCAGTCCTTACAATCATATACAGTGCTGCTCACTGAGTCAGCACACACCTAGACTATGGGTCCGAGATCGTGTGGAGCTAAAATACTGGGCAATGCCTAATTGAAGTAATATATGTATAAAACACTCCAAAGCAATGCTTTGCATATGGTAAGCCTGAAGCCCAAACCCACTTTTCATGAAGTTGATTCTGACAGATAGAGACCCCATTTAGGGTTTATGAGGCCCCTCTCCATCTTTACAGGAGCAGAAAGTCTCATCTTTCTCCCTCAGAGTGGCTGGTAAATTTGAACTCTTTTCATTCTGGTCGCCATTTCCTACATAGTCCCAAACCAGACCGAACGCACTGCCATTGAGTTTCTCGGACTGCAGCTACCTTGAAGAACAGAGCAAAACTGCCCCGTGAGTTTCCAACATGATACCTAACTCTGTATGGCAGTAGAAGCACCATCTTGCTCCCCAGGAGTGGCTGGGGGTTTCAAACTGCTGGCCTTGCAGTTAGCTGCCCAAGGCATTGATTCTCCTTCTTTCCTAACCCTCCTAAATTTTGTTCTTGGACTGCTAACTGCAAGGTTCGGACCCACTAGCCTTTTCCCTCAGAACCCTATGGAATCTCTGATCAAAATCTTCAGTAATGGTACCTTGGAACCATTCAGTTCTGGTTTCATGGCAGAGACGACAACTGCTCATAGGGGCAACTCACCCCAAATTCCCTTTTCTATTTCTGAATTTCTTTTTCTGTTTCTCCAGAAACCAGGTGTTGTACCTTTGAAGACTACATGCAAGCTTCTAAAACCCTAGGTCATTATGCGCCAGTCAACTGGATGTCAGAGGGCCTGAGGTTTTGAGCTCTCAAGGTTGACTTTGCTAAGGTCTGCTGCATAGGTGTGGAGGTGGAGACACTGGGAGATGGTGTGGAATGAATAGCGTGGCACTGAGCAATAAATGAGATAGAGCTAAATGTGTATGAATTGTTGGACGTAAATCTGATGAGCTGCTTTTTACATCTCCAACTAACGTATGATAAAGAGTTAAAATTAAAAAGATATGACAAAGTAAAAGAAACGATCAACAATAGCCACAAATACATTTGCAAGATGTTGAAAACCAAAAAGGACCTTTTAGTGTCTATGCAAATCAATAGAAAAGACAGCTGATCACACACACACACACACACACACACACAGATGGCACTATGGCTTCAGGCTGTCTGAGACTCTCCTGCCCTGGGGTTCAGTCTGAATTCCCTTATGGTTTAACAGGATAGTAGGCAATGGGGGTGAGCCAAGAAGGTGGTGAAGAGGAAAGAAGTGTATCAGCAACAAGAACTATTCTTAGAGGAGAAACTCCACCACCACCCTTTTATTAAGTTTAAATAAGAAATGTTCAGATTTCTAAGGCATTCACATCACAGTCTGAATGATCTTCTCCAAAAGGAGGACTAGCTGAGAATAGGTTTCCCTAGAAAGGAGGAAACAGTTGAAGAACCTGACAGCTGAATGCTGAAAGCCAAATGGCAACCAAAGCAATTTTTCCAAGCTTACATTTTGGGGACAACACTGTCTGGGGTCCATAAATAGTCTCTTTTAAAACCAGAGGAAAATGGATTTTTAGGTTGAAAAATTTTGAACACATAATATTTATTATTAAAATTAATTAGTAATCTTAATAGAATGGCTTTTGTACAAACACAGTCATAAAATGTAATTTTCTTTGGAGGATGAGGCCAAGGGCTCAAAAAAAATCAATATGTCACTCTAGTCACTGATTGTGTTTCCAAGGAAACAGCCTGAGAGGATTTTGTGTACAGGATGTTGACTACGAAGAGTTCGTGGTAGCAATGTGAATACACGGGTGGCATAAATAGTTAAGTGCTTGACTGTAGCCAAAATGTTGGAGGTCCAAGTCCACTTAGAATTGTCTCAAAATAAAGGTCACAGCTTCTGAAAGGTCATCCAAGGCACAACATTTGCTTTACTTTCATCCGGAGCAACAGAGAAAGATGGCATGTCAAAAATAACAAACCTACTGCCATTAAATAGAGTCCAACTCCGAGGCAACCCTGTAAAACAGAGTGGAATTTCTCTCCAGGGTTTCCAAAACTGTGTATCTTTTGGGGGAGCAGTTTGCCTCATCTTTCTCCCATGTGTTAGGAAGAGTCAAAAGTTGAATGTGTAATTTATTACTTCTGTGGACAACAACCTGCTCCTTTGCCATGAGATCATAAAAATTGAGTGGCGCCCTGATACCCTTACTGAATATTTTGATCAAAGGTTCCACAGATAAACCCTGATCAATAATGTATTTTCATTAAAACAAAAATGCACATGCCTATAGTAAACAATTCAAACAGTACACACAAATATACAATGGAATTGAAAATCTCTCTCGCCTAGAAATATTAGCTGCTGTAGCTGCTTATGTAAAACCAAATATCTTATGCTATTTGCTTCTTTGATTTGGAGGTCAGAATTTCACGGGATACCCCAGTTAATTGGCCTAATAACACAGTATGCTTAGTGCTTCTGTTCAGCTTTCCAGTTCTTGTCCAGTGCCTGGGGTTGTAGAAGCCTGAATGCATTTGGTCATCCAAGGGACAATTGGTTTCTGAGCAAACAGAAAGTCAGAACTAGAACAATGGGATTTGGGGTTGCTTTGCCTCCTGGAGAAACTGTCTCCTTCACCCGAAGAACAGAAGAACTGGAGAGTGCCTGGTTACCCTTACTGAAGACTTTTATCAGAGCTTTCATAGAAGAAAGTGGACCCAAATGAGACAAATGTAAGAGAGATTTTCAAATCCTCATAGAATCCAATCAAATAAAAAGAGGGTAGTTGAACCCCTGAAACAATTGCCCTGAGTTAGTCCCTAATCCTTGAGCGTGAAGGACAAAATATCCCCCAATGTCTTCTTTAAAGCAAACAATAGCTTTAGCTTCACTGGTAAAGAGTGCTCTTTGCAGCACTCTGTATGAGTGCGGAGGGAGCCCTGATGGCACAGTGGTTGGCAGTGTGAGACCACCAGTCACTCTGCAGGAGAAAGAGGGGGCTTTCTACTTCCATAGTTACAGTCTTGTAAACCCACCGGGGCAGTCCTACTCTGTCCTGCAGGGTCACTGAGTTGGAAGCAACTTGATGGCAGACTTTGGTTTGGATTTGGTTGGAGGGTCGTAGATTACCTCCCCTGACATCCCTATTGCCAGGAGTCATGCCATGCCTCCAAAGCCCAATCTTCGTTATCTACTAAGACACTAACCATTCCTCCCACTGCACTATACTTATATGCTGGGTTCAATAATTCATGGATATGGCCATAGAGAACTCACAGACAATACTGACAAGTATGGGTCTTTATTAGTGACCGTAATATATTACCACGAGTCACAATCAGTAAACAGAAGTAATTGACCCAAAGCAACATCTCTCCTGAGCCAGAAACCCTGTCTCTCCTTCTGATTCTCAATGCTCAGCTAGGAGGTCCCTTTGGCCTCTGTCTCCAGGAAGCATTCATGTGGCTCTGTATCATAGTCCCCTAGTCCCAGATGAGAAGCTATCTCATAGTTTCGGCGTGGCTTCTCTGAGTCTCCGTGCCTCAGTCTCTGGTGCATCTGCTCTTGACTTCTGCCATTTTAGATGAGATGTGCAGCGTGTTCATCAGATGGTCTTGGGTTCTCTCTCTCTGCCGTATAGCAGCCGGCAGGGTGACAATGAAAATTGACCAATCCGCTTTATTAGTGTTACACATGCCCTATTTGAAGAGTTCGCCCAATCATCTGGTAGGAGTTATGGGGACGTAGGTAGAAGAGCCATAGTAAGAATTTCACTCCATCACAAATGACCTCAAATTGACAACAGAAACGAAAGATTAGACAGGAACCCTAAGGGCCAGTGGGTAAGATGCTAACGGGGGGGGGGGGGGGAATGATTCGAAAAGGAGGATGACAACGGTGGCACAACTTGGAGAATGTCGCTGCTTTCATTGTGCGTGTAGAAAATGGTGGATTGGAGAGTGTTCTGTGCATATATTCAACAAGAAAAAATCCAATCCATTTTAAAAGAAGACAAGAAGCAGTGCCTATTAAAGCATGGCGGAGGCCCTGGGTGATCGATACAAAGAATGAAGGGCTCCGTGGCTAATGGAAAGGATCGAATTCAAGTCCACCCACAGATGCTGGGAAAGAAAACTCTCCGTTTCTGAAAGGTCACCGCCTGGAAACCCCTATGGAGCGCAGTTCTGCTGCACGCACATTGGAGTCAGAGCAACTCAGGGCAGCTCATTTGGTTCTTCGTGGTAGCAGAACTTATAGATGAGAAGGGAACGATGTGAGGAGAGGGCTGCGGGAACCATCCAGCTGCCATGAGGGCACAAGGCCTGTCTTGACCAACCCACAAGGAGTTTCACTGCTGGAAGGACTCTCCAGCCTTGATCTGAGTGGGGCTTATCTGATATGATCTGACGTTTTTAGCCCTATATGCATCTGAAAAGGGATATGAGATGGCCTTGGGAAAGGGGCGTGGCCTGGAGGAAGTAATGCTGCAGCTGAAGCAGTGCCTGTAGGAGTAGATGACCGGAGGCCATCTGCTGTCCTTACTCCTGACAGCTGGGCAGCCATTCACCCTGGAAGGGAGAGCTGGGCCTGACCCCACGGGCTACGGGGTCCCACTCACACACACGTGGAAGAGACTCTTCAGAGGTGAGGAACTGATATCAACAAACAACCAGCCACTCCTCAGGAGAAAGCCAGGCCTTTCAACACCGATAAAAGTTAGTCTCAGAAACCCACAGTAGCAGTTCTGCCCTGTCCTATAGGGTCCCTATCAGTTGGCATTGACTTGAAGGCAGTGTGTGTGGTTGGTTTGGGGGCCGGCAGGATGCAGGACCTAGTGTCATCAGAGCCCCCCACTTGCTTCTAGTCTGTTGAGAACAGCCAGAGGAAAGACATCATAAATTAAAACAAACACATTATGTAGCACATTTATTTTTATCCCAGTCTACAGCCCTGAGGTTGCTTTTATCACCTTTTTAAAAAGAAAATTCCACTCTTCCTGGCCATCCTATCAATTTGTCAAGTTTGAATTCTGAGATCTATATATCCATATAAAATTTACATGTCCTCCAAGCATATTTTTATCCCCACATAAAATTTATGTCAGTAGTGTTTTGCCAATATGGCTACCATAAAAGTTTTGTTTAGATCAAGAGAGTGAGCTCCATACGTGGGTAACGATTTTCTTGGCACAGGACAAAGATATGTTACGGGATTAGAGCATCCGGCTGTCTTTTGCACACATGTATTAGCAGAAATGTGCTCAACTTATTAGATCCAAAAGCAGTCAGTGGCCAGCGCCTCTCTCCCACCCATGTTGCATAGGTAGCAAAAGCCAGAAAACCCGCAGCAACCAAATAGAAGAGTAGGAAAATATGATGAGGGAAAAGGGGTCCAGAAGAGGAGGGAAGGCATCAAATTTGGGAGTTTGAACAGAGGTGGGAGTTTGAACAGAGGTGGAAGAGGTTTTAAAAAACATTGCCTATTGATTTCTCACTTGCAAGTAGTGGAGGGAGATGTGCAAAATTTCCTGAAAATTATCATTAACATTATTATCATCACCATCACAGGGAGGAAACAATAAGCTAGAAATATCTCGATTCGTCTCCCGTGAAAGACCTGTCACTTCCTGCTTGGCTCTTCTCTTCCCTGCAATTTGATTATTTAGAGATAACTTATGAAAAGCAATTTCAAAGTCAGTACAGTATCATGCTCATTTTCCCGACTATTCCTTTTAATGGGTTTCTGCACGTCCCGGGTTTCCGATTATGTGATCATCGGCAAGCGCCATGATCAGACTCCAGCAATTGACAGATACAGATTTGATTATCCAATCCTGAGCAGCTCAGGGAAGCTTTTATTCTTCTTGCAAACCCATAATTGCCTGAGCTTGCCTTTGCAGCTGCCTGCCTCTCGGCAGCCCGGTTGGGTTTCAGTGTGCAGACTGCTCACTCCCACGCACAAGCGCCAGCTTGGGGAATGGGGAAAGCATGCAGCCAGCACTCGAACAGCACTCCAGGACCATGCCTTCCTGTCCCCAAAACGGGCTAAGCACCAAGCACTGCTGCTGCTTCGCACAGGCCCCGACCTGGGGTTTGCATGGAGGCTCTCCAACCGGTTCATTCCCTGTTGCAAAGTTACCTTTCCAGCCTGGAGGTGCTGAATCAGAATCTCCATTTTCACAAGAACTAAGCGAGTCTTACGCATCCAATCGACCTCAGTTCATTGTGTTTCATTTGACTTCGCATTGCAGATACTGCGCATTTTACCAATTGAAGGGTTGTGGTAACTGCATTAAGCTAGTCTCATGGAGCCTTTTTTTTTTTTTTTTTTTTTACCAATAGCATGTGCTCACTTCTTGTTTTTTGTTACATATGGGTCATTCTCCCACTATTTCGAATGTTTTCACAACGCTATTATTGCACAGTGAATAGATGACAGTAGAGTGTCAACATGGCCTTTCTAGGTACTGGGCAACCCAAACAATCCACATGACCTGCCCTATTGCTACATCTACTTTACTGTGGTGGTCTGGACCCTGGAACTTATTCTGCAATATCTCCGAGGTAGTCCTGTGCAGAAGAACTCACCCTTATTCTTATGTACATATGAGAATCACCTGGGGATCTTGTTAAAATATACATTCAAATTCAGTATATCTGGATGGAAAAGAAAATTCTCCTCAGGGGGTCAAACCAGCATGAACCTATTCAAAATTCTGCTTTCTAAGAGCCGGGTATTCGATATAAGGAAATCCACTGTAGGAAAATCCAGATATCTGCAGTACTGTCCACAATAGCAAATGAATGGAAACAAGAAAGTGCACAGTAGTGGAAGAATGGACACATAAACTGTGCTAAATACACACAAGGGGCTCTGGTGGTGTAGGGGTTACTCGTCAGACTGTGATCCACATAATCGGCAGTTCAAAACTACCAGCATCGCCAAGGGAGAAACTCTGGGCTTCCTCCTCCCGTCCACAGGGGTCACTAGGAGTGAGCACTGACTGGATGGCAGTGAGGGTTGCGAAATACACACAACGGAATACTACACAATGTTAACAGGCAACAGTAAATTTTAAAACACCTCAAAACATAGATGAAGCTGGAGAACAGTATGCTTAGTGAAAACAGTCAAGCACCAAAGGACAAATAATTGTATGAGACTACTTATAAAAAAGTCAAGAAAAAGTGTTCGCATGAAAGGAAACATTCTGTGAGAGACAACAGGAGTAGGAAAGGAAGGGACTCATAGGCTAGGTGTCAGACCCCTGTTACTTAGATAAAGGGTAAGGCAGTAGACAATAAGCAGGAGGGTAGTAAAAACTGACAGAGGAAGGGGAAGACACCGGGAGGTTTGCAAGCATCAAAAGCAGCAGATGCAAAAAACATAAGCCAGCAACAGTAGGGATCCATGAGCAGATACTGGGACAGCCATGTAAATTGAACAGGTGGGAAATGGAGAGAAGGAAAATAGGTTTAACTAAAGATATTTGTATATGTGCATTTATTTTGCTAAAAGTATAACCAAGAATGTGATGAAACATACAGATATCAAAATTATGTAAAATTCTTAGTCATAACCAAACACCTTAAGGCAGCGGTTCTCAACCTGTGGGTTGCAACCTCTCTGGGGATCGAACGACCCTTTCACAGGGGTCCCACAATTCATGAAAGTAGCAAAATTACAGCTCTGAAGTAGCAACGAAAATAATTTTATGGTTGGGGGTCCCCACAACATGAGGTTACACATTAGGAAGGTTGAGAACCACTGCCTTAAGGGAATGAGTGGCTGGGCTTGGGGACTCAACCATAGTCTCAGAGGACTGAGGTGACGTTTGGGGTGACAGGTAAAAAGATGCAGACATGCAATGTGATATAGTCAATTAATGTGGTCTGTTTTGTTTCCATAAGTTGATGATGCACTGAAAGCACTCATTCATCTATGCCATGAAATTTGGAAGATAGCTGACCAAACAACTGGAAGAGATACATATTCATACCCATTCCAAAGATAGGTGATCCAACAGAATTCTCAAATTATAGAAAAATATCATTAATATGCACAAGTAAAATTTTGCAGAAGACCATCTCACAACGGTTACAGCAGGACATAGACAGTGAGCTTGCAGAGCTTCAGGCCAGATTCAAAAGAGAACATGGAACAAGGGCAATCACTGCTGATGCCAAATGGATCATGGTTGAAAGCAGATAATACCAGAAAGATGTTTACTTGTGTTTTATTAACTATGCCAAAGCATTCAAATGTGTGGCTCTTAAAAAAAACAAACCAACCAACCACTATTTGGAATTCCACAACATTTCATTGTGCCCGTGTGGAGCATGTAAATGGATGAAGAGAGAGTTGGGCAAATAGAACAAGGGAATACTGCTTGGCTTAAAATCAAGAAAGGTGTGTATCAAGGTTGTATCCTCTCATGATACTTATTCAATGTGTACACTGAAAACTAGTCAGAGAAGCCGGCTTATATGAAGAAGGGTGTGGCATCAGGATTGGAGGAGGGCTTATTAACAGCCTGCTGTACGCAGATGACACCACCGAGCTTGCTGAAAGTGAGGAGAACTTGAAGCACTTGCAGATGAAGAACAAGGATTGCACCGTTCAGTATTTATTACAACTCAACGTGAAGAGGACAAACGTCCTCACGAGTGGACCAATAGGGATTCTCAGGATCAATGGAGAAAAGGTTGAAGTTGTCAAGGATTTTGTCTTTCTTGGATCCACAATCTATGCTCACAGAAACAGTTGTACAAGGATCAAAGGCACGGTGCATTGGGTAAATCTGCTGCAAAGGACTGTTTTACAATGGTGAAAAGCACGGGTATTACTTTGTGGAGTAAGGTGCATCTGACTAAGCTGTGGTGCTTTCGATTGCCTCATATGCATGTGAAAGTTTAACATTGAATAAGGAAAACTGAAGAAGGATTGATGTGTTTGATTTATAGTGCTGGTGAAGAATAGTGAAAATACCATGGACTGCCAGCAGAATGAACATAACTGTGTTGGAAGAAGTACAGCCAGAGTGCTCCTTAGAGGTAAGGATAGTGAGACTTCTTCCTACATACTTTGCACTGGTCAGGAGAGCTCAGTGCTTGGTTGGTGAAGTAGAGGAATGGCAAGAAAGGAAGACCCTCGCAGAGATGCATCGACAATGTGACTGCAACACTGGACTAAACTCTAAGAACATTTGTGCAAGTGACACCGGATTTGTCGGTGTTTCCTTCTGTTGCACGTAAGGTCTTTGTAAGTCAGAACCAACTAGATGGCAACTCAGAACAGCAGCAACATCCATAGATCCTGATATGATGAACTGAAATTCTGGACTCTCTGCTGGTGGCTAAGATTCCATTTTGAATTTCTGTTACAGGATTAAGGTGGGGTTAAGTTCTGAGCCTTGTTGAACTTGTAAAGTAAGTCACATCCTTTGTTTCCGTAGTGGCTTCTTTAAAACTATTTTGCTAGAGAGGCTGACTGAAGACATCAGTCTTTGACACCTTTCCTTTCCTATACTGGGTGTGGCCAGTAAAAGACAAAAACTGCATTTCTATCAAAGGCATTCCTGGGTCTATCAGAGCCATCTGGGACACAGAGAGAAAGCTTTGCCCCTTGGAAGAACACTTTCAAAATCTCTTTTCTGAAGTGGTGGAGACTTGAGGGACCAGAGGCACCCAATACTATGTCATAGATACTCAGAGTAGCAGGACTGAGACTATGGGGTAACTTCATCTCATCAGGACAAAGACTAAGACTGTGAGAGCAAGTAACAGATGGGTTGGCTTCCAGATCCACACAGGCAGAAGCCGAGGAACCACGCTACTGAGGCTGAACACCAGCAAAAGACTTGGATGCGGGCTGAGGAGAGATGATGTTGTGAACTACTGACTGTATTCTTCCTGTTACTGATTCTGACTTGTTGTAACCTATTAATTTCTCTAATAAACCCTCATACTTGTCAGTGTGCCCGTGCTTTTCTGTGTGGCTATTGCAACAAATATTAGAACCTAAATAAAGAAGCATATAGTGTTGTCCGAGACACACATGCAAATTCATGTATTTCTTATAAATACAATATCAACATGCGCCTATATTCACACATGGTGCACGTAATTGTGCACATGTGTATTGATAAGTTGTTCCAGGACCAATCTTGCTCTATCCTTTTTGTGTTTTTCATACTTCTTTAGTCAGGTGGTAAGGAGTGGTTACAAGTTGGGCTGCTAACGGCGAGGTCAACAGTTTGAAACCACTAGCCACTCCTCAAGAGAATGATGAGGCTCTCTACTCCCATAAAGAGTTACATTCTCAGAAACTCACAGGAGCAGTTCTAGACTATCTTATAGGGTCTCTACGAGTTGTCATTTACTTGATCCAGCAAGGTGTGTGTGTGTGTGTGTGTGTGTGTGTATTTAGTCAAGTGGTGGTGAAGAGCTTGACAGCTAAAAGAAAGATAAGTGGTTCAAACCAACCACAGGAAAAAGACATGACAGTCAGCGTATTTAAGATTAGAGTTTTGTAAATCCCTATGGGAGCAGTTCAACTTGGTCCTATAGAGTTCATGTACGTAAGAATTGACTTAATGGCAATTAGTTAGGTTTCGGTTTTTTCTTTGTTTTGGTGGTTGTTTATTTTTTTGGCACTTTCATACTAGTTCCTTGAAAGTAAGGCCTGGTGATCTACTTGTGAAAAGTCACAGCCATACAAACCCTATGTAGTAGTTCTGCTCTACATTCATGGGATTATCATGAATTGAAATGGAAGTTAAGGGCAACTAACAATGCCAGTAGTCTTACCAATACAAGGCTCATCCCAGGGCATTGTACACTGGCCTAAAATGAGCATAATTGGTTCTCCATATGAGTACATAACTAAGAGAAAAAAATGAACGAATATGTATCGAGTATCAATTTTTAAAGGGAATATTGAATCATTTGAATGAATGGTAACTAAAAGTGAAATCATGTACATAAAAATCCTTAATGTGGGGCCTGGGACCTACCAGATGCTCAATGCATGCTATTCTTTTTACAAATTCTACTTTGGAACCCCAAATAAATTAAAGGTATATATAATATTTAAGGACAGAGAAAATGCAATTAGAATCTTGAATTTAATTTC
This sequence comes from Tenrec ecaudatus, assembly GCF_050624435.1. Taxonomy (NCBI): domain Eukaryota; kingdom Metazoa; phylum Chordata; class Mammalia; order Afrosoricida; family Tenrecidae; genus Tenrec; species Tenrec ecaudatus. The sequence continues at coordinate 141,625,620 of NC_134548.1, forward strand.
CAATGTACTGACTGTTATCCCCACAATATTCCCAGACTAATTAATTACACCAAGGAGCACACAATATAAGCATGAGCTATCTGGATGTCTGCTATATACATTAAATTACAAGCGATAGGATGACCAAATTAAGAACATTTAGTGGCAGAGAAGAGTATATAGATGCCCCCCCACCCACACACACACATCCCACATTCACCATAATGAACAAAGAGGTAGGATTGCCATAATAGATTAGGATTCACATTGGAAGAGATAAGGACTTGCATATTAAGTGGAGAAAATAAATGCCTTAATCTAAATATTATATCTCTGGCTCATTCTGCATTACACAGGTGCGAACTGTGACCAGTGAACACCTAAGGAAAGGAAAAAGCTACACAGAAGCTTCTGGTGGAAGAGTCAGTGTGCTCCAATGTCTAGTTTGTAGTGGTTTCTAGAAAAATACAGGCGATAAATTGGAGCAAGTTTCAGTCAGCTCACTGTTCAACCTTTTATATAGTTCAGAAGAGCCAATGCCTAATATTTGGGATTTCTCTAATAGTGGAGGTCGTACTCATATACTCCCCCAGACACCCTAGGTTTACTAAGTTTAGTAAAATTTCAAGAGAACACAACAGTATTCAGGTATCCCAGCCAATATTCCGATGCTAAAATAAAGTAGCAAAGCAGAGGCAGATTTTCATATCTGCCGGGTCACTAATGTCTCTAGGAACCTGAGCTAATATTCACCAGTGCCTTCCCTAGCTGCAACGCCAGAGAGATTGAGGAGATAAGCTTGTAAGAGTAAGTTTAACGTGTGTTGAAACTCTGTAAGTTCCTTCTTAGAAGTAAACTGCTCAGAATATTAAATGATACTTTAAGTAAAGGCATATTCAGTTGGATTGTTCCAGTATCTGGAGCTTACACAGCATTATGTTGGAACTTGTAGAGCAACAGCAACAACAACAAAACAACAAAAAATCCACTTTCAATGCTTATTCAAAAGTTAGATTCCGAATAGCTGGGAATGGCAACTTTTTGATAAATCCCTTCATGTACAACAATCTTGAAGGTTTATTAATAAGCATTCTTCTGGAGCTACCAATTAAGTGTTGAGCTTCATGCTGTAAGGTCATAGGTTCAAACCTATCAGCTGCTCTATGGGAGAAAAATTAGGTTATTAGCTCCCATAAAGATTTACAGTCTTGGAATCCCAGTATAGGGTCACGATGGGTCAAATCAACCAGAACTTGGAACTCTGTCCTCTCAGGGTGCAGAACATTCTTCAGAGATCACACCAGGGGGAGGATCCTATTTAGAATTTCTGCTAAGCAAATTGTACTTTACCTTAAACACACCTGTAAAAGATTAAAAGAATGAAAAACTCCCATAGACTGAAGGCTGAAATCTCCTAGTATGAGAAGAAGATGACTACTGTGCCAAGACTATGACTGTGGAAGTCACTGGACTTGGGTTCAAAACTCTTGTTCTGGTGGTACTCCAGAAACGGCAAGTCAAGAGTACCAAAAATTTGCTATTTTCATGCCATCTGCTTTTTTATTATATGGTTTTGTCCACCAGGCTTAGTTCTGATTTTGTGAATGAACATTATAGACTGTTTTGCCCTATCTCCAAGCCTCATTATTTGTATAAATAGTGTCCAGTCACCCGCAATTTTAATCTATACAAATCAACAATCCATATATATTTTTAACTGTCCTCCAGATGTATACTTTCCTTTACTCCACAATATTTTAAATTCTATACTGTTGACTAAATCAATGACATAAAGAGTATTTACATATGTACTATGGGGATCATTTAAAGTACTCTCCGATAAAATAGTAATGATGACCCTATAGGCAACCAGGGGCATATATAAACCAGATATATGAATGGATTGTTAACTTGCATGTAATCGTAGGCCTAATCTAAGAACCCTTAGTTCAGCTTTATACTCGCCCTCATGAAGAGATCACTGAAGATATGGGTGGTACACCAAAGTGTGGTGAAGAAAACAGATGTATCTGGCTATCAGAAAGATTATCGTCTGGGGCCTTAAAAGCTTTGTCTTCAAACAAGTGAGACTTCAGCTAATTCTACACAAAGGAGCACACCAGCCCGTGTGATCTAAGGATGTAAAACGAAAACCAAATCCAGTAGGGGAAACAGTATTACAGCTGAAATTCTAAATACTCGGTTTTGCACAAGGCTATAGATGACAGTAAAAGCCCCAAATCATTTGCAATGGCCCCAAAGTGGATTAATCATCCAGTGAAACCCCTTAGACTGTGGATGGGGGGAGGGGGTCGCGGAGAGGATTGGCTTTGTTCTCAAATGTAACACCTTGTCATTTTATCTCCCTTTTGATAGTTAAAATTTAATGCCTTGTCATTTGATCTCCATTTTGATCTAATTTGTATTTGTTCAAGTTTTTAAATTTGTCTGCTTTCTTTTCAGCTAAGGTTTATCTCTGTTTCCTTCTATCAGTGTTGTTGGTGGTATGGCTGTATAGTTTGTTTTATTATTTTGATTATGTATGCTATTCTTTATGTGAAATCCAAGATAGGTAAATCCATAGAGACAGTAACTGAATTAATAGTTGCCTAGGGGGCATGGCAGGAGAGGTTGGTGGGAAATGGGGGAGCTAACAACAAGGAGTATAAGGAAGAAGAAAGGTCTTAAAATTGATTGTGGTGATAATTACACAACTCTTCTTAATGTGATTAAACTATTTAAGTGAATGATATGTGAATTACATGTCAAAAGCCCTGTTTTTAAAAATGAATAAGTATACAGTGATTTTTATCTTCAAGATTCATTATATGAACAAACAAGGCAGGGACCTCTTGGTTCCCCAAATTAAAAATCACACGAGAAACTTCAACATAGTTTTTCAACTACAGAGTTCAGTTTTTGAAGCAAGATCAATAAGGAAGAAACAATCTGAGCCACAACCAAAGGTATAAAAATTCTGAACCAGACTCCCTGTGGGAGAAGGACCTGGGGAAGTACATTTTTAGCAATTACCCCAAGTGATTATTATATGCAGTAAAGTTTGGCAGCCACTAGAATAAAATATCATATCACTGTAAGTGAAGGAGAGTGCGGAGTGGGGACCCACAGCCCATCTGTAGTCAACTGGACACCCTTAGAGAAGGGTCGCAGGGAGGAGATGAGCCAGTCAGGGTACAGGGTAGCAACGATGAAACATACAACGTTCCTCTAGTTCTTAAATGCTTCCTCCCTCCCACTATCACGATCCCAATTCTACCTTACAAATCCGGCTAGACCAGAGGATGTACACTGGTACAGATAGGAACTGGAGACACAGGGAATCCAGGACAGATGCTCCATTCAGGACCTGTGGTGAGAGCAGCAATACTGGGAGGGTGGAGGGAAGGTGGGGTAGAAAGGGGGAACTGATTGCAAGGATCTACATATAACCTCCTCCCTGGGGGACAGACAACAGAAAAGTGGGTAAAGGGAGATGTTGGACAGTATAAGATATGAAAAATAATAATAATTTATAAATTATCAAGGGTTCATGAGGGAAGGGTTACTGGAGAGGGAGGGGGAAAGTGAGGAGCTGATACCAAGGGCTCAAGTAGAAATCAAATGTTTTGAGAATGATGAACCCCCAATAAAATGATTTTTTTTTAAAGTTTGGCAGCCACCAAACAAATGCTTCTGAAAGACATAGATATCAATCGTTCCAGAACTCTTTAAAAAGACTTTTAAAAATAATCATTTTATTAGGGGCTTGCACAACTCATCACAGTCCATGTATACATCCATTGCATCAAGCACATTTGTACATTTGCTGCCCCCATTATTCTCAAAATATTTGTTTCTTCTCGGGCTCTTACAATCAGCTCCTCATTTTTCCCTCCATCCCCGTTTCCCCCTCCCTCATGAGCCCTTGATCATTTATAAATTATTATTTATTTGCTCATATCTTACACTGTCCGATGTCTCCCTTCACTCCCTTTACTCTTGTCCAACCCCCATGGCAGAGGTTATATGTCAATCCTTGTCATCGGTTAAAGTGAGCGTGAAAATGGCAGCCAGGAATACAGAAACACAGTTGCAGATTCAGATGAATTGTAGGTCTCTGGGTGACTCTCAAAAAGTTTGACCCACCCGGCAACCACAGAGGATAGACCTGGCAATCTTCTTCCATAAAGACCGCCATCAAGGGCTGTCTGGCCATTGGTTAAAAAAGAGCCTGGGGTGTTGAAGGCTTGTTTCCAAACAGCCATATAAGTCAACTAAGCACCCATGGAAGAAGCACATCAACATCGAAGATCTAAGGATTGTAAATGATATAATCCAAATCCAACGAGAGACTAATAGAAGGCTATGAAGGAAAATGAAAGTTCAGAGTATATTTGCAGGCTCTATACAGGGCCTAAGCCTCTGGTGATTTCCCTTACCATAATTGAGGTATGGGAATAACCTGGTAATTGGAGACTATTGGAGAGATGATGATAGTGGATTAAAATGATGCCTCTTACCTGCTCAGATAAAAACCTTCTCACTTGATCTCCCTGCTGACACACTTTGGGCCTCATCTGGTTTTAGTATTTTCTGTGTTTTTGTTCATATTGAGGTTTGTGTCTGTTGTATTTTGTCATTGTTGAAAGCCTTCTTGACTCTCTGTTATGTGTTTGTCTATGTTTTGGGGTATATGAAACCCAGGATAGGTGGATCTATAGAGATAACAACTAGAATAAAGGTTGTGAGGGGACCAGGGTACAGTGGGAGTGGGGGTAAGGATAGCAAGGAATTTAAGAAGGAAGAAAATGTTTTAAAACTGATTTTGGTAGCAATTGTACAACACAACTTGATATGATTGAACTATGGGATAGTATGATGCCTAGATTCACTCCTAATAAAATGTGTTTGGGGATAAATTATTCCTAACCAGAAAACCCTATAGTACTGTTTTACTCTGAAAAGCATATGAAGTTTCCACGGGTCAGAGAAACTTGACAACAACAGGGTGGGCATATGAGTTTTGGAGAAAACTTTAGCCCTTCCAGTTTTCTTCTCACCAACAGAACCACAGACTACCTGGTGTCTTTTTAACTGCCTCTGCTTAGGTCTACAGAGGAACTTGAGGTGCTGACCAAAAGGACCCACCACCATGACCTTGGCCCCTGTCATTCACTTCTCGGTCATCACTGAAAACGGAATGGAATAGATATTGGAAAGATGAAAGTTAGAGTAGCTAATAATTTCTGGTTAACTACAGAGTAAGCAAAACTTGGATGCATGCCACAATGTGGGCACATTTTTTGAAGTCAGAGTGCTTTTTCCCTATGGAAAAATCTAGACTGGTGAACGGACCCGAGTTCTTCTGTGACTACTCACAATTCTGCTGGGCCTCGGGGTCCCTTGAAGCTATTAATGGTCAAGACAATATCTGTAGGCAAGATTGGAGAGTTGTGTAAGTCTATTGGGTCCCCAGTAAATTCCATGAAATGTGGTAGTTGTTTTTCTTTTAATTAAAATAATAATGGTAGTGTTTGATCTCCCTTCTCAGCCTGCTTTTATACTCAGGTGCTTCCGTTCCTCCTAAATGGGTTAGGAGCAGAGTACTATGTTTTAGATCAATGTGTCTATCCACCATTTCACACTAGGTAATGTATTCCAAAATGCATTATTTCCTTCACTGGGATGTGAATCATACATGTTTCCCAGTAATTCTCAGTTGACTTTAGCTGGTTCCTTTCCTGTGGGATTTCCAAGTGCCTTTACTATAGTTATCTGAAGTCATTTCTCTGAAAGGTGGAGCCTGCAGCTTTTCATAAATTTTGATGACTCCAGTTTCATAGAGCATCTTATATGAGTTAGTTTCCTGCTCCCATCCACATATTACCACAGCCACCACCACTTCCCCCTCTTCCTGAAATAAAACCAAAACAAAACTTTGAGTTGATTCAGACTCATAGCAACTTTATAGGACAGAGTAGAACCAGCCTATTTGATTTTTGAGGAGATGTAAATATTGAAGGTAGCGAAGGGACTCATTTTTGGCCAAGGAGCAGCTGATGGGATTGGTACCACTGACAGTCTTACTGATTAGCAACCCAGCATGTACCCCACTACCACACTCCACCAAGTTCTATGCAAATGTTACCTAGTCAGACTTCCCAATCTTACCTCATGTAATCCTCAAACCACCACCACCCCTCACTCTATCCCTTTAACTGCTCCCTTGCACTTATTACTGCCAGACAGTCACATAGTCTTTCTTGTTCTTTATTTGGGTTTTTTTTCTCCCTATCTCCCACTAAAAGACTAGAAGCTCCAAAAGAGCTGGAACATACTGTGCTTAGCATCCCCAATGTCTGCAATAGTACCCTTGTGTGTTAGTCTGGCTAAGCTAGGGAAACAAATCCACAGAAACTCATATGTATCAGAGAGAATTTTATATAAAGGGTAAGTGTACATTAAAAAAGCATCTCAACCCAGTGCTGCCCAAGCCCATGAGTCCAACATTAACCCATATGTCCGACACCAATCCACAAATTCCTCCTCCATCTCACAAAACATATGCAATGACACTGACTGCAGGAGGAAAGCTGAATCAATGAACATGTAAGCATCACAGCACTGGCAGGGGTGTACACACGGCTGCTTCTCCTCAGGGATGTCTTGCAGGAAGTGAGCCTTGCCAGCTGAAGCAGATAACTGACTAAGGCAGCCACACACTGATCTGCCCATCAGAAAGTAAGAGACCCGAGAACTAGAAAGGTGAGGCTCTCCAAGCCATTTCTCTCCACCCTTCAATTAATAGCACATGTGTTTCTCGGACAGGTTGGCACAATAAACCTTAACTATGTCACCTTTTCATCTAGTTGAGTTTGACTCACAGCAACACCACATGTTACTGAGTCGAAGCAAGATCCCTGGGGTTTTCATGGGTGTCATCTTAATGGAAGCAGATCACTAGGCTTCCATGACACTTTTCTGGGTGCATTCAAACCTGAAACCCTTCAGTTAGTAATCGAGCAAAAATTGTTCGCTTCACTCAGGGACCATAGTGCTTAACATAAAATAGGTACCCAATCAATAACTTTTGAAGAATTAAACAGATGAAATATCCGGGGCAACTCTCTTTGGATCACCTAATTCCAGGAAATATTAACCTAGAGATCAATGACCAGACTATTATCGCTGCTGAACATCATCCAGAGCAGAAATTATATCTGTGGGTTCTTTCAGTCTAGGACCTCATTAAGAAAACATGACAAGATATTTCCATGTACCAGTCATACAGTAGCACATTGCACTATCCTATACTGCTACCCTCATATTTAGTGCCTATAGCGATCATTATTGAATATTTTTTGTATGAGAGAGTTTTATATCAAAGAGTAATTGTACATTAAGTAAACAACCCAACCCAGTGCAGTCCAAGGCCACAAATCTGATGTCCCCCCCTACCCTAGAACCCAGTCCCTCTGGGCCCCACGCGGGTTGCCATGTATCAGAAGGGATCCAAAAGCAATGTGCTGAGATTTAAAAATAACTCCTGAGGTAAATAGTCAGTCCTAGAGCCATTTCCTCAGACCCAAGAACTCGTAATCCTCTCAAGTCCCAGATGATGTAATTACCACAAGGATGTTCCCGACAAAAGGAATCATATGCACAAGGTTCTAATTCAAGAGTAAGCATGACTCCTCGGAGGGATTGTGAGGATCTGGGGGGACCATGTACCATGGTGTAAGGTGTACCCTGCCCAAGGGCACTAGGGTAGCCAGGGAGGGCTGAGAGCCACTCCGGTGCACGGCCTTTCTCTTACACCCGTGTCTTCTGTGTTTGCCGCCCACGGTGACAGTGAGGTCCCGGTGGTCTCCTCCTGTTCATTCTTCTGCATCAGAAAAAGCAAAAACCTTGAGGGTGCCACTCCTGAATTTTAAAAATTTGAACATATCTCTAACCTGAGGTTTCCCATCCAGGAAGAAATTATCCTTCATCATCCCGTCTCTCACTGCTCATTCTGTCCTTAAAGGTAACCACTGATCTGGCTTCCTAATAGAATGCAGAGGTCCATTCATGCCGACACTCCCTCTTTCTTGCTTCCTTTGGGATCAATCTCACCATGGAGTCAACCCTGACTGTGACATCCTGCTATGGGAGTCGAAAATCCAGTCTTTTTCCCAAAGGCTGCTGGTAGTTTTGAGCTGCTGACCATGCAGACTGCAGCCCAACACACAGCCACTGCACCACTGTAACCATTACAGTAACCATTACAATGTAACCCTATTGAACATTTTTATCAAAGATCCTAGAGCAAAATCCTGATGAACAGTGGAGAAATGCAGAACAAGATTTCAATGAACCTCAAACTTTCGGGAGCCATGAAGGCTGGGTGAACCCTCAACTTGTTTCCCTGAGATAATCTTCACACTAAACCAAAAATATCCCTTGAAGTCTTCTAAGAAGCAAACAATGTTTTAGTGTAATCAGTAAAGATTGCCTGCTTGAGCAATGCGTTCTATTAAGAACTATCTCCATGTACAACAATTTGACAACAGCAACGAGAAAGATTAGGTAGGAAACCTAGGGGGTGCTGAGTTTATGTTAATGGGAGAAGAACAATTATGAAAAGTTGAAAGAGAATAGCTACACAAGTGGAATAATATGGACAACACCACTGAATTAATTGTACTTGCAGAAATTGCTGAAATATACCTTTACATATTTGGTGAATGTTCTGCAATGTATGTTCTCAACAGCAACAATAAATCAAATTAAAAATAAAATACAGCATGGAGGGCCCTGGTGATATCGTCGGCTGCACACTGGAGAACTAACAATAATGTCAGTGGTTCTAACCTATTGGCAGCTCCACAGGAGTAAAATGAGGCTTTCAGCTCCAGTAAAGCTTTATAGACTCGAAGACCCACAGGAGCAGTTCTACACTGTCTTACAGGGTCACAATGAGTCAGAACTGGCAGTGAGTTTTGAATCCTCACAAACCTAGTATTGAAGCAAAGGCCCTGAAGCACAGCACGGATTAGAAAATGTAAGCTTTGGGTTTCCCTGAGCCAGGGAAATGGGAGTGGATATAGAAGCAAGAAGTAAAAGCCTATCATAAATAGAAATGAAGCTAGATAACAAATAAAGTCAACTCACATGAATTGCCAGGGTAAGATGAAGTCCTTGAGTTAGAAGACAATCAGAAGCTCAATATATTTGATGCTCAATATGTTGTGTCACCACGTGAGTCTGAAATTCTCAGTCTTGACAGCACAGTCCAAGGATTTCTTGGAAAGCCTCTGAAACAAACCAGTTCCTGAGCTTCAGGCCATATCCAATGAATCACAGGCTTTGGAGGTTGAACACAAGGTGGCATGAACCCTGTTGCAAGCATTATAAAAACAAGACTAACAGAAAAGTGGTGATCCACTAATTACAATTGCCTCCAAGGCAACAGAATGGCGCTAGCATACACAATGGCTAACCCTCAAACGGAGGCTGTGAAGAAGATGGAAAGCTAGACAGCAGAGGGGAAAGTGTCTTCACAGTTTACATGGAATTCCACCCCCAAACCCCTTAATTTAACTATGAGTACAATGTAAAGATGCAGAATGACAATGCTACAAAATATGATAGAAAAGAGTTGAAGGGCAGAAAAATCAAGAGAGAGCAGAAGGGACTATAGACACTGAACAGAAGTTTGAAGAAATCATCAAGAAAAGAAAAACTTCAAGAGAACATGTATTCATTGAAATAAGACATCAAAGACAAATGATAAAACAATAGAAGAAGAATGAGATGAAAGAGGAGACTACAGAACTACCAAACCAAAACAAGAACAAAAACAGCATTAGTGAACTTTGAAATATATTATGGATCATGGAAATGATGAAAGAAGAAAGCAGAGGTTGTGATATTAATATCAGGCAAGATTGAATTCAAGAGGGAAAGAAAGTAGTTTGATAAAGGACACCATCCACAATGAGGATATAACTATCATAAATATTCATGCACCAACTAAAAGTCAGCATATGTAGAACATAAGCTACATGAAATGCAAAGCAAAATCTCAACAAAAAAAACACATCTTTGGAGGGAATTTTAACACATTTCTGCCAGCCACCACTGGCAAGGAAGACAAAAAAAAATAAGGAAAAATGTCTGGGAAATTTCTAAAAGGGAAATATAAGGAGAGAAGAATGAAAGAGCATTGTAAAGCTGCAATGATAGAGAAACAAATGATCAATGGAACTAGATAGAGTTCAGAACAGACTGATGTACATACAGAAATTCAGGATCTGACAAAGGTGGGACTTCCCAGCAGCACAGTAAATAAGGATACTGTAACTAATGATTTTGCTACAGAATCTCTTTTAAAAAAAGCTGGATTCCTTCCTCCTTTGTTATAACAAAATAAACTCTCAATGGTCGAAAGGTTTTAACAGTGAAGAAACAAACCATAAATTACTAAAAGGAAACATAGGGGAGTTAATTTGTAAAGTTGAATGGAAAGCATTTTCTAAGAGGATACAACCATCAGATTCTTAAAGAAAAAGACAAATACAGTTGAAAGCTTATCAATGTGAACTTTTTTATTGTAAACACCCAAAATGTCAGAAAGGAAGACACATGACAAACAGGCTGGGGAAAGTTTTGCAACATAAATGACAGACAAATGACTATGTTCCTTTATTTACAATAGGCTTGTACAAATCAATGACGAAAGGAAGAGCAACCATAAAGAAAGCCAGACAAAGCGTCTTAACAGACCATTCTCAGAAAAGGAAATACAAATGGCCATTAAACACATGAAAGGATGCTCGAGCTTATTCATGATTCATGAAATGCAAATAAAAACAGCAATGAAGATGCTCTTCCCCCCATCAGACTGTCAATAATTTAAAAGCTCACCAATGTGAGTAACAAGCACTCTCCTACACTGTTGGTGGAAAAGCAACCTGGTGCCACCTTGGGAGAGGATGATGGGGCAATAGAGGCAGTCCGTATAGCTGAGAATGAGTGGAACTGGAAAATGAACTGCTTTACAAAAATCCCATTTAAAGCAGGGACCAGAATATCATAGCAGATTTTATTAGAGTGTAACTGAGATTGTAAGTTTTAGGATTAAACAAAAATCACCAAAAGTCCATTTTATCAGTTTAAAAGAGTAAAGGTTATAATGCAACCCAGTCTTAGATCAATCAATACAATGAAAGGTTGCTTGTGGGTATTCTGGTATGCTATGTCTGAGACAAAAAAGGGATGATAATACAAATCTTCCTTCCCCTTATTTCACAGCAAGTTCAGAAAGAATACGCTTTAAAAAACACATGCAACCAAAAGGCTCCTTCAATGTCATGGAGTCCATTCTGACCCATAACAACCCTATGAGACAGAAACCCTGTGGGTCTCTGAGGCTGTGAGTCTTTAAAAGAGCATGCAGCCTCACCTTCCCAGGAAGTGGCTATTGGGTTAGAATTGCTGACCTTGCGTGTAGCCCAACATCTAACCTGCTAGGTTATCCCAAGGGGTCCATCATGTTTCTCAAGGATCTCTAGAATCCTGATATTCTGATCGCTCTTTCATCATGCCCATCTTGTTGCATGCTGTCTTTGGAAGATTCTTTTCCAAGGAAGTTGACTCTGTCAAGTTAGCCTTTGCCAATGGCTCTATGGGAACCAAGTCACTGTCCACCATTGCCTTCACCAAGTTCATTAAGTGTTTGGCCTTTTACAAGATTTGAAATTTCACTTTGCACTCTCTTCCTATTGTAAAGACTGATAAGACTTTTATATGACGGGCAAGGGTAGGTTCTCATGTGAAGCAGGGAGGGTGTTAGAGTAAGAAATCATTTTCTAAATGGCTAGTCACCAGAGGTTATTGTTACATTCTAAACTTTGTTGTCTCCATTAAGTCTTAAAGCCATGGAGACTCAGAGAATGAATATTTGGATCACAATGATTTCCTGATGTATATCAAAATGAAGAATTCATTTATCTATTGTATTCTGTCTGCAAAGTCTATCTCCTTTCTTCACCTTGCTAATTCCCTCACCTTCTTAAAGAGTGTAGTGGTTAAGCACTAGACTGAAGGTTGGTTTGAAATCACCAGCTTCCCTAGGGGACAAAGGTGTGGCAGGCTACTCACACGTAGATGACAGTCTTAGAAACCCCACGGCGTCAATTTTATTCTATCCTGTAGGATCACTATGAGTCAGAGTCAGTTCAACAGGTAAGGTACAGAGAACTATTTAATATGGACCTTCTAGACTAGAGTGAATCTTTGTCATTTCCACCAAATGACTGGATGTAACTGAAAATGTGAGGTGCTTGTGGCCTACCAAGGGATTTGAGTTGCTTGCTAATAATTAAAATATGGTCCATATCTTCCTTAGGAGGATGGGACCATGGAATAAGGTGTATGGAACCTCAATGTGGGAATTGATCAGTTTTTCCATCCCATTATACTTAAAATGATACATCCCAGAGGAAGAAAGAGAGATATCATTATAAGCAAGAATGAAAAGCCAGGACTGCAGCAAGTCTTTTGGACCCAGGAACTTTGGGTTCAGTTTCCTCAATCCAACGGCAAGAAACAGTGGCAGAGAAACAGAAGAAGAAAAGACAGAGAGGAGCATGAACAGAGCTGTGGGCTTCCCAACCCACACAACAAGTATGCCAAGTGCACTCAGGCTTGCTGTTGGTTGGTTGGTTGGTTGTTTGACTGGTTGTTTGACTGGTTGGTTGACCCATTTTTAGCAGTCAGTTTAAACTAGTTCATGCAAAAAATCTTTTAATAGTCTCCCTGACTAGATCAAATCCCTAGTAAATGTTCTTCTAGCATATGCTAGAAGTATAATCTTACATTTGTGTCTTCTAATTAGTGTCATCTTGTCCACAAGACTGTTAATTCCAGAAAGGCAGAGCTTATGTCTGGCACTTGTCATTCCTCCATACATTTTTTCTTATTGTTTTTAATAATACACATAGGACAACATATACCAATTCAACATTTTCTAAATGTACAATTTAGTGACCTAGAATGCATAGTTGGTAGTTGGTGTTGTGCAACCATTCTTGCCTATCTTTTTTGAGTTGTTCCTCTTCCATTAATATAAATTCCCTGTTCTCTAAGGTTCCTGTTGAATATTTGGAGTTACTGTTGTCAATATGATCCTTGATAGTTCTTAAAAGAATATAATGCTTAAGGCAAGCCTTTTGTGCTAGATAAGCTAAACTAGTTCAGTTTTCAAAGTACTTGAGGCAATATTTGGGGGGCAATATTTTCACGAGTTCATTCACCCTCTATAACTCCAGAAAGTCTAGACTGTAAGAAAATTGAATTGAATTGAAATTTCGGTTCTGTATTTTTCACCTTTGATCAGGATTCTAAGGAACTTCAATTAAAATAATCACTCATGGTAGGTGACCACCATCTAGTTGCTCAGGTCTCATGGTAAAGGGGGAAGTTATTCTTAAAGGCAATTTGTCCATATCTTTCTCCTAAGTCTGACTCTCCTTCTACTAGGTGAACAGAGAGCTATTATTGTGCCAACAATGGCTATTTGCAAGGATTTAAGACCCCAGACTCTACTCAAGGGAGGATGAAGCAGAACAGAAGCACTAAAGACATTATAAGATTGATTAAGTGAACTGTCCCATGAAACTATGACCTCAAACCTGTACACCAAGGAACTAAATCACATGACGTGCTTGATTGGACATAAACAGCTTCAGCAATTACTCTTCTTGTGGAGTTTTATTAACACGTTTAATAACGTTCATGGAATCAATCAGCAACTGGAAGCCAACTTGCTGTATTCTCTTTCTTGGCTGGTGACTCCCATAGTTCCCAGTGACCAATCCAGAAATCCATGCCATCCTTCACTCCTCCCTGTTCCCTAGTATCCTGATCCAATCCAGTCATTAATTTCTATTGCTCCTGCCACCTTTCCACTGGATATTCTCCTAGCCTGTCCCACTGCCCTTGCCCTCGGGCTGCTGCAACCCTCTTTGATTCCTCTTCCTGGATTGGGTTTTCACTCCTACAGCTCACCCCCTACTCTGCTGCTGGAGTAGTCCCTCAAGTGGACGAAACCAACAGAAACAAAGAAAACACTAACAAAGCACCCTAGTCTCATCTGCTAAGCTTCTCCATGATCTTCCAGCTGCTAGCGTGCTTTCCTTGATCCAGAAACACTTCCTTAGCTTCTCCTGCAGGGATTTTGCATGTCCTCTGTCTTTGATGTTCTCTGCCTCACCCATTTGCTCAATTTTACTTACATTTCAGTCCTCCTTATCTGACCTCCATTCCTCCAAGTTAGATGAGTAGCCAGAGGGGTCTTCCTCTGCGTTCAGAGCAATTGTCACACTTACATTTTATTTACCAATATATCTCTTTTACACTTGACCTCAAGTTTCATCAAGAGAAAGACTATCTACACAGTACCTGACAGAGAGCCTGGCACATATTAGTAGCTCAATAAATTCTTGGTTAGTGAATGAATGAAAGTTTGTTTACATAACTTTATTTCAAATCTCACCCCTGACTCCCAAAACAATATCCACAAGTCCATTCCCACCACAGTGACCCTATTAGACAGACTAGAATTGCTCCATAGGGTTTTCTTGGCTGTTATAATCTTTTACAGCAGCAGATCACCAGACTTTGTTTCTTGGGCACTGTTCAGTTGGTTTGAACTGCTAACCTTGAAGCTAATACTTGAGCATAAAGCATTTATTCCAACCAAGGATATGTTATTTTTGTTAAATAATTAAATCATTTTATTGGGGGCTTGTACAACTTTTATCGCAATCCACACATACATCCACAGTGTCAAGAACCTTTTGACATTTGTTTCCCTCATCATTCCCAAAATATTTTCTTTCTATTTGAGCCCTTGGTATCAGCTCCTCATTTTTCCCCTTCCTCCCCATCCCCCTTCTCCCCTCCCCCATGAACCCTTGATAATTTATAAATTATTATTATTTTGTCATATCTTACATTGTCCGACGTCTCCCTTCACCCACTTATCTGCTGGCCGTCCCCCAGGGCAGAGGTTATATGTAGATTCTTGTAATATGTTCCCCCTTTCTCCCAAGTGCAAGGCGAACCCAGGATATGTTATGTTCAAAATAAAGTGTATGAGGTTTCTCATGACGGGTTCTGCATGGCTCTCCAGACTCATCTTGCCTAACCCAAGTCTTTACATCATATGCGCTTTCAATTCTGAATTGTGTAGTTTTTGGAATGAACCTTGCTGCTCTGCTCCTTGTATTTGTAGATGCTGCTACTGCCACATGGGTTCCCTCATCCCTCCTTTTTCCTGTTGACTATCTGATGAGTTCCCATTAAGTAGGTGAAACGGCACTCAGAAATCATCCCCAGAGACGTCTTCCCTGGACTCCTACATGCAGATAATCCATGCTTCTTTGTTGCTCACTCTCTACCTCGCATGTTTTCTCTTCTTATTACATGTATCATATTGCGAATATTTTGAGGAATAAGAAGTTTATCTTACTTATCTCACCGCAACTGAAGAGCACAATAAATGTTGTTTCTGTTAGATGCCATCAAGTCAATTGTGATGCCCCGAGTAGAACTGCCCCATAGGGTTTCCTAGGTTGCCATGGTTACAGGAGCAGGTTGCTAGGTCCTTCTCTTATGGAGGCCCCATACTGGGTTCAAACCACTAATCTCTCTTAAGCATCCAAGTGTTTAATCATTTGTGGGACCATGTATTCTTTACCCAATAATTAACACACAGCAAACACTCAATGTCTGAAGTGAATTTAACAGTTTGTGTGTATGAGATAGAGAGAAAAAACATTAATCACACACCAATAATACAGGCATGTTTACGTATACACACAACCATCATTTTTCCAGAGTAACAAAATTTTATATGTATTAACTTCATTAACTTCCCTAAAATACAGCAAATGCATTTTATTTTACATGTAGGAAACCTTTGTGTGATGTGGCTGGTTGAAAGGCTGTATAAAGCTTTGTCTGAGACACAGGCAAATCTAGGGCAAATAGACTTTTTCTTTCAGATTTAAGGTCTCAGATCCATGTGGCAAGGAAAGGAAAACAAATGGCCTCTGCAGACTATGCAAATTCAACAGCAGTGCACAAAGCAGCCATTTGGTGCCCACGCAAGCATCCCATGCCATCTTCTTAGGTCACATGACAGAAGTGGCCCTAGCATATCTAATGACAACTAAAAGAAGGAGAGAAGAAGCAAGCTTTTCTGCCGCCATCCTCTGCACAGGGACTTTCAAATTCACAGGAATCGACTGGGTATTAGCAAAGCTTAGCGAGCCAGTGCCATTTAGCCTCAGCATTTAAATTAAGAAATCATTTCAGTGCACATTGAAGAGTGGTTAATAAAATACTTCCAAGTTGTTTAGCCTTCCAGAGCCCCCACAATATGATACCAAGTCTTTCATCACTACAAGGCCTAGCCACCCTTGGGCAACTTCGGGGCAAAGGCCCTTAATGCACCCCTCTCATCCCCACCCTAGTGATTTTGAAGTTATTTGAAATATTGCCAATATCATCATCTGTCAGGATATTTTCAGAATTTTGTCATGGGTCTATTTAGAGCCTTTCTTTTAGAACACCGCAGGTTAAAACCAAACTCTACCCATCTTTCATTGCCAACTCCAAGTCTGTCACCTTCATGAAACCTTTGCTGGTTATGGCCCCTGGCAGTATGCTTGCCTCTCTCTGGTCAGTTCATCTGCATTATTTTTGCCTCCAAATCCAGAATTCAAGGAAATTCTCTTAGGCAGAAGCCACGTCTTCTCAGTCGATCGGATTTAATATGTATATTGAAACACAGTGTGCTCTAAGCTAGGCTGTTGCAAACCACCGAAACCCAGTTGACCTAGGATAAGCATCAATGGAGACCTAATGGGAAATATCATAACTCTCTAATTCCATTTTCCCACAAACTTGAATCCCCGGCCAATGGTGGGGCATGGGAAATGTGGCTATGGAAGACCCACTCCCTGGCGTAGCTCGTGGGGGCCCAAGTCCTTCTGATTGAGGCCCAGCCCCTGGATGGTGTGAGGCTGGTAGTGGCCCCTGGTGCTTGGGGCTTGGGTCTTCCTGGAGGCCGGTGGCTTGGGAATGCAGCCCAAAGTGGGTGGTAAACTCCATCTAAGGCTAAATACCGGCATAAACCAATTGCCAACAAGCACCTGAAGGGAAATTTGAAAAGAAATTTGAAGAGAGAGTTCAAGGGGCCTTGAAACTCTTTAGAGGGAAACCGGTGGAGTCTGAGCAGTCTGCCTAGAGGATTCAACCCAAAGGCGGGTTGGCCTTGCCAGTGGTCAGAAGGATCTTTCCTGCTCCCCATTCCTCTTGACCCCTCCACCTGTCCTCTCTTGGCCCCCTATGGCGGGTGTCACAGGGGTGGCAGGCGGGCCAGGGGTGGGGCCGGCGGGGGACCATCATCCCCCGCCCTTCACCCCCCCCCCCCCCCGGCCAGAGGGGGCGCATTTCCACCACAGTGGTGCACCACGACTGGCTCAGGAATTCTGGGAAGGCCTGTGGGGAAGGTGGCTTGGTGGGGGGGCGGTTTCTCCCTCGCGGGGTGTCTTTGGGAACTCTCCCCACCCAGTGTTATAGCCCTCTCCACCACCACCACCCCTGCAGCAGTGCTCACGGAATCCCTGGGCCTAGGAAGACTGGCTCTTTCTGCACTCTCCCCTATCCAGGCGCTCATCCTCACGGGGCCGTCCGCAAGGGGGTCCACCTCCGAGGAGCTAGCCAGTGCCAGAGGGGGGGCACCCCTCCCAACGGCGCGACCCCTCCTCCTACCCTCTCAGCCTCCACGCCAGGGCCTTCTGAGGCTCAGCGGGATCCAGGGCAAGGTGGACTGTCCTCAGTGCGCCCTGGGCGCATGGTGGGGGTCAGCGACAATGTCGGCCACCCACCCAACCTGTCTTGAAACACGGGTATGACTCAATGAAAAGGATACGGTTGTCCCCTCCTCAGAATGGCCTGCTGTAACCCCGCTCTTTGTGTCTGCACACTAGTCTCCCATCCTTTAGGGATCAACATGGCAGAAAACATACCCAAAGCCATCACTGTGGAGTTGGTTGAGACTTACAGTGACCCCATGTGTGTCTGCTGTTGGTTCAGGCATATACAATACTGATAGACCCACCCAGAGAATGGCAGGATCTTTCCCAAAGTCCCAATTCCACATTTCTAATGCAGGAACCCTGGGCCACGTTTGGTCAGGTGATCAGCTCTGAGCCCAAAGCTTCTGGCTTAAAAAGCTAGGTGGCAGAGGAAGATCATTCTGCGTCAGCCCAAGATGAGTCACACATATGAATCTTGAAAAGCTGGTTGAATTCATGTAATTCCTAAAATCGGGTTCCTAGACAGCCATCTCCCCAAAGATTCCTTTGATCATTGCTAATACACAAGGTACAAGTGGGTTAGATATTCTGATAAAAGTAAATTCAAAGTCATGAGTTTCATTTATTTATTTAAATATTGTATTGTGAAACTTCACAAACAAAATTCATTTCCCATTCAGAAAGTTATTCTTATTCCATGGCATCAGGTGCAATGCCAACAAGGTGTTAGCGTTCTACCCAATTCTACTTTGCTTGCCTCATTCCCACACATCAAGTTTCCCAGCCACTTTCTGCTTTCTTAACTTTGCTTCTGGTCTCATGTTGTTGATTGCTCTGAGAAGCACATTCCTCCCATTGTTACAGTTTATGTCTTAGGCCTTTCATGTGGCTGAACTCTGGCAGCAGCGTCAGATCTAAATTAGAAGGGTATCATTTACGAGCCACAGTCTCAGGGGTTCTATCCGTCGCTATGAGTTCAGTTAAGTGGTCTTTTTTTTATTAAGTTCTGCCCTAGTTTTTTCTCCAACAATGTCTTGTACCTTCTACTGTGATCCGAGTCTGAGTAGTTGGTAGAGGGAGTGGTCTCAGTATAGTGAAGACTGTAGTTCCTATGTTCTTTCCTTGAATCTTATTTCCTTCTCTCTCTTTGCTATAGATAGAAAGAGATCAATATAGATGACTGTTCACAAACTGTTAAAAATATTTTAATACAAATCATTTTATTGGGGGCTCTTACAACAATCCATCCATAAATTGTATCAAGCACTTTTGTACATACCTTGTCATCAGCATTTCCAAAAAAATTTCTTTCTATTTGAGCCCATGGTATCAGCTCCTCTTTTTTTCCTCCCACCCTTATGCTCCCTAATTCTAAAGTATTATCTCTTCACCCACATTTCTGTTGTTAACTCCCCCTGGCGGGAGGAGGGAGATAATGTATGGATCATTACAATTGGGTCCCCCTTCCTCCCCCTTCTCCCCTCCCCTCCCGTTTCCCCTCCCCTCATGGTGTCACTACTCCCATTATTGTTCCTGAGGGGGTTATCTGTCCTGGATACCATGTATCAAGAGCTCTGAGTTTTGCCAGTGCACATGCTCTGGTTTAGCCTAAGTTGGAAGATAGAGCTGGTGTCATGATAGTGGGGTAGGGGGAGGCAGGAAGCATGAACTGTTAACAGGCTTTTAAGAACCCTGTTGCTACTCACCAAAGTACGGTCTAGATAAGATCCCAGTAATCACAAAACAAAGTAGGATGTAGTCTTTCTGGACTGCGTTTTGCCAATTGACCCAGATGACCACCAAAGTCATGGCCCCTAACCTTTAAAATATTCAGTTATAAAATAGTGACCCTGTGTTCTCTATTCTGTGATATGTATAGATAGATAGATAGATAGATAGATAGATAGATAGATAGATAGATAGATAGATAGATAGATACAGATATATGACATGGTGGATATATATATATATATATATATATATCTTCTATGGTCATGGGTGTACTTCCATGTATCCTCCCACCTTTCATCAGCTACCATAACTACCTATGTATGCACTCATGCATAAATGCCTATTACAGTTTTTGCAGGACTGTGTATGTATCAGGACTTACCATTGGTGCTTTTTACTCTTGTATACCTTTCAGTATCTTCTTTTGCTCTGGTTATGTTATGTGGACTTCCTTCATATTTTGTATTATGTTTCTCTTCACTGAAGTTGGCTTGTGACTACTACCTAGTTAATGATTTTCCCTCTTACCTCATCCCATCCTATCCCTCAAAATCAAACAAAAACAAAACCTGAACTCAAATTTATGGCCATCAAGTCAATTCTGACTCATAGTGGCCCTATAGGACTGAGGTGACCTGTCCCTATGGGTTTCAGCAACAGCAACTCTTTAATTGTCTTTTTCCTTTAGAACAGATGGTTAAGGTTGTTTTATTTTCAGAGTACATTCATTCTCTCTCTCTCTCTCTCTCTCTCTCTCTCTCTCTCTCTCTCTCTCTCTCTCTCTCTCTCTCTCTCTCTCTCCCTCTCTCTCTCTCCAACATAATATTTTGGAGGAAAATCAACTCAGAGTGCTGCCACAGTTAAGACACACCCTAAGGTCGCTCAAAGTTAGTGCCCAGTGCTAGCTGTCACCAAGAGTAGCTTTCATGAAACTGCAAAGAGGTAATGCTTGTGATCTGTAAGATCCCCATTTCCCAGCCACAGAGTCCTGAGGACACACATCCGAGTCCAATCCCCCACCATATTGTAGTATTTCCCTTTCTTACCTGACCTCCCCTTTCCTCCACGAGCAGTCAGTCCACTGGTGAGTCAGACAGCCAATGATCTGCTTTTGATACTCCTCACTCCAACTGCCACAACCCCATCCCTAGTTACCCCTATCCTTCTTATACCCCAAGTTAAAATAACTCTCAACAAATGAGCTCTTGCCTCTCAAAGAACACTGGCGAGAAACCTCTGGTCTCTCAGAACCAGAGTTGAAAGCTAAATAATTAAGCACTAGCAATAACCACTCCCCCTTAATATACATGCTATGGGCATAACAATGATGGTTGAGTATGTACATATAAAAACCCACATGCACAACCATAATTACTATTTCTATGGTCATTTCATGGTCCAATGAAAAAGGCTTGATTTACAGAGAAAATGAGATGAAGACATTGAGGATTTTGAGTTTTACAGTAACAGGTGATCTATTCTCAAAGGCAACGTGTACAAATGGTAAAATCCACATTTTCGTCTACACCCACTGCAAAATAATGCGCAAGCATT
The DNA here is from genome assembly GCF_050624435.1 of Tenrec ecaudatus. Lineage (NCBI taxonomy): Eukaryota > Metazoa > Chordata > Mammalia > Afrosoricida > Tenrecidae > Tenrec > Tenrec ecaudatus. Next base: position 141,646,757 of record NC_134548.1, read on the forward strand.
GGCTTGGTTAGTAATTCAAATGCCGGGAGTGAGGGTCTGTCTCCCAGTCAAAATCAGAAGCAGGCAATGACTTCTTGCCAACGGTGCCCCTCCCTTTTCCTCCTCCAGAGAGCCTTCCTTTTTCCTGCTTAGGAATTCTGTGCTCTTGTGGCCTTTGCTTCCACGAATGACAGGAATTTATGAAGACTTTCATAAGGAGAGCTTACTGACCATGTGTTACTCCTTCCAGGGATGCTTGTGTTTTAAAAGAGAACATAGATGATAACCCTAAGGAATGAAACCCAATTAGTGAAACTTCAGAATTATGGTATTTGGCTACAAAAAGAAATGTTCTAATTGGTGTGGAAAGAGGAAGGAGGGACTTTCCAGCAACCTTCAATTTATACCAAGACTTTGGCCTATGTGTAAATCTAAAGCCAACATGAGGTTGATTGGTGCTCACTTTCTCAAAGGGCTTCACTCATTCCTTACATTTTGCATCAAATCTAGACCCCTTAGTCTTAAACATTAGACTCTTCCAGCATAACTTTCTCTTCCTAATGTTTGTTCATGAGATTGGACTCCTAAATTCTTCCAACGTCAACCTACACATTCTTTCAGACCCACCTGAATCCTCCCTCCTGCATAAAAATAATCTCTAATCACACAAGCACTAAGTGATCTCTAGCCAAATATTTGTTTGCCTTCCTACATTAGAACAGACCGTATGCAGAGTGATTATAGGTGTCAAGATTTGGCTCTACAGTATAAAAATGCATGCAAATTGAAAGTAAGATGTTTTCATTCTCTCTGTTGAAAAGCAATGGGGAAGAGGCTCCATGGGTCCCCTATTCTACCAGAATTCACTTTAGACAACTTGCCATTGTAAGATGTTTGAAATTATATAAAGGTATTTCCTCAAGGGCTTGAGAATCATCTCTTCAGAAATATAATCCTTAAGGAAGATTATTCCCTTACACTCCCCACCAATTTCCTGGAAGGAGATGAGTATAACTTCAGGTACCCTGCTATAAAGATACCAAAAATTAGCAAGTTTATCTTGAACACAAGAATGTAATGGTTGTAACCACTTAGCTATGTAACGGGTCAGATTACATTCTGTCTTTGAAATCTCATTAGCAGATTGCCTACAATGCATCGCATTTTGCTTTAATGCTTATTCAATAATTAAACTTCCCTTTCTGCTCTATTTTTTATGGAGAGGTCTTCTGGGTTGGGAGTAGATTTTGTTTTTATAGTAATTTTCCTCCACAGGAATCATCCTCCCTTTTTCTCTACTCTGTGACCTTAATTGAGTAGCCTACCTTTCTGGACCTTAGTTTTCTCCTCTTTAAAAGGAGAAATCACAATATTATCTCCCTCACAAAGTTGTGATGTCTATGGAATAATTCATTGAAAACACTTAGCCAAGGGTTCTTATATGCATGTCCTCATAGTAACTGAAAGGATACTAAGGATGCTCCCTTACTCCTTGACTGCCAGGGAAGACCAGCCCCTAACACATCATCATGGGTCCGGTAGGCGCAATTGTGCAGCGATTATAAGTAAAGATTAAAGTCATAAAGAGCATGAGAGATAGAAGAGATTGAAATAATGGAATCAGACACATTTCATGGTAGCATGCTCACCTCAGCCTCATTTGTTGGTCCACATGGAGAGAGAGAGAGAGAGAGAGAGAGAGAGAGAGAGAGAGAGAGAGAGAGAGAGAGAGAGATTTATTGCTAACCCAAGGCTTTTATATTCTCTGGGGACGTGCAATCCCCCTAATCACAGGTGAAGACATACGTCACAGGAAAGGGTTGTGCTATAGGTAATACAGTAATGGGAGGGGGGGTGATCTAGGGGTATCCATACAATAGGAAGGGGAGGTATTGGGGGTACACATGTGACAAGATGTGCGGATCCTAGATTCAGGGAGGCAGCTTAATTTTGGATATCACTGAGCAGATTTGACCTCTTATCTGGATCTCCATAGAAACCATTATCAGTAGGGTGTAAATCCCACCTATAGGAACCAAACCAATGACTGCAAGCATTTAGGGAGAAGTAGCCCATTGTCCTTAGCAGGAGGGAGTGGGCCCTTCTTGTGGTGGGACCAGACTAGTCTGGCAACTGACTGCCTTCAGGGAGGTAACTTGACAATCATTTACCATTAGCTGCAAACAGTGTCCTATATCAAACATATATTTGGGGGAGATGACTTGGGAGAAATCTTTCTGTTTCCCACACTTGACTTGTTTATGGTGTCTGTAGGTTCCCCCACCACACACACTTTCTTCCTTGAACTATCAAAGTACATTAGAAAGTATTAGCTGCCCACCAAAATCCATTCACCTCTTTGTGGGAAGTGGAGAGACAGCATTTTCTATCTTCCATGGAGTTGTGTGATTATATGACAATACATGTGCCAGACATGTGCTCTATTCATATTTCACAGGACATTTATATACAACCTTAGGAAAGCCCATAGGAATTGCACTCTCTTGGTCTCAATATTCTAATTTGTGACATGTGACTACAGTGTCTGAGTGCTCTTCCTCTGCAGTCTGCTCCCAAACACTAAGTCCAGGTTCTTTATCTCTGTTAAAAAATAACATTTTCCAACAATAGACATTTATTAAAGTTTACTAATATATGATATTTACAAATCAGGGTAACCATTCCAACTAGAAAGTAAAAAAATGCTTCAGAGAATAGAGATCAGTTACAGATTTTATTACCACAGTTTATTGTTCATAATTATACATTACAATGGCAACAGGGCCAGAACTAAGTTGACAAAATATCTGTGGACTGGTAGAATTCCACATACCATTTTCTAAAGAACAAAAGTACATAAAATTGCTCGAAGAAATTAACGAAAATCTAAAGAAATGGAAAGATAGCCTATGCTTATGGACCAAAAAAGGTAATATTGGTTCAACACAATCTGTATAATAATCCTACCTGGATTTCTTGCAGAAATTGACACACTTATCACAACATACATATGGGAATAAAATGATGCCAAAAGAGCCAAAAAAACAATTTTGAAAACAAGAACAAATTGAAGGAATCATACTTCCTGGCTTTAAAAATTGCTACAAAACTATATTAATCAAGACAATGTGGTACTGGAATAAGAACAGACATATAGATCAATGGTATAGAATTGAGTGTCTGAAACTCAATCTGTACATTCATGGCCAATTGATTTTATATGTTTGTATTGTTGTTAGGTGCTATCAAGTTGGTTCTGACTCACAGCAAGCCTATTTACCAAAGAGTGAGACATTGCCCCGCCCTGTGCCATCTTCAAAATTATTCTTATGTTTGAGCCCATTATTGCAGCCACTGAATCCATCTAATTGGAGGCTTTCCTTTTTTTCTCTGTCCCTCCACTTTACCAAGCCTGATGTGCTTCTCCAGGGCCTGATCTCTCCTGACAATATGTCCAAATTTTGTAAGACAAAGTTTTGCCATCTCAGCCTCTAAGGCACAATCTCTGGCCACACTTCTCCCGACAGATATGTTTGTACTGTAGCACTCCTTGGTACATTCCATATTTTTCTCCAGTACCACAATTCAAGCTCATTGATTCTTTCTCGGTCTTCCTTATTCAACATTCACATGTATATGAGGTAATGGAAAATACTAGAACTGTTTGTGATTAAGTCTATACAACTGTGTTTAAGAGTGATTTAACTATGGAAGTATATGATATGTTAATATTATATGAAGAAAACTACTTTCAAAAAAAGAAGAAACCAAACATGGTTACCATGGTGAAGGAGGAAGAGTTTTTACTTAAGGTGCATTAGATTTATGTTATTAGCGGTGGAATAATTTGGAAAAGGGTATCAATAATGGCTGTACAAATTTATACATGTAGAATTGTTCAATTGGGGAATGTTTTGTATATTTTTGCCACAATAAAAAATAATTACATGAAGGACAAGGAAGAAGAAAATGTACTAAAATTGATTGTGGTAATGATTAGACAACTATTGAATTGTATGATATGTGCATTAAGTGCCAATAAAAATGTTTTTCAAAATAAAGAACAATGAGATGTCAAAAAGTAAAAGTAAATAGAGAGAGTAATTCAATGAATGATTTGGTGGGAGTATGGCAAGGGAGGTTGGGGGTAGGGAGAGCTAATAATGAGTACAAAAATGAAAAAAAATGTTCTCAAATTCATTGTGGTGATGACTGTACAATTCTCAATATGATTGACCTTCATAATTGTATAGTTTGTGAATTATATGCCAACAAATTGTTAATTAAAAAAATACTCTGGTCTGGCTCAGGTGCTCCTTTGCCCTCAAAGTAACATCCTTGCCTTCGACACTCTAAAGAGGTCTTGCACAGCAGATTTACCCAATGCACCTCATATTTTGATCTTTGACTGCTGCTTCCATGAGCATTGAGTACAGATCCAAGGAACACAAAACCCTAGACAATTTCAACCTTTTCTTCATTTATCATATTGTGATTGTGGTCTTGTCGACACTGAGTTTTAATCCATAGTCCATGCAACAATCCTTGATCTTCATCAGTCAGTGCTTCAAATCCTTCTTGCTTTTAGCAAGCTAGGGTGTATCATCTGCATATCTCAGGTTCTTAATAAGAAGTCCTCTAATCCTAATGTCACATGCCTCTTCATAGAATCCAGCTTCTCTAATGATTTGATCAGGCATACAGATTGAACAAAGATGCTGAGAGGATGCAACCCTGATGCACACATTACACCATGCAGTATTCTCTTGTTCCATTCGCTTAAATACCTTTTGATGCATGTGCAAGTTCTGCATGAACACAATGAAGCGTTCTGGAATTTCCATTCTTCCCACGGTTATCCATACTTCATTATGGTCCACACAGGAAAATGCCTTGGCATAGTCAATAAGACACAACTAAACATCTTTCTGGTATTCCCTGCTTTGAGGCAAGACCCATCTGACATCAGCAATGCTACCCCTTGTTCCACCTCCACTTCTGAATCTGGCCTGTTAATGTACTGTCACAACCATTGTTGGATGATCTTGAGCAAAATTTTACTTGCATGCCATATCAAATATCTTGTTCTATAGTTTGAGCATTCTATTGGGTCACCTTTCTTTGGATTGGGTCCAAATATGGATCTCTTCCATTCAGTTGACAAAGTAGCTGTCATCCAAATTCAAGTGTTTCCAGTGCTTCATCAGCTTATTGAAACTTTTCGATCTAACCTTTCTTCGGCACCACTGGTTCTTGCTCAATTAGTTCTTTTTGGTACAGTGACTCTGCTTTGTCTATCATCTTATGATGCTTCCTGCAGCATTAACTGTTGTAAAATGGTATTTGTGATGAAAACCAATGTTGCATTGGTCTTGCAGCCTTCTATCACGCAATCTACAGCTTCATTTCTAGCACCAAGACCATATTTTCCAGCTACTGTTCCTTCCTGTTTGCTTACAACATTTGCATTCCAATCACCAATTATCAATTCATCTTAATTGCATTATCAATTCAACTCAATTTCAGATTGAAGACATCAGTAGAATTCTTCAATTTATCCATCACTAATTTTTGCATTGGTGCATATGTGTGAATAATAGTTGTATTAATTGGACTTGCTTGAAGGTATATCGATATAATCCTATCACAGACAGCATTATACTTTAATATTGATTTTGAAATGTTCTTGTGGACATTGAATGCCACACCATTCCTTTCAAAAGTGTTCTTCTGGGCATAGTAAGTCATATGATTTTTTTTCTGATTCGAAATTACCAACACCAGCCAATTTCAGCTCGCTAATGACTAGCGGTGATCTTTATGGGTTCCATTGTATTTCTGATCTCTCCCTATGTTCCTAGATTCATACTCACATAATACAACTTCTGATTTTTAGCAGATTTTTGCAGCTGCCTCTCCTTAACCTTGCCCCATCAGCAAATGAAGATCCTAATGGCTCCAATCCTACAGGCCTAATGGTCTCCCAGCACCATGGTCTATTGCACTAGGAGAAATTATCTTCTCCTTAGTCACATTTTGACTGTCCTCAGACCCTGGAGGCCCATCCCCTGGCATGATCTCCAACAATGTTCTGCATCCATTGATTAGGCCTTCAGTACCTGACAGAGCTGGAAACTCTCCATAAGGTGTCCAGTGGCTTCTTCCTCCAAAGCGGGCAGCCGAGTTCCACTTTGTTGTTTGTTCTTAGTCTGGAAGCTCCGCTTTCAACTGCATACTTCAGATGACCCTGTTGGCATTTGAAATACCAGTAGCATAGCTTCCAGCATAACAGAAACAAACGCGGCCACCACAGTGCTGAGCCAGTTCAAGTGAAGGCAGAGGAGCGCTCACAGGATGCTGATGACTGGGCACATTCCAATGGGTCATGTTGAGAGGTATTTTAGGAGGACTATCATAATGACTTATTATGAAGAATTCTATTCTTATTAAGATGAATCTTCATTCATTTGTAAGGGAGGAGACCATGAATGTTGTGCTGAAGAATTTTTTTTCCCCTTCATGACAATGCACCTGCTCATTAATGGAGGGGAACAAGGGCTGTCCTAGAGGAATTTCCTTGGGAAGTCATGCCCTGCCCACCTTACAGTTGTTTCTTTTCCCCTTAAGATTGCTTTTTCTTTCTAAAAAGCAAGTAGAATTAAAAAGAAATACTATTTGGGTCCCTACAGGATGGCAAGACTGACATTTCAACGTGGTGTAGATGCAAGAGTGGAAATTTCTTTGAGGAAGTGGTAGAGAGATGAAAACTCCACCTTCTGAAGTAAATAGACCTAGAAGGAGTAGACATTAAGAAATAATAGTTTTATGTTTTGATTTTTTAAAATAAAAGTTTATATGATCTTTTCCTTAGTACTTTTGGTCTTTCCCTCATAGAATATGTAGAAAAGCAGTATATAAAACTCTTAAAATTCATAGAGATATTCTGGCATAACCAAGGGCTGGCATTTTTTAAAAAGTGTTCTTGGAGCTCACAATGGACGGGTCACTGCTGCTGGCTTCTGCACCAGCAACTTCTGTGCTGCTCACTGTCCACATTTCTCTTCTGCTTGGCCCTCCCTCCAGAGGGACAGATTTGTATGCAACATCTCCGGAAGCCATCGACCAGATGGCTGCAGTATTTCCTTTGCTGGTCATAATCATCCTTCCATAAATGAGAATGATCCCAGCCCCCACACTTTCTGTCTAGCCATCTCTATGATAGCACTGCCCAAAGTGAGACATGATGGAAGACAAGGGTGAAGGGAAGAATTGGTGGGTCTCTCTGGCTGTCTCTTTTTCTCTACTTCTGTGTCTCCCTATAACCTGGGGATTCACAAAAAGTCCTTGGTTTGACTTTTAATCAGTCTCTTCTTTGTGTCTCCTTTCTTTGATCTGAGGGCTTGCTTCTCCCCTTGGCCTCTGCTTAGTTGATCTCAAAGGAAAGTTCCCTCTCATTCCCTTTCTTCAACACCCAGTGAAAAGTCCTTATTTAAATGGAGGCTTTGTTCTGGGGTTAGGGGAGAAGAAGGTGGGATGATTTAAACATCCTGCTGGCAGTCCTTGAAGAAGCAGGCTACAGTAGTGTTTGCAGAAGTCAATAGGACTGTTGCAAGCAGGCATTGTGTGTGCTAGCACAGGCGGCTGAAACAAATCAATTTCAATTTACTTGTGCAGCAAAAGGAGGCATTATTTAGAACAGAATAGCTAGAGCTTCCATAATATATTGTGCAAACTTATTGTAGTTTTTACTGAGAACTAGCTTATGATGAAATTATTTGTTTAGAAGCAAAGTGTGAATGTTTATGGAATATAAATTCTGGAAGTATTGATTAAAGGCCGTTGAAGAACGAGCCACATTTCTTTTCTAAATGTGGTGGTCGGGTGAAATCCATCCGACAGTGATATCACCGTACATTGTTGGCTGGAACCTTCCCAGGATCCTTACTTTGACAACAGATTCAATTAAACCCAGGGGAGGATGCTTGCTACTTAGGGAGCTACAAAAGTCAAGGCTCTGTTCATTCACCTTTAAAGAGCAAGTTGACTCATAAATTTAGCTCCCCTGCATTTGCCCTTATGAGAGACAGTGTGTCACTGGATCCATATTTTACCTCAGTTATACAGCTTGGTATATTACCAGTACAGTGTGGCAACTCCCTAACTGGGTAACATTTAAGGCTTGATTCATTGACTTTTAAAAAAATTTCCATTTCTGCACAGTTTATATTTAAAAAGCAACAACAAAAAACCAAACCATTCAGTATGAGACATGATGTATGACTCCTAAATTGGCTGATCATGTATTTTTCTTTTATCAGGACTCTTAACCACTTGTTTCTGGTTTGGGGGAGGGAGGAAATTCATGTATGTTCTTGTCTGTATTTTGTGGTTTTCAGCTTAGAGATGTCAGTAGCTTTGCCCTTCAATGGGAATGCTCATGGAATTCACAAAATGTAGGTTAATATAGGAAAGCAAACCCACATCATCGCTCTCCTTTCTATTGAATGTTCCATGGAGTTCTTTGTTTGATAATTTATTTTATTTGTTGTTGAGAATTAACACTGCAAAACATACACCCATTAAATATTGTTATGTGTACAATTCAGTAACCTTTATTCTCTGCAACCATTCTGACCCTCCTTTTCGAAGCTGCCCCTCCCATTACTACAAGATCATTTCCCCCGAGGTTTCCTATCTCAATGTTCCAGCTGGTCCATATCCCATATGGATAAAGCTTGAAAGAGTCCACTCTTGAAAGAATATAGTCTTCATCAGTTAAGTTTCATCCTGGTTTTAAGAAGACTTCAAGGGATCTTTTTGATTTGAGGTTTAAAGATTGTCACAGGGCAATTGTTTGGGGAACTCATCCACCCTCCATGACTCTAGAAAAGCTAGAGTCTGTAAGCATTTGAAATTCTGTTCTGAATTTACCCTGTCCCACTTATGAACAGAATTTCTCTCTAGAATTTTTTATCCAAATGAAGAACACAGAATTTTTAACACCTACTCTGGGCCGGTCCCTATGTCAGGAACTGTGACTATACTAGGGAACAAGGTACAGCCTTGGCCATCTCTGTAGGCTAGCACAACTTTGAACCATGTTCAGCTGACTTAGTTGGAAAGAACACTAACAAGATCACACCTGGGTTGGGTAGTGATCACTGAGGACAGCATTCGACAATAACCCCAGCTGCCAGAAACCTAGACATTATTGTAGCCGTCACTATGGTGACCTACTTGGACTGGCCTTCCTCACACAGTGGACCTCATTCTCAGATCCTTCCACTCTCTGGGACTATTTCTGGCTTAATCAGTAGTTTGTTACACAGTATCTGAAAAATTTAATGGGTATTTATTAAATATTTATGGGAGAAAGGATAGATATGTTGATGCACTACATCAAATAGTGGATTAGTGGTTGGAAATGACTTGCTATACTCCAGTCTCATATACACTATTTATATTGAGCAACAAATGTCTGTACCACTCATGGAGGGAATTTTAAAAGCCCTAGCTATACTCAAGAGTGAACATGGGTGCTATCATGGGTCATGCGTGGCACTATTCAGCTCATGTTCCATAAATAAAAGTGATTTACAGTGCCCTTATTTAAAGCCTTAGATTTATTTACATGCTAATCATTTTTGAGAAGAGGAACCAAAGATAAGCCAAATGCAGTCAGAATTCAATCATTACTGGACAATAACATCAGGTTTAGATGCCAGGTCTTGGTGACCTGAGACAAATTGGTCACTTCATCATGGTATTGCCAAGTGATCCAGAAAAATAACATGATTCATATCAATTTGAGTGTTCAGACATTAAACAACAAAGATTCAGTGCACTCACTTTAACCCAGTGCCAACAAAAAATGGCTAATTAGGGCAGCTCACTGAAGACATTAGTGACAAGCTTGTCAAACTGGTTGTTTGCATGACTCTTAGACTGGAAAATTCATTGCTTGACTCTGTCTCCTTTCTGTTGCCTATAAGTGTTGTAACATAAATGCAACAGATGTTCATGTGGCCCCTGAAGACAACACACGTGAGAAACCTATTCTCCTCTGATGTCCTGGTTGTAAAGTCACAGGAGGTGCAATAACCCAGATGATCTCTTAACCTGGGTTCATAGCCTTGTTTGCTAATTTAAAAAAATTGCTAAGCAGGAGCCTAATCGTAACAATCTGGTTTGACTATTGTTTGGGATCATTTAATGTAAATAGAAATCTCCCATATTTACCAGCAGTTCATTTAGTGTTATATTGTCTCAGTGCAGAGAGATCTACAGTCTCCATTTCAGCATAATGTTCTTTTCTGACCTGTCCTACTTAAAAGAAGACCCCAATTCTTTTGATATAGTCTCTGAACCATTCATTTGCTTTTTAACCTCTCCTGAGTTTCCTTGGTTTGCGGTGACACAGAATTGTTTGTCTTAAGCTTTGTTTCTTCCAATTCGAATAAGTGTTTCTTGGACTGGGGCTGGGATTAAATTCTTGTCTTCCACAGATACTAATGCTTGTTGGTTTGATTGCTGCATGAGGAATCCCTGGTAGCACAAATGCTAAAATACTCACCTACTGACAGAAAGGTTGACAGTTTAAATCAACTGTGCGGTGCCTTGAAAGAAGGGCCTGGGAATCACTCTCTGAAAGATCATGGCCACTGACAACCCTATGGAATACATTCCTACTCTGACACACATGGCACAGCCATGAGTTAAAGGCAACTCAAAGGCTGTCATTGCATTGGGTTATAACAGAGTCGTCGAGTTTGTATATCACTATTGCAAAGAGTAAAATTGTCATTAAAACAGATCGCACATTCAAAAATAATTATTGGTTGCTGGTAGGCGTTGTCAAGTCAGTCTGACTCACAATGACCATATGCACAACAGAAGAAAACACTGCCTGATCCAGCACCATCCTCACAATTGTTATATTTAAGGCCATTATTATAGTCAAAGGGTCAGCCCAACTACCTGAGCTCTTCGTCTTTTCTGCGGACGTACTAATAAACATGTTGTCCTTCTCCAGGGATTTCTCCCTCTGGACAACATGCCCAAAATAAAGGAGAAAAAGGCTAACCACCATCACGTTCTAAGGAGGATTCTAGCTATATTTCTAATAGAGATCCATGTGTTCTTCTGGCAGTCTTTAGTTCATTGGATGCTCTTTTCCATCAAATGCCTCCATATTTCTCCAGGCTTCCTTCGACAGTGTCTAGTTTTCACATGTAGATGCGGTGATTGAAAATAGGATGGCATTTTTACTTTTGTACTCTTTAAAATAAGTTTTATAGCAGAAATAACAATAATAGGCATTGACTGAGTCTTTCCTATGTACCATTCTATGAGCTTTGCACATATTATCTCATTTAATCCTTGCCATGGCCTCATGGGGTGGTGCAATTAGTGTAACCATTTCATAGATACAGAAACTGATTTTCAGAGATGTCAAGTTCAGGATGGTTATCCGATATCATTTCATTAATAAGTGGCAGATTTTCGAATTCAAGTCTGTGTGACATGAAAACTCATGCTGAACTATTTCTCGGATCAATTTATTACACATTTCTCCATAAAATTATTTATAGCAGTCTCCCTATAGATAGCCTACATACACTCTGCATAAGAAAAAAATCCTTCAAATTCTACCAAGCTGTGCACACAATTGCCAGGATCCAGCATCTATTATATGGCTAAGTATGACTGGTACATGAAATAATATCCCAAAGGATGAAGACAGACACCAAATTGGAGGGTAAGTCAAAAGGTACTGTTGTTACAGTTACGGTTCATAAATGCTCAGGTTTACTCCAAATAAAACATGCTTAAACATGTTTCTGTGGTCAGTGAATGACTGTACACAAGTTCTCTAAGTAGTACACTTGTAGGCTCATTCGAGTACCTTCAAAAATAAGGCAGGCAGGCTGATTCAAAACAAGATTTCAAGGCCATTAGTGGGGCTAATGAAATTCAAAGCAAAGAAGTCAACTCAGAAAGGTATGGAAACTATTTTAGGGTGGTTTCGAAGGAGTAATATTGAAACATAATCGTGACGGTAATAAGGAAATCATAAGGGTTATTAGGAAGGGTTTTCAGAAAACTGCACACTGCATTGGGATCTCTTAGTCTATCCCTTGCTATGCTCCAAGAATGAGCAGGTTCAGTGTCATGAGGGGGAGAAATTCCTCGGAGTAACGTTCTTGACCTTTGCCTCACCAGTACAATATTCAACTTTCTAAAAGCTTCCTTATGATGAATCCCCATGGTGGTCCTATTAAGATAATTACCTTGGAATCCTTACCCCCATCTACCCTACAGCCATAATCTTGCTCCTTCAGACTTCTTTAATGTTACACAAACTCAAAGAACATTTTAAATGAGCACAATTTGAGTTCATCCATGATGTTAAAGCTAGTTGTTTTTGATGTGGCACAAATCAAAGAACAAAGAATTCTTCCTGGAAATCTTAGAAAGATGGAAATGCTGCTTTCTGATGGGTATAGACACAGATGGCTCTGTTGACAAACACTAGTTCCACATATTGATATTTTTTGTTTAGTAAAGGTTACTATGGGTTTTTTGTAGCGATACCTTTCGACTTACCTGCAAAATGACCATTTCACAAAACCCTGTGCCAAACAAAGTGATCTCACTGATGAACATTTTAGGTCTCGTGGCCAATTGATGAAGGGAGAGATTGAAGGCAGGGAAGGAGTTTTTTGGTGCAACCCAAGAATGGGTGTAACTTGTTCCCTGCTCTTCTGCTTAATGACAGAGGGGGAAATTGGCATGCACTGGGGACACAATACAGGTATTGGAAAGAGCATAGAAACATGAGGTCAATCAGGTTTGGATCTCAAAAATTCTGAAAGAACAAAACTTGTATTTTTTCTTCTTCTTTATCCTTCCCTCTCATAGACATCAGGCATTGTCCTCAAAGGGCTTCCAGATGAAAACTATGTTTGTTTATAGCTGAGCTCTTGCCAGTATGGGCTCTAGTTACAGGCACCTTGTAAACAAAATCCAGCTTAAATTGCTTGTTTCACTTGTGGCTTCTCCAAGGTCTGTCCATGACCTTGTGCTTCCGAAGCAGTTACTATCTCACAAGGCTTATTGACAACCATTTGTCCCATCCTTTCTGAATGTTAAATGCTATTTTAAACATCACCTTCCGGCCCCTCCAGCAATATTAGAGAGGTTTGGTTCAACCACAAGGTCACAACAGCCTTCTCGCGTCCCAGTTGGATTTTCAGTTTAACAAGAGCTTCAAAAAATGCACTTGTGAGACAAAACCTTGGCCCCAAAGCTTCTTAGGCCTTCTGGATGAAATGATTTGAAAAGGGGTAGAATGATACAAGGAACATTTAATCAGTCACTGTCCTACTGTTTCCTTTCTAAATGCACTGGGGCCACCCCAGTATGGGGCCTCAACCCGTCACAGCAGTCTACCTGCAATGGGCATTTCTCTTCCTCAGAGGGAGGTTCTCTTTCCTTTGATTGCTTCCAGCTGCTCTGTAAGATTAGTTCCTGCAATTGCAGGGCTTCAGTGAAATCATTCCTCAGCTCAGATGCTTTCACTGACTATTGACAGGATAAGGCCCAAATGCTTCCAGCTGGTATTCAAGACCTAATCACCATTCAATGCCCTTACCCTACCTATTCAACTTGATCTTCACCTACTTCTTCAAAGGAGCCTTTGGTTCAGCAAAGACAAACTTTTTCTTGCACCAGGAATAGAACACACTTTCCCCATTCTCGGTCTAGTATTTCTACTGTAATCCAGAATCAGTAGTGTCAATGAGTAAGAATACATACCTTTACAAAGAAAAGCAAAGAGATATCCTGAAGGTCCTAAACAGTTCAAACATGGGCTGCATCTGATCTCCCAAAGGGGAGTGAAATGTTCAGAAATTAGAGGAATAATGGAGGCATCATTATGGGATTCAAGTGAGAACTAAGGGTTTAATGGTTTCTAGGGAACTAAGTAAGCGCTAAGATGGGATGGAAGAGCCCTGGGGCTCATTGTGTTAGGTGTTGGTTGGACTGCTAGCATCAATGCTGAATTTTCAAACCCACCAGTCACTCTATGGCAGAAAGTTGCTGCCGTCTGCTCCAGAAAACACTGGCAGTTTCTGAAGCCCTATGTGGGGTTGCTATGAGTCAGAATCCACTAGCTTATTTTTTTTCTTTGGTTTGGGTTGGGAAGATTGGGTTGAGGCTCAGAACTGGACCAATGATTCTGATATGAGTCAAAGCACCTTAAATTTGGGAAAGCTCACACAATCATATAGATAAGAAGTGAGGAGATCTAGGACACAGGGTGGTGTAAATGGTTTAAAGCTAAGCTAGAGGTTGACAGTTTGAACCCACAGTGATGGTGAAGGAGAAAGACCCGATGACCTCTTTCATTAAAAAATTGTAATATATGTATTATATATACATACGAGGGGGTACTTCTCAAAGAACTGGATATTTTCAAAGCTATGTATATAAACTTTTTTACAAAACAACCTTATAACCTTCAAAATACTCTCCATTACACTTAATACATTTGCCAATTCTCTGATTCCATTCTTGGAAACATTTTTCAAACTCCTCTGTTTGGATGGCTAACAGTACCTCCCTTGTTTTTTTTCCTTCACCTCCTCTATGTCATCAAATCACTGTCCCTTCACGTCTCCCTTCATTTGAAGAAACAAAAAGAAGTCACACAGGGTGAGGTCAGTTGAGTACGGTGTGCAGGGCAAGAGAGGCATGCTGTTTTTTGACAAAAACGGGTGCACTGAGATGTCTGCATAAGCAGATGTATCGTTGCGATTGCAAAACCAGTCCACCGTCTGCCACAAATCAGGCCTTTTTTGGCGCACAGTTGTGAAATCTTTTCAGAACCTCTAAATAGAAAGTTTCATTAATGGTCTGACCTGGTGGAAGGAACTCTAAATGCACGATTCTCCTCACATTTAAAAAAAAAAAGGAGCATTGCTGAGTCATTCAAAGCTGTTCTTTCAAATCATGGCATACTTCCAGTTAGCATTCCTTTGTAGTCAGTCAACCTGAGGCACCTATTTTGCAGCAACCCTTCTCATTACCAAATCTTCCAAGAATACAGCTTTCCTCCAGTTCCTAAATGCTTCCTTCCCTCGCCCCCACTCCCACTACCATGATCCGAATTCTACCTTGCAAGTCTGGATAGAGCAGAGGTTGTACACTGGTGCATATAGGAGCTGGAGGCACAGGGAATCCAGGGTGGATGATACCTTCAGAACCAGGACTGTGAGGGGCGATACTGGGAGAGGGCAGGGTGAGTGGGTTGGAAAGGGGGAACCAATTACAAGGATCTACATGTGACCTCCTCCCTGGGGGACGGACAACAGAAAAGGGGGTGAATGGAGACGCCGGATAGGGCAAGATATGACAAAATAATAATTTATAAATTATCAAGGGCTCATGAGGGATGGGGGAGCGGGGAGGGAGGGGAAAAAAGAGGACCTGATGCAAAGGGCTTAAGTGGAGAGCAAATGCTTTGAGAATGATGAGGGCAAAGAATGTGCAGATGTGCTTTATACAATTGGTGAATGTATGGATTGTGATAAGAGTTGTATGAGCCCCTAATAAAATGTTTTAAAAAAAGATTTAGTGAACCGAGCTCCAAGGAAGCCCAGATAAATTTTTGATCTCTTCAATGGTCTGTCCTTGGTTTCAAGCTTAGGGCCCGGATTTTGTTGACATTTCCATCCATTTGTGAAGTTAATGGATGTCCAGAACAAGTTTGTCATCAATCAATATTTCACCTTTTTTTGAAACAAGGAAACCACTCCTACACTTGAGTTTTTCCCATAGCAATGTGCTTTTAAGCTGTGTTCAACATCACAACACTTTCTGTGGCATTTTTCCCGAGTAGTAAACAAAATTTCACAGTCACGTGCTGTTCTTTTAAATCAGCCATCACACACACACACACACACACACACACACACACAGCACTGAGGTTCAGCAAAAGTGCTTGTATGAAACAATTCACTGTGACCAGACAGGACCTATCCAGGCAATGCCACCAGGTGCACTACCTTAGAGCAAGTTACTGGATGCTTGCCTATTGGGAAAAATGCATACTATGAAAGCTTGGTCCAGCAGAGCTTGTTTCTGTTCTTTGAGGGGCGGGCTTACCTCCTTGTATATCATAGATAGATAGATAGATAGATAGATAGATAGATAGATAGATAGATATACACCTATATACAGATAGAGAGACCAAGTCCCTATGAAACACAGTACTACATTGTATGATATGAGGTGTCATGGATCAAAATTGACTTGACAGCAACAGGGCTTGATTTTTGGTTTTGGTGAAGAGTCAAAAAAAAAAACCCTTCAAATTCTGACTCACAGAGACCCTAAAGACAGTATTATTTTTAACCAGAAGACTATTTTGTATGCTTTTATATGGCATTAAGCTACACTTACAAGTGCAAGAATTGCATATAGCACTTCTGGAATTCACTACAAAGAAACTAGAAGATTTGTGAGAATCTTATACATAGCACAATTTATTAGGAAATACAGCAATATTCTATCAACATCTGCAAACACCTCATTCTCATAGAATTCCCCTATGCTGATAAATCTTTCTCCCTACTTTGAACTTCTTTGCATAGTTCCTTTGCTAAAGTGATCCTTTCCACACAGATTCCAACAGAAATTTCAATTCAACTCATGCCCAAATGACCACAAATTTGGTAGTTTCACGCACTATTGGCATCAGAACTGAAACAAACAAAAACCCAGTTGTCAGACAATTGCTTCTGACGCAGAGAGACTCGATGGTTACAGAGTAGACTGACACTCCACAGGGTTTCCAGGGTAGAACCAGATTGCCAGGCCTTTATTCCAGGGGGCTTTTGACTGAGTTCAAAGTCAACATTCAGTCAGATTAGTAATGAACTGCTCAACTGGTTATCTTACCCCGGGACTGGATGCTTCAAAATGAACTGAGGCTAAATTCACCGAGTCCTTGGCCCCACCCTTGTTGTTAGCTGCCCTGTATGGGTTTGCTTTCCTATATGTAAATTAACCTACATTTTGTGAATTCCATGAGCATTCCCATTGAAGGGCAAAGCTACTGACATCTCTAAGCTGAAAACCACAAAATACAGGCCTCACAGTGACACCTTGCAATCTACAGTCTGTAATAGCAGGCCTTCCTTTCTTTCCAGGAGACAGGAAGTGGACTTGAACTGCCAATTAGTGGACTAACACTCAACAATGTGTACCACCCTAGGATTCCTATCTCAGTCCAATGTGACATCAGATCTCACTGGGATCACTGAAAAAGCCTTTGAATTGATCTGTTTGCTTCCATCTTTGCTTCTAGGTGGCCCATTCTCATCACAGCAGGAAATATGCTACTGGAACTGAAATAAAAACCTTTTAGGGATGGAGGGAGGATGGGGTATAGGGGAGAAACAGAACCACATATATGAAAGATTGAACAGGGTTTGTTATTGATTTCAGTTCTTGAGATGGCCTATGTAAATATAGACAGTATGTTTCTCTAAAAGCAAAAAAAAAAAAGAAAGAAAGAAAAGAAAACTCCCTCCCGTTTCTTTACCTGCAAACTTACAGAGTGGTTTGAATGACTTAAAAACTGAGGAAAAGGAAAACTAAAATGGAATTGGAGTCTTCAGTAACAAACAAGTTCATCTCAAACAAAAATCAAAACATGTAGTAACTGAGCTCCAAGGTTTCAGTTTCTTGGTCAACTCACAACTCACTGCCACTGAATAGATTCCGGCTCCTACCAACCATATAGGATAGAGGGGAGTGCTACCTGTGTGGGTTTGCAAGACTATAACTCTTTATTGGAAGCGAAAGCCTCATGTTTTTCCCATGAAGTTGGTGGGATTGAACTTCTGATGTTGAAGTTAGCAGTCCAGGACATAATCCATTACACCACCAGGGCTCTTTGCTTCTTGATCAAGGCACCATCAAAAGCCCTCTGCTTCATAGGATAACCAGATGGTTTTGACCTACAAAGGTCTGGGGAGTGGCTATTTCTGTGCACTGCTAAACAGCACCCCTCAGACTGCCCAATTCTTTAACAGAGCCTTGTTAAACTGGCTACCACTGCATGCATTCTAGCATATGTCCCCTGCAGACACCAAGGGCACTGCCTGTCTTCCTGACAAAGCTGCACTAGAGGCACCAGTGGTGACACTGAAGCTGAATGTCTTCACAGGCTTTCCCCCCGAGACCCTTTCCTGTCTCTGATTATCACGTCTGGCCACATATCCAGCAGCCAGTGAAAGGTTTGTCCTCTCCCAGGTGAGAGACCGGGCAGCAGGCTTGGACTCAGAGGTTAGACAGTCATCTACGTGACCAGACTGGAAGGCTACACATCATAAAGGGAGCTGGGAAACTACTCAAGGCACAATGGTTAGCACTTCAAATTTAGTCCATAATTTCAAGGGTGGAGAAAACAAAATTGAAGTTGCCACTTCACATATGAGATCTCAGAATACCCCACATTAGAGTCTTTTCAAGCCAGAAGTGCTGAATTCATAAAAGGTGTCTGTCTTAGTTCTCTAGTGCTGTTATAACAGAAATGCCACAAACAGGTGGCTTTAACAAGTGGAAATTTACGCCTGAGGAAGTAAGAAGTCCAAAGTCATGGTGTCAGTTTGAAGGGAAGTCTTCCTCTTTCTGTGGGACTCTGGAGGCTCTGGGTTGTGGGGGCGGTCCTTATTTCCTCTCAACACCTATGGCCCTGGCATTCCTTGAAATATCTCCATATGTCTCAGCACAGTGACTCTTCTTCTTTGTAGTATTGAGGTCCTATTTCCTCTACTTCATCCCCTGTCCTCGTATCGGTGAGATGTGGTACATTGAATCGGGACTTTGACTTGGGTAAGGGTGTTGCACCTCTTAAGTCTGATTGGCTGATCACATCATGGATGATGACTACGTAATTACACAACTGCAGAACTGCATAAACACGGAGAATCATGGCCATGCCGAGTTGACAGATATCTTTGATGGGCACAATTCAATCCATGACGGTGTCAAAGTTATGAAAGAAGTGAACTTGGTCTCTCCAGGGTTCTTGGTCTCCATGCTGTTTTCCTGTGCAGTCCACCTGGCAAGGACTGGTGCTTCTGGGTACCCCATGGTGCCAGTTGCTCCATGGGACCCCAAATCCATCCTGGACTTGCTTATGACCTCCCTTTCAGTTATTGATTGAATTATGTCTCCCCCCGCCCCCCTAATAAAGTATGCTCTAAATCCTCGGCTTTGTGCCTGGTGACATAAAGGTTACACATTGGGCGACAGAAGGCAAGCAGTTCAAAACTACCAACCGTTCCACATGAGAAAGATAGGCTGTCTACTCCTGTAAAGAGTTACAGTCTCAGAAACCCACAAGAGGTAGTTCTACTCTGCCCTACAGGGTCACTATGAGTTGGAACCACTCTGAATCAGAATTGGCTCATGGAGCTGGAATGGAGTCCACACCACTGAGTATGATTGGGGTTAGAATCCATTCGCAAGTGGGCAGTCTTTTATGTTAATAAGACTCAATTAATGTAGGGTGAACCACGTGTCAATCCCTTTTGAAATATAAAGAGATGACTATCTGTTCCTCAAAGAACTTTCCCATGTAAACAACAAGTACACACATATTACACAAATTGGAAATGAATGCACAGAGTTGAAAGGTTCTTAAAAATGAAGTTGTCATTTGCAAAAAATTATAAACAAGCAAATGAGAAATATGAAGTCACATGTGAATTTCTTAGAAACTAAAGCTCAGAGACAAGGACCAGTGCCTAGAGAAGGAGAAAGTCTTCCCCTAGAGTTAGCTCCCTAAATTCCAACTTTTAGTCTCCTCCTCTGTGACAGCATAACGGCTATTTACTGAACCACTCACTCTTGGTGTTTCTGTCATAGTGACACTAGAGAACTAAGATACCTTCGCCCATCCTTCCTACCCATACCTGTTGGCTTCTTGTCCTCTGCACTGTCTACATTCTCCCAGAGTAGAATATCAGCAAACGCTTCTGTGGGTTTCAGGGAAGTTTCTATTGCAGATCAACCTGAAGAACTCATTCCACTAAAAGTATATGACCCAGCTATTTACTTTTACTAACCCTTGTCCCAGACTGAGCCACACCGACCATAACTAGAGCTCTAACTCAGGCCATCTGAACGTTATTTGTGTTTGGACAGAAAGGAAAGTATGATCGACTTAAAGCAAGCACACACGCGCCCACACCCACGCCCACAAGCCCATTAATGTTGATTTTGTTAGTTCCCATTGAATTGATGTATACAGAGTAGAACTGCTCCTTAGGGTTTTCATGGATGTCCCCATTTAGAAGTCAATCCCCAGGCATTGGTTCTGAGAATCTTCTGTGTGGGTTCAAATATTTTGGCTAGTGATCAAGTGCTTAAACATTTGTGACTCCTGCTAATGGAGATGCAACAAACAAAACAAATCCTGGCTCATTAACTTTTAGTCAGCAATGTTATGCATGAGGAACCTGGATGTCACATGTGCTTTGTGACCTCCTCCTCACCTAAATCATCAGCATTTAGACCTCAACTAGAATCCCCAGGTGAGAAATTCCTATTGAAATGAGCACACCCCAAGAGTCAGAGACTACTTGAAGGCATCTAACAACAATGACCACAACAAACCTTACTATAGGATGGGCACCAAGTTGCCAACTGTAATTTATATTCCACCAGTTACAAGACAGGGGATATAGGAACAGCAAGAGTGTCTTTTATGTACAAGAGCAAAAATCATGGAATAAGCAGAGTTTGCTCTACTGAGACTGCATAACCACATAATCAACAACATCAAGATGCTTTGTGTTATTTTTTAAATGTGCTTATTGATATAACTCTAACCCCACTCATATGGAAAAATAAGAACTGAGCTGTGGTGCCAGGATGTTCATAAGAGTAAATATTTATATGCAGAACAGACAATAAATGTCTGAGAGCAATAACCTTAGCAGCACTCAAATGTGAAACATCCAACATCATTGCCATTTGTGGTAGCTTTAAACTGCAAATAGCAGTTCTTAAAATAAATTTCAGCCTCCTAATGACATATTTGACACAATGAAAAAAAAACAGATGACTTCAAGGCAGTTCACTCTGAAACAACAGATAAATTCTGCCCAATAATAATTGTTACAGGATCATTCAGGCGTGATCTAAACATCTCAATATACAGCATCTCTCAAATAGTCAAAAGATGCTGAGCAATGGTCACAGTTGAGTCCTCCTAGCAGTGAACATCCTGCTGGGAAGCTCCCCTTGGGATAAGGTGGATCCCTCTTTTCAGCAGCATCAGATGCTGAAAGCAAGTAAACTCGTTTTAAGTAGAATTCTTTGATGGTGAATTAAACACCATTATGTTTTGAGATGACATAATAAATGGTAGTTCTCCGAAAAAATTAAGAGGAAGGCAGAATCTATTTTCATTAGCTTCACCATCTGTGATAGTTAAGTTTTCTGTCAATTTGGCTGAGCCAGGATTACCAATAATTTGGCAGTTGAGGCACCCCCCCACTCCCCCCAGTGTGACCTAATATAATATGATCAACTCCATAATGAAATCTGTTGTGAGCAGCCAAGCACTTATGAGATTTAGGTGGAGTGCAATTGAAGGGAAGTTTCCTTGGGGGTGTACCCTACTCCTATACAAGTAGATGCTGTTCCCTTCTTGTATGTCAGGATCCTGCATCTGACTCTGGTTCTTTGGAATTGAGCCATGGCCCGCCTTACTGCCTGCCAAGAGTAAGAATCATTGAATCTTCCAAATTTAGGCTCATCCACCTTCATCTTCTTGCTTCCTTGTCCATCAGCCCTGACTGCTATGAGTCAGGAGAAGCCTCTTGCTTAACATCTGACACATAAACTTGAACTAGACCGGGCTTACTCACCGCTAAACCTGTATGGGCCCCTTCCTTGATATAACTCTCTTGATATAAAAACTTCACTGGTTTGGCTTCTTTAGAGAACAGCCTAACCTATTACCCATTTTCCCATCTCCTCTCTACCCCATCACCTAGGTCAATAACACAAAGACTTCCCAACCCCACCTTTAACCATTCCTACTCCAGATCAGGGGGATTTCAAAACACAACTTCATATTTCATCAAGAAAACAGGAGAATGGTGCTGTAATCAGGCCTATATATAGCTATACACCCATGTGGACATCATTTATCTCTTAGTTTCAGTATCCTCATTCATAAAATGAAAGGAAGGCGATCCAAGAGAATCTAACTTATATAGCTCTTACCATATGCTCAACACTGTGCTCAAAGCCATCTACAGTATTTCCTTTAATATTAAAAAACAATGATTCCAAGACGTACTTTGTTGTTTTGTTATGAGTCCCCATGGAATTAATTCCCATCCCTAGCACCCCATGTCGATCTTGGTGAACCCATGTGTGTGCAGAGTAGACCTGTCCCATAGGGTTTTCAAGGCTGTGACCTCTCCGACACACATTGTAGACCTTTCTTCCAAGGTGACTCTGGGTGGATTTGAGCCATCAATCTTTCAACTAGTAGTCAAGTACTTAATCATGGGTACCATCTAGGAATGCCTGTAACCAAAGAGGTTACATGTATTGCTCAAATCTATAAAAATTTGTGAGTGATAGAAGTCAGATTTTCATCCAGAGTCATGCATCTGACTGTACATCCTGAGCTATTGCCACTATGAAAGTGGAACAGATGATCCCTAAAGTCCCTTCCAGCTTTCACAACTTATGAGGCTCTGAAATCTCATTGCTCCAACTATGGAAGGTGTCAGTTGCATGAACATTTGTAAAAAGAACAAAGTTTGGTAGCATAAATGAGAGATATTGAGTGAAAGGCACTTTGTGCCTGAAAGTATCTGTGAGTAACCCGCAGAAAACAGAACCTGACCAGATCTTAAAATGGGTCAGTTGCATTGCAATGTAGGTGAGATACGCCCACTTACGCCCTTACGGAGAAAGGAAAAAGCAGCATAGCATCCATTATTCTGTAACCCACTGCTCCACATCGCCTTCAACAGAAAATGCAACCTGTCTTTGTCCAGGCAGACTGTCATTGTTGGGTGCTGTCAGGTGCGGACCGGCTCCCAGAGACCCCATCTACAACAGAGCAAAGCTCCGTGTGGTCCTGAGCCATCGCGCAAGCATTATGCTGGAGCTCATGATTGCAGTCACTGTGTCAATCCACTCCCATCAAGAATCCTCCTCTTTGTCGCTGCCTTTATACTTTAACAAGGAGGATGTCCTTCTCCGGGGACTTGTCTCTTCTTTTAACATGTCCAACTTACATGAAACGAATGAACTTTACTAAAATAAGATTCTCAAATCTTTCTCAAATAGCACAGTTTACTTCATTTCCCTGTGCTACAAAAAAGTGCTGGGGCCCAGAAGGGTTGTGATGGACATTATGCTACTCACACCCCTTGATCTTTGATGTGTCGAGGGACTCATTTATAGTATGGGGTTCAACCGTGTCCCCAGGAATACAGAGAGTAGTTGCTAGATAGAATCAGCTTGATTTGGAAGTCAAAATTAGGCAGGAGTAGATGTCTTTACTTTGAAAAATATATAAATCCATGCTTGGGAGGAAATGAAAAAGCATTGCTACAAAAATCAGAGCGCCTTTGATTAAACACATATATCAAATTGAAGTGATTGTTTCTCATCACATCCTCTACCTAGGCCTATAAACTTCTAAATCCTGTGCTACCATCTATTTAACATCTCTCTAGGGAGCCCTGATGGTGTAATCAACTACAGACTGTTGGACTGGTAACCACAAGGTCAGCAGTTCGAAACCACCAGCTGCAATTTTCCATTTATACCGCATCAAAATGGGTTTTGCCATGCTGCAGGGACTGAAATAGTGCTCCCCTCTAAACGTTTTTTTTTGTTTTAATTTGGGGTAATAAAAGGAACCTTAAGGGACAAGATTCAGGGCTATAGAGAGCTGAATTAAGGTTTTTCCAATCCAATTCTCTCTCATATGATAAGTTTTTGCTACCCTCGAAGAATAAATAGATATATATTGTTGTGATGGAAAATAAATCCTTGGCACAATTGTCCTGGCCTTTTTCTCACCACTGCAGTTTTCAATGTTCTCAAAACTTCTTCACCATCAGCCTCCGTGGCCTTCAAGAAAATCTATACAGATTACACTTTTAGAATCACAAGAAAAAGCAGTCTCCTGAACCTTCTGCGCTGACCTCTGTGCCTTGAATGTAACCACACAGCAGATCCTCTTGGAAGCCCATGTTCTATTTGGACTTTTTTTTTTTAGTGGAAGCACCCACACGAGACTAAGAGAAGTATATTACTGAGAACACTTGTCTGCACCCATTTACTGACCAGATATTTAAGCTTATAATGTTTGAAATAAACCTAGGCATGTATGAACTGAAATGCTAGTTCAGTACCTGATAACTTCTCCTGTACATGCAAAGACACTTCAAAAAATCCATGGAAAATTTTGTATTGCAAGGAGTTGGAAACAATCCAAGTTTACATCAATAGATGAATGGATTAAAAACTCTGGTACATCCATACAATGGAGTACTCCGCATCCCTTAAAAGCAGTGATGAATGCATGAAAAACTCTGCAGCATGGGGAGAACTGGAGGAAATGATGTGAAGCAGAGTAAGCCAAGCAGAAAAGGACAAGTACAAGAGTCAACTGAGGTAAGCAAAAAAAAAAAAAACATAAAGGGACATATGAGAAAAGTTACTAAATACATCCACACCCGGGGTGAGGTCCAGGTACTACAGCATGTGCCAACCCCAACCCAGGGAAATGTATGGCAGTCAAATGATAAGGATGGATGAAAGAGAGAGAGCGCGAGAGAGACAAAGGTGGTTGGCGAACAAGACACTAATCCACCCAAGGGGACCAGACTTCAACTTGGTGCACCAAGACATGAATGCTACATACGGGCATGAAGCAGGGACCCAAAAGAGAGGTCAGCAGGGCTGGCCCAAATTCCAACTACGTGAGCACCCCCCACACCACACCCCGTAGGAATACACTTCAGAGGACAACACTGAAGCTGCAGCTCAGGAAGTGGGGCACATCTGATGAGGAGCAAACGAAGAGAGAAGGAGAAAGTGGAACACACCCCAGCCCACCAAGCCCTGAGGACAATATTCTGGCTGAGAGCAGCCAAGGCACAGAGAGGATCACAGAGCCGGCCCCATCATGAGGCAGGACGGTGTGTCCCTCACTGACACATAGCACTAAGGAGGACAGCACTGGGGAACACGGTGTGGCAGATGTGCCAGATCTGAGCCCACCACACTTGGGTGAACACTAAAAGTGTACTGTGGAGTAGCATGGGGAGCAAAGCAACAAAGTCCCCGAGGAAGGCCAAAGGTAGGCTTGGGGCCCAGGATGTGGCACCCCAGTGGAATCAACTGGAAAACACTCATAAGTTCAACAGACAGATTTGCAAAAGTTTGAGGGCTTTTCAGTTTTTGCCGTTGGTTTTTCTTTTTGTCATTTATTTATTTGTTGTGTTGTATTAGCTGTTGATTTATATTTTGTCTTCTTTTTCGTTATGTTTTGCTCTGCTTTGTTTTTGTGCATATTATTGTTTATGCATGTCTATAAGGACAAGATGGGTGGGGTGAATAATCCAGAGGAGAGATAAATGGGACTGATGTTCCTTGGGGGGCATGAGAGAGGGAGAGATGGGAGAAAAGGAGGGGGATGCCAACAAACCCAGGGATAAGGGAAGAATAAGTGATCTAAAATTGATGGCAAGGAGGGTATAGGATGCTTGGGGCAGGGGGTGGAGGGTGGGCTCGATCAGGGTAAAGTCGCTGAGAGGAATTACCAAAACCCAAATGAAGGCCACAGCATGATAGTGGGATGGGAGGAAAGTAAAACAAAATAGAGAAAAGGACTGGGAGGCATAGGACAATTATAGAGGTCTAAATACAGGCATGTATATAGGTGAATACATTTATATACAATGACCAGGGAATAGAGCTATGAACAAATATTAATTTTAAAATATTACGGTAACAGATGGACATTGAGCCTCCCTCAATGCAAGAAAAATTTATTCTACGAACACGGCACTCTGATGTTCACCTTCCCTGAAATGATCGCTGAAGACAAAATGGGTGTGTAAATAAATATGGTGAAGAATGCTGATGGTGCCTGGCCATCAAAAGATATAGTGTCTGGGGTCTGGGGTTGTAAAGGCTTGACGATAAACAAGTGGCCATCCAGCTGAGAAGCAACATAGCTCACACAGAAGAAGAAGGCCAGTCTGTGTGATCATGAGGTATTGATGGGATGAGGTGTCAGGCATCAAAACCCCAAAACAAAACAGGCAAAAAGCATATGAATGGGAATGATAGGGAGATCAGAATGGAGACTCAAAGCCCATCTATTATCTTTTTTAATTCCCTTCACACACACACACACACACACACACACACACACACATTCTGTTGTTAGGTGCCATTAAGTTGGTTCCCACCCACAGCAACCCTACTCACAACAGAACAAAACACTGCATGACCCTGCACCTTCACAATTGTGCCAATGTTTGAGTTCACTGTTGCAGACAGTGCGCCACTCCATCTCATTGAGGGCCTTCCTCCTTTTTACCACCCTTTTACTTTACCAAATATGATGTCCTTCTCCAGGGGCTGGTCTCTCCTGGCAAAATGTCTGAAGTATGTAAGATAAGGTCTTACCGTCCTTGTCTCTAAAGGGCACTGGAGTCAGACTTCTTCCAGCACAAATCAGTTTGTCCTCTTAGCAAGTCCTTGGTACTTTCAATATGCTTCTCCATCATCATAGTTTGAATGCATCGATTCTTCTTCAGTCTTCCTTATTCAATGTCCAATTTTCACCTGAATATGAAGCAATGGAGAAGACCATGGCTTGGGTAAGGTGTACCTTAGTCCTAAAAGTAATATCCTTGCTTTCCAATCTTTTAAAGAGGTCTTGTGTAGAAGATTTAGTTAATGCAATGATCTCTTAACTGCTGCACCCATGAGCTTTGATTGTGGATCCAAGCAAGACAAAATCCTTGAAAACATCAACCTGATGCTACCTACTGGTCCGGTTGTGAAGCTGTAGATCTTCTTGGCATCCAATTGTAATCCATACTGAAGGCTGCAAGCTTTTGTCTTCATCCGCAAGGGCTTCAAGTCCTCTTCACTCTCAACAAGCAAGGTTGGCATCTGCATAACACAGGCTGTTAATAAGCCTTCCTCCAATTCTCATACCACATTTCTCTTCATATATTCCAGCTTTTCTAATAATTTGACCAACATGCTGAGTGAATAAGTATTGTGAAAGGATACAACCCTGAAACATGCCTTTCTTGATTTTAATTTATGCAGTATTCCCTTTTCCTGCTTACAAAACTGCCTCTTGATCCATGTATGAGTTCCTCATGAGCACAATGAAGTGTGGAATTCCCATTCTTCTCAAGGCCATCCATAGTTTGTTAGGATCCACATAATCAAATGCATAGTCAATAAAACACAAATAAACTTCTTTCTGGTATTCTCTGTTTTCAGTCAAGATCCATCTGGCATCCACAATAATATCCCTTGTTCTATAGTTTCTTCTGAATCAGGCCTGAACCTCTGGCAGTTCTCTGTCAATGTACTGTTGCAAATTTTGCTGGATGATGTTAAGCAAAATTTTACTTGTATGTGACAGCAATGAGATTGTTCTATCGTTTTATATCATACCCTTTTTTGGAATGGGCACAAATATGGAACTCTTCCAGTCAGTTGGTTAAGTGGCTGTCTTCCAAATTTCCTGGCAGAAATGAATGAGGGCTTCCAGTGTTTTGTCAACTTGTAGAAATATTTCAAGTGGTTTTCCATAAAGAACCTTGCTTATGGCTAATGCTTTCCGTGAAGCTTGAATTTCGTCCTTTACACATGGATACCTACATATAATAACATATAGAGGTATGCATTGATTCATGTCCCTTCAGACAATATCCAACTGCATGTACATCATACATATGTCCATAATCCTATACAGTTTTTTAATTAATAGGAAAAGCAGCTCTCCATGTGTTTATTATTTCCTCCTAATGGTTTTTAAGGCCCTGGCCTCAGGCTCTTGCAGCAGTAGGCCATGGCTGGGATAGCAGAAGGTGATGTAGAGGACATGGCTCAAAGCGCTGGCACACCACTTATACATTTTGTCCAGTGGCCAAACAGTGGTGGCAAGCTGCCCCTGCTGAATTGGTGGGCAAGACAGTGAGCTTACAGGATGGGCTCTGCTACATCCCTGCTCACTTCTATTTTGTCTTCTCTTGCTTCTTGCTCTGCTCCCAGTGTCACTGCAAGGTATATTGGCCTCTGCCCATATTGGCAAGAGGTATGGCAGCAGAGGTGATGAGGAATGCAGTAAGTAGGCTCCCGTAGGTTTAGTACAGAAGTCTGATAAGTCCAAATCATTTCACGTCCTATTCCACATGAGATATTGTGGACATACTGTATAAAGTCATGTAAAAGCCGAGTGTTTCAGCACATTTTTAATGCAATTGTGTGGTAAAATTAGGTGTCTCAGCTGATACTCGGGTCAGCTTATACTCAAGTATATACGGTAGATCAAAGCCAAAAAAGCAAACTCACTGTCATCCTGCCATCGAGTTGATTCCAATGCACAGTGACACATACCTATATATGAAACCAAAATTTCCATTTCAACATTTATCATATGTACAATTCAATGGCATCGATTATTTGTGTGTGTGTGTGTGTGTGTGTTGTACAACCATCACCACTATTCATTTCCAAATATTTCCATTGCCCTTAATCAAAGCCAGATTTCTGACTTTGTCAAATCGATGGATGGTAAGCTATTCACTTAGCTTAAGAATAGTCTAGAAACATTTCCCTGAAATGGTTGTTAAATTACAACCTGGTACTTAAGCCCTGAAATGATCTCTCTCAGACCAACGGTCATTACCTTGTAATTGGACTTTCTGCTGCTCATTTGGTATCCACGTCCACTGGGTTCAAAAAACCCTGAATCTCTTCATTCCACTGCCTTGCTTAAAGTCTGTCAATGGCTCCCGACTGTGCTCAGCATGAACACCCAGCACCCTAAAATGATACACAAAGCACTTCCTGAGCCACCAACACTACTCCCTTTTCTTCCTGTCTCTAAACACACCAAATGGTTTGAGGTTCCTTGAACATAACAGGCTGTTTTCTCCTTTAGTTTTTGTTTATGGTGTGCCTCACTGGCATTCAGGAGTAGAAAGCCTCATCTATTTCTTGAGGATTAGCTGGTGGTCTTGAACCACTCTACCATCTGAGTTCCTGTTACCTCTATATATGCTCTCTCATGCACCTGTATCTGTCTGATGAACATCTACCTGACATTCAAAACCCTGAATTATATTTACCTTCTCATTGAAGCCTTAATGATGCTTCTGGTTTTGTCAAGTCAATCCCAACTCACGATGACCTTATGTACAACAGAGGGAAACAGTATACATCTTGCACCATCTTTATGGCTGTTGGTCTATAAGTCCATTGTTATGGAGATTGTGTAAACCCATTTCATATAAGATTCCCTTAATTGTAATTGACCCTCTGTTTTAGATGATGTTATTTTCTAGCATATGATCTTCCAGATAAATAGCCAAAGTAAATGGGTCAAATCTGGTTGCATTTCTTCTAAGATGGATTTATTCCATCTTCTTACATTCCACGGTATAGTCAACACTCTTCGCCAACACCACAAAGAGAATGTACAAAACATTTCTTCCTTTCTTGTTACACAGCCTTCAGATGCATATGAGACAATTGTATATAGATCTGTTCCTCAACTAGACATTGCCTGTTAAGTACAGGGACCATGTGCAGCCTTGACAGAGTTAACTCTTATTATAACTTCATGCTGAATGATTAAATAGAGAAGATGGAGCGATGACAAAATGAAACAAATGGAGGCAATCCTGGTAAAAAGAAGACACAATCTCTCACAAGTCCATGGTGTATCATAGTGCATGTCCCTGATACAACTGTGAGGTAGTCAAGGCAAAAAGATGTCATGATCCTGATCAATCTAGGTATGAGAGGTTTGGGTGAATTTCAGCAGACATTGGGCTAACAAGAATCAAAGCTAACACTAGAACGCAAGTTGCCCAAGTTCTTCCAGAATTTCTCTCCAATGATGAGCAAAATACCATGAACAAGAAAATGATTAGACAATTGGGTCTTTTTCTTATTGATGTCATTTTTTTTTCATCCGAATCAACTTGCTCCTTGCATTCAGTTAGTAGCCATTCTCGCCACACCACTTTTTGTGGAGACTCTTTGACATTGGGCACTGTGAAGTCAGTGTTTCCCGGCCTTGTCAGCACTCCCAGAACAAGCAACTCAGAGCTCCAAAGAAACCTCAAATGTTAAAGGGACCATTGCAAGTCTCATCAGAAAATCAAATACATAATTCTAAAAATATCTCTTGTGATCTATGCATGTAGCCATGGTGTCTGACAAATTCAATTAAATCTGTCATACATCATTCTCCACAGTGTTATTGAGAGAGACATAGTAGTATCGAATTTTAATTATTCAGCTCCTATTGATCCCACCATAATCTGGTGAGAATCATTTGCAAACTGACAGTCCCCTCAGGAGACAGCCACTATTATCTAATTATAAATCTCACAGTGTCATTTGATAAAGGGTTAGGATTTGTCTTTCTCACACACACACAAGGGAAAAAACCAAATTATTGCTAACAAATTCCCATATAGGAACTGAAACACTACCTACAAGTTTTAACGTCAGCTGAAATGTAAGACAAGCTTGGGTTGCTCAATCACTGCTTTGCTTATTCCCCATCCTGCTTCTTCAGTGCTCTCATACTTGAATAATAGTACCTTGGACTGTCTTCATATGCCCTATTCAAATCTATGCTTTAATAAATCTCTAGCAACATCCCTTCTACCTCTTCCATCATTACTTGCTAGTGTAATATTCACCCTACAGGATTATGTTAAGGAAGCGATGCTTTTCAGTCCTAAAATCTCTTTTCCAAGTAACCATCGATGACCACCCTGTTTGTGTCCGCACAGGTATCCTCAAAGCTTCAGTGCACTTAGCGCTCTGTTCTACCTCCTCGTCTGCCTGGGTCTTAAAAGCTTGCATATGGGTCACTCAACCTGAGACATGCAAGAGGATATACGCCCCAAACTGGAATTTTTTTCAAAGTTAGGTGTTTAATGTTTTTTTTATATAAAACAACTTTACTGCCTTCAAAATACTCTCCATCACACTTAATACATTTGTCAAATCTGTGATTCCATTCTTGGAAACATTTTTCAAACTCATCTGTATGGATGGTTGACAGCATCTCCCTCGGTTTTTTATTCACCTCTTCTAGGTCATCAAATTGCTGCCTTCCGTGCCCCTCTGTATTTGCAGAAACAAAACAAAGTCTAACAGAGTGTGGTCAGGTGAGCAAGGTGAATGGGACAAGATAGGTATGCTGGTTGTTGCCCAAAACTGGCATACTGAGATGGCTACATGAGCAGGTACACTGTTGTGGTGGCAAAACCAGTCCTCAGTCTGCCACAAATCAGGCCCTTTTTTGTCCCATACTGTTACACAATCTTTTCAGAACCTCTAAATAGAAAGCTTGATAACAGTCTGACCTGGTGAAGTGAACTCCACATGCACTACCAGTCAACATTTTCATCCACTCAGGATGCTGAAGGGATGTCCAGAACAAGGTTTGTCCTCAATCGACATGTCACCTTTTTTGAAACAAGAAAACCACGTGTACACTGGAGTTATCCCCATACTGCTGTCCCTGTAAGCTGTGTCTAGCATCACAAGAGTTTGTGCAGCATTTTTGCAGGGCAGGAAATAAAATTTCACAGCTGCACACTGTTCCCATTAATGAGCCATCAGAAAAAACAAGGTTCAAGCAAAACTGCTTTTAGGCAAAAATTCACTGGGTGTACTAATGCAGAGTGAGTTGCTCAATGCTTGCCTAGCAGGAAAAATGGAAACTACGGATGCTCCACCCAGCCCAATGCAATTCTGGTTTGGGTGGGTACCTCCTCATATATAATAACATATGAAGAGAATATTTTTTCTTAATTGAGTTTTCTCAACTACAAAAGGAACAATAAACTCTTACTATGATATACTAAGTCTAAAAGTGTTGAAAAGCAAGGAGATTAATTTGAGGAGTAAAATATGTCAGACCCGTTTAAAACAAACAAACAAACAAACAAACAAAATATGTCAGACCCAAGCTATTCTATTTTCAGTTGCCACATGTACATGTGAAAGTAGGACACTAAATAAGAAAACCCAAGAAGAATGGATGAATTTGAATTATGGTGCTGTTGAAGAACATTGAAAACATCACGAACTGCTGAAAGAACAAACAAATCTGTCTTGGAAGAAGAACAGGTAAAATGCTCCATAGAGTCAAGGATGGTACTTTGGGCATGTTACCAAGGCAGGCCAGTTCCTAGAGAAGGGATATGGTCTATGAAAAATGCTGTGAGCCTCAAAAAGACAGAGGGTATAACACAAGACCTGGGTCACCAAGGACTGGATAGAAATTAGGTCAAAAGTGTCCAATTAGAATCATAGTACCCAGCATATACTCCGCTTGGATTCTATAAAAGTGACGTTAAGTGAGTTGTTGTTGTTGTTGTTTCCAATGGGAGGTTGCATCACCAGTTTATGCACCCACAGAAGTGTAATAACCTTCTTGCAGACATGCATGCCTCTTCCCCCTGTCCTGACTTGAATTTCCAGTAAGGTTTCCTTATCACTCTTGCTGGTGTTTCTGCTGATTTGGAGTGACCTGAGCACAATGCTGTATGGCACCAACTGCACGATCATCTCCCTCACCCTCCGTCTTGATAACGGACCTCAGCTAAGGTAAGATCCCCTCTCTTAGTGTGGTTTTTAAAATATATGCACTTAATTCTAGTCCCAATCTAAGAACAATTAATTTTTTTCTGACATGACCCTTGTGGCAGTTACATAATTTCAGGTCAGCTTATTCTGGGAACTCCTGCTCCTGCTCCCTGGAGGCAACACCCCCTCTCTCTGCTTCACGTTCCTGTTAACAAGCCACATGCTGCCACACTGATGACCGCCAGATCCCTGGAGCTGGAGGAGCCACATGGAGCCCCACGCCAGTGCTGCGATGCTTCTACCAGATGCTATACATAAGTGAAGAAATCAGATGGAGCCCAGCTATAAGAATAAAATTCAAATCTGAAGGAGGGAATAGTACCAGAGCTTTAATTGTGAACATCTGGTTTACACAAGGCTATGGATAAGAGTCCATTTGCAGGGTCCACATATGGGTTAAGTGTCTGGTGCATTCCCTCTGACAATTGCTGAGGTATGTGAATAGCCCTATCAGGCAGAGATCATTGTCAAGTCCATTATGGCCATTGTAGGTAGGTTAAAATGTAATATCTTATCATTTGATCTCTCTTTTGACCCATTTTAAAGTTGTTTCAATTTTTAATAGCTTCTGCTTTCAAGTAAGGTTTTTCAATATTTTGTCTAGTCATTATTGTTGGGGATTGTTTTGTCCCCAACAACAATTTTGTTGTTCATTTCCTATTCATGTTTTATATGATTTTCTCTATATGAACTCCATGATAGGTAGATCTATAGAGACCATAACTGGATTAATAATTACCTAGAAGTGTGGCAGGGGAGGATGGGGGAAATAGGGAGCAGACAACAATGACTATGAGAAGAAAATTTTCTGAAATTCATCATGGTAACTTTTATTAATGTGATTGAATGATTAAATTGCATATAACAATAAAAGTATTTTTAATGAAAGAATTAAAATGTCACCTCCAAAATATCAGTTACTGAGTCAGGGCAAGATTTACCAGACCAAACTCAATGCCATCGAGTCCATTCAGATTCACAGCGACCCTATAAGACAGGGTAGAGTTGTTCCTACAGGTTTCTGAGACTGGCACCCTGTTTTGGAGTGGAAAGACTCAGGTTTTTCCCATAGAGTGGCTGGTGGTTTTAAACTACAGATCTTGCAGTTAATAGCCTAGCATGTAATTCATTACATCACCAGAGCTCCACATGTTTGGCATAAGAGTCCATCAAGTCATATTTCCACTCACTCCCCTAGCTCACAGAGGCAGCTCTCCCCAAAGGGTAATAACTGTCCTGGTTGATTATTACATTTGATTCTACGAATTGCAAACATAATGTAAGGTGGTAGCCAGGGCAAGGGCACATGTAGCAAGCAGCCTGACAGATTGCCTATTTTCTGTGTAGTTAACTGTCAAGCACCTCAAATGAAAAGTCGTGGGAAGAGCAACCCAAAACAATAGAGAAATTTAAAAATAATTTGAATTTAATTTCAATTTCAAATTAATTTAAATAAAACCATGTGTCCTCTTCAGTCAGACTCAGGAAACACATGCAATGAAGCCAACTGCAGGATGATCACCAGCCAGTGGGTAGAAAGTCTTTGGGTCCAGTGGTGTTGTAAGCATCTCAGCACTGGCAGGGGTCTCTCTGTGGCTTCCCCAGCTGCCAAGATCTGGTTGCATCCATATGGCTTGTCTTCTGCAATGTCTCCTAGGAGGTAGGAGAGAGAGAGAGAGAGAGAGAGAGAGAGAGAGAGAGAGAGAGGTGTCTTCTACCTCCAAGGAGGAAGTACCAGATTTCCCAGAATTCTCAGGGGAAGGCCATGCCCACAGAAGTCTGGTTGACTCTCTCCAGATTAACAGCCTAGACTCCACCCCTACACTCTTAAACCATAAATTGACACCACATTAGGTGACTGCCAGACCATGTTCTCCCTAAAGTTTGCTTGCACAATAGATGTAGGTCAAGTAAAGCATGATTTCTAAGAATTATTCTCATGAAAAATAAGATAAAATACATTATGTCTCCAAGATAGTTCAATTCTTTCAAAGTCATTAAGAATTCATTGATAAATAATAAATTAATAATGTAAAAAATCATCAAGAAATCCTTCTTCAGGACTTGTTGAATACAGTCTACATTACATAGCATGCCATTCTAAGTTTTCTTTTTTTTTGTTGTTCTATGTTTATCTGGCAAAAATTATCATTTTATTGGGAGCCCTTACAGATATAATAACATTCCATCATTCAATCACATGAAGCAGTATTGTACGATCGCTACCACAATCAATTTCAAAGCATTTTCTTTTTTCTTGACTTCCTTGAAATCAGCTCCCCTTTATCCCCTCCCTTCCCCCTAGCCCCCCCAAAGAATCCCACCTTTTTGCTATTTTTCCTATATATTACACATTCCAATGTTTCCATTCACATTCAATTCTTTTGTTTGATTCCATGGATTGGAGTTACACAGTCATCAATGCTGTCCATTCCCTATCCCCCACCCAACCCTCCTTCCTGTACTCTCAGGGAACCATTACTCCTGATACTCTTTCTGAAAGGTTATCTTGGCGTTCATGTACTGAGTGATCTTAAATATACAAAAGAACATACACAAATCTAACATGATTAATGAGGTAAAACAAATAAAAACCATAATAGTAAGAGGAGGAAATATTAAAAAAACAGAGGATAGTTACATGGTTCATCAGTACAATACTGCCCTCTGACTTTATCATCCCTTTGGGGGGACCCTTTTTAGAGGGATTATCCAATTATCTAACAGGTAGGTTTGGGGTCTCCACAATATCCATGCCCCTTCACATCAATTTGGTTGCTTGCTTTTGAATTTCTGGTACATTTTCCTATGGAAATCTCATGATCACACAGGCTGGTGTGCTTCTTCCATGTAGGCATTATTGCTTCCCTGCCAGATAACTGCTTCTTTAACTGCAAGCCCTTAAGACCCCAGATACTATATACTTTAATAGCTGGACAACATTAGTTTTCTTCACGTTTGCTTATGCACTCATTTTGTCTTGAGAAATCATATCAGGCAGGTATGGAGGGTAGATATTTTCTGGTCATCCTTGATCAAGTGTATTGTATTGGAGAGGAATTGATGAAAGGTGAAAAATGGTAAACATGATAGTGAGGCAGGAAGGGAAAAAATATATAGGTGTATATATATGTGTATGTGTATGTGTGTGTGTGTGTGTGTGTGTGTATATAAATGCCACAAAGCAGCAGATGGAATTTGGGCCTGTACTTAAATCTTACCTCAATACAAGAATGGTTTGTTCTAATAATGTCGTAGTATAATACTTACCATTCTTGATTTGCAACCTACCTTTCTAGATTAGTCTAGTTCTTCCCTAAACATCCCAGTCACAAACAAACTTTCTTCATTGCCTTTGTTCAGGCTATTCCCTTGGTTTGAAAATTCCCTCCTTACAAGAACTTTCAAAAATTCTGTTTTCAAAATATAGTTCAGACTTCCTGTCTCCCACAAGGCCTCCCTGACTATAACCATGAAAAATCCTTCTCTCTCCTCTGTACACTCTCAAGAATTGAGAAGGAAAGTTGAGGCCAACCCAGCCTAGTTATTGAGTGTATTTGAGGCAATCTGTTCTCATAAAACATCAGTTAAAATTACCATTCTTTATCCAGCACCAAAATATGTTGTGAACTAGAAACCCTGCCTACCACTGGGAATCGAATGATGAACACGAGTTCCTGCTTTCAAAGAGTTCACAGTCAAGTTAGAGAAGCACACAATTAAAGAGGAAACTGCAGTTATAGTTTGATGAATTCTGGGAAGAAAAAATCCAGGGTACTGTGGGACCCCAAAAAAGGGCCACCATAAGCAACTTCAGGGAGAGAGAAGGCCTCTTAGAGGAAGTGACACTCGGGTTGGAATTTTAAGACTGAGTCAAAATTTTCTGTACAAAGTGGAAAGGAGGAGGGATGACAAGAGACAAAACTGATAAGGTTGGCAGTGCCAAATCAGGAATGGCTTTATTACCCTTCATGTGATTGTTCCGCAGGGAAGCTATGGTATCCAAATCTGAAAGTCTGTCAAGTATCCTTTCAGCTCTTTCTGTTATAGGTATTTTTAGTTCAGTTGATAAGTGAATTCAAGTTTAAAACTGTTATGCCCTCTTGATGAATTGATCTCTTTATAATTAAGGATTGACCTGGTAAACCTAAAGATACAGAAAACATTTTCCAATAAAATTCATTCATCCATGGTGAATTGCATCTCTTTCCATTGATACCATAGCCTCAGAGAGAACATATTTGGTATCTAATAAATACAAAGGAAAAATTGTCCTTCTTGGTCTTGAATTCCACTTCAAAGTCTCAAAACTGTTTCATAATAGTACAGTATTTCTTAACAAAGGAATCCTCACTGTCTTGTTGCCAATTCATTTTCTTAGATTCCCATGTAAGTATGTACAGGAAAAATATGATTACACTATCTTCAATAGGTGCTTAAAGGTTATCTGGATTCCCTGAATAAAAATGCGTGGGGGAAAGTCAAAAACTAAAGAATGAAAGGACTGACCCGGTAATATTTATAGGCAGGTATTTCTTCCAGCCCCATGTGAGTTCTGAATATTATTCTTTTTCATCTTTTTTGGTGTTTGTGTTTCCTTATTTTCTCCTACTATGATTGAATTATTTCCTTACATGTATGTGTTGACCAAAACTGAGCTGAAGATTCAGGGGAACTGGATCTTCCATAGATTTCCAGAACTCTGTGGAGTTCTATCTTCTATAGGAACCTACCCTACCAGTCTAGACTCTTGAGCTCTCTACGTTCCTAGTTCCATCCCCTCAGATCAAGGACGTTACTAATCTAAGTGTGGGTACCCCATTTATGTTGCATGCAAACTCTTTCTGGGAAGTAAGCAATGACAATCATGAGGACTCCCATCATTTATTTACCATATCTCACAGAGCATTGTTCTTCATTGCCTGATATCCAATGTCTGAAAAATATTGTTTTAATATAGCTTGTTTCTTTGTATTAGTTGTTACAGGTATGAGGGTTCAAGGTATAAAATAATTTTGTGAAAAGCATTTTACATTTTCTTCTCAGTTCTTTCTCACTGGTCCAACACTGGAGGCTAATGAGAGGAGGCTGACCAAATCAAAATTGACCACCTAAGGGCCCAATGTTCATTAGCCTTAAGGGGAAGATATAATCTATCACAGGCATGGTGGGGAGGGCAAATATAGACTGAGAACAGAGGCAGTTTCCTAGTTGGTAATCATGCACAGTAATGTGCCCTTAGTGGGGACAGAAATTCTGTTATGTGACCCCTCAAAGACCTCACCATGTTTCTTCTTTGCTTGTTTCATTTCTGGTTGGAATAAAGCTGTAGCAAACATGACTCTGTCATTGTTGTTGTATGTTGTCGAACTGAGTTAAACTTACAGCAACACCTTATGACAGAGCACAACATTTGATTTCCTAGGCGGTAATCTTTTTTCGTTTAATCATTTTTTATTGTGAATTGCATCATGGTTTACAAAGCAGATCAGTTTTCCATTCTATAATTCATACACATTTTGTTTCATGTCACTGATTGCAATCGCCACAATAAAATATCACTGATCCTACCTCATCCCAGGGTTTGCTGTTTCCATTTATCTTTCTTTCTGACAAATGGACAGATAAGTGGTGGTCCTTCTTTCCTAGCCCTTCTGAATTTTGTCCTTAGGCAAATGCTGCCCTTTTATCTCAATACTTGATTATTCAAAGAGGTGTTGTTGTTCCCCTTGGGGGATTGTCTGTAGTTTGGCTGAAAATTGAGCCTTGGGGTGGCAGACTGAGTTCATTTTCAGATCTAAGGAATGACTAAAGGCTATCGTCTGTTAGGCAGTAATCTTGTTTTAATAGTTTTATTGACATATAATTCACATATCATACACTTCCATAGTTTCAGAATAATAAAAAGAATTGTACAGTCATCACTACAATCAGTTCTAAAACATTTTCTTCCTTCTTGTACTCAGTGTTATTAGCTCCTCAATTCCCACCACACACATACACCATAAACTCCAATAAGCCGTTAATTCTGTTTCTGTCTCCCTAGATTGACCTAGCCTGGATTTTATACACTGGAAATATACCCAATGAATCATAAAACTACAACCACAACAACAACAGACCAGAGAAAACCTCAATCCAAGGCCAGAGGCTCGGTCCTCATACATTCCCCTTCCATGTTTTTAAAAAAGATGAAACAACTTTAAAATACGTCAAAAGAGAGAACAAATGATAAATCACTGCATTTTAATCTACCTGCATCTGCCGCAATCGAGTTTCCAGTGCTCTCTGTCTGTAATCACTAGGTCTCTTCTCCCCAGAGCCACTGCTGGGTTCACACAACTGACCTTTCAATGAGCAACCTAGTGTTCACTTTTTGAAAATTCAATTTCTAACCAGTAAGGACTAAATTCCAACCAGTAAGGTGATGAATGCAAGGTCCGGATAGTTCTTACTGGGGAGATTAGCCAAGCATTTAAAGAAGAAATTACACTAATTCAACAAACACTCTTCCAGAAAGTTGAAAAAGAATGAATATTGAAACTTTCTATGAAGCCCAAATCACTGTTACCAACAGACATTACCAGAGAACTAGAGACCAATGTCTCAAATGAGATAATCTCAACCTAGTCTTTGATGAAGTTAGAGTAGGAAGAATTGTGGGTGTGACGAACAGCTGTGTTTTATGTTTAAGGCATCAACTTAGTTGAACTTGACTAAAAATTTAAGAGAAGAGAGGGAGAAGTGAAAGAAGACAACCTTTTGAGGTTTCCTCTTCCTTTCCACCAATCTAAATCTCACATTCCCCTAATAGATGGACGTTCCCTTGTAATGATCCCCTTGTTAAAGTTTTAAAATACTTACACTGGTATCTAGACTTCCAAGCAGACATCTCATACAGGCTAGATTCAATATCTAATATCAACATCAAATATCTGGGCCAGATATTCAAATACTCTTCCTTCTAGCAATCCTCACA
Organism: Tenrec ecaudatus; assembly: GCF_050624435.1. Classification (NCBI taxonomy): domain Eukaryota; kingdom Metazoa; phylum Chordata; class Mammalia; order Afrosoricida; family Tenrecidae; genus Tenrec; species Tenrec ecaudatus. The sequence continues at coordinate 141,686,712 of NC_134548.1, forward strand.
GAGTTGCCTAGGACTTAACTACTGGCTGTTGGTATAGTGGTTATGCTCTGGGCTGCACTTCACATGATCAGCAGTTGGAAACCACCAGCAGGTCTGTGGGAGTAAGATTGGACTGCTTGTTCCCGTGAAGAGTTACAGCCTCAGAAACCCGCAGGGGTGGTTATGAGTCAGCACGGACTGGATGCCAGGGAGTTTGGTTTTTGTATTATTTTTTAACTATTGGCTGGAAGTAGACAGTCATTCCCTGCTTTTTAAGACTGCTATACAAAATACCACAAAGTCAATGTCCTTAACAATCAGAAATTTTTGACCCACAATTCTGGAAATGAGGAGGCCAAATTCAAGGTGTCAGTAGGACTATGTTAGCTCTCGGGAAAGATCCTGCCTTGTCTATTTCAGCTTCTTATAGTTTTCTTTGAGTTACCCCTACCACCATCGCTATATGGGGTCTGGCATTTCCCTGTGTCCCTGTTTCAATGTCTGCCTTCTTCTTCTATAAAACACCATTCAGAAGATATTGGAACCCACCCTATTCTGACACGATATCATTAAGTGGTCACATCAAAGAAAAAAATATCTAAAAAGCAAGATCACATTTACTGGTAACAGGGGCTAGAATTTTGACATGTCTTTTTTGGGGGGTGGGGGGGTGGGGAGGTTGGTAGTGGCATACAAGTACATGCATAAACCTTCTTGCCCTGCCTTTGATATAACTGTATGTGTCTAAGTTTGACTACCTACTTTCTCTATACATGCTATAATGCAGCCGTCAAGATTCTGAACTTACAATAAATATTCTTTATTATCAAAGGAGGCTAAGCCGTTTTAAGTTTTCTTCGTTTAGTTTGTGGCTACAATTCTTCTACTCTTTGTCCATAAACATTTGAAATGGTTTTGCATTGTAGAAAGAGTTCGTTCACGTTAGAATGGTCTCTTTTCCCAGGAGATTTTAATTCTCATCATCTACATACAGGGAAATTCCCACGTAAGATCTGCAACAAGAGAGTGACTTCCAATATCAAAACCTGAAGTAACTTCAGCATAAGAGGTTTTAAATGCTTTGACACAACACCAAGGTAAATGATTCAGGACTAAAAGGGGCTTTCAAGTACAAGGTTGCGGTTTCACAAATGGATCTCATGCCATTGACCTTGGTTCCTTAAAAACAACAGAGTAGAGCTAGGCAAATACCAATAATCAAAGGACAGATAAATTTTCAGAGAAGTTTTATCAATTCTATCGTAGCTTCTATACTCAGAGTTAATGGCCACAGTTCTCACACTTTGCCTCCAGTAAGCTTCTTACTGTGGCTTTTTGTATACAATCCTCTAGGCATCATTTGTTAACACATGAAAGGACATTACCTCTAGTATGTTCTTAGAATTCGCTGCTATGGCGTTAATTCCTACTCATGTAGAAGTCCTGTAGGACAGAGTAGAACTTCTTTTGTGGGTTTCGGAGACTGTAAATCTTTATGGGAACAGAAAGCTTCACCTTTCTCCCACCAGCATGGCTGGTTGTTTTGAACTGCTAGCCATATGGTTAGCAGCCTGTGATAGTTAGGTTTTTTAGTGCGAACATGACACCCATAAGAAGATAAGGGTGGAGTTTAGACTCTAAATCAGGTTGCAATTTGATTACCTCATTTGGAGGTGCCACTGAGATAAATGGATCAATGGAAATTGGGCTCTCTCTCTCTCTCTGCTGGCAAGCCACAATGAGACCAGTACGAGCCCTGTGATGCATCCACCGATATTAGATGTGGGCGATGAGGCATCCACTAGCCCATAATATTCCTGCATTTTGTATCCTTCCATGTGGCTGCAGGAATCTGAAGAGGAAATTAAGGACTAGAATTGAACATATGGACTTGAGTTGGACTGGGCTGCGATGCTTTCCTGATATACAATTACTTCTTAATATAAAGCTCTTTCTTAGACATATATAAGTGTCCTTGAATTTGTTTCTATAGCCTACCCATTCTAACACATTATGGTAACGTGGGAGTCGGGTACCAGAGAAACAAATCATGAAGATGGAGAGTAGATGCTTGTTTGACCTCTGCATTATAGCAGTTTTTCTTTGGGTAGCCAGAGGTCAGATAAATAGGCCACCTGTTTTTTCAATTGTTCTCTGGAAAGAATACAGGAAGTTAAAGTTTTGGTTCGTTTCTTTGGTTGTTTCCTAGCTGAAATGATGAAAATGAATGTGATTCATGTGAATTTTGAACTCAGTGGGCAAAATGACCCCTTGAACTTATTCTATGAGACCTTGCTGCCTGGTAAAAATGGCTGACAGAAGGCCCTGCCCTGGCTTGATCCAGCCAAAGGCTAAAGGCCAAATTGCCTATTAATGGGATCATTTAGATAAGGTTTGAACATGACTGCTTTAAGAATTGTGCTTAGGATCTTGCTGTACTAGGACTATATTGATCTTGTCTACCTGTTGTTATTGAAATAATGTATAACAGAAAGAATTATTGGAATATGAAAATAGAGAGTTTGTAAGTCCCACTACCTTTAAGTCATTAAATTGGATCTTTAAATGGGTATAGGAGTTGTCTGCACAGAGGCTGTGAAAAGATAAGCCCCACCCAGTGCCTTGAGTGCTCAGTGCATTTGCATTTGAAAAGATTTGCTGAGAGAGTTGTTGACAGACTGAAGAAAAGGGGGCCCTTTGGTTGGAAAAAAGTTGGAATCTTGAAAGAACTCTCCTCTCTAGAACAGAAGTTTAAAAAGAACCTGCGGTCAGTCTGAAAAGCTTGCTAGGTGACAACCTGGGTCCATTTGTTGAGTGGAGGTAGGAGAATTACAGCAATAGAGAGAAGGGTTGAGTCTGGCCAGTGACACATATGGATCTGGTTCACAGCAACAAAAAAGATTAGAGAAGAGATGAGAGCAGGTTGGCTGGTCTGAAGTTTAAAGTGTTATGAGGAACCTGAGCTTATGGAATGACCTAGCTCAAGGGGGCTAGGGTTGTTGAGAATTTGTGAAGGGACCCATAGTCAGAAAGGTGAGGCAGGCAATGGGCACCCTGGTGAGGCTAAGTGAGGCAGTCCAATTTGTTGCTTACAACCCGACCAGATTTAAGATAAGAGTTTTGAGCCTGCAGCCTGGTGCATACTGCTGCTGACTTTATGCACAGCCTGTTCTCATTTGACTTTGCTTACATTGCGGACTCACAAGGTTCCAACAGGAATGAAGATTCTTCACATGAAAGCACGTGCTTGTCTCCTCAGAGCACTGGGTTGATTGATATATGTGGGAAGTATAGAAATTGCAAACCTAAAATGGGGTGGGATAAAGGCCTGAAGTGGCTGGCTTACAAACTTTCATGAGTGGTGGAATATTTTTATATAATTATAGGATTATGGTGTAGGTGTTCATATAACTGCAAATGTTAATCATAGAATATTTTTGTTCTGTCACATAAAGAGTATGATGTTTAAATGAGGCTTGCACATTTTGAGTTGTATGCATTTTAGTTTTATCCTGCTAGGCACAATTGTGATTTTACTATTGTCTTCATTTTAAAAATTATATGTGGGTAAAAAATTGTGCACAAATGCACAATTGTGCATGGAGTGGACTTTGATAGGTTTTTTTTGTGCCAGCAAGGCATCCATAAGAAGAGATCAGTGGAGTTTAGACTGTAAATCAGGTTGCAGTTTGATGACCTCATTGGGAGTTGCCACTGAGATAAATGGCTCTCTGGAGGTGGGCCACTCCCTCTCTCTGCCTTACCTTCCTTGCTGGCAGGCCACAAAGAGACATGCACAAGCCCTGTGATGCATGTACTGCCATTGGATCCATGGGACTTTTCACCCACCAGCCGGTGATGTTCCCGCATTCTGCATCCCTGCATGCAGCTGCGTGAGTCTGAAGAGGGACTTATGGACTAGTTTCAGACCTATGGACTTGAGTTGGACTGGGCTGGGATATTTTCCTGATATTCAAGTACTTCTTAATATAAAGCTCTTTCTTACACATATGTGAGTGCCCTTGGATTCAACCAGACCTAATGCACATCTCTGTGCTAAATCTACTCTTAGCAGGGTAAATTATGCTTTTTATTTTTCTGTAAAAGTGATAGAGACTCACTACAGCATCTTTACTTTCTTTTTTGGTCTTTATGATGAAGAGCAAGGATGTATCTTTGAGAACAAAGATGCGCCTGACCCAAACTATGGTATTCCCCATTTCATCATATGCATGTGAAAGTTGGACATTGAGTAAGGAAGACCATCAAAGGAGAGGGGCATTTGAATTGTGGTGTTGGAGAAGAACACTGAAAGCACCATGAATTGCTAAAAGGCCAAACAGATCTGTATTGGAAGAAGTAAGGCCAGGGAGCTCCTTAGAGACCAAAAAGGCACGACTTTGTCTCATGTACTTTGGGAATATTGTCAGGAGAGACCAGTCTTGGAGAAAGACATCATGCTTGTTAAAGTGAAGGGGCGGTGATCAGATGGATTGACACAGTGGTTTCATCAATGAGCTCAGGCACAGGAACAAGTATGAGGATGGTGCAAGACTACCAGGCAGTGTTTCATTCTGTTGTGCATTGGGACACTGTGGGTCAGAACTGACTCAATGGCACCTAACAACAATAAAAACAACATGATAAGATTGAAGAGCCAAAATATTACCTTGCGGACTAAAAATGCACTTGACTCAGGCCATAGTACTTTCAATTGCCTCATCCAAGTTTCAAAGTTGGACAAAAACTGAAGAGGACTAAAGAAGAATTGATGCATTTGAATTATGATGTTGGCAAAGAATATTGAAAGTACAAATCTGTTTCGGAAGAAGTACAACCAGCATGCTCCATAGAGACGTGAAGATGGTAAGACCAAGTCTCGTGTCCTTTGGATATGTTTTCAGAAGGGAGCAGTCCCTGGAAAGAGGACATCATGATTAGTAAAGCAGAAGGTCAGTGAATGAGAAGAAGACTGACAAGGAGATGAATTGACACCATGGGTGCAACAATGGGCTTAAATATAGCAACAATTATGAGAATGATGAAACTGGACATTGTTTTGTTCTGCTGGGCATGGGGTCACTGTCAGTGAGAACTGACTTGATGGCACCTAACCATAGCAACAGAGGGGGACAGGGTTCCACTCTGAGGACTGCTCCATTACGAGTTGATTCAGGCGTACACTGTGTGTGTGTGTGTGTGTGTGTGTGTGTGTGTATTTACAAAGGCTCATTATTATTGCCTTTCATTATCAATATCCTGATAAATCCGGTATTTATTTGTTGTTGGAGGTGGCAAACAACACATCTAAGAATGATAATATCAGCAAAATACATGGTAACACATTGTATGCAGTACATCTAAATATAAGACATTCCAAAAATAAAAATATGTCCATAAATGAGGTTCTCTGTAACATATTTCTGTTCTTTTAAGCCACTTAGTCTGAGGTTCCTTATTATGGCAGAAAAATATTACTGTGACAGAAGGAAACTTACCCATCAGCATCCCATGCCCAGTACTGGTAGTTTAGAAAGGCGAAGACTGATCATTGGCAGATAAGAAAGTATGACAACATGCCCTGGACACCAGGAATGACAAACACACGTAAGCTCATCACAAGCTGGGGGTATTAGGCGTTGGTTCTGATTCACTGTAAGTCAAGGATGGTCTGTATACATATCTAAGATAGCTGACCACAATCTGGGCTTAAACTATAATTAGGGTTTAAAGTCTCAATCTGTGGGCCTCAGCTTGTGGCTCTGTATATATTTCGTTTGCAATCTATTTGAGCTTGGCTGGGATCAGGGTTAGCACTCTGATTGAGGGCATTTTTTTAGGCTTAACGTTTATGGTCTGGGTCCAGTCTCGAGCTGGGGAATAGAGTATTGCTACATGGTCCAAAGCAGAAGAAGCACAGAACATCAGTTCCACTAACACAGGGCTCTGACCAGCTGAGTTAACCAGCCAGCATCTGTTTAGCAAGAGTTTGTGACAGAACACCCTGAAAGCCCCAACTTGTGGGTCCTTCAGCCTCTTCTAACAATAGCTGCAAAATCCATTTCCACACACCATGCTTCCCATTTCCCAACCTGCCATGTGCAGAACATGGTCATTGTTTCTTACCGCAGGATGAGGACACAGAGTGGCAGGAGAGCAGGACAGGGAACAAGCTATTAAAGTGACAGGTACAGCTTTTGTTTTCCCCTGTCCTAGAAGGCCCTGATTCTACGAAAAACAAAGGCAAGTGTTCAACTTAGCCCTCCAGGCATCGGCTAGGAGCCCTGGTGAAGCAACAGTTATGCTTATAAAGTTGGCACTCACTCAGCAGCCCCATGGGAGGAAGGCCTGATGACCTGCTGCTGGAAATATGACGGCCTAATAAACCCGAAGGGGAAGTCCTATACTGTGACACAGGTGCCACGACCCACTCAAAGACACCTAACAAAAACAGGCCCCAACTTCTTTCTGTTGATCACACCCCTAATTTGAATATCTTTCTGAAAGATGATTATTTTTGCTTTGCTGCCATACTCAAACTAAACCCAAGCCAACCGCCATTGAGCCAATAGCGATGCAAAGCTTCCCCAAACAGGCCTTCCAAGCCTGTAAATCTTTACAAGTGCAGACAGCCTTCTTTTTCTCTCATGGACGGCTAGTCGCTTTGAACTGCCCTTTCCACTAGCAGGCCAACAACCCTTACCCCAAGTCCTTCCATTCAGTCTGTTGTTGATATTCCTCCTCCAGCTACCACCCTGTGTGGATGAGCACATGTGCACATGCAACACACAAACACACACACACACACACACAGAGTAAAATTGGAGGTACTATGGTTTGAAAATATTTTAATGGTATTTGAACTTCCAACTAGCCATCTCAAGCTGGCCAAGAAGCATGCATACACACTGCTTCTTCAGAATGTTTAAAGGGTAGTTTCACGACTGCACACAAGACTTTTTAAAACAACCTTTTGATTCAGAGCAATGCCAACACTAGGTCCTAAAAAGGAGTGGGTGAAATGTGGGCTGCCTGGTCTAGTTCCCAGGCCACATTTGCATCCCTGCCTCTTTTGCAACACCATAGAATCCCAGTAACTAATGAGCATGCAAAAATGACTAGCTCCATAGAAACAGTCTTGGCCCTTAAGAAGCAACTCAAATGCAAATCATAAGCAAAAAGGTGCATTCAGATAACAAGGGATTGCTAATGATGATGATGTTTTAGATCAAGACAACGGAATTTGGAATCATTGTTTTCCTGATAATCCAGTCTCTAACCCAGTGAGACCACTTCCCCCTTTTGTAATGCCATCAGCTCAACATTTCTGTGTTCATTACTTCAGGGAAAGTTATGAGCAAAGAAGAGCAAAAGTAAAAGACCCCATAGCTGAGGACAGTGGGGAAAGCAAACCTATTTTTCAAGGAAGGAATTATTCCCATTTCCACAGGTTGAATACAGACTTGTCACTGGGGAAAAAAAGTAAGAGAACGAATTCAAATATATAGATGTGACTAGAACCCAACAGCAGGGTCTCTATGACCTGCTTTCTTGGCCCAAGGTCTGGGGAGCAGAGAAGAAAAGAAATGTCTGTGACTGACCACCATGACCTGGATGAATTAGAATGATATTGTGTTACACTAGGTTCTCTAGGGAAAGAAAACCAATGATTGAGATAGATATATAGAAGATAGATAGATAGATAGATAGATAGATAGATAGATAGATAGATAGATAGATAGATAGATAGACAGATAGATCATAGATATTTATAACAAGAAAGGGGCTCACCTAGTTATAGAAGCAGCTAAGTCCCTGGGTCAGATGTAAATCTAAAAGCTTTTTTCTGACTTGATTATCTGTCAGGGTTCATGAACCAGGAAGCAGGAAAACTAGCAGAGGCAGATGAATCCAAGGTCAGTAAGGCAGGCTTGTGTCTGCAGAGTCGAATGAATATAAGGTCACCAATCAATACAGCGAGCCACTGCTAGCTCCCGGGGTTGACAGGCAATATGATAGGTCAATGAGCTAGATGTGAGATGCAGACCAGCAAGAAAAACACAAGCCTTCCCACAGAGTCTGCTTAAGTAAGAGTAGATCACACCCCTGAGGAGACTTCATTTCAATTGTGTCAAGGTTGTGACATAAGGGGATAGTACGCACATCACACAATCTTGCTTGATGAAAGTGAGTACAATTTGAAGTACTTACTGATAAAGATCAAGGATTGCAGCCTCCAATGTGGATTACAACTCAATGTAAAGAAAACCAAAATTGTCGCAACTGGACTAATAGGTGTCATAAACAGAGAGAAGATTGAAACTGTCGAGGATTTCATTTTGCTTGTATCCATATGCAGTGCTCATCAAAGCAGCCTTTCTGAGATCAAAGGGCACATCGCATGGGGCAAATCTGCTGCACAAGGGCCACCTCAAGTATTCAAAAGCAAGGTGGTACTTGGAAGACTAAGGCATGCCTGACCCAAGGCATGGGGTTTTCCATTGCCTCATATATAAGTGAAAGTTGGACACGGATTAGGGAAGACCAAAGAATAGATGCTTTTGAATTATGATACTAGAGAAGAATATTGAAAATACCATAGACTGCTAAAAAAAAACCCAACAAATGTTTTAAGCCTTGACTTGGATGATATGTAAATAATACAATAAGATGATTTTTTAAAAAATACCATCCAAAGAAAAAAGAAGCAACAAATCTGTCCCGGAAGAAATATAGCTCCTTAGAAGCAAGGATGGTGAGACTAGGTCACACATACTTTGGACCTATTCTCAGGAGAGAACAGTCAGATGCCTGGTAAAGTAGATGGTAAGTGGAAAAAGAAGCCCTGCAAGAAGATGTAGAGATATCGTGACTTCAACAGGAGACACAAACATGACAATGATTTCTAGGATGGCACAGGACCCAGAGCTCCTTTATTCTGCTGTTCATAAGGTTGTCATGAGTCCAAGCGGACTTGATGGCATTGAACAACAAGCCCACCCTATTGTTTCCACAAGTGCTTGTCTACACACAGAAGACCCTATCAGGGTTTTGATTACATTATGTTAGATCACACCGTGGAAGGACCCTGGGCCAACCAAGTTTACACTGAACCTAAGGATCCCAGATGCCATGTGCTCAAAGGCAGCATGATAATAATGGCTAGTCTAGAACGTCATTAGAGCCGGCCCTCCAGGTGGAGGGATGTCACTAGTGCAATCTGCCTGCAGAGATGAGGACTTGGCCCCAGGAAAATGGGGCAGGACCTTTAAATGGAATGAGATTGCATCCTGCTATTCCTGGGGCATGGGGTCTCAAATAGAAATTAAGTTGAGCTCTGCATTTGGGGACTGAAATTCTAACCAACCATCTCATATGTAGAAGAAGACTGACTGCGTGAGCCCATCCAATTCGCAAGGTCCTTAAATGTAGCTGAAAGTTGCTTCTTTGGAATTATTATTGAATGGTGTCAATCCCTCCCAAATGTTATTACACAGTGGTTGCAAAAACAGAGGGCCTGAAATGGCACCTCACAGGTGCACATAATATCAGCTTCTAGCTGCAGGTAAAAATTAGGCAGCAATTAGATGAGGGCCATGGTGCCTGTGGATGGTACAATTTTCCCCAGGAGAAGCTGTCTGTCAAAATTTCGCTATATATATGGAGGTGACATGAGATACAGTGCAACTCATTTTCTTGTCAGTCAAACATCTGATGGCAGATGCAGAGTAGCATTTAACTCACCATTCTAGACACACAGATACTGGAACACACACACACACACACACACACACACAGATCGCTCAAAACTAAATCCTCCAGGTGAATGCAAATGTTCATTCTCGCACTTCTTAGTGTAGATATTATGGTTTTTGGTTTTTACAATGCTAACTAAATGCTCACCAGAGCTGTGATTTGATTCCATGTTTGGCTCAGAAATCTTCATCAAATTCTTCTTAAGGGCCGCCTGTTGCTTTGAATCTTTCTCTTACACCTGCCCCTTGTTCTCTGGAGTTTTCCTTTTCATTTCTAGTCCAAAAATGAATCCAGGCCCACCTCCTAACATCCCCAACTTCGGGTAAGCTTGGCCCTATTTTTAATTTCTTATCTCCAGGGCATGGTGTCAGACCCTCTCACCTGCCAGCTGATCTGTCTTCTCCCTCCTGAGCTAGCAGTACTGGGCATTATGTCGATTGGTAAAGTTCCTTCTGTCACTGTAGTAGTTTCCTGCCGCAACAAAGTACCACACACTAAATGATTTAAGACAACAGAAATGTACTGCTTCACAGTTCTGGAGGTTAGAGGTCACAATTCTCGGTGTTGACAGAGTGATGGTCTCCCTGAAGGTTCTAGAGAAAGGAAATCCTCCTCTTTTCCAGGCTCTCGTGGTCCCAGGTGATCCTTGGATTGAGAAAGCCTGACTCCAATCTCTGTCTCCACCTTCATATGGCAGACTTCTTTCTCTGTCTGTCGGTGTCTTTTTCCCCCACTTCTTTTTATACAGACACTACTCATCTTGGATCAAAGCCCTCCCATCTCCCGAATAACTTCAGGTTCACTAATTACATTTGCCAAATCCCTGTCTGTAAATAAGATACAAGGAGGTAGGACATGAATATATTTTTTGGGGAAACACAAATCAACCCATAACAATAGTGTGGGTCTCTTGGTTTGGGGGAATTCATCGATAAAGTGCAACCTAAGAAGAGATCAAAATGAAATGACCACACTGGATGATTCCATTCAAAATATTTACGTTCCAGGCTCATTCTGCCACTTTCTGGTCTGGGTACATAGCAATAAGTCACTTTGCAGCTCCGGACACCCGTTTCCTCATGAATAACTGGTGACCATTGAACTGAACCATGGAAGAAGACCCGTATGGTGACCTGGTATCATTGGCATGCTTTGTTGGCCTTCACAGTGTTTAAATTTTCAAAATTAACTTCATAAGAAGAATATATGTTCCACTTCTCCAAAGCCATTTCCGCCCCTGCCCCGTGCAAACTTCAATGCCTCCCCACCACTCCCCCCCCCCCCCCGCACCCGCTTCGCTCTGTCCGTGGATTCTGTCATTGTTCCTAATATTCCTTGAACTGCAAGTGCTCTGCATGCCTTCTATTTCCCTCCACTCTTCAATTACGCACCTCCCACACTACTTCTACGTAGCCTCTGAAACCCTGTGGAGGGGTTCTACTCCATCCTAACCTATAGGGTCTCTCTGAGCCGGAATCGACGGAATAGCCATGGGTTTGCTCTCGGATTGAGTATTTCAGTATTGCCACTAAGCTGAGCTGGAAGGAGAAGGCTGTGAGGGGACGGGGCAACTAGACCCCAGAAGCCTCACAAAATCCAAACTCACAGTCTAGAATAGATGCCAACTCCAGAGGGCCACTTTAGTCAAGCAACTTCTCTGTGCCAACACTGTGGTTTCAACTATGTATGTGAAGAGGTCAAGGAAAAGAAATTCTGGAGAAGAAAAGAAAGGCACAGAGGCACAAAGAATGTGCCTCATTCATGCTCGATCCAAAGTTCAACCAGGTCTCTCTCTCCTCATCCCCCAGGTCACAGGTCACAGGGGACAAGCCTTCCTGCCTAGGATGCCCTCTGCTATTAGAGCACCCACTGCTGACCATCTCTGCCTGAAAACCACGGGACGTGCCAGCTGGGGTCCAAGTTTTTCCAGAAAAAACAGCTTTAAAATGTTCATAAAAGCAACTCAGCAGGTTCCTTGGACATCAAATGTCTCTAACAAAACAACTATTATGATGTGTTAAATGTAAATCAATTGGAAGCACATGGATTCAATAGGTTCTGAAATGTGCTCAGGCTTGAAAATGAAGGGAACAGATCCCACAGCATTGTCTGGGGCGGCGGTCGAGGAGAATGATTTGTGATAAACTATAAAACATAACTATAATTAGGCTTCTGGGGTTTAGCTGCCCCTTTCCCCTCATGGCCTTCTCCCTCCTGTACAGCTCCATGGCAATACTGAATTGCCAAACCCGAAACCAAGCCCATTGCTGTTCACTTGATTCAGACTCAGCGTAACAGTGTCCGTTAGGACCGAGTAGAACTGTTCCCTAGGGTTTCCATGGAGAAGCATCTTGTCTGAATCTGATGTGTCTCACAGTGCAGCTGGAAGGCTCAGCCTGGCAACCTTTGGAGTGGTAGCTAAGCACGGAAGCGCTGCACCTCCTGAGCTCGTTACCAAGTCATTAACCAGTATAGTAAAAAGGAGGATTGTTTTGCCTCCTTCCGTTGAGGAATGTTGTGTGCCACATGGTTCCCCGTGTGCTCTGCCAAAGCAGAATAAGGGAGGAGGTGGCATCTATGTCCTTGGAGAGACCTCAAATTCAGTAGTGGGAGCTTGCATCCAGCTTTCAGCTAGCCCCACACCTGATGGTTGAATCTCCAGTAGAGCTGACAAGATTTGATTTCCTTCAATAGAAGGTTTCTAACTTGAATAGAGAGAAATGCTTGCTTTCAGAAAACTCCCTGCCCATCTAATAAGACAAAAATAGCACCAAGTGCATATTGAGTAGGAAGATCACACGGGTGAAGTTCCTGAAGCACATATTGACAAACCAAACACAAGTAGGGTCCAGGTTGTCCCTAGACTCGCATCCACTGCTGCTTAGGACAGTTATATTGAGTGCAAGCTAAAAATAACTCTTCATAGTGAAAGCACCTGGCTGTCAGTGAGCCCACAAGAGGAAAAGGTTGGCGGTCACTGTGATTCCCAGCCCTAGAATCCCTGTAGAGTTGCCATGAGCAGACTTGACAGGATGGCACTGGGTTCTTCATGGCACCCCCATGTGCCTTGTTCGGGGGAGTTTATAAGGATGTTATTTTTTGTTTTCCAAGGTGCCTCTGGATCGGTGCAAATAGCCAATGTGTCACTAACAACAACAAAAACAACATCAACCACAATGACATTGACAATAGCAAGACCACTACTAAGAATAGTAGTTACAGAAGAGTTACTATTCTTTTTTTTTCCATCTCCTACCTCCGTCTCTCCAAATAGTTACTATTCTGAACTAGGCATGGAACTGGAAAGTTTATAAACATATAACAAAGGAGCTTCAAAAAGTGCATGAGAAATTCCATTGTCTTTCAATTACATTTTCCCACACATTTTTTGAAGAACCCCTCCCACCTGATATATACATTTTCCCATTTAATTTATTCAACGACCCTGCAAGATAAGTACACATAATCCCATTTTTAAGATACAGAAGCTGAACTTCAAATAGCCAAGAGGGTTAGATTCACTGTTGTGAAGTGGTTTCCAACTAACTGTGATCTGTAAGACAGAGCAGAACTGTTTGAGTAGGTTTACGGAACCCATAAACCCTGATGGGAGTAGAAAGTATCACCTTTCTTACATGGTGCAGCTGGTGGATTTGAACCACCAATCCTTATCCTGAACAATCCGATGCTGAACTTACTGTGCAATAACTACTCCGATTCAATATTCACCAGAAAACCAAGCCCTGGACACTGAAGACTATAGTGTTCAATCCATGTTGGCAATGAAATCATTGACCTTCTGTTTCAAGTAGATTTCTCTTAGAGCACTGCTGGTGCTCTGGGGTCTAATGAAGTTTTGTACTAATCAGTGATCCCGGTTTTCTCTGTGCTTCTCCTCCTGTCCCCAGAGCACCGAGTCAGCAGCTCAGGAGACATATCTGAGAGATAACCACTCCCAGCCTTTTTCTCTAGGGAAGTGAAGAGTCCTCCCCAAGGAGTATCCTCAGGCTCACAGGCTCTAGCAGCTCACCAGTTACATCTGAAGTGTTTTGATCCCAGTTGATTCTCAAGCTGGGATCAAATGACCAACTAGTCACACTTTGAAGAAATGTCTTGAACTTCAAGCCAGGAAATAAGGCAGTCAACTCAAGCCAGAGTCAAAGTAGCTAGAACCTACCAGAGATTATAATTTCAATTATTTTGAAAATGTTTCCTTTATCAACATCAGTCTTCATTCATATGGATAAGATGAAAGAAATTCAGTGTTTCTGATGAAATTGGGATGGTTGTTAGTATGCACAGGCTCTAATGCTAAACAAACTCGGCTCAAGACCCATTCCCACTATTTGTATTAGCAGTGTGAACTTAGACAAATTTCTTCATTTCTTTATGCCCCACTTTTAACCTTCTGTGAAAGGGGAGAAAAAAATAGCCCCTACCTCAGAATGCTACTTAGAAAATAAAATGAATACCATCAAGCACATAAAACAATGCCTAGAAATATGTTCAATCAATGATGACTTACTGTTACCATAATAAACTCAGAATAAAAAAAGATATAAGTGTGTGTATGTATGTGTATATATGTGTATATGTATATATGTATGTGTATATATGTATATATATATCATATCAAATGAAGGGGGAAGTGCAGAGTGGAGACCCAAGGCCCAAGTGTCGGCCAATGGAGATTCCCTCATAGAGGGGCTTAGGAGAGGAGATGGGTTAATTAGGGTGTGAGGTAGTATCAATGAAGAACACAGCTTTCCCCCAGATCCTGGATGCTTCCTCCCCCTAACTACCATGATCCAAATTCTACCTTGCAGGGCTGGATAGGACAGAGACTGTACACTGGTACATATGAGGGCTGGAGGTGCAGGGAATCCAGGGTGGATGATACCTTCAGGACCAAGGGTGTGAGGGGCGATGCTGGGAGAGTGGAGGGTGAGTGGGTTTGAAAGGGGGAACTGATTACAAGGATCCACATGTGACCTCTTCCCTGGGAGAGGGACAGCAGAGAAGGGGGGAAGGGAGACCCCGAATAGGGCAAGATATGACAAAATAACGAGGTATAAATTACCAAGGGCATATGAGGGAGGGGGGAATGGGGAGGGAGGGGGGAAAAAAGAGGACCTGATGCAAGGGGCTTAAGTGGAGAGCAAATGCCTTGAGAATGATTGGGGCAGGGAATGTATGGATGTGCTTTATACAATTGATGTATGTATATGTATGGATTGTGGTAAGAGTTGTTGGAGTCCCTAATAAAATGTAAAAGAAGAAAAGAGAAAAAGAATGATTAGGGCAAAGACTGTACAGATGTGCTTTATACAATTGATGTATGTATATGTATGTACTGTGAAAAGAATTGTATCAGCCCCAATAAATTGTTAAAATAAAATTTAAAAAAAGAAAAGAGGGGTTGTGAGGGGCCCTCTTTACTTTAAAAAGGTTGTTACTCTCGCTAATTAGTCTAAGCCTCAAAGTCTCCCCTTATATATTGACCCAGATATTTCCACCCAGTGGAGTAGGAGGTGCCACTGATACGAGACACACAGGGATGTAACAGAAAGAGCGAGTGCTTTCTACTCAGGCAGACCTAGGCTCTTATATCTAAAATCTTGAGGAAATCATTGAACCTTTTGGTGCCTCTGTTGCTTCATCTGGAAAATGAGAATAGTAATATTATCTAATATCCTGTGTGGATAAAATGAGTACTATCCTCTAAGTGCCCGACACCAAGATCCCCAAACCTATTGCCATTGAAGCAATTCTGACTCATAGCAACCCTATGATACAGTAGAACTGACTCTGGGGGTTTCTGACACTGGAGCTCTTCGTGGGAATAGGAAACATCATTTTTCTCCAATGGAGCAGTGACTTCTTTCTTTCTTTTTTCTTTCTTTTTTTCTCTTTTTAAGTCATTTTATTGGGGACTCGTACAACTCTTATCAAAATCCATATATCCACCCATTGTCTCAAGCACTATTGTACATATGTTGCCATGTTCCAAGCACTTCCTTTCTACCTGAACCCTTGAGCACAGCTACTCATTTCCCCCTCCTTCCCCTCCCTCCCTCATGAACCCTTGATCATTTATAAATTATTATCATTTTTTCATGTCTTGCACTTTCCAATGTCTCCCTTTACCCCTTGTCTGTTATCCATCCCCCTGGGAAGGCGTTATAGTTAGGTCATTGTGATCAGTTCCCCTTTTCTCCGCCAACCTTACCCTTACCCTCCTGGAATGGCTACGCTCTATATTGGTCCCAAGGAGTTTATCTGTCCTATATTCCCTGTGTTTCTAGCTCTCATCTGTACCCATGTACATGCTCTGATCTAGCCAGACTTGTAAGGTAGAATTAGGGTCATGAGAGTGGAGCAGCAGGAAACATTAAAGAACCAGAGGAAAGCTGTATGTTTCATTGGTGCTGTACTTCACCCTGACTGACCCGTCTTCTCCCCATGACCCTTCTGTAAGGGGATGTCCAATTGCTTACAGTTTGGCTTTGGGCCTCCACTCCGCACTCCGCGCCCCCTCATTCATATTATGATTTTTCGCTCTGGGTCTTTGATACCTCATACCTGATCCCATCGCCACCTCATGATCACACAGGCTGGTGTGCTTCTTCCATGTGGGGTTTGTTGCTTCTCAGCTAGATGACTGCTTGTTTATTTTCAAGCCTTTAAGACCCCACATGCTATAACTTTTGATAGCCGAGCACCATCAGCTTTCTTCACCACATTTGCTTATGCACCTACTTTGTCTTCAGTGATCATGTCAAGAAGAAGAGCATCTCAGAGTGCTGGATTATTAAAACAAAGTGTTCTTCTGTTAAGGGAGTACTTGAATAGAGGCCCAATGTCCATCTGGAGCAGTGGTTTCAAACTGCTGACCTTTGGGTTAGCAGCTGAGCACTTAACTACTGAGCCACCAGGGTTCCTTGGCGGAAAACCAGTTGTGATCGGTAGGTTTGTTGTACCAACCTGGCCAATAGGAACATGTGGAATTAATAAAGTTGCAGTTTGATTGGAGGGCAAAGAGATAAATGGTTCAGCAAGCCCCACCTGTCTCTCTCTTACTCTCTGGTGATTGGACCAGTGTGAGGCTGCCTTAGCAAGTTCTCTGCCTCAACTTATGAGCTACACTACTGGTGGGGCACTCAACCTGTGGATCGTGTTGCTATAGCTTGAGATTCCTTGGAGACCTGCTTTGCCATACTGCTGGTGTATACATCTCTTGAGCTTCGGACTGTTGAATTCTGTCATCTAGCTGACTGTTGGTGACCCGCCCTGCTCTTTGTTGTCTGTGGCCAGACTGCCTGCATTGTTCAATGGAAGACTCAGCAGTCAGCTTCCTCACCCTTGGACTGAGCAGCCCTTTTGAGTTGAAGGACTTCCAGTATATGAACTGTTTCACAGAAGTGAGTTGAACTGAGCCCTCTGTACTCTGTGTAGACAAATTAGCTTTTGTATTCCTTCGTGATGTAAATATATATCTCTATCTCTATATCATCTATCTATGATCATAATTGTCCTGGTTTTGTTTCTCTAGAGAACCCTGTCTAACATACCAGCATTCAAAACATGGGATAATTTTGACTCTAATCATTGGCCTTAGTTCTGCCATGAACAGCTGAAGAGAAAAATCAAACCCTTGTTCCACATGAACTTGGCCTGATAGTTAAGGACAAAAGGGATGACAGGCCTACCTTAGTAGTGTAGCAGACATAACTCTTCACTGTGGAGTTGGCTATAAGTCATGTGAACCCCATGTATGTCTTAGTAGAACTGTGCTCCATAAGGTGTCCAACGGCTACTTTTTCTAAAGTAGATATCCAGACAAACCTTCAATTAGTGGCAGAGCTCCCAGCCCATTGGCAACACTCAGGGACTCCTCAGACACACCCAGCATTTATAGCTTACTTATATTTACAGTTGCCTGTTTCCATGATGTCACTGTAATGTCCTAGAAGACAGACACCACATTATAGAGTCATCTCGGGAATTCTAAGGCTGAGGAGACATGGATGCCGGGTGGTGACATTTGACGAAGGAATGAACCAATAATGATATGATATTGATAGATATCTGAAGACTTCAGGACACAAGGCCTTGCTGGTCACACAAGAGTCTGAGAATCATCTGTGTCTGAAGGGCTCCCGAACTGACAGAAAGCTTGTTTCACCCACCACCACCACCACAGAGGACATAGTAGTACTTAACAGAAAATGCTCAAACTCAAATTCCAAGCTCCTTCAGCAATTGAGTTCAGGAGAACTCTCCTCTGTACATGGCCTCCCACCCCCAGCCCCCTGTTCCCCACCATATGTACTATTCCTCACTTTTTGGGAGACATAACATGCTACTAGTCAGAATAATTTCTGAGGGATGATTCCAAACCATGAAAAAGGACTGCACTAGTTAAACGCTAACTTTGCCAGGCAGTTCTTGTCAGACTTATCATCAGAATCCATTACTTTGAATAAAATGGCCATAGTTGTTTTCCACAGAATTGTCTCCGCATTTCTAATATGGGCAGCATATTAGAAATAATTGAATTCAATGATTTTCTAACTCTTTGGGAAGAACAGGAGCCAATTGGGACAACTGTTTTAAAAACATAAATTACTCTTACTTGTGAAGTCTGGTTTGGAATGGTAGGTCATAGTGATTTGGCCAACTGGCCGGAATAATATAGTGCGATTACTTTAATAGAACCCATTGAAACAAAGTAGAAATTTCATTAGATGGCAGGAAAAAATGAAGAAGAATAATTTTTAAAAAACACCCTGGAGAACAACAGGAAAGGAAGTATAGAGAGAAAGAGGGAGGGAGAGACTGACCAAGTACTGTGACAATGAGGATTTGATGGGAAAAGCTGTTGAGTGCCTAGAAAAAGAGATAGGCTGAATGACTTGGCCAAGGGATGCTCTTCTCTAGCCTCCATCATCCCAAGACTAGACCTTGTCTTTGAAAGTGAAGGGGACCTTCACCATGTGACCTTTGCCCATTGTGGGAGGGTAACGACAGTACAAATAACAGTCGTGGCAAATAGCACTTGTCGCATGCTGGCCACACACCCAGTGCTCTTTGAAGGGCACCACATCGGATCCTTTCCATAATTTTGTGAGCGCCACACACTCTCACGCCTCCCCCACATTCAGAAAGGAAGAAACCGAGGCTGGGAGAGGTTATGTGAAGACCCCAAGGTCCAAGAACTTGGGTCTGACTGATTCCAGATCGAACGCTCTGCTCTAGACTGTTGAGCACTTCATCTACTTATCGGTCTGTGGCCAAGAACAAGGCAGATCCATCTGTCTCTATTCCTTTCAGGGATTTTTAAAACTCTGATCAAATACCTTCTCTCTTTGCCTCTGTAAAGATCCAGCCACTTCGGTGTGGTACCTGTCTTCATGCGCCTGGGTCCATTCCTTTGAATGTTTCCATGAAGTGTGTGTGTGTGTGTGTGTGTATGTGTGTGCGTGTGTGTGTGAGTGAGACAGGAAGGCGGGTAAACCAAAGCTGCTCTGCGACCGCACCACACTTCTTTCAATCAGGCAGCATATCTGGTACAAACCCCCAAAGCCCCCAGGGCCTGCAATACAGGAAGCCTCTGCTGAAAGGGTCTGGGTGCACCTGCTGCCCACTCCACCAGATGGGCAATTGGGATTCAGGGCGGAAGCTCAGGCTCCTTGGAGCCTTCCCAGGTAGGCACCCTCACAGCAAAAACCGAGCTGGTTTCCACTGAAGGGTGCTGGCTCCCCCTGCAGGCAAATTCTGGGAATGACCTTGGTTTTCCGCGTTGTCTCCATCTGTTCTCATTTAGGAAGAAAAGAGCCACGCCAGACAGTTATCGCCACCCTCCCACTCTTGGTTCCCTGTGGTGGGGGGAGTGGGGTATAGGTGAGGGAAAAGAATCACTGAAGAAAGGATCTGCCCCCCTCTGCTCCTGGCCAATAACTCTGAGTCTAAGCAGTAACCCTGTTGGAGAGAGACTTGATGAACTATTCATCGCGTTCCTAAATAATTCATGGTCCTTTGAGAGCAAGCAGCCCACAGTAGCTGTGAGGTTTTCTTAAGTTGACACCTTTTGAGAGATGAAAAATAAGGCAAGTGCCCCCTTTTAGAAAGATCATGATGACTGTATATGCCATTTCCAGCATGGCATCTCTCTGCCAAGGCTCCTCTGTTCACCCCATGCCACAATTGGGCTCCTATTGTTTGTTTGGCTTCTTGTTGTTCAGACAGCCCCACTTTGTAGGGTCCATCATGCAAACCCTGCCAGCCTCTCCCAGACCTTGCTTTGCCCCACGAGCTTCCGGAAAAGGAAAGCTCAAATGCTTTGTAACGTGAGGGTGTCAAGGAAATGGCAGTGCAGACAGCCTCGGAGGAGGAGGAGACATGGGTGGCAGAGTGTGTCCAATGAGATGCACCTAGCGCACTTGGAAGCTCAAGATCACTCCTTTGTTCTGATTCAGCTTCCCTGACCTGGCCTCACTATTTGCCATTCTGTGAACATCTCTCTCCTCCCCTGCTGTTTAGTGAAGCCTCCACAGAACTCCAATCTGGACCAGATAGGGCCAAATGCCTAGGGTGAGGACTCTCCCAGGTCACCCACACAGCCTAGTCCACTTGATACCCAGGCAGCAACCACCCTGTCCTGAGAGGGGTGGTTGAGTGCAGGTGGAGGCTAATTAACTTCTCTGCTATTGACACTGCCTCCGCCAGCCAGCCTTCCTTGCACTACCTCCCACAGTCCTCCCTGCCAGCTGGCCTTCAGAACAGGCCCCCGCAGGCCCCCTAACCACATTTCCCTTGGTGTTGTATCTCTCTTTACTCTTACCGGCACATCTTAAAAGAAAACACACTGAATCTGAAACCAGAGTTATTCAAAGAATTTAGAGGTGAGGGAATTAAAAGTACATATACCCTAAATAGTTTAGCCTTCCAACCTGGCCTACTTCAACAAAGCCTCACACAAGAAAACGAATGCACCTGGAAATGTTGCCCACATAATGAGCAGACATCCTCATCTGATCAGGGGAAGTAGGGAAGCAGCTAGAGGCCCTCCTCTCTGGAGGCAAATATAATGAGGAAATCCAGAGTTCTGTGGGGCTTTGCTTTTAGAGCTTGTTAGTTATTCTATTGCAAAGGAGCCCTAGTGGCAAAGTACCTAAGTGCTCAGCTGCTAACCAAAAGGTCAGCGGTTTGAACACACCAGCTGCAGCTGCCCCCACCCCAAACCCCTCCCAGAAGAATAATGTGGCAGTCAATTTCCCTGAAGATGACAGCCTTTGAAAACCTACGGGGCAGTTCTAGCCTGTCTTATAAGTCTGCTATAAGTTGGGATGTACAAGATGACAGTGGGTTGTCATTTCAGATTTGTTTCAATGTACTTTTGCTTCTCAGCAATGCTTCTGTTGGGTTTGTAGTTTTGTTTTGCAAAGAGGAGCAGTAATTAGTGAACTTGTTTGTGATCAAGGAATTTTCATACAATTAAGGATCATAAGGCCCCGAAGAGTGAGAGAGCCCAGGACGCAGAGTGGAGTGTGGCTCAGGGCACACAGATCTAGAAAGTTCTGATCATTGGAAGTCTACCGCCAATAGGTTTCTCCTTCAATGCAAGAATCTAAGCTCACATGAGCACAGAAAAATAAAGCAGGTTAACCAACAGAAACACAGTCCCCGTCTTTGAGAACTGAGCCCTCCAGACTTTTGTGATTCTGCCCCCAAGATGTTTTTGAGTCTTCTACCCTACTCCACTACCATCCATTCAATGCCTTTGCATCCCTACTAAGTCAATGTGTTCAATAAGAAGTCAATGTGTTTAATTTGTAAATCATGTTGTGTGTGTGTGTGTGTGTGTGTGAGAGAGAGAGAGAGAGAGAGAGAGAGAGAGAGAGAGAGAGAGAGAGAGAGAGAAAGAAAGAGAAGCCCTGGTGGTGTACTGAGTGACATGTGGGGATGATAACCACAAGGTCACAAATTTGAATCCAGCAGGCACTCCATGGCATGAAAGTAAGGCAGCTTGTGCCTGTAAAGATTTACAATCTTGGAAATCCCAAGGAGCAGTTCTATTCTGTCCTACGGAGTCACCATGATTCGGAATCAACTCAATGGCAGTGGGTTTAGTTGGTTTGGGTATGTGAGAGATTGGAATAAACTCAATGGCAGTGGGTATGATTGGTTTGGGTATGCGAGAAATAAAAAAATACTACCTATGGGAAGTAATATGTGCAATTATTAAGTGACAAACTTTGGCACCACACTGCCTGGAATCAAATGTGGCCTCCAGAACTTACCAGATGTGGGGTCTTGGGCAAGTGATTCAACCTTCCTCTACCTCACTTACCTCATATGTCACATGGAGATACCCATCGTGGGAGGATCCAGTGGCAATGTTTGTAACCCGTACTTGGCATCAGGATGATGATAACATTACAGAAATTATAGAAATTACAAAAATCAACAATTTTAATGAAAAAGATAAATATAAAAATCATTCCCTTGGGAAACCACTGATCAAAACGCAAAGAAAGAAGCCTGTCTGTATCAAGCCTCTTCTGACTCACAGAGACACTGTAGGGCCGAGGAGAATTGCACCTTGGGGTTTCCAAGGCTGTGAACCTTTACTAATGCAGACTACCACATCTTTCTCCCACGGAGAAGTTGGTGGGCTCAAACTGTCAACAATTGGGTCAGGGCTCCTGTGTTAGTCTGGGTGGACAAGAAAAACAAATTTATAGACACTCATATGTGTATAAGAAAGAGCTTTATATATAAAAGCAATTGTACATTAAGAAAGCATCCCAGCCCAGTTCAGATCAGGTCCCTAAGTCCGATATTAGCCCATATGTCCTATTCCAATCTATAAAGTCCTCTTCGTACTCAAGAAACACGTGCAATGATGCTGAATGCAGAAAGACCACAAGCCAGTGGGTGGGAAGTTTGTGGATCTAGTGACATTATCAGCATCTCTGGGTTGGCAGGGGTCTCCACGTGGCTTCTGCAGCTCAGGGCACTAGAGTAGTTCCATGTGTCTTGTCAGTTGCAATGTCTCCCAGGGAGTGCTCTGAGAGACAGTGTCCTCCACCTCCAAGGAGGAAGACAGGAGTTCCCAGAATGCTCAGGAGAAGGCCATGCCCACACCGAGGCCTCATGCGCTATGACCTGATTGATAGGCTAGACTCTATCCCTCACTCTTAATCCTCTCAAATTGACAAAGGATTATAACACTGCTACAGCTCCTTTGATCCAATCAGCAAACTGTAGCCCCTGGGCCTGATTTGCTCAATGGCCTATGAGCTAAGAAAAATGTTTACATTTTGAAAGGAAAACACTAGATAAACAGTATTTGTGACATATGAATATGGTTTGAAATTCAAATTTGGCTCCACAAGTAAAGTTCGATTGGTGCACAGCCACAGGAATCTACATATACACGTTGTTTTCACTGCTTTCCTGCTCCAGTGGCAGAGTTAAGTTTGTTGTACCAGAGACTAAATGGCCCACAAAAGATCAAGTATTTGTTATCTGACCCTTTTCAGGGAAAAAAATGCTACTTCAAGCTTTAGAGCACTGTATTTCCAGTAAGAAAATCACCACTTCAATTACAATATAGGAATGGGGATTCCAGACCCTGCCCCAAATGTAAATGTAAGTAAACCTCAAAACAAATTCATCATCAAGCAGATTCCTATTCGTACAACACCATATAGGGTTTTTGAGGCTTTGGCAAGCTTTATAGGCACAAGAAGTCTCATCTTTTCCCCCCAAAGCTCCTTTTGGGTTTGAACTGCTAACCTTGATGTTAGCAGTATGACACTTACAATTGTAACTCAAAAAAAACAAACAAACAAACAAACAAAACACCTCACTGCCATCGAATCAAGAGAGTCAAGCTCCTCTTCCCCCCCCCCCCCCTAAATCTCCTTGATAATTCCAGCTCCATCCAGGCACAGGCTATAAACAGCACCTAAATTCTAATGAACAAAATAAAGAAATTCTATTTATTTAGAGATAGAGTTATATCTACCTCTGTATCCTTCCTTAAGTCCTAGACCCATCTATTTCAGAGCTGACTTCAAATTTCCAACCTGAATGGCTATTTAATACCTTTGATTCTCTGCCTGCTGTGTTTCTGAACGTGCCCCCAACACCACTACCGGTCTTCACATGTACTAGCACTTATTGGTAGGTGCCTTCAAGTCCGTTCTGACTCCCACGGGCCCTATGGACAATGCTGGGTTTTGAAAAAAACTTTCTCCAATGTAGTTATAATACAGTCTATGAGTTCATAATATCACCACGGTTTCCCAAAGAGGAGAGGAGCAGGCAACATCCTTGTCATCATCATCAAAATGGTCTGCCACACAGTCAGCATGGATTCACACAGAGCTGTGTGCAGTTGATTCCCCCCAAAATCCATACAGTGCTTTCATGAAGCTATTAGTATGATTACAAGGACTGCATGTAATATGAACCAAGTAACAGTACAAAATACAGTAATAAGTACTGTCTGCATTGTAATAGTAAAATGAATGATTCATAAGAGTTTTTATAACAGTTCTATTTTATTGAGAGATTACTAGGCACAAGGCATCATTTTAAGAATTTCAGGTCTAAGTCCTATAAGCTTCACAAACAAACCTATGAGAGAGAGGGATAGAAGGACCATGAGTAACAATCCTAGGAAGTAGGCAGTGGTAGATTACTCAATGAAAAGGAAAGCATGGACTGACTTATTACTCTGTAGTAAATGGTTGTCCCATTTTATCATCATATCAAAAATATCTGCTTCCTGGTAAGGCTGGCATCTGTCTTTCTTCCAATCCCAGAGCACTTTCCCCCCAAATCAAAGCTAGATATCAAATTTATAATCAATCCCTGACAGGAACAGAGTATCCAGTAATCAAGGTACGCATGCCTTACATGTGCTTACCAAGTAATCTAGCCGAACAGTTTTCCATAGGATTAGCTAGTAAGCACAAGTAAGACCGTGCTTTTGTGTAGCACTTATACATTGGGTTGCTAACCACAAGACAAGGCTTTCTACTTCCATAAAGCGCTACAGTTTTGGAAACCCACAGAGACATTTCTACCCTGACCTGTAGGGTCGCTCTGAGCCAGAATCTATTAGATGGCAGTGAGTTTGGTTTGGTTTGATTATTGGGTAATCCACCCTGAAAGTAGGTATTGCCTAGTGGCATTTATGTCTTTTCCTAAATAGTAAGCACTGGGATGCAGAAAAACCAAACCCCAAGCGGACCCACTGCCATCAAGTCCATTTCCACTGAATGAAACCATAGAGGATGGGGATGAGCTGCTCTGTAGAGTTCTGGCAACTCTCAATCCTCACAGGAGCGCATAGATTTGAATCATAAACCTTGCTGTAAGCAGCTCACTCTGCCACCAATATTCCTTGAGGCAAAAGAAGGGCTCACTAAAAACAATGCAGGCATTTTTTGAAGGAAAAAAGAACTTAATCTCAAAGGAAGCATTGCAGTTAGGCAAATGAAGAGGATGAAAGGCTTCATCCTAAGAAAATGGGACAGCATGAGCCAAAGTATTAATAGGGAACTGCACATGGACGCTTTAGGGCACCTGAAGGTGAGTGATTTCACTGGAGTAGAGTTGTCGTGGGGAGACTATTGAGACAAATGGGAGAACAGAAGTGGGCAATTGAATTGTGCAGGGCTTTGAATGCCATGCAAAACAGTACGTCCCTGTTCCTGGAGATAGTGAGGATCCATTGAACGCTTTTGAGAATAGAGTACCATGTTCAAAATTGCCGTGTAAGAAGATTAATGTGGCAATTAAGGCACTATCACTAAAATCCAGGTGTGAAGTGATAAGAGTTTGTCGTAGGGTGGTTACAATAAGAGAGAGAGAAATTGGGATAGTAAAAGAAATTAGAGACTTTGCTGTAATTAACCTGTAAATTGGTGACTGACTTAATTTTTGACAAGGTGGCTATAACAGCCATGAACCCAAGTTTTCCAGTTTGAGGTATGATCGATAGAAATGGAAACGGCTTGAGGGGTGTAAAATGAGCTGGCAGAACAAATATTTTTAGGACATTGAGAAACAACTGAATAATCATCATAAGATAGATCAGAGTAATGTACAGATAATGTACAGGTTATGCTGACTCCACAAAGTAAAGGAAGAGATGGCTGTGTTCTTGGGTACTTGTGAGACATCATGAGTAAGCAATAATTTAGCTGTTATTATTTCGAAAGTCACAGAAGCCCCACTTGTTGAGGGGTTCATAGTTTATGCTTAGCTAGAATCTGGGGAAAGCCATCTGCAGTTAAGCAGCATACATTGGGAGATGAGGATGGTCTAATAATAGATGGTTTGATGGATAACCTCCTTTTGTCTCTCTACGAACTTTCCAGATTTCATCCTTGGCTGATAGATAAGTGTGTTGGCTCAAATCTAATTATCAGTCTAGTGGGACAGAAAAACCACTGTGAGGTTATTTTCCCAGCTTCAAAATATACAGTGGGAATAGTATACTTAGTAACTAGCTGTCTACTTTTGTTCTTTGACATATGCAGTGAGGACCACCATGATAGTCAGTGCCAACTACAAGCCCCTGGGATTACATCTCCACCTCCTATATCCTGCAATGACAGTAAAACAAATGACAATCTGCATACCTGGCAAAAAGGCAAAGAACCAAAAGAGGCAGGAGTTATGATGCCTACAGTACCCCTCCCCACCTTTAATTTCTCTGCTTGGCTGATGCAAAAGCTCAGATAGGTCTTGGCAAATTGTAGTAAATTATCATAAACATAATCACATAGTGAGGTCAATAGCAACTGTGGTTCCAGATATGGTATCTTTTTACTAGAGAAAATCAAAAGAGCCCCTGCCACCTATGATGTAGCAATTGACTTGGAAATTGCTTTCTTTTCCATTCCAATAAGTGAGGAAAATTAGGAATAGTTGGTGCATTCACTATACACGGTAGGGATATATCTTTGCTATCATACCCCAGGGGTATGCCAAATTTGCTGCTCTCTGTTGAAATGCATAGACTCTTTAACATTAGGCTGCTCCATTACATGATAATATATTGATGACTGAGCCAAATGAGCAGAAATCATCAAGAAGCCCATGAGCATTCATAAGATATAGGCATACCAAAATAGAAGATAAATTCTTCAAAAGTTTGATCATAGCCGTGACCTATTCAGACATCTCAGTAGTATGAGGTATGTCAGGATATGTGTGTAAAGCAAAAAACAAGATGTAGATCTTTGTACTGGGAAGGAACAGGCACATTGCTTGGTAGGCTTCTTTGCATTCCAGAGATATTCCACATTTAGGTGTAGTATTCCAACACATTCACCAGGGAATCTGTAAGAGTGATATCTATTTAGGTTTGATGAATGCATCCCAGAAGGTGATGAGAAGCAAGGGGCGAGGTGGGGTGAGATCGTTTAGTCCCTTGGTCTAATTGTTTACTCAGAAATTAGCCTCTCCTATATGACTGCTCCTTCTGGCAACTGCTCCTCCTCTCTGTCCCTTCAGCTTAGAGATACAAACAGCTTCCTTCATGATTCATTTACTATTTATTGTGGCTCCTTTATACCCACATCTCTGTAAATAGTCCCCCTTTTTAATAGCCTCTCACCAAACCATCCTAATCTGGCTCCTATATTGACTGAAACACCTGGGAAGGGGATTTTTGCTTATGTAGTATTGTGTGGTCTTGGGCAATATAGAATAATGCTGAAGATCTGGGATTCTAGAGTCAAATTGGCCTGCATTTGTATCACAGATCTACAATTTATTAACCTGTGGGATTTGGAGCAATGTCCTACACCTTTAACCACAATTCCTTCATCTGTAAAATGGGAATAATAATGGAATCAGTACCACAGACTTGTGCAGATTAAATGAGACCATGTACTCATATATATATTTTCACACACCTACATGCATACAGTACCTGTATGTGTCCGCATGATATACCCATAAATATTCAATAAGTATTAGTTATTCTCATTCTGTTTATAGCTCATAGCACACACAGAGGTGGGAAATATATTTTTAAAATTCATTAATTAGGGTCCTGTTTACAATTTTATTGCTAACTCTAATTGCTTGTTTGAAATAGTCTCCTGACTTCATTAAAGTAATTATTGCCTGTCAGCAAATGATGGGTTTAAATTTCTGCACATATGCTAGAATTTCATGCATCTTGCACTTCACAGCAGGAACCCAGACTTAGTCAACACTTTCGTGTTCTGACATCTGCACTCAATGCATAGGGTCCTACTTAAGCAAAGACATAATTACTCTTCAAAATAAAAGTGTACACAGAGCTGTGCATCTCCGATTTGTTAAAGTATTCCCTTTTTATGAACATTTTCATTACATTCTATTTATTGGACTGGCAGCAGGGCATCAAGTTGTGTGCCAATTAGAAACTAGAACCCCAACAAACTGAGGCAGGACTAGAGGTGAAGGGAAAAGATCCAGGCAGAGGAACTTACCAGCGCTAAAGAATTTCCCAGGAGCTGGAGTTGAGGGCAAAGTTTGTAATCACAAGTCAAAGATTCATATCTAAGAGGCCATACTGACCATAATGTATTTAATATTCAAAAAACCTCTATTCAATACATTCCATACATAAGAAGTCGCACCACCCAGTGAATTAGTCAGACACCTATCACATAACAAATAGAGACATTTAGGACCATAATCTTAGGAGACAACTAGGAAAATTGGCATGACATAATCCGCAAGGACAATATTTCACATCTTATTATGGTGAACAACAACTAAAGTCTTAAAAGCATACAGGGAGTCATAGAAGGTGCAGCTATTGGTCTCACCCCCCCCCCCCCGCCAATCTGGAACAAAAACAAGTGAACAAAATAAAAAATTCAAGAAAACAATTAGTCCAAAGAACTAATGAATCATGCAAATCACAATTCCCACTGAACTGAACCCAGAGAAGTAGATGATGCCCGGCTATCACAATTGACAGCTCTATTGAGTATCATAGAGAATCCTGGGCACAGTGAGAGGAATGCATACAACACAATTCACAATCATAAAAAAGACCAGAGATAACAGTGTGATACAAATGAGTAGAGCCCATGACACTTTGGCACCTTAAACATCCTTCAAACCTGGATCTGAGCATGCTCTCAGGGGTCAACTTCCAGCCGAACAGTAGAGACGATAACATGAGCACTAAGACCCATGAAGCCTAAAGAGCAGCATTTACCTGAAACCAAAGCTCTGAGGACAGAAAGGGATAGGGAAGACGAGAGAATGGAAACAGAGAGCTCAGAGAGAAAGTGGGACGGGGGTTGATACATTGAAGGGACAACAAATAAGGTATAAAATGTGTGTGTAAATTGTTGAGTCAACAGTGAATTTAGTCTGTCAACTTTCACCACCCAGACCACAAAAAAAAAAAGCCTAGACAAGCCAGGGGTCCAAGTTTAGGCAAACAGCCTGAAAATAAGACATCTGCAGGACAAAGCATGAGTTTCAACATCCAGACAAGCTATTAAGGTTGGAGACATGGGCTGTTGACATGGTTCCTGTGCCAAGTCCTTCGTTCAAATGGACCTTGTTTTACGGTTCTTTCAGGACAGGCTTCCCTTCCCTGCAAGGACCACCATGAAGCTCACATGTGAAAGGTTAGCAGTTGC
This sequence comes from Tenrec ecaudatus, assembly GCF_050624435.1. NCBI lineage: Eukaryota > Metazoa > Chordata > Mammalia > Afrosoricida > Tenrecidae > Tenrec > Tenrec ecaudatus. The sequence goes on from NC_134548.1 coordinate 141,716,129, forward strand.
CGGTGATTTGAGGGAAGAATGAAGCTAAAACAAGAGATAAATAAAGCCTGGCAATATGCATAATATGTATCAGTACCAAAAGTCCATATCATAAGGCTTCTTCAGTCCTGCTCATAAGTCAAAGCATTTTGGGTTGCTTGTCTGTTTATATTTCCCACCGTGCATGATTCATAGACTGGAATACTCTAAACCTGATAAACCTCAGATGATGCCCTCACCACCAATAAAGAGAAGGGAGAAATAGATGCACTGCCTTTATGGGGCTGCAAAGGGAAAGTCTGGACATCAAGCCTATAAAATGTAGGGTAAGATTCCATTTAAGATTGAAGACAGGTTAGGCAGGAGGTGGGAGGAAGACAGCAACAACAAAAACACAACAGAAAATGAAGCAAGCAGAAGAGGAGGCGGGGCTTGAAGGATGTGCTCAACTCCCAGCCTATCATTCTATCACTATCCCAAGAGGACCCGGAGTGTAGGAGGAGGTGGGGTGGGGAAGGGATCAGAAGCAGTAGCCAGATCTTAAACCAAGCTTTTGTAATGTTGAAAGATACCATCTGAAAACTCCAACACACAAAACTGAACTTGCGAGACCAAAAGCAGGGTGGTGTTATCCAAATTGCAAACGAATTCTACCCTCTCTCAAAGATAAGGACTTTCCTAAATAAACTTAATTAGCTAATCATTTGAAGCTCAATGTTTGTCCAAAAATAAATAATTCATTTAGAGCTATTTACTCAGATCTCATCTGTAAATGATGGCCATGTATTTTGTAAGTACCTGCTTTCCAAAATAAATTAGTCCTTACATATACAATTTGAACATTCATGAATCATCAGGGGTTGGCACATAACTTAGTCTGCAAATCTCCAGAAACAGACCGGGAGATGGGAATGTGGTTTGGGAAGAACTTCTTGGAACAAATGGTAGGAAAATAGGGAATTATGGCAGGAAGGGGAATACAATTGAAACAGGGTGTGTTACCCAGCATGTCCCCGTTGTGAATAACTGGGACACATCGTGCTAGGGAACTCTGTGATTTAATGTATACCAGATCTTAGAGTTACCTCAACAAGAGGAGCAAGGCAACTGGGTTATGTATTTACCCACCAATTCCCCATAAGTCCTTGTTTGAAGGCTGCTTCATTTGGTCTTGGTGTGGAGGGAGGAAGGGGGAGGTCATGTTTACACCCAAGTACAGGTCACACAAGTTCCAAAAACTGGAGACAGCATGTAAGAAATGAGTCACTGGTGCCTGCAGTTAGAATCTGTGGGCAGGGCACTCCCAGAAATGACGAGTCCCCGGGAGCTAGGAGTTGGGCCCTGACAGTGTCCCATGAAGCACATAACTTCTCCAGCTAGGAGAAAAACTATCATTTTTCTATCTGAGTGTCCCTTCTCGGACAGGCAGATACATGTTCTGGCTTTGCAGGTTTTACGGTATAAGGAGACTGCATGGATGTGTTATATTTAACATAACATGCAAACACATGGGTACACACTGGTGATAGAACTCAAAATCAATGTAGGTTTCAAGAAATGAAGAATTCTGGGTATCTTTTTCACTCATATCCCCCTAATACATTCTGCACCTAATCCTGGGTCTACACCTAGCAGGCATTCTGATCAAGAAATATTTGTTGAACAAATGAATAAATAGAGTCGTAATAAAAAATTAACTCAATTCAGTTTGTGTTTACACTTCTCTGGGTGGCTATTTATCTACAATCTTTTGTTTATTTGAACAAAAATCTCTTATCTAGCAGAGGTCAGCTAATATTTCACAGAATCACAATTTTCAGTAAGAGAGAGTTCCTCTTTAAACTAACAAATGACTTTGCTCGACAATAGCATGACGGACAGCTTCTTAATTAATTTGCTAATAGCTCTTCCTGGCGGATGGTCATTAACACAGGCTACATTCTGAGCCAGGGCACAGTGTGCATCTATCTGGGCCACACACAGCTATGTTTGCATCCATGTACGGAGGCCAGGTGAAAGGTTGATTTTATCTGTATCCATTATCTTTTATGGTATCCTCTCAAGTTTTGACAATGGGTTTAGTGCAATTGAGCTGCAAGTCTGTAAAATCTTCTTCAAATTGGAGGAAGTAATAGTATGTTTTTCCAAAGTGGCAGGGAAAAAATGTCGCAAGAAATTAGGGCAACTTTGTCCTTGCAACTTATATATTTACATACAAACAATCCATTTAGTGAAAGATGTCAAAAATAGCTGATCAAAAAGAGATTCAGAAGCTGCAAACACAAGGCATCCTGCTAAATTCAAAACAATCGCAGGCCTGGTTATGGAGTCTGATATTAGAAAAATGAAACATTAAGACACACACACACAGAACCAAAAACAAACCCCTCATGGTTTGTCTTCTCTGAACTAGGAGAAACTAACAGTATGCTGATCACATAGGATGTGGTCCTTATCTTCAAATCTCAGCAATCCAAGTGCCCTGCGCCTGACAGGGAGTCCATTAGTCATCAGTGACCAAGTGTCCAGAGTGAGCTGAACATTGAACTGAACATTACTGAGGAGAAACAGAAGATGCCAGTCTCATTCCCTGCCCTTGAAGAGTTACAACCTGGCTGCTTAAAGAAGATAAACCTTTCAAAGTACCAGGGCCCCTCAAAACTGCAAGCAAGGCATCATCGAGCATTGCCGATTAAGAGTGGGGAGAGGGTGGGTGAAATGAATTGTGGTTGAAATCTAAAACCCCATAAAGGGGGTAGATGGGACACCAGTACTTATTGATAAGCCTCAATCTACTTTTACTAGACAAAAGATTGCAAACTGGTGGTAGAGAATAGATGACCAGCTCCGTGCATTTTGAAAATATGTACCTAAAGGAGCCCTTACATCCTACCCCAACCACGCGTCTTAGTTTCACACTTTCACAGTTCCTTACAGGCAGGCCAGGGCAGATGGATTCTGCGGCACTGGGGGTTCCGTGGTAGAAATCTGGACATTCATCTGGGAGAACCTGGAGGGTTCCTGCCATTCCCGCCCAATGCCAACAATGTCCATCTGTCAGTGGAGGCTAGAGTGTTGCGATGGCACTGAACGGGTTTCAGCAGAGATTCCAGACTAAGACACACTAGGAAGAAAGCCAGGCAACTTAATTCTGAAGATCAACCAATTAAAAAAATCCTGTGGGTCACCAAGTCTAATCATGGGGAGGCCATAGGAACAGGTAGTATTTGATTCCATTGTCTTGAGGAGAGGCAAAAGAAGAGGGCTGATTCGATGTCATCCACAACAACCCCTGATTTAGAGGCAGCTCGTTGAGACATGGAAACATAATTTTGGACTTGGCTACAGTGTGAGATCCCCTGACCAACAGCATTTGCATCACCTGAGGACTCGCTAGAGGTGTGGAATCGGAATTGGAATCTGAATTTAAACAAGAAATTCAATAGACTCTGAGGCCCATTGAAGTTTGCAAGGCAGTGGGTTACAGGTATATCAAAGAAAGCCCTACTTCAAATAAGGAACCCTGATCACTGCCATTAAGTCAATTCTGACTCATAGCAACCATGTAGGACAGGCTATAACTGCCCCTGTGGGTTTCTGAGACTGTAACTCTTTATGGGATCATACCACCATGAAATGATAGTGCAGACCAAACCTGAAATCAGCTGTAAAATACTGAGATCAGGATCTCACATATATAAAATAACCAAATATTATCCATGATTCCCTGGGGTGGGTGTTCTGGACTGAACTATGCCCTCCTAAAACATATGTTGTAAATGCTAACCTCTATGCCTAAAGTTCTTTTTTTAGTAATTGGGATTTATACATATAATCATTCCACAGTTCATTCACATCCAGCAGAATTTGCTACCACAATCAGCTTCCAAGTAATCTTTTTCTTGGTGTCATCACACCCTTCATCCAGCCACCACCTTCCCACAAAACTCTATTCCACTTGCTGACTCTATGTGCCTATAGTCCTAATCTAATGTGGGAATGGCTTCTCTTTGCTATATTAATGACTCAGAGGTTGACTGTGTTTTGAGTCTCTCTCTGTTGAGATAGAAAAGAAATTAAACAAGCAAGCAAAGTAGAGAAGGGGTGAGAGAGATGTCAAGATACATAAGAATCTCCAAAGAAGCAAAAAACAGACACTGAAAAGAGAAGTGTGTTGGTCTGGGTGGACTAGAGAAGCAACTTCAGAGACACTCATATGTGTATAAGAAAGAACTTTATATAAAACAGCAGTTGTGTATTGAGAAAAAATCCTACCCAATTCAGATCAAGTCCATAAGTCCGATATTAGACACATGTCTGATAACAGTCTATAAATTCCTCTTCAGACTCACATAACACATGTAATGATGCTGAATTCAGGAAGATCACAGGCCAGTGGGTGGAAAGTCTTGAGGATCCTGTGGCAGTATCTCAGTGTTGGCAGGGGTTTCCACGTGGCTCCTCCAACTCCCAGGCTCTGGAGTAGCTCCATGTGTCTTGTCAGCAGGAAGACAAAGCACAGAGTGTAGGTCTGGCCTACAGTGAACTATTTATCTTCTTCGCTCCACCAAATGAGGTCATCAAGCTGCGACCTGATTCACAGGCTAGACTCCACCCCTTGGCAAGTTGACAGGAGATAATATAAGTGCCAAACCAAGGGCCTTTCCCCAGAGTCGACAGAGAAAGTCTTCCACTAGAACCAGGGCCTTGAATTCATACTTCTTACCTCCAAAGGTGTAAAGGAATACTTCTCTGTTTCTTATCACCATGCACTAGTGGCGTTTCTGCTATAGCAGCACTAGGTAACTAACACCAATGGTGCGGAATTTACACCAATGCCGATGAAATAATTTGGAATGGTTGCCCAACATGAAGATTGTAACCAATGCCACTAAATTATGCAGGCAGAAATTGGTGACTTGCTTATATTTTCTTGTATATACTTTCACTACAGTTTTAAAATTGTGATCAGGTGAACCAAATTTTATCAGTATATGTATCGATGGTTCAAAGCAATGGTTCTTCAACATCATCAGAATTACCAGAACTGCTTGCAGATTCTCAGGTCTTGCCCCAGTGGAAATCTTGGTTGAGGAGATTTGGGGTAGAGTTCTGGAAGTATGTCTCTCAAACAAGCACACACTGGTGACGCTGATGCAAGTGGTCTCCAGACCCTTTGTCCTAGACTTTCAGGGAGCCGGGGGCTCTCAAGATATATGGATTGCGCTTTAAAATTTTCTAGGGCAGGAACGCTGAGGAGGCCAGGCCAGGAAAAGTCCAACCCCCTGTGCGTCCAAGGAGAAGGGCAGGACAGTGTCCAGGGCCATTTGTTACCATCGGAGTGGGTCAGAGCAGTAGGACCCAGTCCCATTCTCCCATGGGCCCTCGTCAGATGGACTTACATGTCTTGCTCCTCACTCTAGACCCCTGCTGAGACATCCCCTTATCAAGTCTCATCCAAAACATGATAGCTGTTGCAGTTTGATTGATGGCTGAGACCAATTAGACAGCTAGCCTAAGTAATGCTCTCATTAGTTTTACCCAGACTTCCTGAATTTTTGCAACCTCAACTGAAGCATAGAAGCTCTAGGTCCCTTCTACCACTGTATATCCAGCTGCTGCACCTCGGTGCTCCTCAACTCTCCACTGTAGCCCAGGCTTGGTCTCTCCCCATACTCTCCATCCCACAGCAACCAAAGAGGGCACACCTATTGGGGTTGGGGCAATTGGATCCAGGAGGGCAGGTATTGTCGGGAGGAGCAAGAATCCTCCCAGAAGAGATGGAGGGCAACAATTTCCCACGCAAAGTGCAACTACTGTTGAATTTTTCCTTTCAAACTTTACTATATATCAAAGAAGTTGACTAAAAGGCGGAATTAACTTCAACTCAGCTTCCATCGATGTGAGGTGGACCCCCAGAATCTGCATCTTACCCAACATCTCAGCTGATTTGTATGATGGTGCTATTGTTTATTACCATTGAGGCAACTCTGACACAAAGTGGCCCTAAGCCTGTCCGAGTAAAAGTAGGTTCCAGAGGGTTTCTACGCTTGATTTTTCAGAAGCCTCTCCCCAGGCCTTGCTTCCAAGGTGCCTCAAGGTGGAAACAAGCCTACAACCTCTTAAACTCATAGGTTTATACCATTTGCACCAACCATGGGCCCAGGGAGATAGGATCAGAGTGATTAAAGGACCACACTTAGGGAACCCCTATCTGGACCCACTGCTTCAGGACCATAATCTACAGTATTGGATTCTGCCCCAGCTTCCCAGAGATATGACATTTACACCTATAGGTTCTGGCTTAACTGGGAGAAGAGACAGCTTTCCCCATGATGGACAGGAGTGAATGAATGGCCCTCTAAGATCATTTTTTAAAGGAAAGGATGGAAACTACTAAGAGAGGGACCTGAGGTTGGAGGTTGCAGATTCTGTAACCTTTTCGCCGATTTCCAAATACATTTATTCATAACGTCTCAGAGCAGACCAGTCTACTGGTTTCCCACAAGTGACCAGCTCTTTGGCCTCCTTGGCAACAGCTATTTTATTTGATCTTTAAAATTGCTTCTTCTAGCTCTGCCTTGACTTGGCTCCAGGCCAGAAACCCTCCACATCGTCACGAGAGCTTTCTTTTGAAAAAGCATCTGACCTTGCTTCCTCTTTTGCAATAAGAACCTTGTGACAAGAGTTCTCAACTTTCTGTGGGCCCTTAAAAAAAAAAGCAGATTCTTTGGGATCGAATGGACAGCAGCAACTGGAAGGATGAGATAGGAACCTTAGCGGGCAGTGAGTTTATACAAATGAGGGAGAAATTATCCAGCAAAGGAGGATGAGAATGGTTACACAAGCCAAAGAATGGACGCAGCATGCCAGAATTAAACATATTGAATCGGTCTGTGTTTTGCTGTGTATGACCCCAACAACAGTAATGGAATGAACAGCAGCAACAGCAAAAGAAAGTTAAGAAGACTTTAAAATGAAATAAATGTCGATTCTTAGGCCTGAATTTTCACCTCCATATACTCAATTTTATTGTTGATTGTAGTTTCATTGTTTAATTTGTGGCTTAGGAGACATCATGTGTTATGAGAGTAGAGCTGGCCCAGGGAATTTTCCTGGCTACAGTCTTTAGAGAAAGACATCCCTGGTGACCAAAAGGTGGTATTTTGAGTGCTCTGAGTAAGAAAGACCTGGCAATCAGCTTCTGTAAAGATGACAGCCAAGAAAACTCTGTGGAGTAGTTTAACTCAGTCACATGGGGTCCCTATGAGACAGAAGTAACTCCTCAGCACTTACTAACAACACTGTTTATAGATGCAGTGGTGCTCCTGAGTGTGGTTGAACAAGCAACCTATTGCTTACCAGCCTAGCATGCACCATTTGCACTACCACGCAGGGACCTTCCCCCATACCCTGTTTTGTTGCTATAGATTTAAAGTAGGGTCCTGGAATCTGCAGTTTTGTGACAAACTCCTTAAGGAATTTTGAAACGGACTCTCAATATTCCAAACTCCTGGAATTCACAAAGCATCTATCCCAGCCCCCCCCCCCCCTGACATGATTCCTTGAGGCCTTAAGAAGACACTACATAATACTTGGGACTTTCAGGTTTTGCAGTAGAAGCACAGGGGAAATATTTGTGGTCAGAGAACCTTCCAGAGCTAAGAAACTTGGAGGGATGCAATGTAATTTACAAGCTCTGAATGTGATTATTGGAGAGACTCCATGTGTGTATAAGCAGAGAGCAGATGGGTGGAATTAGAGACTCTAAAGAACAGAGCAGAAGGTGAGATAAGATGGAAAGAAAATAAATGGGTGTCTGTGATAGATTTTGTAGCAAATTGCCTGCCCACCCTGGGAGTTAGTTATCGGTGGCCCACCATATTGCCCACCAACCTTGGATTCAGTCAACTCTGCAACCACAAGGTTGACTTTGGATTCATCCACCTCTGCTTCCACCAGCATGTGGTCTTCCTGCTTCCTGGCTCAACTTCTTCATCCTTGGTTCAACAGCCCTGGCAGCTACTCGAGGCAGGAAAGGCGTCCAGTTTAACAGCTGACCCACAGACTTGAATCAGACTTGATTTAACTTCTTCTACAACGGGGAATGAATATATATCTCTATCTCTATATCATTTATATCTATATATTCACACACAAATGAGGAGGTACCGACCAAAATAGAATTATTTTCCAAACAATGTATTTAAATCTTTTTACAAAACAACCTTATCATCTTCGAAGTACTCTCCATTACACTTAATGCATTTTACAAATCTGCTCTTTCTGTCCTTGGAAACGTTTTTCAAACTCATCTGTTTGGATGACTGACAGCACCTCCCTCATTTTTTTCTTCACCTCTTCTAAGTCATCAAATCACTGTGCTTTCACGTCCCTCTTCGTTCGTGGAAACAAAAAGAAGTCACAAGGAGCAAGATCATCTGAGTAAGGTGACTGGAGCAAGAAAGGCATACTGTTTCTTGCCCCCCCCCAAAAAAACCTGACACATCGAGATGGCTGTGTGAGCAGGTGCATTGTCCTGGTGGCAAAACCAGTCCCCCATCTGCTAATCAGGCCTTTTTTGTCCAACACTGTTATGCAATCATTTCGGAACCTGTAAATCAGTGGTTCTCAACCTTCCTAATGCCGTGACCCTTTAATACAGTTCCTCGGGTTGTGGTGACCCCCCTCCCCAACCATAAAATTGTTTTCATTGCTGCTTCACAACTGTCATTTTGCCACTGTTATGAATCGGGAGACCCACAGGTTAAGAACTACTGCTCTAAATAGAAAAGTTGATTAACAGTCTGACCTGGTGAAATGAACTCCAAATGCACTATGAGTCAACATTTTTATCCATTCAGGAAGTTGACAGACTTCCAGAATGCGGTTCATCATCAACATTTCACCTTTTTTGAAATGAGAAAACCACTTGAGTTTTTTTTCCCATAGTGCTCTCCTTGTAGTCTGTGTTCAACATTACAACACTCTCAGTGGCATTTTTCCCAAGCAGGAAACAAAATTTCACAGCCACACACTGTTCTCTTAAATTGACCGTCACCAAAAATGAGGTCTGAGGAAACCACTTGTACTGAAAAAATTCACTGTGACTAGAGAGAACCTTCCTAGGCAATGCTACTGGGTGCATGAACTCAATGCTCATCTAGCAGGAAAAAAAGGCATACATACAAGGAAATCTCCTCTCTGCCCAGTGTAATTCTGGCGTCTTGGGGGGTACCCACTTGTATGTGTGTGTGTACACACGCACACCTTACTGATTCTGCTTCTCTAGAAAACCCAGGCCAACAAGGTCCCCCTAATAAAATTCCCCCCATTTAGTTTTCAATGTATTCCTAACCCATCAAGAACTTTAATGCCAGTGGAACCCTGAAAAAAGTTGTCCAGAGAAAAACAATCAAAAGCTTTCTTGGAAAAAGAACAGGCAAATATCAGGGACCAGCTGTTTCATGAGGAAGCAGGCCCAGTGGGCATCACCATGCTCCACGCTTCTGTAGCAGTCCTCAGTCTGACAGGGAGGAGGTTACCAAAATTTTTTCAAAAAGGAAAAGAAAGGACAAGCAAGTAGCAAAACAGTAACAACAGACAGTGCCTGGGGGATTGGCAGGGGGAGTGGCGGTGGGGGAAACAGATGAGCCTTAGAGCTGGTATTTTTTATTTGTTTGTTTTTAAATGAGTAAGGACAGAATTCCACAGCACTGAGTGCCGCATCACACAAGAGACTGAGCAGAGCTGCCCGGCCCAACAGCACAGGCCAGATGGTGAGGTAGAAGCCAAGTGTGCCTGCTGCCCCAGCTCAGAGGAAAGTGTACCTTGCAGAAGCTGATCATTTTGCAGACCACCTGGAGCTCTTTCCCAGCAGCATCCCCAGGGATGTGAGGCTGTACTGCTGCCTGCAGCAGGAGCTGCTGGATGGTACCTAGCAAAGGTGGGGTTTGCCAGCTACAGGTTTCCCAGCAACCAAACACAATGCGGTCTGCAAGCTGTGATCTAAGGGCTTGCATTCAGTCTTCGGCTCAGTGTTGTTGCTGCCGTTAGGTATGGTCTAGAACCTATGCAAAGCAAAATGAAACATCCAGTCCTGTCCTGCGCCATCCTCACCAAGGAAGAGCCCATTTCGCTCCGGCTCTTTCTCTTGTTTGCAGCCCATCTTCTTTACCAAGCATGAATTCCTTTTCCAGAAATTAGTCTCTCCTGATGACATGTCCCAATAAAAGCTATTTGGTTAGCAATAACCATTAAACTTGTGATCCATCTAGTGGACTCCAAATTGTGCCAGTGCCCTACGGAACAGAGCAGAAGTGCTCCATTGGGTTTGCTTGGTGGCAATCTTTCTAGAAGCAGATTTCCAAGTTTTTCTTCAGTAGTGCCACTGGCAGGGTTTGAACCACAAGCCTTTAGGTTAGGGGTCAAGCATAACCTGTTTGCACCCTCAAGAAGTGTTTGTGATGGTCATCACTCCAAACTCCTTGCCATCAAGTTAATTCTGACTCATAACAACCCTACAGCACAGTCGAAGTGCCTCTGTAGGCTTCTGAGACTATAAATCTTTACAGGACTAGAAAGTTTTATCTTTCTCCTGTGGAGCCACTGGTGGTTTCAAACTGCTGGCCTTTCCATTAGTAACCTGCTGTATAACCCAACACACCACCAGGTCTCTTGTCCAATTGTCATTAATAAAAGTTAATTTCAGAGATATCCATGCTGTTCCACTGCTATCCCTCAGTGTCTTGTTTTTCCTAGTATTTATACTTCATTTCATTACAAGGAGCCCTCTGGCACAGTAGGTTAAGTGTTCGGAAAGATCAGAGGTGGAAACCCACCAGCCACTCCTTGGGAGAAAGATGAACTGTCTGCCCCAGTAAATTTACATTCTCTGGAAACCCAAAAGAGCTGTTCCACTTTGTCCTTCAGGGACACTATGGATTGGAATCAACTAGGTGGTAGTACGTTTGCATATACTTCAATACATGAGATATAAAATTTTGCTCTGGACTTATCTGTCTACACATGCAAAAATCAGCCCCATTAAAACTCCCCTATATCCAACATAGAACTTCCACTATCCGACGCTGGTAGTGTAGTGGTTACATGGTAAGCTGTTAACCACAAGGTCAGCAGTGTGAAAATACCAGCCTCTCCTTGGGAGAAAGAGGAGGCTTTCTACTCTCATAAAGAGTGAGAGTGTCAGAACCCACAGGAGTAGTTCTACCTTACCAGTGTCCTCTGCACTTTCAACAGGGTCCTTCTAGAGATTGTGGTAGCAATGGTGAGGTGGGTGTCCAGAAGGGGCAGGGCAGGTGATTCTGGGATCTTGGTTCTTGCAGCATGCCCAGGGTCGCCGTCATCAGCAATCTTGGATGTGTCCTTGGGGGTGCTTAGATAGCATGCCTCTTCATGATGAGATTCTACTGGAGGCCAACTGATCTTTTTCTATTCGGAAAGAAGCCTCGAGTGGGGCTGCTCTGGTCCTTTGTTTTGTTGCTCAGTGTGCTATTTTTGGCTCTCTGTCCTCACAGTATGCCTGTGTTTTTCATTCCTTGCCAGAACCAAATTCCAATTAGGGGTTCATCAACAGTAGGAATTCTGCTGCAGTGAATAAAATAATTGTGACATGTTGATTTTAAAGGGGATTTTTACTTAATAAACCATCTGTTGGGGATGTACTGGTGCCTTACAAAAGATTCTTTTGTAGGTAAATCAGTAAGTTACAAAGTCCAAAGAAATATCTATGTATAGACAATTCTTATATACTAATGGTTATAGTATACATTTTTAACATTGTGGGCTTCACATACTAGAGCTGATTAGATATCTAATTAGACTTCTACTCTGGGAAGAAGAAAATGCCCTATACCTCATCTTTCAAGGTGAGAAACTGCTGGAGAGCAGTGTGATGCAAGGTATCTATATGGTTACACAAATATGAAGACACACGAACTGGAACCATGCAGGAACCACAAATAAAGAGGGCATTAAACGGGATCCTATCTTCTTAAGGTGAGTGATCAGTGGCCTTTTTAGGCAAAGAGGGCATAAACCCAAACCAAGCCAATTGGCATGGAGTTGATGCTCACTCATCCATGTGTTTCAGAGTAGAACAGTGCTCTGTTCTGTTTTCAATGGCTGATTTGGGGAAAGTAGAATGCCAGGCCTTTCTTCTGAGGCAAATATGGGTGGATTTGAATTGCCCGTTTTCCAGTTAATCGTCAAACTGTTTATACCACCTAATGACTCCAAAGCATGGCATGCTGTGGTTGTTAGCTACTGTTGAGTCAATGCTAACTCCTGGCAGAGGCATGTGTGCATGCCAAAGGGGCATGTTCTTTGGGGTTTTCAAGCCTGACTTTTCAAAAGCTGATGGCTCAACCTGTCTTATTAGAGACCTCTGGTGGGCTCCAATGTCTAACCTCTCAGTTATGAGGTGACCGCTAGACCATCTACCCCACTGAAGGATTAAATAGGGCATACACCTACACCGAAATCCAAGTTCACTGCTGTTGAATGGCTCCCTGACTCATTTTGTTGTTGCTCGGTGCTATCAAGTCAGCTCCAACCATAGAGTCCATATGTGCAAAAGAGCAAAACATTGCCCGGTCCTGCGCTCTCCTCACAGTTGTTCTTGTGTTCAAGCCCACTCTTGCAGCCACTGCATCAGCCCATCTCCTTGAGAGCCTTCCTCTTTTCCACTGCTCCTCTACTTTACCAAGCACGAGGTCTTTTGCCAGGGACTGGACTCTCCTGGCATCATGTCCAAATTCATACATGCCAAATCTGCCTGACTCACAGAACTCCTATAAACAAAAGCAAATGAACAATACACTTCCATCAAGTCTATTCTAACCCATAGCACTCCTACATAGAATTTTCAATGCTTTAAATCTTTATGGGAGCAGAAATCCTCTTCTTTCCCTTGAAGAACAGCTGATGGGTTCAAACAATCAACCTTACAGTTAGCAGTTCAATTTGTAACTCACTTTCCTTATAGAAACCATCTAGAAAACGCTTGTCTAAACTGTGTATTAATAAGTCTAGTGAAGTACTACCCAAGGTTTCCATCTCCCCCATTGTCCCCATTCTAATCTTGAACTAAGTTACTCCTAGTTAAATTAATCTGGTCAATTAAACCACACTTTAAACTTATCTGTCCTAATTCAAATGTGCCATGGTGTAGTGGGTTATACATTGAGCTAATTGAGAGGTCAGGGATTTGAATCTACCAGTTTCTTGTCAAATTAAAAATAAGGCTGTTGGCTCCAGGAAAGGTGTAAACCCCTGCAACCCAAAGGGGCACTTCTCTGTCCTGCAGTGTCGCTGTCAGTCAGAATCAATGGCCGTGGGTTGACTCTTATTCTTGGTTTAAAGAGCAAGAAGTGGGTAATGCAGATACACTTTAATGTAATCAGAACTGATGATTTCTGGTGGTGGGTTAAGTGTTGGTCATCTACATTCAAGTTAGGAAATTAATACTCATTAGGTGTTCCTCTAGAAGAACATGAGATTCTCTACCCTGTAAAGATTTCTAGTCTCAAAAATCCTGTATAGAATCATTGTTAGTTGGAAATAACCCAATAGCAGTGTGCTTGGCAGGGTTGCTGTAGGATCAGTGTGAGTCAGAGTGACTCCATGGCAGTGCGTTTGGTTGGAGTCTTATTGCCCCTACAGTCATAGCACTCCGTCATTCAAATGAAGCCAGAGAGCGGAGGCTGACCCTATAGAATCTGACAATAATAATGACCCTAAGCGACTCTTTACCATAAAAGTCAACATTCACACTCCAAGCTTGTTTCAGAGAACACTGAGAGCTTTGCATTTCCTGAGTCCTCTCTTCCTATTCAACGTGCCTTCGTCCCAAACACAGCACACATATGACCAAGCAGTGGGGTCAAGGAATGATGAGATTGTATCCATTGTTGGGTTGTGTCACAATGCTCTGCCTTTGGTTGTCTCTGATGCTCTTTGCCAAACTCTTATTTCATCCTTTGACTTTCAACCTAGGCCATGACAGCACTCCTTGGGTGTCCATGCCCACCCTGAAAAGCCCTAAATTCATGAGTATTATATACCAGCTGGACCAGAAAACCCAAACCTACTGCCATAGCCACACACTATAGGATTTCTGAGACTATCCATCTTCACAGCGGCAGATGGTCTCATCATTCCCCCAAGCGTGGCTGCTGGTTTGAATTGCCAACCTGGTGTTGAACAGCTCAAGGCTTGTCCCACACCACCAACAGCAAAAGGAGGCAAATATTCTCTCTCCCCTCTCCCCACCACACACACACACACACACACACACACACACACACACACACACACACACACCTTTACCCTTATTTACAAAGACTTATAACTGGATCCAAGCAATGTGTGTGTGAAACAGACATTCCAGCTTAATTAGATGGGGGGAAGAAATGAACAAAGGAAAGCCATTATATAAACGGATGGTCAGTCATCACCTTTCTGACTTCAGTGATAAGCAGCATCTTAGCAGAGAATGAAAAAGGAAATAATTTAAAGTTTCTGTAGCATCTGGCTACCATTTTACTCACTTTATCTTAACATTATGGTGCTTAGATAATTTCAGGAACCCTGATGGTGGATTGGTTAAGAGCTGAGCTGCTAACCAAAAGGTCACCAGTTCTACGCCACGGCTGTGCAAGAGAAAAACACCTGGAAAATCTGTTCCCACAAAGATTATAGCCTAGAAAGCCCTTTGAGGTTCTGCTGTCACCGAGTACATTGTGTGTCAAAAATCAACTAGACAGTACGTAACAGTAACGACATTCACAGTCTTAATTTAGCTATGTACCTCAGTGTGACAGCATTGTAGCTTTTAGGGGAAAATCATACCTCTCAGCATTTGCTTCCTGACCCAGGAGCAACAGAAATGGTGGCTGTTCTGGGGCAAGGCAGAAAGAGAACTGAAGTAGCTTTCTATTGTTCATCACATGGGCCTTCGTGTGGTGCCCGGTGAAAAGGAAAGGTGAAGGGAAAGGGTGGGAGGCAGGAAGGAAGAAGGATAGAGAGAGGGAGGAAGGAAGAATGGAAGGAGGGAAGAGAGAGGGAGACAGGGGAGAGGGAGGTAAGAATGGAAAAACTGCCCACGTTTTGAGCAATCGAGCCTATGTTCATTTTGTGTGATTCAAGTGCATTAAGTGACAGCAGTCAGTTCCATGTTGCACCTCCCCCGCATCACTACATTTCCACATTCATCCAGGTTTCTATAAACAGGTTGGATGTTCAGGCCCAAGCCCCAAGGCACGAGCTGCTTGAGGTTTGTTTGGGTAGCCACGATTCCCCCAACAGGTTTTCCCTGCTAGCCTTTCCGCTGTGTCCAAACCAAATCAAAGCCATGGCCCCTGGATGGATTTGGACTCATAGTGACCCGGGAGGGCACAGGAGAACTGCCCCCTAGGGTTTGCCAGGCTGTATCACTTTACCAGAACAGACTGTCTCTTCTTTCTCCCGAGAGGCTGGCTGGTGGGTCCCAACTGCTGACATGGTGGTTAGCAGATAAACACTTACCCACTGTGCCAGCAGAGCCGCTTCTTCAACAGGTGGGCACAAAACAAAAGGAAGCTCAACAGCAACTGCACCACCCCTTGTGCCCCCAACGATTGAAAACAAATGTGTCGTTGGCCATGTTTCCATCCCCAGCTTTGGCCATCCCCAGTGTTCTCCCATTTGGCATGGTCACGGTCCCAAAAGACTCAGCTGCCCAGAAAGGGGACGCCTGTGAAGGCAGTTCTCTTAGTGGTTTCCCCCAGGGGCTGTCTCTATGGGCCCACTGTGAAGTGGCGGCTGGGGCCTGTTTTCTTGCCAGAGCTCAAAAAGAGACAGTAGTATCCATCAGGACTCGAAGAGCGATTAATCTCAGGACTTTCCTTTCAGCCTGAAGAATGCCCCTTCACCGGATCCTGTTATTAATGTACAGGGCCAACTCAAAGTGCACACCTTCCTTCCTTGCCAAGATTTTGCCTTGGGATTTCTTTATCTTATCCAGCCTGCGTGGGGCTGCCTCTAGAGGAGGGGAGGGAGAGTCAGGAGCAAGTGAGGGAGCATCTCGGCAAAGAAAGGAATAGCCAGGAGCCTCGCAGAACAGAAGAAGCTCCCTGAAGCCTGCACCAATCTCAAATTCTGCAAAACAGTCTTTCCCTCGACTTCCCTCCAGTCCCCACCCAATGGATGGGAGAGCCACTTAAGGTAGACACTCGGCAAGCTGCCCAAGGAGCTGTGAGCTGCCCGCTGCTCCAAGAAAATGGGACAGGGAGAGTGCATATACAAATTGAACCATGGAGCATCCATTTAGAAGTAGGAAGCACAAGAGCATATGTACAGGTGGTCAAGGAAGAACACAAGGAAATAAAGTGATTGTCCCCTCACCCTGCCGCAGCCATTCAGAGAGAATGTGACACGTGAGAGGCAGCAGTGACACGCTCTTCTCGTATCACCTCTTCAGCCCCTTCTCCAAGTCATAAGGCTAGAGAACCTGTCAAAAGATCTTTCCAGCCTTGCCCTCACATGTGAGTGGAGTAGACACATAGTTGTCATGTGATTTGAGGAGCAAAAGAGACACCTCCCTAAGTCCATCTCTAAACAGGAAACTGTGTGCCTAGTGATTGCTCTTCCTAAAGCCTTGTCACTGTTTCCATGTCCCTCCAGAAGAAGTTAAATAGATAAAACCACGGCCCACAAGAACAGGAGCAGAACCCTGGTGAGGCCAAAGTATTTGGTAACAAGGTCTAATGCCGCTAGATAACAGCTGTGGAGAAGACACACTGATCTCAGATGGAGAAGGCCTAAGGCAGAAGTTCTCAACCTGTGGATCTCGAACCCTTTGGGAGTCAAATGACCCTTTCACCGGGGTCACCTAAGACCATCAGAAAACATATTTCTGATGGTCTTATGAACCAAGACACCGCTCCTCTATCCGTCTCCAGGCGGATCTGCCCACATGCAGATACGCCCACACACGAGTACCCAGCGTGAAGACTGTTACCGAGGCTACACCATGCTTCGAGACAAAATTTCATTTATTTGAAATTAGAAATAAATATTTCACAATATATAATTAAATATTATTCTGTGATAAATCACTATACTTAATTGTGTTCAATTTGTACCAATGAAAATTCATCCTGCATACCAGATATTTACATGACAATTATCACAGTATCAAAATTACAGTGAGGAAGTAGCAATGAAAATAATTTTATGGTTGGGGGTCATCACAACATGAGGAACTGTGTTAAAGTATCGCAGCATGCGAAAGATTGAGAACCAGTGGTCTAAGGAATCCAAGCCTCTCTTGATGTAAAGAAGCATCTCTCCTCTTGTTTAAGGGGTACGCTAGACAGCATTTCTTCTGCTGCCTGGCTTCGCCTTCTTTGGGGCTCACTACTGTATAATCCTACTCTCCATAATTGAAGGCAAAGCTCTATGATGTGTGCGGCATACAACCTATTTCGATTTCCGGATTATTCTCTCTCAGTGTATGTTACCAAGATTCCATGTCTTTTCACTAAACTATTTTGAGATGCTGTTTCATGTAGATGAAGTCCTAATCATTTAGCATTGTGATTCTCCCCAGCCCCTGGTTGTGTGGCTCTAGTGAGACATTCAGATGGTGACATGCTGAGATGCAGCAAAGAAGATACCACGGCCTAGCACACAGAAAGCAGCAAAGACAAGACACAGAGAGAGAATAAAGAAAAGGCAGGCAGCAAAAGAAGCAGAAAGAGCAGGGACTGAATGGGGTGGAAGGGATGAAAGGGGAAGGGGAAAGAGATTTATTCCAGGAGATAAGCTTTAGCAGATCCATGCACCGAGTTTCCTAAGCCGGCAGGGTCAATTTAGAATTGATTTGGGAGACAGAAAGTTTGAATGCATTCCTGCTCCCCACCGGCACACTATATTTTGATGATTGGTCTTTTGGCACACAACTAGAAAATGCATAACTGTGAAGGCAGAAAGCACTGCACATATTAAACAGTGGTTGGTGCAATACACATTTCCTCTAATTCACAGTGATCTGCATTTGCTCCATTTCAACCCACCGGACTGCTGGATAATGGGAAGTGGAGCCTGAATGTCTAGGCTGGAGTATAATACACCCCCTGGATTTCCTTCGTTCTGAATCTCTATTTATCAAGCTCCCTGAGTGATGTGAAAATCCATACAGCAGAGACAGTATCAACTTTTTTTTCTTGCAAAGGAAAATTCTCTCTCGCTCTTGCTCTCGCTCTCTCTCCCTCTCTCTTTTCAGGTATCTCATCCTCTAAGCTGCAGGCAGAACACAATTTTATTTTAAGTCTCAGCATTAATTAGAGAGATAAAGAAATGTATCTCCCTTTGTTCGAAAGAGAGTTCTATTGAGCCTTTGACAATGAAGCTGCTGAAGGGACAGCCGGAGTTGCTGTTTGTGCACCGAGCTTCTGTAGAAGACAGATAAAGAGCTCACTCATCGAGGACCCTGGCTTTATGCCTTCTTCTCCCTGCTTCCTCTGCACTCTGCTGGGAAGTCAAGACCCGAAAAGTAAATAAAAGGTCCAGGAAGATCAAGATGTTGCCTGTGACTTAAAGCCACAGATCCAACTGCTATACCGGGGCACCTAATTGCCTCGGAAAGTCTTTGTGTGGTTTGGTTCTTATTTCGGGCCCCGCTGTTTTCCCTAGCATCTCCCGACCAGGCTGGGAGCTCACAGGAAGATAGGCCCCTCAGTAGCCTAGCCACGATGGACTGCTGAGGGGCGTGTCCATTTTACTCACCCACAGGCAGTTTGCTTTAGAGAGTTGGCCTGGGTAGCAAGTGGAGAAGCTGTAAACAGCAGCGACCTCAAGAGCCCCTGCTCTGGGTATTGAGTACAGCCCTTGAGCAACGTTGTATATATCCTGACAATGTGTCAGGTGCCAAGGCAAACCCCAGGTCGCCTTCATTGCCTTCAAATCCATTCTGACTCATAGTAGAACTGTCCCTCTGAGACTAAGTATTTACAGGTACATAGAAAGCCTCATCTTTCTCCTGAACCCAAGGTGACTACGGATTATAATTCCATAAACTATTCCTGAACAGGGACCCCTGGAGTAGCTTGGTGATCCCCGCCCACTTCCCCCAGCCCTCACCAGTTGTGTGGCTTTGGAGAGACATTCAGATGACGACATGCTAAGATGTGGCAAAGATACCACGGTCCTGGTGGCTTAGTGTGTGGGACTGCTAACCACAAAGTCAGCCACTCTGTTGCCCTTGTCATTCTCAAAACATCTACTTTCTGCTTGAGCCCTCGGTATCAGTTCCTCGTTTTTCCCCTCCCTCCCTGCTCCCCCCTCCCTCACGAACCCTTGATAATTTACAAGTTATTATTTTGTCATATTGTGCACTGTGCAACATCTCCCTTCACCCACTTTTCTTTTGTCCACCCCCCAGGGAGGAGGTTCTATGTAGATCCTTGTAATATGCTTGACACAATGGATGGATGGATTGTGATAAGAGTTGTACGAGCCCCCAATAAAATGATTTTTTTAAAAGGGAAAACTACACATTTGGAAAGGATATAGAGAAATTAGAACCCTTATCCATGATTGTTCTGGAAAATAGTTTGGCAATTACATTCCCACCCATAGATTTATGCTCAAGAGACTTAGAAGCACCACTACAGACGTGTGCATCAACGTCCATTGCAGGAGTAATCACAATTGCTATAAGATGGAAATATCTCAATGTCTGGGAACTGACGAATGCAGTCTATACATATAAGGGAATATTATTCAGTGACAAAGAGAAAGCCTTGAAACATTCTACAACATGGACGAGTCTTGGAAGCAGGATGAGTGAAGTAAATCAATGACAAAAGGAAAAGTAGTAGATGATCTCACACTTTATGCCTTCACTAGAATGGGCAAACGTTGTGAGATCAAAGCTAAACAGGGGTAACAAACGGTGTGAGTGATGAAGGCAAAGGCTTCACTGGGTAGGAAGCATGGAGTGTCTGTTTATGGGGCACAAAACGAGTACGAGTGATAGCTGCACATGTCAGTACTGTTCCCACCTAAATCACACACGTGAACATGGTCATTGGAAACCATTGTGATATACATAGGTTTAGAATAATAAAAAATATCAGTTACTGACACTTAGCCCTCAGTTTAATATGAAGGAGCTTCAAAATGTTCGTGGAAAAGTCCATTATCTTTTCGTTCCATTTCCCCCCATGAACTTTTGAAGGCCCCCATATAGATATAGCTGAAACTTGAAATTACATACCAGCAATATTAGCAATGTAAATTTAAATGTTAAGAATTGATAAATATTTGTAAATATGAAAACTGTTACTTTTTTCTCAATTTTTTCCATTGACAAATTAAAAAATAAAAATGCTAAAAGCAACAGAAAAAAAATAAAACGAAGTCAGCCATTTTAACTCACCAGTCTTTCTGTGCGAGGCAGATGAGGTTTGTGCTCCCGTAAAGATGTCCAACCTCAGAAACGCAAAAGGAAACTTCTACTCTTTCATTGAGAGTTGCTATGGGTTGGATTCAATTCAATGGCAATGAGTTTAGTTTGGTTTTACTTGAACACAGAAGCCATCGGAACCACTCTGTTATTGTCCTTTCTGTCCATAGGTTATTCTGAGACTCCTCACTGGTTAAGACCTTGGCTGTATTACTTTTAGGCTAACAAACCAGAAACCCACACATTTCAATTGAGGCATAAGATACCTACTGAGACCTGGTGCCATAGTGGATTACACTCTGGGCTGCTTGCCACAAAGTTGCGTTGCTCTAAACCACTAGCTGGTCCACAAGAAGCCTCAAGGTGAGCAGTCCTAAACCCTCAGTTGCTCCACAAGAAAAAGAATGAAACTTTCTACTCCCATCAAGTACAGGTACAGTTCTACTCTGTCTTACAGGGTACAATTGGGTCCAAAGCAACGTGGTGGCTATGAGTGATACCCATTGAAAACTGCACCCACGAAAATGTCCAGCACAGTGATTGTTCACAAACTAATTACATTTATGGGACTGACCCTCAGATAAAAAAGTCAAATATTAACAGGACCCTAAAACCACCCTAAAGTTTCCCTTCTAGTTACTATTACCCAAGGGTTACAATTATGGTGACTTCTACCAATGTTTTGTTGTTGTGTTTGCTGTCAAACCAGTTCCGTGTGCAACGCAATGAACGAACACTGGCTTGTCCTGTACCATCCTCACACTTGTTATATTTGAGCCCACTCTGTCAATTCTTCTCATCGAGGGTCTGCCCCTCTAGTTTACCAAGCATGGTGACCTCATCCAGGGACTGGGCCCACCTCATAAGATGCCCAAAGGACATAAGATGAACTCTGACCATCCTTGCTTCTAAGGTGCATTCTGCCTTTAATTCTTCCAGTACAGACTTGTGTGTTCTTCTGGTAGTCCATGGTAACTTTCCCTCTTCACCAACACCATAATCGCATGCATCTATTCTTCTGCGGTCTTCCTTATTCATTGTCCATTTGTCTGTCAGTTTGCTGACCTGTGGTGGCTTGTATGTTGCTGTGAGGCTGGAAGCAACATCACTGATATTTCAAAGGCAGCAGGTTAACCGGTCTTAGCAGAATTTACAGACTAAAAGGAGACTATTAAGAAGGAATAGGCTGCCCACTTTGGAGAGATTAGCCACTGAAAGCCTCATGAATAGCAGCAGAATATTGTCTACTAGCATAGATCAGCTTTTTCTGTTTTTATGCTTTCTATAAATTGAATCCTACAGTATGTACTCTTTTGTGTCTAGTTTCTTTTGTTCATTATGTTTTACAGGCTCAGCCACCCTGTTGAAATAGTTTAAAATGCTCACTTTCATTTTTATATATTATATATTCATCCAAAGTAATGCTAATTTATTTATTCATTCTACCATGGAGGGGAATTTGAGTAGTTTCCTATTTTTAGTTGTCTCAATAGGGCTTCTATGACCATGCTAGCACATGTCTTTTGGTGAACATATGCACGTTCCCATGGACTTCTGCTTTCCTGTCTCTGCCAGGTGGAAAGCTCCTCCTGGTTCCAAATATCCCTAGCCAGCAGCTCGCAGACTGATTCATTATTGTGATTTCAAATGCCATGTTTGTGGGACAGAAACTAGGATCACCCAAATGTTAAAACCCTCGGAAATCCCCTACCATTCCTTGAGTCTAAGGGAGACTTGCGACTTGTTGCTAAACAATTGAGCATAGGTTCCCAAACTTCTTTGGCCTACTGCCACCCCCACCCCCCACTTACAGGAAAAAAAATTACTCAGCTCTCTCTAGCAATTAAAAACTGTTGTATTCTAGCCTATAATCCAATATACACTATAGGGATCTGCTTTTGCAGCCCACTTGGATCATATTGCTCACTTTGAGAAATTCTGCAATAGGATGTGTATGATAAAGGTGATGGGATGTCATTACTATAATTACATTATATTCTATAGCAATGACAATGGGATCTCTCTCTCTCTCTCTCTCTCTCTCTCAAACACACACACACACACACACACACACACATACACACACACACACACACACACCTACACACACCCCTTGGCCTAGAGGTCTGTTGAGTGATAGCCTCCAAAGCCTAAGACAGTCAGCAAAACCATAGGAAAGGCAGTTCTACAGCTGCAAGGACATGGATTTCTTCAATAAACAGAAAGAATATAGAACTGGCTTCTTCCCTGGTCAAGGCTCCAGATGAGAACACAGCCTTCAGCACCTTGTTTGCAGCCTTGTGAAACTTTGTACAGAGGATCTACGTAAGCCATAACTCAACTTCTTCATGAGAGAAACTGTGATATGATTAATGAGTGCTGTCTTCAGTCCCTCAGCATGTGGTAATTTGTGCCATAGTGTATCATTTTTCTCTTACTGCTTTAGCACATCACCAGAAATTTAGTGACTTAAAACAATGCAAATTTATCATCGTATAGTTCTGGAGGTCAAAATCAAAAAAGCAAGGTGTCTACAGAGATATGTTTTTGTTTTGTCTTTGTTTGTTGTTATCATTGTTGTATTCTGCAGGCTCTTTGGAGAATCTGTTTTCTTGCGTGTTCTGGCTTCTAGAAGCTACCAGGTGCCTTAATGGTGTTGTGGTTATGCTTTGGGCTGAAATCCATACTGACAGGTAGAAACCACCAGTCAGTCACTCCATGGGAAAAGATGGGGCTTTCTACTCCCATGAACAGATACAATTTCATAACCCACGGGGGGTGCAGGGATAGGGGTGTAATTATGTATCCACATAGATGGCACGGCAATTGGTTAAGTTGAGAGAACACCTGCATTCCTTGACTCTTAGCCCCTCCCTCATTTTCAAGGCTAGCAGAATAGCATATTCAGATTACAATTCTCTTTCACATCTGCCCCTCTGATTCTTTTTTTTTTAATTTTAACAATTTATTAGGGGCTCATACAATTCTTATCACAGTTCATACATATACATACAGCAATTGTATAAAGCACATCTGTACAGTCTTTGCCCTAATCATTGCCCCTCTGATTCTTACTCTCCAACTTTTCACATTGAAACAAACACACACACTATAGAAGACAAAAATCAAAGACTGGTACCTTCTGAGATTATGATATATATGTACTTCAAAATAATAAATAATTAGAGAACCCACAGTTTAGGAAAACATATTTGCCAATGATATATAGATTCAAGGGTCAATTTCAAAAAACGATAGAATAATACAATGCTTTAATAAGAGAAAAACAATAAATGTATAAAAATCAGCAAAAGACATGCATTGACAATCTACTAAATATAACATCCAGAGAAGTCAATATCATATGAATAGATGCTCATAATCATTAGCTAGAAGGGAAATATAAATTCAAACAATGATGAAATACCAAGTAACACTGACACTCTTAGTAAAATAAGCAAAACAACAGAGAAGTGTAAATGCTCTGCAGGATGTAGAGAGATTAGGACACTCATACATTGCTAGTGGGATTACAGGATTACACAGTCATTATGGAAAATAAAGGTTAACAGAAATACCACATGATCTTGCAAAATCTCTACTTGATACATGCCCTAAAGATATAAAGAACAAAATATGGACAAATATGTGCACACTCATGTTTATTGCAGCAGTTTCTATAATAGTGAATGGAAGGAACCAACTAACAACCCCATCAGTGGAAGAATGGATGAAGAAACTTTGGTACAGTCACACAATGGAGTACTATGCGTCCTTAAAAGCAATGACAAGTCTATGACATGGACAAAATTGGAAGAGATTATGCTCAGCAAAATTAGTTGATCTCAAAAAGATAAATAGTATATGACACTATTTTTTCGGGTGACCCCTAGGTAGAGGGCTCACAAAATTGTGTATCTCTTTCCCTGAAAGTGCCTGCGAAAAAGGACAAGGTTTACACAACCAAAAAAGCTAGGAGCATAATTATTATAAAGGAAAAAAACTGTTTAAATCACAGGAAAATACTTTGATGACTTTGAAAAGGCCAGAGGTGGGGCAAAGGTGGGGCTGAGGAGGAATAGGGAGAGGAGAGGAAAAGGGAAGGAAGGAGGGTGAATGGTTGGGGTGGGGGGAAGGTACAAGAAAGAACCACATGATGAGGGAGGGTATCTATCATACTGGTATACTGTAACTGTTTTGATGTTATGAGCTGTTTTATTGTTATGATCTGTGCAACTCTTTTTATAATATATTATATTACACAAATAAAAGGGGGGATAATCACTATTTAATTCACTAATTAAAATGACGTTAATTTCATTTCAAAATAGAGATAAAGGTCATAGGCTTCAAAACTCTCCAGATTGCTTACCTGTCTGATCTTAACATGGGCCTGCATGGTTATAAAGTTGGAAAAGTGAAATGGAAACTGATATCTATTTTTTTCATGTACAAACTAGTTTCAAACAAACAAAGTAATGAAAACCAAGAACAAAATGAGATACTCCTTGTGTATTCTTTTTAAATATTTTATTGTGGTTTGGGTGAACTTATATAGGGAACTTAGTTTCCCTTTGAGCAATCTATACACATTTTTCTCAAGATATTCACTGAAACCTCCTCAATGTAATAGCAGTCTTCCTACTTCCTGTCTCAGTTCCGTGATTCCATTCACTGTTCCTTCTTACCCTTCCCAGGCTTCTTACTTTTGTATTTGGGTAAATGTAGCTCTTCTGGTCTCCTCTGGTTGATTGTTCTGAGGAGCATGTTCCTTCCTCGTGGGTGTTAGTGATAATGTTAGAGGCCTCCCCATTGTTGGACTTCAAATTGATTTCCATGAATGGATTCAGTTCCAGATTTAAAGAGTATCTAAAGGCCACAGTCGCAGGGGCTCAACCAGTTTCTATAAGACACGCAAAGCTGGTTTTATGGCATACATTTGAATTCTTTAATAAAATTTATTCCCAATTTGGTGGGAGAAAGGTGAGGGGGAGCAAACAAACTCAGGGACAAAGGAACAAGTGATCTAACATTGATGGCAAGGAAGTCGTAGAATGCCTGGTGGGGTTCAATCAAGTGTGCAATGTATCTGAGAGGAAATATGGAGAGCCTAATGAAGGTCGAACATGATAGTAGGACAGGAGGAAAGTGAAAGTAAATTGAGAAAAGAACTAGCAGGCAAAAGACATTTATGGAGGCATAACTATAGGCATGTATATATTTATATATATTAATATATAATAATAAGGATATAGGTCTATGTACTGTACATATATTTTTATATGTAAAGTATTAAGGTAGCAGACCAACATTGGGCCTCTACTCAAGTCCTCCCTCAACACAAAAAACACTTTGTTCTAATGACCTGGCATTCTGTGATGCTCACCTTCCCCACATGATGGCTGAAGTCAAAATGGGTGCATAAGCAAATGTGAAGAAACCTGATGGTGCCTGGCTATCAAAAGATATAGCATCTTGGGTCTTAAAGTCTTGAAGGTAAACAATGGGCCATCAATCAGGGAAACAACAAAGCCCACATGGAAGAAGCACACCAGTCAGGATGATCATTAGGTGTTGATAGGATCAGGTATCAGGCATCAGAAGACCCAAAACAAACAATCATATCAATGTGAACATGGGGTGTTGGAGTAGAGATCCAAAGCCTATCTGTAGACAATTGGATATCCCTCACAGAAGGGTCACAAGGAAGGGAGAGGTCAGCCAGGGTGCAGTGTGGCACCGAGAAAATATACAACATTCCTCTAATTCTCTACTGCCTCCTCCCCACCCCACCCCCACCAACATGACCCCAGTTTTATCTTATAAATCCAGCTAGACCAGAGCATGTACACACTGGTACAGATAAGGGCTTTCAGCACACGGAATCCAGGACAGATATACCCCTCAGGAATAGTAATGGGAGTAACAATACAATAAGGGTAGGGAGAAGGTGGGGGGAGACTGGGGGAACCAATCACAAAGATCGATGTATAACACCCCCCACCCTGAGGGTGACAAACGACAGAAATATTGGTGAAGTAAGACAGTGTACAATATGAATATAATAATAATTTATAATTTATCAAGGGTTCATGAGAGTGGGAGGGTGGGGGAGGAAGAGAAAAAAGAGGAGCTGATACTAAGGGCTCAAGTAGAAAGGAAAGTATTGAAAATAATTATGGCAACATAGGTACAAATGTGCATAAAACAATGGATGCATAGATTGTTTTAAGAACTGCAAAAGCCCCCAATAAAATTATTCATTAAAATAAAAACAAATGTCTCCCAATTTGTGTAGAACCTTCTATTGTGATCCTGAGCAGAAAGGCTGCTATCCTTTGAATTTTGTAAAGTATGTAATAGTAGAAAATACTTAAATCTCAATGCCATCGAGTCAATGCTGACTCAACCCTATACGACCAGATAGAATTGCAAGATTCTGAGCCTGTAACTCTTTGTGGGAGTAGAAAGCCTCATCTTTCTCCTACAAACATTTACATGGTACTTAGTAAGACATTCTTAATGCATCTAACTCAACTGTCAGAGTAGCCCAATACAGACAGGGAGAAACCATTCTTGTTTCGATTTTATGACATCAAAATGAGGCCACTGAACTGGAAAAAAAGTAAGTAATTTTCCCAAGGTCCCTCTCAGTGCTATTGCGCTCATAGCAGATTTCAAAGTCATAATTTGGCTGGATGGCCTGTGCTCTTCATTTGGGTGACATTGCCACTGCATGAAGGTGTACTTCTTCAGATCTGACAGAGTGCCCATTAAGAATAGAGGATGGGGAAATAGATCTATGTGTCTATATTTATAGGTCAAGTATTAAGGTGGTGGAAGGACCTTGGGCCTCTACTCAAACACTCCCTCAATGCATGAATACCTTCTTTTATTAAATTGGAACTCTATGATGCTCACTCTCCCGACACAACGGCTGGAGCCAAAGTGAGTGAACAAGTAAATGTGGTGAAGAAAGCTGATGGTGACCGGCTATCAAAAGAGATAGTGACTGGGGTCTTAAAGGCTTGAAGATAAACAAGCGGCCATCTAGCTCAGAAGCAACAAAGTCCACATGGAAGAACACACCAGCCTGTGTGATCGAGTGGTCCCAAAGGGATCAGTTACCAGGCATCAAAGAACAAAAAATCATATCATTGACTGCACACCTCCATGATAGGATCTCTGAAGACAAATGGGTGCATAAGCAAATGTGGTGAAGAAAGCTGATGGTGCCCGGCTATCAAAAGAGATAGTGTCTGGGGTCTTAAAGGCTTGAAGGTGAACAAGCGGCCATCTAGCTCAGAAGCAAATAAGCCCACATGGAAGAAGCACACCGGCCAGTGCGATCACGAGGTGCCCAAGGGACCAGGTATAAGGCATCATGCAAAAAAAAAAAGATATAAGTGTGTGTATGTATGTGTATATATGTGTATATGTATATATGTATGTGTATGTATGTATATATATATCATATTAAATGAAGGGGGAAGTGCAGAGTGGAGACCCAAGGCCCAAGTGTCGGCCAATGGAGATCCCCTCATAGAGGGGTTTAGGAGAGGAGATGGGTTAATTAGGGTGTGAGGTAGTATCGATGAAGAACACAGCTTTCCCCCGGATCCTGGATGCTTCCTCCCCCCAACTACCATGATCCGAATTCTACCTTGCAGGGCTGGATAGGACAGAGGCTGTACACTGGTACATATGAGGGTTGGAGGTACAGGGAATCCAGGGTGGATGATACCTTCAGGACCAAGGGTGTGAGGGACGATGCTGGGAGAGTGGAGGGTGAGTGGGTTGGAAAGGGGGAACTGATTACAAGGATCCACATGTGATCTCTTCCCTGGTAGAGGGACAGCAGAGAAGGGGGGAAGGGAGACTCCGGATAGGGCAAGATATGACAAAATAACGAGGTATAAATTACCAAGGGCATATGAGGGAAGGGGGGAATGGGGAGGGAGGGGGGGGGAAGAGGACCTGATGCAAGGGGCTTAAGTGGAGAGCAAATGCCTTGAGAATGATTGGGGCAGGGAATGTATGGATGTGCTTTATAAAATTGATGTATGTATATGTATGGATTGTGGTAAGAGTTGTTTGAGTCCCTAATAAAATGTAAAAGAAGAAAAGAGAAAAAAATGATTAGGGCAAAGACTGTACAGATGTGCTTTATACAATTGATGTATGTATATGTATGAACTGTGAAAAGAATTGTATCAGCCCCAATAAATTGCTAAAATAAAAAAAAATAAATTAAAAAAAAAGAATAGGACAGTGTGCCTTAGTAGAAATACTCTACACTTGGTGGTCCAGTGGCTTACACACCGGACTGCTAACCCCAAGGCCATCAGTTCACAAACCCCCTTCTCCCCTAAAGAGTTACAGTCTCAGGAACTCGGCATCAGCTCTACTCTGTCATATAGGGTTGCTGTGTGTCAGCATTGACTGTATGGCAGGGAGTTTGGTTTTGGCTTGTGGCTGCCTACTACATCATACAGCAGGCTTTCAAATTGTTGTTATTTTTATGTTTCTTATTAATTATTTCTGTATTGAGATATAATTTGACTCACAATATACAGAGTCATCAGAATGGAAACCCAGAAAATGTCAGGGACTACTTGGATGTTTTCATTGGAACAATTACAAAATACAGGAGGATCTAAATTAGTATTGTAAGTGCTTATTTGCTGTGGTGACTGCTACCAAATTGATACATCCTATTTATGTTATAGTCTGTTTACCCACATGTATAAAAGCATAAATATGTAACTATAGGTCGATTTTATATAGAGTAAGATGATTGTGTGACTATTATACTCTAACTTACTCTTTTCACTTAACATGCTGATCATCTTCAAGTCAAAATATATAAAAATATCTATATTTTGAGTACTGTCATCTTTTATTCAGCCACTGTCTTATTGAAATATTAATGGAATTTCACTTATTATTACAAGTAAAGTTCAAAAATCTTCTTAGATACCTTTTGAAAATGAACAGCGCTGTACAATCAACTTGACCTAATTGATATTTATAGGTCCCACCACCCAGTAGCAAGATACATAGTCTTTCAGAACACAACCTGAAACATTTGCCAACGCGGACTCTATTCTGGGCTGTAGAATGTTTCCCCATAATTTTCCAAGGATTCAAGTCTTAACAGTTTATCCATTTGTTCACAAGCTGGAAAATGCTCAAATATCTACAAACAAATAACAGACTCCTAAATAATGAATGGGTCAAAGCAGAATTCACAGGCAAAAGTAGAAAGTGTTTTGAATCAAATGAAAATGAGAACACAACATATCCAAGTTTGGAGTTGCTGCTAAAACGATACTTGAAGGGAAATTTATAGCATGAATCACCTACATTAGAAAAGAAGAAAGCTCTTGGATTAATAACCTCAGCTTCCACCTAGCTAAGAAAACTAGAAGAGGAACAAATTAAACCAAATTAAGGGGGGTGGGGGCAAAAGGAAAAGAAAACTCAGAGCTGAGAGAAGGAAAAATAGAGAGGAAGAGATTATTTTACGGGTGTTGGGTATGTTCACTATCTTGATTGTGGTGAATATCGAAATATATAACATAACATGCAATGTATGTACATCACTTTACTCTTCTCCAGTCAGTTCATTCCAACTCACAGCAACCCCACGCATGCAGATTAAAACGACTCCATAGAGTTTTCAATGGCTTTAAATCTTTAGGGAAGCTATTGGAACTAGGCCATTATTCCAGGACACTGGTAGATTGGTGCCAACTGCACTTAGCTAGCAGCCGAGTGCAACAATTTTTGCACCCAAGTACTTACACCTCAAAAAAATAGTGATTTTTAAAAATACAATACAGATAAAAAATAAGTGTTCCTTTTGCTTCAACTTAGCAGTTTTTCTCTTTAACTAATCTACCCAATTCCTGGACCCTCTCCCTTGCTCAAGAATGAACCACAGCAGAAAGGGATGGGGGGAGGATGAGCATGCAGGTGGCTATTTGCCAAATGGATATAATAAAACCTGACTCTGCTAACTTCACAGGGTTCATGAAGATCACAAGCGATAAGAAACAGAGCTTATTGCAAAGTTTGAAAATGGGATAAAAATTTAAGAGCTTATCTCTCTAGTTACAGGTTTCCTAGTGAAGTGAATAATAAGGCTAACCACTGGCAAATTTGGAAGTCGATGAAGTTTGTCTTTGATCCTCTTTCTCCTGGCCTTAAGGCCCCATAGAGTGAGACCCTAAAGACCAGGACAGCCTTCACTAGGGCCTTTGAGTGTAGCCCTTACCCTTTTCTTCTGGGTTAAACTGCCATCAGTTTGGGTGCTGCCCCCTCGCCACCCCCACACCGGCACTGAAGATCCTGTTCTCAAACGAAATGGCAGTCCCACTAAATAAGCAATTCAGATAAATGGATTTCTTAAATGCTATTTAGTAGTACCTTATCTTTGGCTCTCGGTGGCTTCCTAAGTCTTTCCTCTCCTTAAATATTAATTTTCCTGAAGTCCATCATTGATTGGCTCTTCCTGGGAGGTGACATTTGGACATAGATGGCCCCTCGCTCTGTTAATCCTGTCACAGGCTGAACAATCCTTGGAAATGCCTTTTGGTGTGTGCACAATGCTGGGATTTTTTCCGCTCTGGCTTTTTACTGTAAACTATTAAATGAGCAGTCCTAGAACTCCTATAAATCTTCTCTTGAGCCGTGCCTGCATACTTTTAAAAATAATAAGGAAACAAAGCAGCTCTGATCAGCAACAGCTCATCCCGCATGCACCCCACGGCACAGACGGTGCCGGGCTGGGCAGGGTTTTGCTCCATTGTACGCAGGGTCATTATGAGTTGGAGTTGACTCAACAGGATCTAACAGCCACCTATCGCATCGGAATGATCATCAAATGGCTAAAATGTACTTCCACTTCCAGTCGGTCATCCTGACCACTGCTGCTTCCACTAGAGCTACTAATGGAGGCAAGAGGACTACGTGGCAACGGTGATGCCAGCTAGGAGGGTGGCAGGGAAGTAGAGGAAGAGGAAATGAGCAGAGCATACCCCGACCCACCCAACGGTTCCCTAGTCTGAGCAGCAGAAGCAGCCCAGAAGACGGTAGACTCCATTGCCACAGCCCAACTGCCGGATGTACAAAACCTAGGAGAGCCTGTGCCCAGGCCCCTATCATCTGCCTTTACCTGCTTGCGGTTCAGCGCTGCACGAGAATAGGTTTCAGGTCTTAAAAGTCATCACTTCTACTGAATATGCACTGCCACCGAGTTGATTTCCCCTTGGGAACCCTGTTTCGACATGGGGCTGCTGATCACAAGGTCAGCGTTCCAAACACACCAGCTGGACTGCGGGAGGAAGAGGAGGCTTTCTGTTCAGCGAAAGATTTACAGTTACAGAAAGCCACAGGGACAGTTCGTTCTACACTGCCTTATAGAAAAAAATAGAAGGTGGATTTTTCTCTTCCACTCCCTTACCCTTCAACTAATCATTATTTGAGGATCTAATACTCTGTGTCCATACCTAGATATGCAGGGTTTTTCATTGTTTGTTTTTTACTTTAAAATTATTAGGGAGAAATAATAAGCAAAGTGGGAGATGGTTTGTCCCTTTAAAACCAAACAAAAAGCTTTATGGGTCCACAGAAATATATATCCAGTTAGACGCTTTCAGAACAGACTTTAAGCAATGAATACCTATCATTCCTAGACACACAGTGGGTGCTGGTGACATTAACAGACTGCAGAACTATTAAACCTGTCGGGATGACACTTCCCACATGGTGGACGAGAACTTCTGAAGGAGCATTCTCCACTTGTGATTTATACACCACTGTTATTACTTTCAATTAATTTTCCCCATTAGATTGGTTCATGAACTGATCTCCAGCAAGATTTTAAACCAAATTGGTTGTTGTCTGTCAGTTTGTTTTCACTTTCTTAAACAAAAGTCTGTGACCGTCGGTTTCCATCCTTAAGAATAACCCACCCCCCCGGGATTGAGTTAATTCCAACACCTAGAGACACTACTAGGACAGAGTAGAATGATCCCCATAGAGCTTCCAGGTATGTAACTCTTTGCAACAACAGGTTGCCTCATCATTCTAATAGAAGAGATAGAATGGTAGGTGGGTTTAAACCATCCACCTTTTGAGATAGCAGCCCAACCTTTAAACCACTGGGCCACTAGGACCCCTTTGGGGAATAAAGTACTACAAAATATAGACGTTGTTGTTGATAGGATCAGTCTTCTGAAAGATTCCTTTGAGGACTATTTTGAGAGAGAACCCGATTGAGTTTGCATTGGGTTGCTTTGATGTCCTCGAACCTCTCCTGACTCATCTATTTTTTGTTAGATGCCATGGTTACTGCCTTCTTGAATCAAAGGTGGATTTTTCTCTACCATGCCCTTAACTTTCTAGTCATTGTTGGCAGATTAGACACTCTGTGCATACACCTAAGCACCCAAGGGTTTGTGGCTGTTTGTCTGTGGGTAAGGCTGTGATATGCTGTTCCAGTAAGAAATGCAATCCTCTGTTGGAAGTAAGAAAGACGTTTCATTAAATAATAGACATTTCAAACCAGGAGGTATACACTGAAAGTACAATACATTCTGAAGTCCACAGTGACTAAGGGTCTTATACATGCAAATCAACTTAGTCACCAGGATTATAAAGATTTCTATAATAATTTTTTCTTTCACATATTCCCCACCGATCATTTCACTTGTTTTCCATTGCAGAACACCCCGAGCTATCATTTTTATGATCACCTTTCTTATCAGACAGCCCTGGGTGTTACATGCTTTCAAGAACAAACCTGGTATCATCTCTCTTTCCATCTTCCCCATTTGGTTTAGAAGAGGCAGCCTGGGTTTACCATTTACTGGAAGCCTGCTCCCTAAAGCTGCTGGACTTTCCGGTCCACTGCTGTATTACTGTGTACTGCTCACTTCCATTTTACCAAGTAGGTGCCCATGTCTATGTCCATGGTTAGCAGCTCAATCTAACTATGTCACCAAAGCTTCTAGAGCAAGGGACAAGGGAAGCTAAAGAACTGTGCGTGCCTGACAGAGAAAAAGGCAGAAAAGGCAAAATGGACTACAGGACAAGGACAATTAATATTTCATATTAATGGGTCATTCCTTTTGAAATCTCATCAAGTATGAAGGGTCCAGTGTTTTAATCTTGTGTTAAAAACATGTATACATTATTGGGGAATTTAATATTTGATACTTTTCCATTTCAAAAGGTGACTAAAAAGCACACATATCAAGAAAAGAATAAATTTTCTTGAACCAAAGGCTAAAGATTATAATCTTGAATAGTTTCAACTAAAAGCAATCTCAGGAATAGGGTGATATTTGTTGTCTTTTTAAGTTGCTATTGTGAATTAAGTGAAGGTTTCAGAGCAAGAATTCTGGAGGAATCATTCAGATTTTATTTCAACCCCTCCCCTGCAGGACCCTCAATGAACCCTCACTTATCCTACTTCCTCTCTGTGTTTCTTGTTTCCATTCCACCTTCTTTTCCAATTCTTTGAACATTGTTGCTGGGTACATGCTGCTCTGTTGACCTTACATGTTGATTATCCCAAATGTGAACTCAGTTCCTGACCTGAACTGGTGTCTAAGAACCAGAGTCCTGCCATGGTGGTTCTCTTTTATGTTTGGGAGTTCTTTTACACACACACACACACACACACACACACACACACACGCGCGCGCGCACACACACACACACACACACAAACTCCATCCAGAGCTTTCTAAGGTGATGCCTTCAGAGCAATTGGTAGTGGTAGCCAGTTACCATCTAGTTCTTCTGATCTCAAGAAGAGTGAACATGGGCATTGATGCTTTCATGGCCAATTAATCTCATAAACTGATTTATTCCACGTATATTTTGATTTTCAATACCTTTCCAAATGGTAGAGAGACGAATGGTTGCATCCATGGTTGATCGCAAGCTTTTATGTTCCCTGTCGATACTTACCAAAGTAAGATGTAGAGCATTGTCTTTGGACACTCTGTTATGGAATTGACCTTGGTGTCCGCCAAGATTATTGTTCTCCGCTCCAAGACCCAGCAATTCACTCTCTAAAGGTGCTTGGCTTTATCTAAGAAATCTTTCATAACCTTGCTCTAGGGGGACAATATTTGATCCCATGTCAATCTCTGGATTTCTATACTGAAATAAAAATACCTAGAGCTTTAGGTAAATGTAATCAAAATCATAAGAACTTCCGTGGTAATAATTATAATTATAAAAACTGGCCTCTTTTACAAACTCTAAAAGTCCAACATAATCAGAAATTCTGCAAATCTATCCAAAAGAAATCTTGAAGTGTTTTAGTAAAATTTAAAGTGATGCTTCTCACTGATACCAGGTCAATTCCAGCTCATAGGGACACTATACATATCCTAGGTGATGCATTTCCAATTAATGATTATATTTCATTTTGATATAATCTGGATGTATTGTTTAATAATTTTGATGGTTTTCAAAAGGTTGAATTCCTAGAACATTAAGGTATAGCACCTAAAAGCCCTAAGAAATTTAATTCATATGACAGGATTATTTGCAACTAAAATAAACTTACTAGGAAAATGAGGGGGCTTCCAAAAGTTCAGGAAAAATATTACCTTGTAATTCCATTTGTCCATGAATATCTTAAAGCCCACTCACATATACAAAGGAAAGTCCAAAATGTTCCCTATGAATCACAAGTGTATTTGGAATAATATCTCAAGAACTTGAATTTACACACATAGTCCTTTTTTAATCATATGGAATTCTCACATTCTAGATATCACTTTGATCTCTCATAGGAAACCAAAAAAATTGAGAATGTTACTACATTAGAATAATACTCATCGGGAAAATCATTCTATATATCGTAATCATTGGTTAATAGTACATAATACAATACACTATATTTAATAAACAGTAAGGGACCGGTGTAATACTATAGAAAAGGAGACGAGCATGCAGTTCAGAAAAGAGAATAACCAATTAAGAAGCTGTCGAATAAGGGAAGAATTTAATAGAGTTAAAGATAATTGAATATGTGCAAATGTGGGGTTCTACTACTACCAGAAATTAAATAGGAATCACAATTATTTTATTCAGCCAGAAATCCATGAACTTGTACTAAGGTATAGGAACACAACCTTGGACAGCAAGTTGTGATCTGAGTTGTTCTATCATCTCCAGGGAGACAAGTACCCAAACAGACATCCCTCTATTCACCTTGAATGCCTATTTCCACCTGAAAAATAGTGATCTAGAGCCTTAACTTTCTACACTCTCCGATCTATCAGCTGCTAAAAATCAGTCTTCAGATTGAAGGTAAACAAATAATTGAATGAGATGAGCCATCAGATAAGTACTTATTTAGCCACACTGAACGGATTTATGGGTGACTTTAGAATTAAGGAATCTGAATGGAATACAGCGAAGAACAAAAGACCTTGCATCGAAAACCTTGAACTGGATGCACGAGCTTTACTGTTTTAATATGGTATTTGTTATTTTGGAACTCTTCTTGTTTTAACAGATTAAGAAAAGAGATAATTATATTTATTTTATGCACAATCAAAATTCTAATCTGGAACTCTGTACCATTAGAAATGAATTGGAAATACAAATGTGAAATAAAACAAAAACACAAACCTTTCCTAGCTCACTTAATCGGGACCAAGAGCAATGATGCCTCCACAGTGCCCCCTACTGCTCAGATTCTGCACACTCCTACTGCTTCATCAAGAAAAGGATCGGGCTGATTACAAGTCCAAGGCAGAAAGGCACAAGGTGAGCCTGAACGTTTTTATTTTGTGTGCCAAAAAGCAGCAAAGTTTTCGTTGACTAATGGGTCATGTGGAAAGGACATAGGAGTTCATTTAAAACAGACTCCCACTGGCCAAAGTTGTGACAATCTGAGCAACAAATAAGGAATAATGACTATAGTTGATTGAAACGCATTAAATTTCTGAGAAGCCATGAGTCCATAATGATACCTAAATTGAAAAGCTAACAAAAGATTCCAAAAGAAGGTACATAAAATGAAATGCTTTTGTGCAGGGTCCTTTTTGTCATTCATGAGATATTACTGATTATTATATTAATGGACAAGACAGTAACTAGAATGGTAAATACCGTAGTTGAAAGATATTTCCGTAGCCAGAAAAATGTCAGAATGACCCATATGCTTTGTTAAATCACACAGATTCAAATACAATATCTGGAATTCAATTGACTATACATTTAAGTCTCCTTAAGATAGGTATGGTTTTATGAATACAAATGGATATGAAAGGTATTAACATATCTTAGGATCCCAACCATTTCCCTTTAGAGGGAAGAGAAATGCATTAATAAGTCTTAAAGTTTTATCACCTGGAATGGCAGCTGAAGAATTATTAAGTAA
The DNA here is from genome assembly GCF_050624435.1 of Tenrec ecaudatus. Taxonomy (NCBI): domain Eukaryota; kingdom Metazoa; phylum Chordata; class Mammalia; order Afrosoricida; family Tenrecidae; genus Tenrec; species Tenrec ecaudatus. Next base: position 141,752,995 of record NC_134548.1, read on the forward strand.
TGTGTATAAAACCCTGATCATTCACCCCTTGAGGTTATGGGCTCACACACAGAACAGCCATAAATAAAAGTCACATGGCTTATCCAGGTCGTGAATGAGAGGGCCCAGGACTACATTTCTAGGGGTAAGTTTCTTGATATGATGCTTTAAAAGCAAACAATTCCTTTTGTCTACGCCAAAAGGATTATTGGTAGGCACAAAATGAAGATTGTTTTATAATAACTGTTATTAATAAAATACTTCCATCCCCTGGCTATGGGCAAAGAGACACCTGATTGGCGGTGGTGCTCTTATATCAGTCAGGGACAGAGCCAAGTTGAAGTCCTTTGTTCATCCTAGCTTGATGCCTGGATTGTGGCCAGAGCTGTTTCATACTTAGGACACATTTTTAAAAATAATTCATTAATTAATTTAAATTTTTTAAAAGTAAACAAAGCAAGACCCATTGCTTCAGCCTCATGGTGAGCCCATGTGTCGGAGTATAACTGCATTCTGTAGGGTTTTCAATGGCAGAGTTTTCTAAAGTAGATTACCAGGCCTTTCTTCCAAGGGGTCTCCAGCTTTTTGATTGGCAGCCAAGTTTTGTACCATCCTGACTGGGATCATTAAAAAAAAAATATATATATATATATATATATATATATATATATATACACACACACACATACATATACACACAAACATGTAAGCATTTATCTATACCAAAATATATGTATGTATGTATATATACCAAAATATATCTATGTATCTATATTCCATTAGAATTGTATGTTTATTTTAAAAGGAAGCCATGTATATTGGGGTTTTGTAGGAGTATTTGTTTGAGAGACATGAGATTTGCCTTGTTAGTGACCACCTTGTAAATTTAATATGAAAGGCATCATTATTTAGAGTTATATCTTCATGGTAAAATCTTAGTAGATTGCTTTCAGTATTGAAGTAGAGGAGACTCCGAAGCTTGCCATTTTGATAACGGTAGTCACAGTTTCCAACATGTGTTCACAGCCAGCTTTGCTGCTTAGTTCGCTGGTAGATTTCACAGGGACACATGTGGAGTGATGCAACTGGAACCTGTTTTCCTCCACCAACCACAGACGGTGGGTCCAAAGCACAAGCTCCTGTATTCTGCTTCCGGGTGCTACCTGCCATTTCCCAACAGAATGTGTTGTTTGTTGTTAGTTGCCATCATGTCAATGCTGACTCGTGGTGACCCCAAGTGTATACAGGTAGAAGCGCGTCACAGGGTTTTCAGTGCAGTGATCATTCAGAAACAGATCAGCACTCGGGTCTTCCGAGCAGCATTCAAAGCACCAGCCTGTGAGCCGGTGATTGAGCACATATCCACTGGCGCCACCTCGGGACTCTAGATGGACACAGTGGGAGAGAAGAGAAAGCCAAACTAGATATCAGCAGCCTGCTCCCTCGACAAGACCACTGTCCCCTATCCCAGCCTAAACATCCCTTGCAAGGCACATGTGGGTAGAAAGCAGATGATGGAATACATTTTAAAATACATTAAAAAGTGGAGCATTTAAACCGAGAGCCAAACCTGGCAGCTTTTTGTGTGAGTGAGTGAGTGAGTGTGTGTGTGTGTGTGTGTGTGTGTGTACCCTCAGTACTGGTTAACATGTAGGGAGACAACTAAAAATGTGCTAGAGAACATGGTGGGAAGCTCTTCACCCACTTATGTAGCAATTGTATTAGCTGCTCCCAAGTAATCAGGACAGTCATAAGCCTTGGTGGAAGTGGATCTTTTCTCTGGGTTGCCCAAGGCTCATCTCTGCAATGGAGATGATGCTACAGCCATTTCTATTTTATTTTGTTTTGCCTTTTAAGTGCTCCAGGACTGGGATTCCACTTGACATGATTTTTCCTCTTATAAGACTTACATGCACTTAAACCTTTACAGGGCACATTTCAAATACATTTTCTTTGCAACTATATCACAGCCCCAAGCTCTAGGAGGTAGAAGCAAAGGCAAAATATGCTAGGTTAAGTAAGAACTAAGGCAGCAGTTCTCAACCTGGGGGTCGAACGACCCTTTCACAGGGGTCACCGATTCATGTAGCAAAATGACAGTGATGAAGTAACAACGAAAATAATTTTATGGTTGGAAGGGGGTCACCACCAAAAGAAGAACTGTATGTAAGGGCCGCGGCTTTAGGAAGGTGGAGAACCACTGGACTAAGGACCTCTTGCCATAAAAGAGGCTTCAAGTTGCCTGAGAGGCATGAGACCTTTCCGAGTGTGATGAACCGTTAACCTGCACATCACTAACCTGAGGCGATCAGCACCTATAATATTGTCTTTAAGGTGTGGGTACGGTGGTTTTTGTCCTGTACTTGGGGGTCTACAGTGGCCTCTCCTTAGACAGGAGTTACAGTCACTGGATGGTGCAAAAGGATAAGCTCTGGTCTAAAAGACCAAAAGTTGATGGTTCAAACCTATGTAGAGTTGCTGCAAACCATGGGCTTCCTGATTTGCTTCCAAAAGGTGACAGTTTTGAAAACCCTATGGAACAGTTCTAATCCACACACATGAAAACCTTCCCTGCCATCAATCAATTCCTATTCCTAAGGATCCTAGAGGACAGAGTAGAACTACCCCTGTGGGTTTCTGAGGCTGTAACACTTAACAGAAGTAGAAAGCACCCCCCCCCCCAAGGAATGTCTGGTGGTTTCAAATATCTGACCTGGCAGTTAATACTATGCCACCAGGGCTCCTGGAATAGGGCCTCAATTCCATGGAAACTTATGAGCCTACACACCACCCTAAGCGATCCAGTCTTCGGGGGCTATGGCTATATAAGGAATTCCAGAGGGGAAAAAGTGCATCTGCAGCCTAAGTGTGCTGGGTCCTACGCCATTCTCCATACCCACTGTCACAGTTTTGTGGTCTTCAGAAACACACAGTTGCAAGTCCACACCCATGTGGGACCCAGAGAGGCAAAACACAAGTCACCACTCCATCATAACAAAGTGAATTTAACTCCTCTGCAAACAGGGCAACTGCTCAAGATCATAAAGCCTATCAGGGAACTTCAGGATTCCCACAGGCTGTTAAGCAGCTTAAGCCTAGAAAACAGACAACCGGCTTCCCAGCTTGCTGAGGGCAGACCGCCAGGAGGTCTTAGAGTTACCAGCTCAGGACTAGTTATATGAACTAAGAAATAATTAAATGAGAACTGACCAGAATCCTTGGAACCAAGCTCACCTTGCTTATCACCCACAAGGAAGTGCAACCTGCGTCCATTTTTCAGAGTGCCTCTGAGGGTGTTGCCAAACAAGTGCAATGTTGGTAAAGCCAGTTCAGAGTGAAGTTCATGTCTATAGGTAACAGTGTATGAACTCACACATTCACAAAGGGAAAAACACGAAGACATTGTTGCTGTTAGATGCCATTGACAACATCAAGTCCTTTTGACCCAGCCCAAGCCTATTCACCACAGAAGAAAAGACTGCCTGCTTGGTCCTGCCCATTCTCTCCATTGTTCCCATGCTGCGGTCCTCATCGCAGCCACTGTGTCCATCCATCTCCCGGAGGGCCTTGTCCTCCGCTGCCAAAGCCTGATGTCCTGCTCTAGGGACTGGTCTCTCCTGACAACATGCTCAAAGAGTGCTCTGGCTGGATTTCCAAGACAGACGGGTTTGGCCTTTTGGCAGTCAGCGGCACTTTCCATATTCTTTGCCAGCACCATAACTCAAACCGAAGGCAGAAATTAGCCCCTCCATTTAGAAACATTCTTACATGCCAGTGATGAGGAAGGAAAAGTGTTAATACTATGAGAGAACTCTAATGTTTTCTTAGACAAGCACAATAATCCCTTTCAAGCAGATATGATCAGCACCCCTCTCAAACAGCCTTTTAGAACATTTTTACCTTATGAGTCCTTGTCCCCACTGATTGTCACACAGTGTCCCCATCTCTATCTAAGGGTCACATAGATCCTCCTCCACTCCTTGCAAAAGGGATGCAGGATGTACTCGCAGACAAAGGATGGGCATTTGGCAGCAAGGATCAGAAATATGGTGTGCCCCAGTAGGTGGCCAGTGAGCACTTCTGGACTTCCTGCCTAGAGTGCACGATTTATAAATGGCAAAGACTTCATTAAAATTCGAGTCTGCACTCTTTACCACCTCAACATCCAGAAAGTGAAGAACACTACATTTTATGCACACCTGAATTTGGGATTGACATTCATTGCTGCCGCAGGTGCACGTGAGAAGAATTTCTAAAAATGGGAGCATTCGGGCACTTCCTGCTGGCAGCTTCTGTGAGAATCGGGCTGGCAAGTCTAAAGAGACCAAGGTGTGAAGAGAAAGCCAAGACTGTCATCCAAAGGGGTCTGGAAAACGCACATGCACGTAAGACAAGACATTGAGCAAGAACTGAGGAGGTAAGAAGGGAGTGGAAGACTTCATTCCTGCGCCAAAAACCGCAGAGCAATTTCAGGTGCTTTCTGCAGAGCTGGTCAAGGAAACCCTGAGATGTAAAGTTGCTTTGGGCATACTTTCAAAATATGTGTTCCAGGTTTATTTAGTAGGAGGGCAGGGTCCAATGGATCTGCTTTCACTATCAACAGTCACTTATTAATTTACTTCCACTGGCTGGAGAAATTTAAGCAGCAATTTCGCATTTTTTATTACTAACTATCCATTGATCTTTTTGCAAATTTCTGAGCCAACCAATTTTTTGAGAGACATATTAAAGGGCTGAAAATTAAGTAGATAAAACAACGCTTTTGTTGTTGCTAGCAGCACTATACAATACATTGCTATATATCAATTTTTAAGCTAACTGTAACTTACAAGTAGGCTTCAAACTTTGAATGGGTTCACTCATGACCAACAGGGAAAAATCACAACAGAATGAAATGTGTAAACTGTGGGTATATGGGGAAAAATTACTGTTGGAAGTCCTGGTATGGGAAACCTAAAAGAGGCAGGGTAAGTCCCTTTAAGAGCCTGACACCGAAGATTCGATTTTTTTCTAGGACTGTGATGAGCTACCTCCATTCGAAGCAGCTCACTGGGCCGCCATTATTGAGCGGGGCTCAGTTGTTACAGACTCTGCCAGTCAAGAGATTTGGTTGCTTGTGAAAGTACACACTGCCTTTGTTTCCTAAGAGGGGAATTAAATTTCCAGTATACCATCACCCTGTGATTGTTCTCATTTTAATTATTATTATTATTCTACTCCCACATTTTACAGATGGAAGTCCATTCTGATGCTGTTTCTTCAGTCTTCAATGAATCAAGAAAAAAATCAGTTGAAAAGCCTGCAATAAAACAAGGTATTGCTATTTTATTTGGGGTGGACTTTACTTTTCACTGAAGGATTATATCTACTTTGGAAGAGGCATAAATAATTTACATGTCACAAGGTATGTGAAGTCACTAACAGAGACCAGGATATACCAGCACTATATGGGCTACACTTTGGGCTGCTAACCAAAAGATCTGCAGTTCAAAACCATGAGCTGCTATGAGGGATAAAAATGAGGCTTTCTACTTCCATGAAGAGCTACCGTCTTGGAAACCCACAAGGGCAATTCTAGTCTGTCCCATGAGGTGGCTATGAGTCAGAAAGGACTTGATGCAAGTGATATATAGGAAAGCCTTCCAGCAGGTTATTTCTCATTTGACTGCCTGGCTTGTGTGAGGGTATATGTCCTATGTATTTAGGGATACTGCTTAGAAGCAAACCTCAACCCCCTCATGGAAAAGACTTAAATGTTCCAACCCATTCTTGACGGAAATGGGCAAAAGATTTCCACAACTGAAGCAAGCCCCTTGCAGTAGAACAGGTTCTGATGTTGATGGTGGCATTTCCATCAGATCCTCAACTGGCCCTTTTGCTGCCCAGTTTCCCCTCTCCTTGGTGATAACATTATCTGAATCCCCCATCTGCTTTTTTTTAAAACCCTAGAAATGGCCTCAATCTCTAAAAGAAATGAAAAACAGATCACTATCTGGAAAAGTTGAGTTTTGTACCATGGCCAAAAAGGGGTGGGGGAGGATCAATCCTAGGGGATTCAATGGATTTCTTAAGAACATCATCCATTTGGGCTTATTACCTGATTAATTTAAGAGAGACCATTTGGGGGTAGGAAATATATACTTATTAAGCACAAAATAAAATAAAGGCATATGTTTTGACACCCTTGAATTTTGCTGTTGCTGAAGACTATTTAGTTTGCCATGGGCTGCCAGAAGACTGAACAAGTATGTCATGGACGAAGTATAAGCAGAATGCTTCTGGGAAGAGAGGATGGCTACACTTTGCCTCAAGTGCTCTGGATATGTTTTCAGAAGGAACCAATACTTGGAGAAGGAGATCAGGCTTGGTAAAGGCCCAAAGACAATGTTCCCCAACAAGATGGATTGACACTGGGCCGGCAACCATGGGCCCAATTATACCCATGACTGTACGCATGGTGCAGGACTCAGCAGGGTTTCATGATAGTGTCCATCAGGTAGCTACGAGACCTAGCAACCCCCTTGGCCAACACCTACAGCAACAAGCACCACCCTCATTCTTTGCAACCCAAATTGTTCTTTAAAATATCCACTTTCCGGAGAGTGTTGTAGTTCAACCAGAGCTAAGAGTACTCAGAAGCTATCAGAGCGTAAAAGGAAAGGAAGCACTCGGCTCCCCTTTAAGCACAGAGACTTCCTAGAGACTTAATTAAAGTTTGGAAAAGTATCCTGGGAGGCGGGGGAGGGGTCAATAAAATTGATCCAAATAAATTCTTCGCACATACAAAATAAAACTCACATGCACAAAAAGAAATTTGATCAATAAATTAGCAAATTCAGAGTGAGGAGGGAGTAATTAAGAGGCCCATTTAAAGTGCAGAATACACTCAATACAGAATGAGTGACTCCACCGGGACCACTGAAGCAGGAAACACCGAGGCGTGTGAGAGGCCGGGAAGATTAGAGACATATTTCAACAAGGAGAAAAGAAGGGAGAGAAGAGAGAGCCCGGAATGATGAAGATACCAAGTGGGGTAGGCGTCAGGGCCTTGGGAGCCTTCAATTCGCAAACCCTAAGAAAAGTGTATTGGAATTGCAGCTGCACCCTTGTGTACCTCCCAGGGCACGGGGGCAAAGTACCCACTAAGCAAGGTAAGCACGAACTGATTGGTGCTTCCTAGCTAATGACTATGAATGACTTGGCATGGATTGCATATCTTTGAAATGATGAAAGCACCCATGTGAAATTGTTTACTACAGATGTGTAAGTAAGCACCAATCAGTCGGTGCTTACCTTGCTTACTGCTGTCCCTGTCAGGGGCTGTACCTTAGAAAAGGAGGCCTTTGATGTGGCAGAAGATGCTTTGGCATTGGGAGAGAGACAGATGCCAGCTATACCTCGTGTCAGACTCTCTGATGTGTGTGTGTGGGGGTGGGTGCATGTGAACTCTTTCACTGCAGACTAGCACATAAGCACAAGGAAGCGCCTGCTGACCTAGTTTGTTGGGTAATCCACTCCTGGAAAGACACGGGTAACTTTTTAAGGACAGGAAGTCTCTGGGTGATGGGTTTGGACAGTAGATTTGGTTTGGCAGCGATGAAAATCCAACCCAGAGATTACAATTATTAAACTAAACCCACTGCCATTGAGCCAAACTAAACTCACTGCCATTGAGTCAATTCAGACTCATCAGGAACCTATAGGATGGAGTAGAACTTCCCATTTATATTTCCAAGGCTGTCAATCTTCACGTGCCCCATGGCCCCTTGCCCTTTTAGGCGATGTAAATTTATCCTCACTTTGAAACAATTGAACCAACACTTACTGACAATAAATTCTTCTTCACAATCAACTTCACTTTCTGCAAGTGCAGCTTTTAAATTATTGAAAAGGTTTCGAGTTTTTTGGGGGCACGAAATAAGTAATATACGAGAACTGTACGCACCTGCTCCAATTTACCTACAAATTCTTTTTTTTTTTAACTACAAGTGCTTGAAACCCAGGGATGGATCTCTTCGACACCCTGGGGACTGCCTGTTATCTACCTCAAGAGTTCTCCAGGCCACATCTGGTCCTGAGCAATTAATATGTCAACTCTTCTTCTATGGAAATAAACAAAATGGTTGGAGCAGAGATTCCTGGAATTCATCCAGGATTGTAGAATGATTTTCAGTACCTCAGCAGTCTGTGCGAGCCTCTGCCAGGGAAACTGAGGGCAAAACAGACTCAGGTGCCAGTACAAACTAGAGCCTGGGACCATAAAGCACATGGTTCATGGAAGCTAAACTCTTGAGGGAAATAAAAGCCAGTCCCATTTTATACGCCCACTCATGTACTGAGCACTTTCTTCTTGAGATTGTGAAGAAAGGAAACCTAAAAAATGCTGAAGAATCTGGAGAAATTGATGAGCAACAGAGCCATAAAAGCATAAGTTGCTACTACAATGATATATCTAGCAGAATATACCTAACCTTTATGTCAGATGTAGACTAAGCTCTAGGTAAATTTCAGAGCCCCTGCTTTGAGGCTGATTTCAGAGTCTAGTTCCCCCCTTGCTACTGAACATGAGACCCTTGGGACTTGGCTTCTATTGGCTATGGAAAGAGACATTGTGATGATCCTTTTATTTTATTATTTTGGAGAATGTTCATCATATTTTGTTCACAGTAGCCCAAAACTAGAAACAACCCAAATATCCATCAATAGGTATATGGGTAAACAAATGGTCCTATATTAAAACCGAATACTACCACACACAAAAAAAACAACAAATAGGGGCATGTGCCATAAATTAAATTCACATATATGGTGTTGGGCAAAAGTGCAACAAAAAGGATCCAATGTACTGCTTTTATGAAGTTCAAGAATCAGACAAAAAGCAAGTGCATGAGGAGAAAAGTCAAAATCCACTGTCATGCCATCCTTTCCAACTCCTACTCACCCTTCACGGGGTTTGCGCAAGTGCGTGTCTCTGCAGGAGCAGACAAGGCCACCTTCCTCCCGTGAAGCAGCTGGTGTGTTACAAACACTAGCCATACTGTTATCCGCCCAGCCCACAGCACCGCCAAACCCAACCTAAACCAAACCTACTGCCAGCAATTTGCTTCCAACTCTGCAGGTGGTCGTCTAACGCTTACCCAACAGCAGCAGCAGGTCTCCTTACAAGTCAGAATCGTGGATAATTATTTCTAGATAGGGAAAGTGAATTGATTTCACTGGAAGAGGTATGCATGGAGACTTGGGAAGGCTGGAAATATTCTAAGTCCTGCTCTGGGTGACTGATACGGAGTTGTCTAACTCACCAGTTGCTCTCAAGTTCATTCTAACTGATGATGACCCAGGTGTGGCCAAGTATAACTGTGTTCCATAGAGTAGTCTTTATTTTTTATTTCCTTAATTTTGTCCCTGGTGTTGACAGTCTATACAAAAGAGATACACCTAGTCAAAAGTTTCTACATGTACAAATCAATGACATTGGTAACACTCTTCAAGTTGTGCGACCATACTCACCTTTGCTCAATGGTCCCTTCCTCATTAACATACTGTGTCTGAAGTTCCTACTGAATCTGCTGAGTTGCTGTTGTCAAATTGGAACCATGTAGATAGTTCTTAAAAGAACGTAATGCTCGAGGCAAACTTTTGCTACTACTTAAGTTAAACTCTTACTTGGTTTTAAGATGATTCCTATATATCCCTAGTGAAGGCGACCCGGACCACCAAAACCCAGACCTCTTTGGCATCTCTTTGTCTTTGTCATGCTTGAGTTCTCCAGGAAATTTAAATCAGTGGTTGTTTAGTTGCCTTTGCATTGATGCCAGCTCATGGTGACACCAAGAATAGAGTATGGTGTTTCCATTGAATTTTCAAGAAAAGGTATCAATAGGTCTGTCTTCCCAGGTGCCTTTAGATGGACTGGAACTACCAACCTCTCAGATAGTAGTCAAGTGCTTAACTGTTTGTGTCAACAGGGAATCCATAATGCATTGCTCATCATCTCTAGTAGAGCGCAGGATAGCTCCTCAAATGTCACTCGGGATTAATGAGGGACTGAGAAGACTTTGCTTTCCAGGAACCCGCCCTCCCCGAAGCCTGTTAAAGTATTTGCAATCTTGCAGCCTAATTGCTGTACCAAGAACTTTGCTTAAGAAGATGCTAGGCAGATTTTCTGAAGTTCTCTTTGTCTTTGCAAGTGTGTTGGAGGGCTAAGGTCCCAGGAAGGCGTAATTTGTGCTTGGCTTCCACTGCCATCAGGTTGATTCTGATTAAGTTCACCCTGTATAGTGATTTCCAAGGCTGTACATATCTGTAGGAACAGATAGCCCTATCGTTCTCTTGTTGAGTGGCTGGTGAGTTTGAACTACCAACCTTGCGGTTAGCAATTCGACACTTACTGACAGCACCACCAGGGCTCCTCTGTGCTTGGCTATTAGCTAAAAGAGGTAGATGATTCAAACCTGCCCAGCAGTGCTGCAGGGGAAAGACCCTGTGATCTACTTTCAAAAATATGACACTCAACTCAGCTTTCTGGAGCTCAGTTCTATTCTGTAACAACACACGGGTGACCTGAGAAGGAATCACCTTGACAGCAGTAGGTTCGGGCTGTGCTTTGGTGTGGTGCCTAGGCATGAAACCGGTCTCCTTTGTTTCCTACTAGGCCTCTGCTCCTTTGATCAGGCCTGCCTCATTGGTTGGATAGGAAGTTTTTAGCATGGAAACAACAGCTGATACCTTCCCTCTGGTGATGTTTCCCTTCTTATATTTCTGTAGACTTGGAGCACAAAAGCACCTCCCAGGGTGAGGCGCCATGCCACATAATTGGTTGCCCTGCCAGCTGAAGAAATGTTGGTGAAGCCATTTTACCAGAGCAGCCCTAAAGCCTTCAACTCAGGGATGTCCCTCCCGGCTTTCCTTCCTAGTTAGTGACAGATCCCACTACTGAGGCCAGGCAAGAAAAATTGTTCGAAGCCACTGATCAAGACTTCACTGCCACCATGGTGAGCCTACATATTTCAAAATGTGCAAGGTCAGTGGACAAGGCCTGGAGTTGTAAAACCCCAGCCTCTTAGAGGCAGGAGGAGGCTTCAAGTAGTGCAGTCCATTTGGACTAGAACATCCCACCTTTGAACTCCTCTACAGAAAGAATCAATGGACCCCCGTGGTGCAGTTGTTAAGTACTCAGTGGCTAACCAAATGAGTGACCTGTATTTGAAACTCACCAGAGATTTCCAAGAGAGAGAGACATAGCAGTTGGCCTCCATCAAGGTGCAGTTTTGAAAACCCTATCAGACAGTTCTACTACAGGGTGGCTCTGAGTCAGAATGGACTTGATGGTAATGGGCTTGCTTTTTTGGACCAGGGAGAAGTCTGGCATCACATGAGACAGCCCCACTCACTGTTGAAGAACCTAATGGGTAAAAATCCAGGCTTCAATCTGTTTCCCATCTGCTTCCCTATATCCTCTGTGGGGCATCCTGGGATATTTCTATCAATCCTGCCACCTGAAGACACTTCTATTTGTGTACTGTCTTTGCAACTGTTAGGGCATGGGCCATGCCTCCTGCTCCCTAGGCACGCATCACCTAGTGGTGGCCAGCTCTAAGACTGCAGTGTTGTGTTCTAGGTTGTGCTCTTTGGAAGTTTCTGTAGAGCTAAGCTGGGCTTAGTTCAGTCTCCCCACTGTAGTCTTCAACCCTTCCAATTGCCCTTTTCCCCTTGTCAAGCCTGAATTACATTCATTTAAATCACTCTACTTTGTGCAAAGATTTTGTCTTGCATGGATCCACAATTAATCCACATGGAAGCCACAGTCAAAAGAGCAAAAGACAAGTTGCATGATGAAAGTCTGATGCACAGACCTCTTCAGAAGCTTGAAGATCAAGGATGATACTTTGGTGACAAAGATGTACCTGACCCAAGCCATGGTGTTCTCCAGTCATTGCATCATATTTGTGTGAAATTTGGACATTGACTACGGAAGAGCAAAGAATAATCAATTGATGCATTTTACTGGTGGTGTTGGAGAATAACATTGAAAGGACCATGGAATGCTAATAGGAAAAACCAATCTGTCTTGGAAGAAGTATGGCCAGATTGCTCCTTAGCAGTAAGAACGGCAACACTTTATATACTTTGAGCATGTCAGGAAAGACCAGTCCCTGGAGAAGGACGTTATGTTTGGTAAAGTAGAGGGTCAGTGAAAGAGGGGAAGGCTCTTGACAAGATGGATTAACCCAGTGGTAACACCAGTGGATTCAGGCATAGGAACAATTGTGAGAATGGTGCAGAACCAAGCAGTAGTGCATAGGATCACTGGGGGCTGGAGCCGACTTGATGACACCTAATAACAACAATCTCTGTGAATCCCAGAACTTCCTTGAGAGACAAAGTTCAATGTCATCCATGGCAAATATCAATGGTAAAGAAAGTGATTGACTTGAACTCCAGCCACACCATCTCCCAGTATGTGCATGTGTGTATGTGCATGTGTGTGCCTACACACACACACACACACACACACACGCACAGCACTACACTTTTTTATGTCTAGGCGAATGGGAGCACTTAATGGGAACACGTACGAACATTAAAGACATCCTTGAAGGAGGAAACAAAAATAACAAAATGCAAGCAATAACCTCAGGAGAAAGAGTGAAATGAGAAATCACTTTTGAACCTTAGGGCAGTGTCAGTGCAGCCCAAGTCCTGCAGCTTTCCCCCTGAACCCCTGATGAGACAGTCTGCAAGCATGACAGCATGAACCTCCAACCCTGAAAGGCCAACTGACTGACAATATCATGTGTGCTTGCTCTCCACAAATGCAATTCCTACTAACCTTCAGGCCTCTTGTCCAAGCTGACAACTTCTAGGAAGTGTCCCCTCCCTTCCTGAAGGCTTGTTGAGCTCCTATATGACACCATCTAATATTTGAAGGAATCTTAGATTTTGTTTGTTCTCTGATTATTTCATATCTTATATTCTGCCTCTACCAGATTGAAGCTTTCTTTAAGAAGAGACTGTGATGGTGAAACTTTCAGATTAACTGCAAGGTCTAGGACAAAGGTAGGCACAGATCCAGGGCTTAATTGCATATGAAGGGTACCCCCCCCCCACCACCACCACCAAAAAAAAATCACTCCACAGAAATTAGCTCTGCTGGGCGGTGCTTAGGTAGTATGCATTCTTCCTTCTAGGATAGCATCCAACCACTCGCTCTGAGTTCATCCACCCAGTGATGTCACCTGGGAAGGGTCTCTCTGGTCACAGTGAATTTCTTCGGAAAAAGCAGTTTCTCTCAAACCTTGTATTTTGGCAGGGCTGATTTAAGAGAACAGGGTGCAGCTGTGAAATTTTGTTTCTGGCTCAGGGAAGAATGCCACAGTCACTGTTGTGATGTTCAAGTGGTTTCCTCGTGTCAAAAAGGGTGCAATGTCAGTTGATGGCCACCGTCATTCTGGATGTCCGTCAACTTCCCGAACAGATGAAAGTGTGAACCATATTCATGTACTTGTGCTCAAAAACCAACGTGAGAACATTGAAGAGATGGGGACGTTATCGGAACTATCTTGGAGCTCAGTTCGGTGAATTTTAAGGGTAGACTTGGGAATGAGAAGGGTCACTATGAAATTTGTGACTTGGGTTCTAACTGAACAACAAAACGAGCGCCAACTGGTAACATGCTGTGCTTCCATAGAACAGCCCCCAAAGAGACCCAGACTTTTTTCCCCAAGGTCATTACTAGTGATGAGATTGGTGCCATTCTTACAAGCCCAAAGGCAAACATCAATCAAGCCAGTGGAAGGTGCCATCATCACCTCACTCCTCCCACCCCACAAAGCTTATCAAAGATTAAGATGATGTTCATTTGCTTTTTGGATATAAGGGGGATCATGCATTTGGAGTTTCTTCCGCCAAGTCAGACTGTTAATTGAGCTTTCTATTTAGAGGCTCTGAAAAGATTGTGGAACACTGTGCAAGGAAACCGGCCTGATTTGTGGCAGACAGGGGACTGGTTGTGCCACCACAACAATGCATCTGCTCACATTACCATCTCAGTGTGCCAGATTTTGGCAGAAAACAGCATACCTCTTGCCCCACATATGTTACTCACCTGACTTCACTCTGTGTAGCTTTTTTTTCCCGGAAGCAGCACACCAACATAGGGGATCGTGAAGGGCAGAGGAGACCAAGTCTCAAACAACAAAGGTGGGGTGGTGGTGAGAATCACATCACTGTGAAAGAGGGGGATTCCATGATGGGGACCCAATGCCCATCTGTAGACAGCTGGACATCCCTTTCAGAGGGGTAGTGGGGAGGAGATTAGTCACTCAGTGTTCAGTGTAGCAACAATGAAACTAAAAACCTTCCTCTAGTTCCTGAACGCTTCCTCCCCTCCCAATTCTACCTTGCGGACCTGGTTATACCAGAGGATGTACAGCGGTGCAGTAGGGATCTGGAAACACAGGGAATCTAGGACAGATGAACCCCTCAACACCAGCGGTGGGAGTGGCGACACCAGGAGGGAAGGGGGTGTAGAAAGGGAGAACCGATCTCGGAGATCCGTGTGTAACCTCCTCTCCGGGAGATGGGCAATGGGGAGGCGGGTGAGGAGAGATGCCGGAGAGTGGAAGATGAATTATGAGAATGACGAGTGCAACGAATGTATTAGGGTGCTTTGCTCAATTGATGTATGTACAGATTGTGATAAGAGCCTTATGAGCCCCAATAAAAAGATTTTTTTAAAAAGAAAAAAAAAGAAAAGGGACATGAAAAGACAGCGATTTGATGATATAGAAGAGGGGAAGGGAAAAAATAAAACTAGGAAACAGATGAGTTTGAACATTGTTTCCAAAAATGGAATAGTAGATTGGACAACTTGATTAAATGTAAAGGAGAATACCTTGAAGGTGGTATCATTGTTTTGTTTTAAATTTTTAAATACATAGCTTTGAGGGGGGAAATTCTGTTTTGTGAGGGGTACCCCTCATAAGTACATGCTTTAGAAGCATATAGAGAAGGAAGGTAGTAGGGAGTCAGGTAGACTGCTTATCTGAGATTCTGACATTGTCAACATATTGTTTGAATGTCTGAGTGTGAGAGAACCTCCTTGAGAAAATTGTCCAAATCTTCTCTGCTTGTAAACCAAGGACAGGAAAATCTTCTCTTTATGTGGAAATTTCGACTGAACCACATTATTGGTGGGAGCTTTCAATTGTGTCTCCCGCAATGAGAGTGGGTTTGCCTGAGCCTTCCAGAATCTCACCCTAGGGATTTTTAAAATATCATTTTATTAGGGGCTCATACAATGCTTATCACAATCCATCCATCCATCCATCCATTGTGTAAAGCACACTTGTACATTCATTGCCCTCATCATTCTCAAAACATTTACTCTACATGTAAGCCCCTGGCATCAGCTCCTTCTTTATTCCCCTCCCTCCCCACTCCCCCCTCCCTCATGAACCCTTGATAATTTATAAATTATTATTTTGTCATATCTTACCCTGTTCGACATCTCCCTTCACCCACTTTTCTGTTGTCCATCCCCCAGGGAGGAGGTTATACGTAGATTCTTGTAATCGGTCCCCCCTTTCCAACCCACCCTCCCAGTATAGCCACTCACACCCCTGGTCCTGAAAGGATCATCCATCCTGGATTCCCTGTTTCCAGTTCCTATCTGTACCAGTGTACATCCTCTGGTCTAGCCATATTTGTAAGGTAGAATTGGGATCATGATAGTGGGGGGTGGGGATTTAGAAACTAGAGGAAAGTTTTATGTTTCATCTTTGCTATATCACACCCTGGCTGGCTCATCTCCTCCCTGAGACCCTTCTGTATGGGGACGGCCTATGGCCTACAAATGAGTCTCCACTCCGTACTCCCCCTCTAATGACCAAAACCAAACACCTGTGTGAAGGACAAGGTTGAAGACACAGCTTGGAGAAAATGGCCACGTTCAACAATATACCTTATGTTCTCCTGAAGAATGAACCTGATTTTGAACAGCCTTCCATTAGGGCACGAGCTTAGTGTGCTAAGGCAGCTGTACTTTTGGTTGGCACAAGGGGGTAATAGTTTCTGAGACCTTGTTGAGCACTAAGATAATCTATGAATGCAGAAATGGCTCCTGAGAACATGAATTGGGGGACAGGCATCTGTCTGCTCTTCATATGCTTTAATGTCTTTTGCACATTCTCTGCTGGGTCTGCCTCGTTTTTCTCTGCAAACTGTGTTTTACTAGGTCCTTTCGGCCTCCACTTAATTATTGCCTCCTCCAAGAAGCCTACTACATAGCCCTGATATATCTCACCTCAGCTTTCCTTCATAGCACTTTGCATCATTTGAAGCTTAAAAAATATATTTGTTCACTCGTATTTTATCTATTTGGAGGGGCTTCAACAATTCCATAGGAAAATTCCATTATCTTTGCTTCTCATTTCTCCACAAACTTTGAAAGGCCCCTTGGGTCTCCTCTGTGAGAATTGAATGAGCTCCAGTGAAGACAGGAGCTAAAGTTTCACTCACACCTGTATCTCCTACAAGGTGGGGCACGCCAAACCAACCAACAAAACCTCACACCTGCAGCCAGTAAGTCAATTCCAACTCAAATGCCCACCCTAGGGATTTCTCACCCTAGGGATTGACCATCAGGCAATTTTCCTCTGGCCAACTATTGAATTCAAACCACCAACCTCTAGGGTAGTAGCTGAGTGTACCATTTAAAGAATAAACTACACTTTGATGATCAATGCTTACAAGTCCATGCGACTCAGCAGATAATACGGAGCATTTCATGTCAGGGGAGGTGAGTTCCAGATTTACCATATGTCAGAAGAATTATCTAAACTCTCTGTAGCCAAATATCCTCATTTGATATGGAAGAATGATACTACTTACTTTATTGAGCCATTTGAAGGGGAAGTAAAGTAAAGAAAAGAGAACGAATAAGAACATATTGGTAAATGACAGAGTTCTGGGCAAAGAGGAAATATTTGAGCCTTGTTATTTCCCCCTCAGGAGGTCAACCACAGTCACCTGACAGCATACCACCCATCACTCCCTTGGGGGAATTCATAGGTCTCTAGGAGACTGAAGACACTGAAAACCATCATGAGTTTTCCCCGTGACCATTGGACTTTTTACCATTAGCTGGCAGAGAGCAGAGTCCTAATAGGCAGCTTTAAGGCAAAAGATGATGGAAAGAAACTTGAAAAATCTTAGGCTCCCAGAAAATGCAGGCCAGGGAGGGGCAACTGCAGCAGGAGGCCCTAGCTGAGTTGGGACATTGTGTTGTTGTTCTTGTTGTTAGGTTCTGTTGAGTCAGTTCTCTTAGCCTCCCTAGTTACCCCATACTGAAACACTGCCTGATCCTGCGCCATCCTCGCAATTTTTGGTACGTTGCAGCCACTGTGTTGACGCCTTCTCAGCAAGTGCCTTCTTTTGTCACTGCCCCTTCTATTTTACCCAGCATGATGTCCTTTTCTGGGGACTGGTCCCTCCTGGTACATGTCCAAAGCACGAGAGGAGAAGCCTTGCCATCCTCACTCGCACGGAGCCACTGTTTGCTCTTAGGAGTTGTCAGGGAGAGAGGAAAGTGTGAGCTGGAGGGAAAAGGGAGACAAGAAAGTGGCAGTGCCAGCTACTTCCTCTCCTTGGCCTGTGTACAGCTCCGGGACACTTGATTTCACAAAGGCCGCGTATACATGCGCCAGAAAGGGGAGGGAAGTCAGAGAGCAGGAAACGGACACCGAGGGAGCTGTATTTAATCATAATAACCATTAGTATTGACTTTGGTGCCATCTTAAAGGAGCCATTTGTTATAAGAACCAATAGTCAAAACCCCAAGCCAGCCGGGCTTTGTCTTATGAGCTCTAAAAATAATGGTATTTTGCCGTTCATCTGTTTTAATTTTCCAAATTCAAATGCAATTTGAAATCAATTCAAAAATTGATTTCCTTCCCCTCAACAAAGAGCTGGTAAAAGGAGGAAGGAAGGAAGAAGCAAGGACAGACCGATTGGGCTTTTTAGTGTATCACATAATAATACCTCAAAAGCAGGAGCCCAGGGCAGTAATTATTCCCCTCACTGAGAAGTATGAAAGGAAAATGGGTGAGAATTATGACCACGTGAACAATACATCAAACCTTACTAGGGTGGAGGCCGGCAAATGACTTACTTAGTGCTTCAACAACTATGTGTAAAAGCTAGAGGAAACAGCGAAGGTCAATAGACTCCTGGTTCTGAACCGATCACCTCGTTTTCATCCGCTCTCCACGTCAATCTCCATCTCCCCATCTCCGGCTGGCAAACTGGCTAAAGGGGATTAGAGTTGTTTGCTCTCTTGCAAGCAGCTTGAAGACAAAGGGAAAACAGGAGTGTGCTCTTGAAAGTCAGACAGCTTCGCAAAGGTCAGCAGACGATTTTCCAGACAGGCTTGGGAGGGTATCTGGTCTCGGCGTGGTCAACGGCATCCAAGGTCTGCCCTGCCACTCAACCTTAACAGGCCCTTGCTTCTGGAGATTTCCCCAACTGCTGGGGTCTGATTCACACTAGCCAAACTCACAGTGAATTACCTGTGAGTTGCCGAGTTTGTAAGTGGGTAAACGCTTTATCGAGGTAAGAGTACAGTCTGTCCAGCTACTTTGAGAGCTGCTTCACTGCTAGACAACAGAGGGAGGAGCCTATCCAACCACCAGAATACTTGCGTCACCATTCGGGTCTCCAGAACTGAAACCAAATTCCTGAGACAACTCTCAAGAACAGAAAGTACACCTGAAATTGGAGCGACACCAATCTAGCAACAAGGTCTCAAGCACTTCAACTATCTGTGCCTTGATCTTCTCATCTATACAAATAAGAATGTTTACCACGTAGTCCTAATTTTGATGACATTTGCAAAACACTTAGTGAACTGGACAGCACATTAAAAACAGATGGAAGGGGTGATTTTTGATAATAAGAAGGTAGTCTGCTGCACATACAATCTGCGCAAGGGGAACTAAAACCTTCTGCGGTGTTGAGCTCTATTGTGCATGGGGTTGCTATGAGTCGGAAGCAACTCCTTGGCACCTCACAACCACGTCAGCATGGGAACAGTACGTAAGCACAAATCCACAGTAAGTGAGCACAAGCAAGCCTAATCCTTCATGATGGGGGACTCTGCCCCTGTCGGGGATTGTAAATTTGAATAGAGGCTGTGATTCCATAGGAAGGTGCCGAGAGATTGGGCGTGAGACAGGTACATTGTCAAATTATTCAAAATCCAAATTAAACACAGGCATATTTGTAACCACTTACCGTCTATGCCAAGCAATTTCGCATTCTTTTCACCACAACAAATATTCTGTTCCTGGGTAAGATTGCCAGCTGTCTCTCTCTGTTGGGCAGCACCTTCCTACAAAATCAAAGAAGGGGCAAAGACATTGACTTAGGTAACTTGGAAGGCCGTCCTCTACGTTAACAGAGCTTTTAACCCTATGTAGCACTATTACAAATTCTGATACTGCTACACATGAACACTAGAATTGAACCAGTAAGTACATAGATGGCAGATGGTGGGAAGTTAGATCCTCACTGTTGGGATGAGAAATCCAGATAAACAAGAATGATTCATATAGGAATCAATTACAGTTGGAAACATCCGTATGAACTCATATTTAGCTTAGTATAGATTCAGATGGTTACATAATGAAATATCGGTAGCTAGGTATGTACATAAAGGAACCCTGGTGGCAGAACACACAAGCACTTGGCTACTAAGGGTGGAGAAAACTGATAGAGCTATATCTTCCTAAATATTTATAGCCTTGATAATCTCAGCAGGCAGTTCTACTCTGTCCTGAGTCAGAATCAACTCAGTGGCCATTGGTTACCTCCCACCATCTGCCATCTATTTATTTACAGGGTCAATTTTCCTTAAACAGGAACATGATATTTGGGAAAATAGGAAATCTGAATAAAATATGGTCTTCGGTTCATAACAATAATGTACACATTTTTACTCATTATTTGTGACACTTATAATAAAATAAGAGATCAAGAATGAAAATTGGGTATAGGGTATATGGGAACATTTTGTTCTAGCTTCCCAACTTTACAGTGAATCTAAGTTTTAGAAATAAGAACCATAAAACATTTGTGTGAGAGTATCAGTGGTCCTTCTTTGGTACTGTTTTCAAAATTATATAATACAATGAGGAGAAGCGTATTCTCTTCTCCGTTGAGACAAATTAGTCAATGATGTGGCAATAGGAAGTACACTGTGCTTTGTTTCTGGCAGCTGGGGAGTGGCAACAGGGTCAGGAAGGAGACAGAGGCTTGCACAGCCTTGTGAATACTGAATGGAAGACCATACACCTGCTAGCTATATAGTTACTGTTCAGCAGAGGTTTTAGTACCTCAGTGGAAGAATCTGTGTATTCCATGTGGGTCACTCATATCATGGTCTATGCTCCTCATACACAACTAGTACACTTCTGTCAGTAGACGTGTGTTTGTGGCTGTGATGCTAAACAGAATTCAATGGGATTTCTAGTGTAAGACAGACTATGAAGGTATAATTGGCTGTCTATTGAAAATAAGCCAATGGAAGTGTTATGGAACATAAAGTTCCCATACTATCTCTGGTCCATACTATCTCTGAAGAGTTGGTTGCTAAATATATATATTTTTTAAATTTGAAACCAGTGTGGCAGTTACATAATCTCCTGCCAACTTGTGAAGGGGTGTACTCTAGCCTGTCAATCAGGCTGCAGCTTGATGACCTCATTTGGAGGCACCACGGAGAAAAATAGCTGACTGGAGGCCAGATACACACTGAGTCTCTCTGCTTGTCTCCCTATGAGACATTCCTGTTGAGCTATATGGATGGCAGTCAAAGCCTTGGAACTAGAGGAGCCACGTGGAGACCCCCACCAGCACTGATGCTTCCACCGCCAATGGATCCACAACACTTCCCACCCACTGGTCTGTGATCTTCCTGCACTTGGCGTCATTGCATGTGTTGCATGAGTTTGAAGAGGACTTTATAGACTGGCATCGGGCATATGGGCTAAGACCTGACTTAAGGACTTGATCTGGACCAGGCTGGAATGTTTTCTCAATATTCAATTACTCTTTGATATAAAGTTCTCTATTACACACATATGAGTGCCTATGAATGTTTCTCTAGTTAACCCGGACCAACACAACCAGTCACTAATTATAGTCATTATTACAGCTGTATAGCACAACTTTAGAATTAAACTAAGTTTATGGAAAATTAAGCCAACAGATCCTCAAATTCATGGCTTCCTAATTCCCTTTTTAAAAATCATTTTATTAGGGGCTCATACAACTCTTATCACAATCCATACATACATCAATTGTGTAAAGCACTTTGTACATTCATTGCCCTCATCATTCTCAAAACATTTGTCTCCACATAAGCCCCTGGTATTAGCTCTTCATTTATACCCCTCCCTCCCCACTACCCCCCCATGCACCCGTGATATTTTATGTTATTATTTTGTCATATCTTGCACTGTCCAATGTCTCCCTTCACCCACTTTTCTGCTGTACATCCCCCAGGGAGGAGGTCACATGTAGATCCTTGTAATCGGTTCCCCCTTTCTACCCCACCTTCCCTCTACCCTCTGGCTTCCTAATTCTTCTGCTGCATTTCCTATCATCTATACTCTTCAGGTCACTTGTACCTATAGATCTGTGTGGCAGACATATTCTACAATGGTATGCTGCTGTACATCTATCTCTTCATGGCTCTAACTTTAGTGGTATCACACTGAGAGCTTGATGTTGGCTGTGATAGGTAGCATTTACAGCACAGGAATTGGAATACACAACTAATCAAAGCTTGACTTATTGTTTTATTGCTTGTCTAGCCTTAAGAAAGTGATGGAAAAAGGGTTAATAATGCAAATTACTCTTAAAAGTGTATCTTGTCCTTGCATTGTGTCTTAAAAACAAACAGATAAAAAAACCTGACAAGATGTTCCAGTGTTTGAAAACTTCTGACTGATTTAGCAAAGGACTTCACTCATTGAGAAATGAGTGAATCTCCTATTGTTTCTCATTTGTCTTACATGTTACAACAAGTAACATTGATGTCAGACTATATGGTGACACAGTGGGTTGGACATTGGACTAATGACCTGTTTTCCCAAATATCATTTTCCTGTTTAAGGAAAATTGACCCCGTAAATAAATAGATGGCAGATGGTGGGAGGTAACCAATGGCCACTGAGTTGATTCTGACTCAGGACAGAGTTGAACTGCCTGCTGAGGTTATCAAGGCTATAAATATTTAGGAAGAGGCTGTCTGCTCCCTTAAATGTCCTTTCAGAAACATCAAGGAGAAAGTCTATTCTATCCTTTGGGGTTGCTATGAGTCAAAATTGACTCACCAGCAGTGGATATACACATTCATCAATTGCAAGAAGAGGTAGGCTACAGGTACAAAACTTTGATGAAACCCTCAAAATCATTATGTAAAAATAAATTGGCAAAACCAAATTTGAATAGTCATGTATATTTGTTTTCATTGTGTGCTACGCCTTCTCTCAGTAGGAATAGGAATACGCACAGCCACATAAGGAGCCCTGTGCTCCAGTGTTAGCACTTGGCTGATAACCGAAAGGTTGGCCGTTGAAACCCAATAGTATTGCGGGATATAAATATATGGCAACAAACACAGCCTCAGAAATCCATAGCCTTGCGATAATTCCACTTTTTCCTTTTTGGTCGCCATGAGTCGGAATAGACTGCAAAGTTGCCAGAAAAGCTTCAGGAAATGGAATGTGCTGCTAGCTTAGAAGACAAAGATGAATAAAAGGACAGCTAGGAGTGGAAATCAACTCCAATGTAGAGCGTGCATGCACACATGCACACACGCACACACACATTCGAGTCAGGTGTTAAAATTTTGCCAGTCCATCACAGATCCCACCTCCCTTTGCCCCAGGAAGAATATAAACCTGCATCAGCAAGCCTCACACTGCTAACCTTGCTCCAGGTGACCAGCGGCTTGGTGGACAACAGCTCCAGCGTGCAGAACAAAGATAAGAAAGGAGGAAGCACACGAGGCAGCTGAGCACAGCCTGAGAATGAGCTTGGGCCACCTATGGAAAACAGTGGGAATCAGGACCAACTTCCCACATGGTGGGTAGTTCTGACCAAGCCCAATTCTAGCTGTGTCTCTCTTTCCCCGCCTGAATCCATTGCAAGGCCGCCGGGCTCTTTCCATTCATTCTGGTCTCCCAAGTTAGAGTAAACACATTCAATTTTCGGAAGCATCTCTGGCAGCAGAGGCGGTGACATGAAATTGAAGGAAGCAATTTTTGATGCACGTTGTGAGAGCATGGAAAGGCAAAATGCAAGAGTGAATGATGTAGCGCTTGTTTACATTGAGTTCCCTCTGTAACCCTTCAGCTATTCAGTAACTCACAGGGAGGGCTGTAGTATAAATGGTACCTCAGCAGATCAAGGAATCAGCACCCCATGGAAGAGCGATGTGGCAGTCTGCACCTGTAAGGATGACAGCCTTGCAAACACTATGGGGTAATTCTTTGTCTTGTGGAGGCACTGTAAGCCAGAATTGACCCCATGGCAATGGGGCTTAAGAGGACCTGACATCAGCATGGATGAAGATTGGGATTGGGATTCAGAGAGGTTATTGTGGTTGTGTTGCACTGCTAACTGCAAGTTCAGTAGTTTGAAACCACCATCTGTTCCTCGAGAGAAATATGAGGCTTTCTACTCTCATAAAAAAGGTACAGTCTCAGACACTCACTGGGGCAGTGAGAGAGAGTTTGGTCTGGTTTTATTGTATATTCACAGAGAGTAAGAGGGGAATACATAATCAAAGTCCGGCTTGCTTCTCCTGGCCTGATTACTACTAGAAAATAACCAGCACCCAACCTGCACATCATCTCGACTACATAGTATGCACAAAAGACTGACAAAGAACACTTTCATTTTTGTCATGGCTTCAGTACTGAAAAGGAGCCCTGAGGTTTCATATTGGTATATTAGCAATTGTATATGTGCTGAAATGGGGAATGGGATGAAAAAGGGTCACGAGCAGAAAGTCATCAGTTGTCAGCTCTCAAAGTCGCTGAAGCCAGCACAAACCGATAAGCACATCTTCTCAACACTGCACTCAGGGAGGTCAATGTCATAGCTTGAAACTGGGCTTGAGGGAAGTATTTACACCATGACAATTGTCAAACCTGTCAAATAACTCGCCTTCTCCATGAGCCTCCAAAATAATCAATTCTGACCCATAGCGACCCTATAGAACAGAGGAAAACTGCCCTTTTGAGGTTCCACGGCCATACATCTTTATGGGAGCAAAAAGATGTGACCATCTTTCTCTCAAAATGTCACTGGTAGAATACAATGGCTGACCTGGCAGTTAGCAGTCCAAGGTGTAATGCACCACACTACCAGGATTCCTAAAGAGAATCTTCTCTATTACTGGAATTGAGTCAATTCTGTAGGTTTCCAAGACTGTAATTCCTTATGGTGGTCAAAAATCTCAACTTCCTTTTGCAGAGCACCTAGTGGTTTCAAACTGCCGACCTTGTGGTTTTCAGCCCCACTACCCAACCAGAGCTCCTCAAGAGAACCTTCAGCATCATCAAATGTCACCTGCTGGAAAATACTATAAAAGGCAGGTGAGACGAAAACGCTGGAGCAAAGAAGAAACATCAAACTGTGAATCTGTAAAGAAAAATTGAAGCCGATAAGGCTTTCCCTCCTGCCATTCCCCTACTACTTGATCATCGTTGCACTTTCTTGGTCCTGCATCAGAGAGCGAGAGAGCGAGAGAGCGAGAGAGCGAGAGAGCGAGAGAGCGAGAGAGCGAGAGAGCGAGAGAGCGAGAGAGAGAGAGAGAGAGAGAGAGAGAGAGAGAGAGAAAGAAGCAGTAGGTATAAATTGTCTCCCAATGGAAGCCCATTCACAGAGTTAAATGCCCACAGCCAAGGAAGTGCAGCATGCTCTGACTTTAGCTTCTGTCACCAGAGGGACTACAGAGCAAGGGGGTCATGGTCCCTGCCTGGTGGCCAGAAGAACAAATCCACAATACAACTCAATGCAATGGTCTCTGATTACAGATCAGGTACACATAATTCACCTGCTGCTCCAAATTGCTAGGCTTGACTCTAGTGGCAATTCCCAAGAAAGAGAGGAATTAAATGACGAGCTTATCCACGCCTACCTCCTTGACCTTTCTCACTTTCCCTGAGACAGTCAAATGCACACTCAGCAGGGAAACACAACACTCTGGAATTCTCCTTCATTGTCCCATGGCCCTCCTCTTTAGTCGTTAGATTCTAAAAGAGCTCAAGAAAGACGCTATTAATGCAGGATCATAATCAGCCAGCAATCATTGCGTGCACAGCATTCAACTGTCAGGCCCAGTGATCCAGTGGTGCACACGTGCTGCAGGCTGCAGTTCTCTCTCTCTCTCTCTCTCTCTCTCTCTCTCTCTCTCTCTCTCTATCTCTCTTTATCTCTCTCTCTCTTTATATCTCTCTCTATCTCTCTCTCTCTCCTTTGCTTTGTCCAAGCCTGCTTCCTCTTGTTTTAAAGATAGTTTTATTGCAGGCTCTTCTTCCAACAGTTTATATATCAATTGTATCAAGCATATTTGTACAAATGTTACCATCATCATTTTATAAACACTCTGTTTGAGTCCTTGGTATCAGTTCCTCGTTTTCCTCCTTCCCCCACTCTCTCACCCCCATGACCTTCTCTTTTTTTTAAAAAAGGTTTTACAATTACTTATTTGAGGGTTTACATTTCAGATAATCATATTTGTATTCAACCATTTATTAACTTATTACCAACTATTTAAATGACTTATTTAACCTCCCAATAGCTTCCACTGCTCCCTTTTCCTCTCTTCTTCCTCTTGTCAAATATGACCTTCTTTGTCACCTTACCTTTCACCTGTTTACCCTCTAGCCCATTGTTTTCCCTTCCCTCCCACCATGGAAACCATTAAAGTCTGATTTGCTTGTTGTTTTTATATGAAAAGCTTTATCTTAATTTTTTTCTTTTAGAAGTGTGATCTCATTTGTCTTTTTGTGACTTACTAACTTCACTCAGCATAATATCGTCCAAGTCCATCTGTGTCATGAGGTACTTCAGTGTCATAATTGTTCTTTAGGGGAGTGAAGTATCCTATGATGTGTATGTACCAGTTTGTGTATCTATTCCTCCACCTATGTGCTTTTAGGTTGTTTCCAGCTTTTTGTTACTGTGAATAATGTTGCAGGGAACATAGATGTACATGGATCTGTCCATGCTGTGTTATTCTTTAAGGTAAATAACAAATAACAGAATTGATAGGCTATTATCAGTATTGCTACTCCGTTATTTGAAGACATGTCATACAAATGTCCCTAGATGTTGCCCAGTTTTACAGTCCCACCAGCTGTGTCTGCAGGTTCAAATTTCTCTCCAACCTCTCCAGCATTTGTTACTTTCTGTTTTCTCTTTTGTAACATTGATCTCAATGGCTGTATGAGGTGGTATCCCATCATTGGTTTGATTTGGATCTCTTGGCTGGATAGTGATCATGTGCATTTCTTCATATTTGGTGACTGCCTGAATGTTTTCTTTGGTGCACTGTCTGCCTATTTTTAATTGGATTATTAATTTTTGCAGTCTTGATTTTCCAGAGGACTTAGATAGCATGCTTTAAAACAAAAATATTTAGAGTGTCTCCTATACACTAGCTGTTACACACACACACACACACACACACACACACACACACAAAGACAGACACAAATTAACCCCCCACCAAATTCCATTGCTTTACAGTTGATTCTGATTCTATGACCAGAGTATTTGACTGTGTTGATCATAGCAAACTATGGCTAATCTTGAGAAGAATGAAAATTCCAGAACACTTCATTGTGCTAATGAGGAATTTAAACATGGATCAAGAGGCAGTTGTTGTGAATGTAACATGGGACTACTGCATGGTGTAAAATCAAGAAAAGTGTATGACAGGGCTGTATCCTTTCACCATACTTATTCTATCTGTATGCTTAACAATTCATCAGAGAAGAGGGTTTATATGAAGAAGAATGCTGCATCATGATGAGAAGAAGGTTTATGAATAACCTGTAATATGCAGATGGAACAACTTCACTTGCTGAAAGTGAAGAAGACTTGAAGCACTTGCTGATGGACATAAAAGATTGCAGCCTTCAGTATGGATTAATATCAATATTAATAATACCAAAATCTTCACAAATGGACCAACAGGTAGCATCATGATAAATGGAGAATAGATTGAAGTTGTCAAGGATTTTGTCTTGCTTGGATCCACAATCAATGCTCATGGAAACAGCAGTCAAGAGATCAGAATATGAGTTGCATTAGACAAATCTGCTACACAAAACCTCCTTAGAGTATTGAAAAGCAAGGATGCTACTTTGAGGACTAAGTTGCACCTGCCCCAAGCCATGGTATTTTCATTGTCTCCTATGCATGTGAAAGTTGAACATTGAGTACAGAAGACTGAAGAAGAATGCATTTGAATTATGGTACTAAACAAGAATATTGAGCGTACCATTGACTGCTAAAAGGACAAACTGATCGGTCTTAGAAAAAATACTGCCAGAGTGTTCCCTAAGGGGCAAGAATGGTGAGATTTCATCTTACATACTTTGGACATGTTGTCAGGAGAGACTAGTCCATGGAGAAGGACATTATATTTGGTAAAGTTAAAAGGCAGCAAAAATAGGAGGGCCCTAAGGGAAATGGATTGGCACTGTTTCTGCAAGGGTGAACACAAGCTTGGGAATGATTGTGAGGATGACACAAGAGTGGGCCATGTTTCATTCTGTTGTGTATAAGGTCACTATTGGTCAGGACTGACTCGATGGCACCTACCAACAATGCCAACAGAACTCCTCTATAGGGTTGAAAGGCTATACGTCTTTATAGAAGCAGACTGCTCAATCTTCCCCCTGTGGTGTGGCTCGTGCATTTGAACTATTTTCTTTGCTTAGTAGTCAAACATTTAACCACTGTGCCAACAGTTCCTTGTTAAAAAGAGACAAAAATAGATGGTTCAAACTTATCCAAAGTTACCTTAGAAGACAGGCTTGGTGATCTGCTTCCAAAAGGAGCACAAGGAGCAGTTCTCCTCTGTCGGCATGAGTCATCATGAGACACACTTGACTCGACAATGACTTCTAACATCCAAACTAATGTATCAATGATATACAGATATGGTCATCTATAGTAATACAAAGGTATTAGTCAGATCTATCACCTCATAGAGTTTACACCTAATCCCAGAAACCACATGCTACAATCCGACAAAACAGAATAAAATTATTGAAGAGAACTAAGTGCAGAGATGTGTGTCCTATAATTTGAAAGGTGAAGGCCAAGGGCACATTCAATGAACAATGTGGTTGGGTACCATAGAATCAGGTCTTACTCCTAGTGACCCTCTGTACAGCAGAACAAATGACCCAGTTCTGCACCATCCTCATAATGGTTATGTCTGTGCCTATTATAAACTTGTGAAGGGCCTTCATCTCTTCCTCTGCCCATCCACTTTTCCAAGCATGATGACCTCCTTCAGGTTCTGGTCTCTCCGAACAACATGTCCAAAGGACATGAGACGAAGTCCTGCCATTCTTGCCTCTAAGGAGCATTTTGGCTGTCCTCCTTCCAAGACTGATTTGTTTGTTCGTCTGGAAGTGAGCAATACTTCCACTATTCTTCACCAGCACCACAATTGAAATGCATTGCTTTTAACTGGTTCTCCTTTACTCAGTGTCCAACTTTCACCTCAATCTGAAGTGATGAAACATACCATGAAAATTATTAGCTGGGGTTTTTAGAGTACTTTCTTTGTTTCAATCGTTTATTAGGGGCTCATGCAACTCGTATCACAATCCATATATACATCAATTATGTAAATCACATTATTGCCCTCATCATTCTAAAAACATTGGCTCTCCACCTAAGCCCCCTCCCCGCTCCACCCTTCCTCATGACCCCTTGATAATTTATAAATTATTATTTTGTCATATCTTTCCCTGTCCGACATCTCCCTTCACCCACTATTCTGTTGTCCATCCCCCAAGGACGAGGTCACATGTAGATCCTTGTAATCGGTTCCCCCTTTCCAAGTCCCTCCACCCTCCCAGTATCGCCACTCACACCACTGGTCCAAAGGGATCATCCTCCCTGGATTCCCTGTGTTTCCAGTTCCTATCGTTACCAGTGTACATCCTCTGGTCTAGCCAGATTTGTAAGGTAGAATTGGAATCATGATAGTTGGGGAGGAGGAAGCATTTATGAACTAGAAGTAAGTTGTATGTTTCATCTTTGCCATATCACACCCTGGCTGGCTCGTCTCCTCCCTGTAAGGGGATGTCCAGTGACCTACAAGTGGGATTTGGGGCTCTACTTCGCACTTCCCCTCTCATTCACTATGATAAGAATTTTTGTTCTTTGATGCCTGATATCTGATCCCTTCGACACCTCGTGATCGCACATGCTGGTGTGCTTCTTCCATTTGGGCTTTATTGCTTCTGAGCTAGATGGCCCCTTGTTTACCTTTAAGCCTTTAAGACCCCAGATGCTATATCTTTTGATAGCCGGGCACGATCAGCTTTCTTTTCCACATTTGCTTATGCACCCATTTGTCTTCAGCGATCCTATCAGTGAGGTGAGCACACAATATGATTTTTTGTTCTTTGATCCCTTCAGTACCTCATGATCACACAGGCTGATGTGCTTTTAAAATGTGGGCTTTGTTGCTTCTGAGCTAGATGGCCGCTTGTTTACCTTCAATTCATTAAATTCTATAATAAACATGAGACTACTCCCCAGCCTGCTTAGCCCTATTAATGCTGTAAATGTGCCAGCTTCCCCAGAAAATCTATTCCTTAGGAGGTACGAGATCATGTCACAGGATGTTGAAATATAGGTATATATCACATATTGCCCATAATAAACCAGTTCTTTCCTTCCTGATGGAGTAGTGGTTATGCATTGGGCTGCTAACCTCCAGGTCAGCAGTTAAAAACCACCAGCCACTCTGCAAGAGAAGATGAGTTTTCTTCTTCCTGAAAGAGTCATAGTCTCAGAAACCCAGAGAGCCTGTTCTCCTCTGTCCTATAGGGTCACTATGAGTAGGAATCGACTTGATGGTAGGGCATTTGGTTTGGGGATGCATATTCAAGCCCACTCATAAGAAATTTGTTACATATTCATAATCACTTCCATTTACTTCCTGTGTATACATCAAAAACAGCAAACCCCCCTGTTTGAAGAGCTTGCCTTGGTGACTCTAATCCCAGCCTGCTACTTGCTTGATTACTCAAAGCAAAGCTTACCCTTTCTACTTTCATCTAATCGCTGTCTTTCTTTTAACTTAAGCACCACCAAATAAGGCCAGGTTAGTAACAAGACCTGTGGAAAAAAATCACTTCATTTAATCCTCACAACAACCAATGAAGCAAAGGACCATCACTTCACTTTCACAGCAGGGGGTAACAATCAAGGTGTAGAGCAGTGTTTCCCACAGGGAGCGATGCAGTCTCTTGGTGGGTCACTGGAATGATCTGGGGGGGCGGACCTCCAAATGCAAACCTCTGCTCCTCTTCCTGGATGACAAACTATAGTACAAACATGTTTTAGTTGGGGGGGTGGAGTTTTTTGGTTTGTTGTATTTTGTTTCTGAAAGGAGGGCGTGGGCTAAAGAAATTTGGGGACCTGTGGTATAGAGGTTAAATAATCCATCTAGATTATTCTAGAAGCATCTAAGTGATTCCCGAACTCAAGACTTGGTAGTTGAACTTCCTCAATGATGTGTTGGAAGCCAGGCCTGGTGATCTCTGAAAGGTCACAGCCGTTACATCAGCATAGAGCAGTTCTCATCTGACATACATGAGGTCACCATGAATCCTAACTGACTCAATTGCAACCAACAATAACATCTACCTTTAAGAAACAAAATAAAACTTTTTACTGTGAATTTTGTGAAGGTTTACCAAGCAGATTGTTCCTTTTACATTCAACAGGTCATAGAGATTTTGTTTAAACTCTTCCACTAAATCTTCTCAATGTAACATCACTTATCCCAACGTCCTCCCTGTTTCCTCCTTCTTTCCTAACCCTCTGTACTTTGTCCCTAAGTAAATGCTTCCCTTTTGATCTTCAATGGTTGCATCATCTAAACAGGGCTGAGTTCAGTTCCAAACCTGAAGGGTGACTAAGGGTTGTAGTGTCTGGAGTGCAACAGTCTCTATTAGACGTGTTAGTCTGTTTTATGATGTGAGTTCAGTTCTACATTTTCTCCCCATTCTGTCCAAGACTTTCTAATATGATCCTTTTCAGATTAGTTGGTACTGATAGTCAGGCACCATCTACTGCTTCTAGTTTCAGGGATGTGGAAGTAGATGTTTGTGTGGCTCATTAGTCTATTGAACTAAGTGAACAACAGCAACGCGTATGTAAGGATGCAGATAATGTTGTGACTTAGGGACAGCACCAGATTCAATTCTCTCTCTCTCTCTCTCTCTCTCTCTCTCTCTCTCTCTCTCTCTCTCTCTCTCTCTCTCTCTCTCTCTCTCTCTCTCTCGATTTATCTTTGTGCCTCCTATGGTCTAAGTAAAATCCAAAGTCATAGCCATGAAAGTCCTGAAGAGAAGTTCTACTCTGGAAACACTGGGTCACTATCAAAACATATAAAATTCCTTGCTTTCATATAGTTTATAGTACAATAAAATAAATTCCTGTTAAGTAGGAGGTTGAATTCAATAGGACAAAACTTTAATCAACACTTGGAGTAAAAGGTTGTGACGTTCATCTGATAGAGACCATCAGAAACATCCTTATAGTCTGATAAAGCTAATTTCATGAACGTGCTGCAGCAAAAGGACAGCCCATCAAAGGGACTGTGTTAGGCTGTGTAGACTAGAGACACAAATCCAGTGACACTTGTATATGTTTAATAAGGAGCTTTATATCAAGAAGTAATTATATATTGAGAAAGCATCCCAGCCCAGTCCAGTTCAAGTCCATAAGCCCAATACTAATCCTTAAGTCCCTATTCAGACTCACACAGCCAAAGCAATGATGCAGAATACAGAGTTATCACAGGCTGGTGGATCCAATGGCGGTGGCATATTGCAAGACTGTGGCAACAACCAGGGTCTGCCAGCAGAAGCTGAAAGCAGGGAGGGGGAGGTTCCCAGCCCCCTCATTATGAGTAGGTCATGCCAACAAGGAGGCACCATGAGACTGTGACCTGATTGACAGGCTAACCTCCACCCTTACACTTTTATATATCTTCAAGTTGACATGAAATTATGTAACTACTGCAGGAACCGTGGTGTAATTCACACAACAAATGACATGACCAGAGTATTTTGGATTTGAGGTCAGGGGGGAAAAGACTGCAGGTAAAATGTAAAAGAAGCAGGATTTTGATCATTTCAAATCAGAATAACGATGTGCTCAACATCAGGCCTGGGATGAGAAGCAGACCAGAGTCCCGTTTCTTTGGAAACTACAAAGTTCAGATAAAAATGGGGAAGGCATGCAGGACAGTTGCCATTGAGACAATCCCAACTTGGCATGACCTTACATGTGTCAGAGCAGAATTGTGCTCCATAGTTTTTCTTTTTCTTCTTTTAAAATCATTTTATTAGGGGCTCATACAACTCTTCTTACTATCCATACATATATCAATTGTGTAAAGCACATTTGTACATTCATTGCCCTCATCACTCTCAAAACATTCGCTCTCCACTTAAGCCCCTGGCATCAGCTCCTCATTTTCCCCCTCCCTCCCTGCTCACCCACCCTCAGGAAACCTTGATAATTTATAAATTATTATTTTGTCATATCTTGCCCTGTCCAACGTCTCCCTTCACCCACTTTCTATTGTCTGTCCCCCAGGGAAGAAGTTATATGTAGATCCTTGTAATCGGGTCCCCCTTAACACCCTACCGTCCTTCCACCCTCCCCGTATTGCCACTCTCACCACTGGTCATGAAGGGATCATCCACCCTGGATTCCCTGTGTTTCCAGTCCTATCTGTACCAGTGTACATCCCCTGGTCTAGTCATATTTATAAGGCAGAATTGGGATAATTACAGTGGGTGGGGAGGAAGGATTTAGAAACTAGAAGAAAGTTGTATATTTCATTGTTGCTACATTGCACCCTGAACTGTCTCATCTCCTCCCTGTGACCCTTCCATAAGGGGGTGTACAGTGCCTACAAATGGGCTTTGGGTCTCCACCCCGCACTCCTCATTCACAATGATATGATTTTTTGTTCTGCTCATGCCTGATACCTGATCCCTTCGACACCTTATGATTGCACAGGCTTCTTCCATGTGGGCTTTGTTGCCTCTGAGCTAGATGGCCGCTTGTTTACCTTCAAGCCTTTAAGACCCCAGATGCTATATCTTTTGATAGCCAGGCACCATCAGCTTTCTTATGCTTATGCAACCGCTTTGTCTTCAGCGATTGTATCGGGAAGGATAGCATCATGGCATGCCAGTTTAATAGAACAAATTATTCTTGCATGGAGGGAGTGCTTGAGTGGAGGCCCAATGTCCATCTGCTACCTTAATACTAAACCTATGAACATATGCACATAGATCTATTTCCCCATCCTCATATATAAATATATATACATATGTACATGCCTGTATTTAGACCTATAAAATGACCTTTATCTCCTAGCTCTTTCTTCTATTTCCTTTTACTTTCCTCTTGTCCCACTATCATGCTCAGCTTTCATTCAGGTTACAGTAATTCCTCTTGGCTACATTACCCTTGGTCATGCCCTACCAGGCCTCCTACATCCTCCTCACTACTGATTTGGATCACTTGTTATTCCCTTATATCTGGGTTTGTTAACACCACAAACTTTCCCCCCACCTTCCCTTCTCCCATGTCTCCCCCGAAACTGTCAGTCCCGTTGTTTTCTCCTCTAGATTGTTCATCCAGCCTATCCTATTTAGACAGACCTGCGGATATAATAACACGCACAAAAACAAGACAGAGCAAAACCAAGCAACAAACTAAAACAAAACAATAAGCCAATGACAAAAACAAAACAAAACACAACAACAAGAAAGAAAAGCTTGTAGTTAGTTCAAGGACTATTTGTTGTCTTTAGGTCTGTTTTCCAATCGAGTGTTGGGGCACTAAGCTCTGGCCCCAAAGTCTATTTTTGATAATCCCTGGGGACTTCGTTGCTCTGTTCGCTTGCTGTTCTGTTGTACACCCTTAGTGTTTTGCCTCGGTGTGGTGGGTTCAGATCGAGCGCCATTCCCACCTGGTGTCTCCAGTGTAGGGTTCTGGGTCAGTGAGGGATCCATATTTTTTCAAAGGCTAATTTTGGGCCTTTTGCCCCACACTGAAGCACCTATATAAGTAGATTCAGACTTGCAATCTTTGGGTTCATAGTAGAAATTTTTACAGATAAGAGACTCCAAACTGCAGAAACCTGTGTCTGAAGCTCTTCATCTAGATTGAAAATCAAGGCTTCTTACAGGAAAGAATCAGATGTGTCACTATTCCTGACTCATTTCCTACCACAAAAGTCCTGGTAGCCGACAATTGTAGAGAACACCAGTTCTCAACACTATGGACCTTTCTTAACTCACAAGAAGGGTCTGCATTCACAAAGGTATGTCTGCCAAACCCAAAGACTGAAATGTGGACCAGGCCAGAGAAGAGTGAAATTGTCTGTCATAATGGAAGGGAGAGAATTGAGTGTTCTCAGAGCAATGCGAGAGGGAGAGTAGTTGAAGAGTTGAGAAGAGAGGGGCCCAGTTACAGAGTGAGATTGAGCAAGCTTGTGAGGGGGTAGAAGAGGTGCAGATACTGTGACTCTGGCCAAAAATGATGAGTGAAGTCTACAAAATTGATAGAGCGTTTGAGGGATAGGTGGCCAGAGAAATGCTGTATCATGTGGAGCAAGGACAATATGAGTCTCCAGGAAGTACGAAGGTGCTTCAAAATGTTCATGAAAAATAGAATTTAAAAGTGAGTGGAATTTTTCCATAAATGTTTGAAGCCTCTGGTCTGAGGTTTCCCTGGTAGTTAACAAAACTCTTTCAGATCCCTTTGAACTTCCACAGACCATGAAGTAATTTCAAGTCTTAATGGTCAAGAAAAGAAAACTCCAAGCTGATATAAAATATGGAGCACACAGAATCAACCAAAACTAGTTTCTTCAACACACTAGAAATGAATTTAAAAGGCATCTTGTGTCAAGAAGCAGATGCCTGGATTCCAGTTACACCTCTATCGGTCATTAAATGCCAAACGCAAAGAAGTCCCTGGGTGGCATATGCTGCTAATGTGCAAAAGGTGGAATGTTCGAGTTCACAAAGAGGGACCTCAGAAGAAATTACTGGCAATTTATTCTGAAAAGTACAGTTTGTGAAAGGAAGAATCATTGCTTAGGGGACACTGAGTTTCTGGTCATTGTGGTGGAATGATTTGGGCAAAGATAGTTTTGAGAGTTGCACAACATGGTGAATGTAAACCATGTGCCTGCACATGTCAAAGTTATTGGATAGGATACGGCCTTGTAATTCTACAACAATTGAGGAAATAGTTGTTACAAAAAGGAAACATTAACACTAGGGAGAAGTGTTCTACTCTGGTATAGATGGATTCACCATGAATCATAATTGACTCAACAGCAATTGGTACTAGTTGCTAAATAAATAAGTCAGCAACGAGAAATCACAAGGGCTAAGATGCAAGCTGTTAAGGCAAGTAAGATATTAACAATTTAAGAAAACATTGCTAGTTATTGCAGCATAATTGTCACGAACTCTTTCTCGGCTGGGAGGTGATTGCAAAGGGCTCTTGTGGCCTCACCTAAAATTGAGGGTAAGTAATCCCAATATCTAATCGTATGATGTTGAGGATTCTGGGAGAGGGAACGAAGGTTGTAGGCAAGCTTGGCTACCTGTATTTAAAAAAAGTTCATTGCAAAACTGACAGCTCAAAAGAAAATCTTAGCACCTTAAGAGTCTACATTAAAAGTCACCAAATGAATCTAGAATTACGGTGCTGAGCAACAAATCTGGCTTTGATAAATGTGTTATTTTCCCCTAGGATGAGGTGCTATTGGGTAGTAGGTATTGAATTGTGAATGTTAAGGTTGTAGCTTCAAGCCCTCAAGCTGCTCCATGGAAGAAGAATTGGTCTATATGCTCCTGGAAATGTTTACAGCCTCAGAAACCCTACATACGGTCTCTAGGACTTGGTATCTACTTGGTAGTAGCTTAGATTATAGTGACTTACTTTTTTTAACTGTCTAACTTTAAAATCTTGGCAACAATCATGTTAAGAAATCAGATTGCCTACATTTCTTGAGCTTTGATGGTGCAGTAGCATAGACATTGGACTGCTAACTTCAACGTTCAAACCTACCAGCCACTCTGTAGTCGAAAGATGAGGTTCCCTGCTCCCTTAAAGATTTACAATCATTTTGGCAATGATATATCAGATGAACGGATAAATTCAAAACTAGAGTAAACTATAATACATTCAAAGAAAAATACAAATACCACAATCAAAAAATTAATACAAGATCTGACTAGATAATTTACTAATAATGACTTCCAGGTAGCCAACCATCATATGAAGAAATATTGGTGTTCACCAGCCATAAGGGAAACAAAAATTAAAGCAATGATGATGTATCACCTTACCAGTGTAAGGTGTGCCAATAAGAGGACGTCACACCCACAGGAGGTAAAACTTTGTCACTATAACCTAACCTACTAGAGTCTTAGAAAAAAAATTTTAACACAGAAAATAACAAATGCTGGAGAGGATACAGAGAGATTTAAATCTTCATACATTGCTTGTGGGATTGCAGAATTGTATAACCACTATGAAAACCAATATTGCACTTCCTTAAGAAATTCAAATACAACTGCCTTATGAGTCTGCAATCTCTCTACTTGGTAGATGCCCTAAATAAATCAACAAAAAATTCAAACAAGCATATGGTCATCCATGTTTATTGCAGCACTTCCTACAATGATAAAAAGATGCAAACAATAAAACATTCCTTCCGTAAAGGAATGGGTAAATAAACTCTGGTACCTTCACAAAGTAGAATATGATGCATCCTTAAAACACAATGATAAATCTGTCAAGCACATCACGCCATGGACAAAATTGGAGGACATCATGCTCAGCAACGCTAGTCAATCTCATGAAAACAAATATTTCATGGCACCGTGATTATCAATGAAGAACAGGGGGGAATGTTTACACCCCAAAAGAAACTATTTTAACCACAACAAGGCCAGGACCAAGGGGCTGAGAGAGAGGGATGGAAGGGAGGAGGAGGTAAGGAGGGAGGATGGGTGGAAAAAGGAAAAAAAGAATAAGTAGAATTCACAGAGCTTTACTGATACACTGCCAAAGCTTTGATGCTAAAGGCTGTTCAAGTACATGTAGTAGGCCTTTCTATGTGTTATATTCCGCAAATAAAAGGGGGAAATAATAAAAATTAAAATTGAAGAAAATCGAGAGAAAGGTCACAGCCTTAAAATCCCTCCAGATCCCTTACCTATCAGACTACACACTGGCCTGGGTGGTTATAGAAGATGGGAACGTAAAATTGACTTCAATTTTTTTCTGACACACAAACTAATTCAAACCGACCACGAAAAGGTTTAAAGTCTCAAATAACAGGGTCACTGTGAGTCAGAACCCATTAATGGCAATGGTGCCAGATTTGCTTCTCCTAAAGAATGAGAATATCTAAAAATATTGGGTCCACGTTCCCATGTGGAGGCTGCACCTTTTGGATGGGAAACGCATTCTCCACTTATGCAGTCTCCACCACTCTAAAATTTCCCAGGTCTCAGCAGACTCGCATACTTAATAACCAAGAGACTACTGGACGGCTTTGTAATTCTTGATTGAAGTTCATGCTACCTCATGGGGGTGGGTGCGGGGGGTGGGGGTGGGGGAACGGGCAATATACCCCATCTAGTCATTCATTTACTCAATCTGTAGTTAGGAGAGGTGTGTTTGCAAAATATAATATTATGCCTTGTAAACCTGTTTTTGTCTTTGTTTTTCATTTCTGGGCTTTACATAAAGACACAGTCCCCCTCACAGCCAGTGCCGTCCTTTGTTCACTGTATGATCAGCTTAGTGCCTTCCTGTGATTATCAGTGTTTGTTTGTAAAGGAGGACAATGTGACCTCTGGGGCAGGAGGACCCTTAGTGTGACGAACGCTGTTAGCAAATCAATCCTAAAGTGATTTATTTCCAAGCAGTAGATAGCAAGGAGGCAATGTATATTTATCATTTGGACAAGGCCTTAATAAAGATAAATTTAGAATTTGAGTTCCTCTAAGGAAGTGGTTCTACTTTCTGACATTCCAAAATGCGCGCGCAGCTAATTAGGTGGCATTCACATATGCTTTGCAAGTGGGTTTTTAGTTAGGCAACTGGGTGGGAAGGATGTGTTTGTTCACGCTTAGCTGTGTCATTGCTGGCCTGCAAAAACGGAGTGGGTGTTGAGACTGAGGAACAAGGTCAAGAGTTAAATTCAAAGAGATCCCTTAGCCAATAATTAATGCACCCTCATCTCACAGTCTATTCCAAGCCTTTATTGCTCTGCAGCATGAAGTGCAAAGGAACGGTGTGCCAGTCTTGCACGCTTATCGTGCACACCACCATGACTGCCCACCTTCATCTTTACCGGGTTCTGTCTACATGCAAAGAATTTTCACATACACAAAAGTAGCGTAAAGGGTTAGCTCCATTGTCCAAATGATCTCAGCACCAGGAAGTTTGGACTCTCTGCCTTGAGAATCAGAATCTGGATTAGGGTGAGTTGAGACAGGCATCAAAGAAACAAAAAGTTAAAAAGCACTCACTCTCAGAACTGAGTGAGTCTCAGAAGAGAAGAACCTCCTGCCATTTTTTTCCCTCAGTGCTTGACGGGCGTGCTTCACCCTAGTGAACCTAGTGAAATTAAAAGATCGTGAGTTTTCCCATATTTTTGGAAGTGCCTTCGTTTAGACCAAACAAGATTAATTCACTTTCGTCAAGTTGATTTCACTTCAGAGCAACCCTGTCTGTCCTTTTGGGGATTCCAAGGTGTTACAACTTTCCTGGAATAGACAGGCTCCCCAGGACTCCTGATCACTCATGTAGTCATAGGAAAAAGAGAGCGTGGACAGCCTAGAGTGCTGGTGCGTCCAGTATATTTTTTCTCAATTTCTGAACCAAATCATAAAGGGCTCACATAGTACTGTCAAGCTCTGCCAGGTGAAAAGAGAAGGGTTCCACCTTTCATGTTCTGAAATTTGTGATTACTGCATTAGGTGACAGTCTGTGAAACTCGTAGAGACCAAAACTGTCCCTCTCAACTAGGATGATGGGTCTCTCAAATCTCTTGATAGCATGATGCATTTGCTGGTGTAACCTTCTCCCAGACAGAGTCCAAAAGAGAAGCCTCCACCCCATTTCATTGACACCAAATTCCACAGAGAAAATAGTTCCAGTTAGCCATCGCATTATATAGGTTTAGGGAAATGACCCCAGCGAACTAGAATCGTAGACAGTGGATCAGGACCCCACGGAGAGTCATGGAACAAAATGTGGGGGGTCATGAAAAATTTAGCAACAGTACATGGATTCTGAATGTGCAATGACTAAAAATTACTTCGGAATCAAATGAATAAGGGGTCTGAGGTGTTCCTGCCAGTGCTTCTCTGCAGCCTTTATTCTAATGCCACACAATGTCAACACTTCCTGCCAGAAACACCTCAGCGCAGGTTAGCGACTATCGGATGTTAGGAATTGCACTGATTTTACCATATGTACATTTTCCTGCTGTTACAGAACTGTAACTTAAGCATTCCTCAACATGTAACTATCAAGGTAGTATACTTTGGATTATACCGTGTTAGAATGTTTGATTTTTTTTGGCTGTTTGATTTTTTTAACTTAATATTACCTCCTTTTTAAATAGAAATATAAGTGTTTACAGAAAGTAAAGACAAGAGCCTTATAGTACTATTTCTCCATCATGTGTATGCATATGTGAGTATAAACACCAATTTTTAAATTAAGCACAAACAAATTTAATTCCATAACTAAAACTAGTGTTTGAGAAAATGTTAGCAAGATTTCTGTTTGAGAACAAAAAGTATTTTTGTTATAAATAATTTGCTAAATTTGGACTATATTGAGGTAAAAATATCAATAATGTTGCAGACTCTTCATTATAAAGAAAAATAAGAATGTTGATTTACTGCTCATGATGATAGTGTGACAAAACCCTCTTTGCTTAATGTATAATGCTATCTTGGCTGCAAAGAGCAGTAAGCTAGCCAAACTAAAACTAAAATGACACATCTTAATACCAGGCATGCATTGTGTGCAATAAACTAAAGGAATGTTCTGAAAGATTTAAAAATTCTTCACTAAAGAAAAGCAATGTTTTGAGAAATTTGTTAATGTCAACGAAAAGCAATTAATTACATCTTATAAAACTCTGTCTTTAATTGCAAAAGCTTAAAAAGCCCTTCCTGATAGGAGAATATCTCTTGTTATCTGCTGCTGTTAAAATATCAGAAAGAGTTCATGGAAACAAACAAGT
The DNA here is from genome assembly GCF_050624435.1 of Tenrec ecaudatus. Lineage (NCBI taxonomy): Eukaryota > Metazoa > Chordata > Mammalia > Afrosoricida > Tenrecidae > Tenrec > Tenrec ecaudatus. The sequence continues at coordinate 141,793,631 of NC_134548.1, forward strand.
AGGGGGATGAAATTCATAAATTTCCTTACGAACTGACACTGCTTCCCACAAGATTTCTGACCAATTCCCGTATCGTATTACCAGACTTAAGGATAGCCCAAAGTTTGTGATGCAGTTAGACGAAACAGCTGGTATTTCTATCATGGCACAGTTGGTATTTTGGGGAGAACACACAAGAGGGAAAGATACATACTTTAAAGTCAGTGATTTTTTTTTTTTTACAAATGAAGGTTTTTTAAAAAAAAACAACAACCTCAATGTCATCAAACTAATTCAGACTCATAGTGGCTTCATACTCCTGACTTTACTGTTAGCAACCTGATGTGTAACCACATTTACACCTGGGTATTGGAGTCTGTTCAGATTGTGCCGAAGCAAGGATTAGCAAGGGTGTTGGATCTGTACCCAAAGTTAAAGATAGTGACAATGACCATACCACATTCCCTCATTGCAGGATCTCTTAGGAGGTACTTATAGCCCACCCCCAAAATATATATCACCTGGATTAGATAGTTGTCTTTCACATGACTATCAAAACCATTAACTTCATTAAAAGCTATGCCCTTAACAATTGTTCGCATTGAAAACTTTGCAAAGACATGGACTCCAATTACAAAAGTTTATTGCCACATTAAAAGGAAAAAAGGCACGCAAGAGGCTGAGGTTTAAAGATATAACTTAATTTGAAAGATGAGTTGTTAGAATTTTGACTGAGCTGAAATTCGATTTTGTTCATTTTTCCCCCATAATGACTATGGTTTTGAAAACTGTTATTTGTTGCATATGATCAAAAGACTAAATGATTCAAACAAATCACTTCAAAGAAAAAAATTGTAACATATTTATGTTAAAAGATAAAATTGAAAATTTTACTAAAAAAGTGAACATATGGAGGAATAGTATGGAAATAGTTCTTTAAAAGTGTTTACAGATAAAGATGATATTAAATATGCTTCCCTAAAATTTAATTATAAGAGTTAAAATTGATCATTTGAAATGCCTGGAGACATGGTTTCAGAAATATTTTCCTTCAAATATTGATTCTAAGAAAACTAAGTTGGATTCATAAACCTTACTCAATTGAAATTAAAATGGCAATCATCTACCATTAAAAGTGCAATAAGTGACACAGGTTTAAAACATGAGTTCCTAAAAATTGTTAAATGATTTTTGGCTCAGGATTACCATGGAATTTACAACAATTTCTGAAATTTCTATAAACATATTTTTGCAATTATGTACTAAATAGTTATGGGAAGTGACATTCTCAGCATTGAAGATTATCAAATCAAAATATCAGTCTATTCTGAAAAATGTTTTAGATGCTCTATGCCCTGCAGTATTAAATATTCCACTAAGATTTCCTTCTTTTTTATAATAAATTATTTTATTGGGAGCTATCACTGCTTTTACTACAATCCGTGCAACCATTGTATCAAGCACATTTGTACATCTCTTGCCATCATCATCTTCTAAATATTTTCTTTTTACTTAAGCTGTTGGTATCAGCTCCTCTTTGATTCCTCTATCCCCCACCCTCCCACCCTCATGAACCCATAAACTCTTGAAAAATTATTATTATTTTCATAACTAACACTGTTGCTGTCTCCCTTCATCTATGTTTCTGTTATTCATCCCCCTAGTGGTGGTGGTGAAATGTCAATCATTGTAATTGGTTCCCCTTTCTCCCCCCACCTTCCCCCTATATTCATGGTATCACTACTCCCATTACAGTCCTTTAGGGGTTTATCTGTCCTAGATTCCATATGTTGAGAGCTCTTATCTGTAACAGTGTACATGCTCTGGTCTAGCTGGATTTGTAAGGTAGAACGGGGGTATGACAATGAGGTGCGGGGAGGAAGTATTAAAGAACTAGAGGAATGTTGTATGTTTCATCTGTGCTATACTGATAGGCTGGATAGGCCCTTCCTTGTGACCCTTCAATGATGGCATGTCCAATTGTCTACAGATGGGTTTAGGGTCTCCAGCCCCCCTCCTTCACATAGATATGATTGTTTGTTTTGGATCTTCTGAAGACTGACACCTGATCTAGTCAACACCTTGTAATCACACAGGCTGGTGTGCTTCTTCCATGTGGGCTTTGTTGCTTCCCTGCTAGATGGCTGGTTGTTTGTCTTCAAGATTTTAAGGCCCCAGACGCTATACCTTGTCAGAGCTGCCAATGCACAGAGAGGACTCTAGGGCCAGCCCCAACATTAGACATGATTCCCCCTTACTGACCCATAGTTTTATGGGTAACAGCACTGGAGACAAAGTGTGGGAATAGTGCTCAATCTGACCATCTACCCCAGGACAAAACACCAAGGGAGTACAGCAGCACAGCAAAGGGACAAAGCAATGAAGTCCCTGAGGAATCCCCAAAATAGACTCCAGGGGGCAGGTTTAGGCACTTAATCAGACTCGATCGAAAAACATTCATAAAGGTCAGCAGACAAACCTGGAATTATTTATAGCCTATTTTTCATGTCTATCTATATAAGTTTGGCAGGATAAACCATCCCGAGGAGAAAACAATGAAAGCAACAGTTTGAGGGGGACATGGGAGAAGAGGAGAGGAAAGGAATGAGGGAGCCAATAAACCCATGGACAAGGGAACAACAAGTAATCTAAACTCAATGTTGTGATGGTGAAGTTTGATGAATTGCCAAGAGGAATTACTGAGAGCCCAATGAAAGTTGAACATGATTCTTTATGTAAAAGTAAATAAACACAATCACCTCCACATGCCAATTTTCTTTCATATTTAATAAACGGTAAAATAATATGTATACCAAAGAATTGTTTTCAAATAATTTTATGGTTTATTATCAATAAATGTTTGATATATATATATATATATACCTATGTTATGTACCTCTATAACCACAGTCAAATGTAATTTTCTTGATCCAAAATGGTAATTAGTGGAAAAAGTTTAAGAAGCCTTTACTAGATGACAAAACTTCTATGTTGAACTTTAGCCCACTTTATTACTCAGACCACTAACACCCAAATCATGACTACATGTGTCAAGATTGAGAAAAGAATGCGCCACAATGGTGCCAAGTGGGACTAGTCATTCTTCACCATTGTTAGTTGGAACTTAACTAGAAGCTTTGCAAATAGAAGACAGTAAAGTCCTTCTAGGTGGGAAAAACAAAACAAAGCACAAACTCTTCTTTGACAAAATTGCTAAAACAAGTTCATGAAGCTTTGTGAGCACAAAATCTACTCTTGTTAAACAGAGGCTCTCTGGAAATTAATTCCAAACCTTAGGGATTAACACATCCTTTGAAACAGTCACCCTGCACATGGAGGGGAAAAGACCTTGAAAGAATGTTGTTTCCACTTGCTGAATTCCTCATATCTCCGCTAAGCTTGCTCCCGTCCTTTGATGGGACTATGTGATAGTGTTGTTTTCAATAAACCACTTTCAAATAAATAATTGACAAAGCACTTTCCAGAAGCAGACATGTGTTGCGGCCTTTCAAGAGTTAATGCTCTCTGTTCAGGTGAAGTCACCCATCAATTACTCCAATCCTTAGGAGGCACTTTAGACCATTACCTTTGAATCCATTCACGCTCAGAGGGACCCCACAGAGCAGACTGGAACAGCCTCACAATGCTGGTGGGTTCAAAATGCTCATTTGTCAGCTAGCAGCAAGCCACTTCCTCACCGGGGCTCCTTATCCAAGGGCCTTCAAAACACTCGTGAAAAATGTCCATCATCTCTCCATTCCTTTTTTTCCACACACATTTTGAAGCCCCCTCGTACAGGGCTGTTGATGCTACAAGGACAAGTGTGAGAGACCAAAAAGTCATAGTGATGCAGTCTCTCTTCTTGAATAGAAGCCTACTGGAGCAGTTAAGAAATACCCGTGAGTTGATAAGAAGGAAAAGTTACATAGCAGAGGAGAACAGAAATGGGTTCAGGCCTCGGTTCTCAGAATGGGTTCTGTAGGGCAGTACATGGACATAGCTGGGAGCTGGTTACAAACACCCAAGCTGAGGCCTCACGCTGAATTCACTTAGTCCACTTATCCAGACTCTGTTTTAACAAGTGACTCACATGCACCGTGTGAGAAGACAAAACAAAAAACCTATGTCCTTGTGTCAACTGCAACTCATGGTAATCCTAGAGGACAGAAAACAACTGCGCCATCAGCTTTCTGGGGCTGTAAATCTTTATGAAAGCAGATTGCTTATCACTCTCCATAAAAGTGGTTGGTGAGTTTGAACCACTGACCTTTCCATTTGCAGTTCACAGATTACATTTTACTCACCTCCCTTGTAGGATGATTCCCAACAGAATATGAGCAGAAGTGGCAATGTGCCACTTGCAAGTCTTGGACTTAATAGAATGGGCATAGATCACCCATTCTATCCACTTCCACGACTGGAACCTGGATAAGGTAAGCCTGCTTCAACCATTCATATTAGAGTCAGGTCATAGACCATCCATGCCGCCGCCATCAAGTTGATTGTAAGTCATCGTGACTCTGTAGGAGAGAGTAGAATTGTATCTTAGGTTTCTAAAACTGTAAATGTTTCTGGGAGCAGACAGCTTTAGCTTTCTCCTGATGGAAGACAGAGCAAAGCCATAGCCTGAAGACTGATAAGGAAACTAAGTTCTGGCATAATCATGTGGAGCTGATACAGTGGCCATTCTGAAATGTTCATGAAAGAAGAATTAACCCCCAAAAAAACTTTCTGAAACAAAGCCAAGCTAATCTATGGTCTGTTTTTAAATATATTTCTAAACAAGAGCCTCTATTTATGCTGCATGCATTTCTATCACAATGGATTTGCACTCAGTTATTTTCTTCCAATTGATAATTTTTTAAAATTTCTGAACATTTTTAATGCAATTCAAACTGTGTACTTTATCATTTAAACAGTTTTTATGGTTGTTGTTGTTAGGTGCCATTGAGTTAGTTCTGACCAATAATGACTCCATGCACAAAAGAAGGAAGCCTCTGCGGCATTCTCACACTGTCAGAGCCACTTCATCACTCCAGCTCATTGAAGGACTTCTCATTTTTGTTGCCACCAAGCATGATGTCCTTCTCCAGGGCCTGTTCTATCCTGACAACATGTCGCAATTTTGGAAGACTAAACCTTGCTGTCGTTCCTTCTGGACGTATTTCTTCCAAGACAGGTTAGTTTGTAGACTATGGTGCCTTTAATGTTCGTCATCAGCACCGTAAGTCCAATACATACATTTTTCTTTGGTCTTCCTTTTTCAGTATTCAACTTTCACATGCATATGAGGCACATGAAAATGCCATGGTTTGGTCAGCCATACCTTAGTCCTCAAAGTAATATTCCTTTGCACTCAGTTATTAAGGTAAAGATTAGCTCATAAGAGAACTAAGAAAAACAAAAAATCAAGGAAGAAATTAGTTGCAAAGACTAATAACCCCATAAACCACAGTCATCTCTCACCTGAGACCAAAAGAATTAGATGGTCCCCAACCAGTGTGACCAAGGCCATATTAGAAGGTCCCTTTCAGAATACATAAAAACTGTAAAACAAAATTCAAAGACAAAAAATCCCCAAATAGACAGACTTGCTGGTCAGGAAGACACCGGAGGAATCCCTGAAACTATTGTCTTGACATAATTTCTTGACTTGAAACTGAATACACTTCTGGAAGGTTACCATCCAGCCAAATAACCCATGGGATTATAAGAGAAACAGTCACATTATGAAGAAATGACTACTCAGAGAAATCAACTATACAAAGCCCAAAGGGCAACCTGTGCCCCAAACCAAATATGAGAAGGCCAGCAGCAACAAGAAAGCCTGAATAATGTGAACAAGGAGCCCAGGGAGAAAGAGAGCAGGTGGTCAACCCAGGGTGAGACTGCAACCAGTGTCACAAAACAATTTGTGTATGAATTATTGACTTAGAAAACTATCTAAGGGATGTAAACTTTCACCTAAAGCACAAAAAATGTTCACACACACAAAGACATTGGCAGTTTGAACGCACATTATGATACTAGACAGAAAAGACCAGGCATCTGCTTCTGCAAAGATTAAACAAACAAGAAGCGATTGCTATTGAGCAGGACTCATGAAGAATCTATTTGTGTAGAGTAGCTAGATCGCCAGGCCTTTCTTCTGCAGCACCCACGGGTGGGTTTGAACATTAGCCTCTCCATTCGTAAGTAGTTCGGCACTCAACCATTTGCATCGTGCATTCTTTTCCTCAAGGTGAAAGCCTGTAAAAACCAATGCAGTCATTCTTCTATGTAACACCCAGGGCCTCCCTGAGTCTAAATCACCTTGCCGACAATAGGTGGTGTTTGTTCTGTTTGTTCTATGTGCTAATACATAAAGACACATAAAATGCAGACACAGAGAGCTGGCGAGGCAGCAGCATTATGTGACACAGAGGACTTTGTGAATATGTATGGAATGCTCAAGCACTCATTACAGTTTGCCTACTTAGAACAGCTGGCATATATAGCTGTAACCCAAACGAAAGAGGGACTAAGACATGGCCCAAAAAACTATTATAGGGAAAAGTAATAATAATAGGGGTTCCTAAGGGTAGGCTGGGGGAGGGAGAGGATAAAGGGGAGCTGATATCAAGGAGTTTTGAAACTGGTTGTGATAACAACTGTACAATACTGCTTGATAAGATAAAGCTATGAAATGTTATGATATGTCTAAGAGGTGCCACTAAAATGATTAATTTTTTAAAAATAATCAGGTAATGGGTACTCTGGTATGCCAGGCCAGTGGCAACACGGAACTACTGAAGAAAGAACAAGGGAATGACATAAAGTTTGGGGGAAATTATTCTGTATGGTACAGTCAGGCAGAAAAAGATATAGGAAGTCCAGTTGGTCACCTGCCATAGTCCAAGTGAAAGGAAGGTAAAAAGCGCCTGCATGGACAAAGTTATAACCAAAACAGAAATGTAGTGATAAAAATTCCAAAGACTCCATTCCTACCCCGCACCCCTACCACAAGAACAATCAGTGGAGAGGAGTTTTGAGGTCTCTAAGGTAGAACTGATGATGAGTATCAAGTGTAGACTACAAGGACAGTTGCTGTTAACCGCTATGCAGTTGGCCTCAGACTGATGGTGGTCCTATGCCCAATGGAAGGGAACACTGCTTAGTCTTAATAATCCCTATGACAAGACCTTTACGACCTATAGGGCATCTGAGGGCTGATTTAGGAAAGTAGATTTCCAGGCCTTTCAATAGAGTACATCTTAATCTAGAAGCTCAGCTGAAACCTGTTTTGGGGGGATTTCTTAGTTATAATAAATCATTTTACTGGGGGCTCCTACAGCTCTTATAACAATCCATACGTGAATTGAAACAAGCACATTTGTATCTACGGTGCCATCAACATTTCAAAAACATTTTCTTTCTACTTGAGCCCTTGGTATCAGCAGTTCTTTTTCCCCTCCCCCCTCCCACATTCGTGAACCCTTGATACTTTATAAACCATTTGTAGTTTCAAATTTTATACTTTCTGCTGTCTCCCTTAACCCATGTTTCTGTTGTTCACCCCGCTGCATGGTGGGGGGTGTACATCAATCATTGTGATCAATTCCCCCCACACCTTCCTCCTCCCTCCTGGTATCACTACTCCCACTATTGTTCCTGAGGGGTTTACATGCCCTGGATTCTGTGTGTCCAGAGCTCTTATCTGCACCAGTGCACATGCTCCAGTCTAGCATGGCTTGTAAAGTAGAACTGGAATCATGACTGCAGGGGGTGAGGGCACTAAAGAACAAGAGGAATGTTGTATCCCTTCTGTGAGGGGATGTCCAATTGTCTACAGATGAGCATTGGTTCTCCATTCCGACCCCCATTGTTTGCATTGAAGTGGTTGTTTGTTTTGGGTCTTCTGATACCTGATAAATGATCTCATGAACACCTCTTGATCACAGGAGTTGATGTGCTTCTTCCATGTGGGCTTTGTTGCTTGCCTGCTAGATAGCCACTTGTTTAACCTCAGGCTTTTAAGACCTCCAGATGGTATATCTTGTAATAGCTGGGCACCATCAGCTATCATAACCACATTTGCTTATGCATCCATTTTGTCTTCAGTGATTGTGCCAGGAGAGCGAACATCAAAGAATGCCAGATTTTTATAATAAAGTGTTCTTGCCTTGAGGGAGGACTTGAGTACAGGCCCAATTTCCACCTGCTACCTTAATCTTTCACCTATAAATACATTGACATAGATCTATATCTCTATCATTGTATATTAATATATTTATATATGTACATGCTTATGTTTGTGCTTCTATAACTGACTTTTGCCTCCTCATTCTTTCCTCTCTTTCCTTTTACTTTCTTCCTGTCCCACTATCATTTTCGGCTTTCATTTGGCTCTCTGTACTTCCTCTTGGCTGCATTGCACTTGATCAAACCCCACCAGGCATTCTACATCCTTCTGAATCCTGTTCTTCATGCCTCCACTGGCAAGTAGTGTTGCACAAGAGGTCCATTGACTGGAAATCGAACCTGTGTCTCACTCATGGAAGGCAAGTGAAACTGCATTGCCTTCAGTCTAAAGCTAGTCACTGCAGAGTCCACAGAGATATGATAAACTCCCACAGACGTTCAAACGTGAACTTGGGAAAAGAAATCTCTTTATGCCACATCAACAAAAGACAAAATAAACAAACAGACAAAAATGAAAGTTTCATAATTAATATATATGTGTTAGTCCAGGTAGACTAGAGAAACAAATCCATAGAAACTCATATGTGGGTAAGAGAGAGTTTTACATACAGGAAAATTATACCTTAAGAAAGCATCCCAACCCAGTCCCATCCCATAAGTCCAATATTAACCCATATATCTGCTACCAAACTATAAAATCTTCTTCAGACTCATGAACCACATACAATGACACCGAATGCAGGATGATCACAGGACAGTGGATAGAAAGTCTTTGGATTCAGTGGCGTTGTGAGCATCTCAAAGCTGGCAGGGGTCTCCACGTGGCTTCTCCAGTTCCCAGACCATGAGGCCTATCAGCGTAGTGCCGTGTGTCTTGTCAGTAGAGCGTCTCTCAGGGAGTGAGCAGAGCAAGTTTATCCTTTATCCATGGAGGAAAAACAGGATTTCCCAGAATTCTCAGGAGAAGGCCGTACCCACACGGAGGCCCCATTGGCTATGACCTGATTGACAGATTAGACTCCACCCCTTCATTCAATTCTCTCAAGTCCCAAACTGACACCAGATTATGTAGCTACCACAATATGTATCCATACATATATCTCTTTATTATCTGTACTTACAGAAGTTCAACAAAAACGGATATTTTGTAAATGAAATCCTAACTTCTCAATAAGCTCCTCTCGCCTATGGGCTTTTTTCTCTTGGACGAATTGTCCACACCAGACAGAAAACACCTGAAACTTAGTTTCTTTGCCTGAGGCTCGATTAGGCATGCCAAGCGCGGGTCAAGTTAGTTTTCTTTGTGAAGACACCTCCCATTTCAACATATTTTGGTGACTCTGCTTGGACTAAGTTACAAAGCTCAACCACCCCCTTGAAAAATATCTTCCTTTCATGATAAATACTAATCAAGCTGGTGACTGGTTACAATTCCAAGATTATCACAGGATCCAACTGAAGCACTCCTGAGGGTATGAGCACACCAATATTGAACTTGAAAATTACAGGCTTCAAGAGTGTAGAGAGTACACTAAAGAAGTTGATTGAAATCAATTACCCTCCTGAAAATTGGGAGGCGTTCAGAGAACAATTAAGCTGAGCCCAATCCATATTCATTAATACAGAGTAGGTCCCCCGAATAACAGAGATATCTGCTGTGATTAAGAAAGCTTTAAAAGAAAGAAGGGAAAAGATCAGCCTCACAGAAGAAATAGGCACAACAAACTGATTCCTAAGTCCTATAACAAGAAAACCCCCACACCAAACCCATGGTCATTTCTGACCCATAGAGACCCTGGAGGACAAAGCAGAACTGCCTCGTGGGGCTTCCAAGACTACAAATCATAACCCAGGGAGATGGCCACGCCTTTCTCCCACTGTGCAGCTAGGAGGTTTGAGCAGCAAACCTTTAGATTCACAGCCCTGTGCCTAGTCCACTAGGCAAGCAGCGCTCCTGATTAGACATTAGAATTGGAAATCCATTCTTCTGACATCAGAAATTAGAAAGAGGCTGAATTCTAATTCACGATGGAATTTATTCAGAAGGAATGAGGAATAAGGGGCTCCAACTTCAGCACGGTCCTCAATGCAGAGAGAGAGTGAAGCAGACTTCTCAATTCCCACCCAAATAGCCCCTTAGCATTTCACAGGGCAGAACAGGGTCTAACCCTCGGCTGAGGAGCAACACTTGTGCCTGTGTGGTGACAGAGAACATGGCCCAGAAGTCTCTAACTAGAAAGCGCTCCCCAGCCATCTCACAGTTCACTTGAGACTTTAAAGCATGGGAACTCCAGTGTCCTGAGTACTCATCGAAGACCTGCCACCGGCTAGCTCGGGTCTTTGGGGACACCTTGAGGCATTTAGAGAACAAGGAGACAGGGTTCACGCCGTCTTCATTAGTACGGAGTGTAAAATGCAAAATGGTGGCAATGATCTTTGTCTGCTGCCCTGGAAAGACTGTGTAAGAACCAAGTGGGGACCACGTGTGAAAGTTCATCAGTGCTGAACAGTGTACAGGAGAGTGACTGGTTTTGCTACGCAGGTAACATATAACATATTGTTGACAGCAGCTCACCCTGTTCCAGGCACTCGGCGCTTACTGCTGAGCACTTAGCCCAAACCCAAACCCACTGCCTTCAAGTCAGTTTGGACTCATAGCGACCCTATATATGGCTTCTGAGACTGTAAATCATTATAGGAACAGACAGCCTCATTTTTTTCCTGGTTTAAAGCATCCACCTTACAGTTAACAACCCAAAGCTGAACCCACTACACCACCAGGGCTGCTTTGCTAAGCAGTGAGCATTCATGAAAGATTCACGTCTCATAACTTTCCTCTGGTGGAATCCCTAGGTGAATGCTAGGAGCTAAGTCCACTCAGAAGTGGTCTACTTCGGAAAGATCGGCCATTGAAAACTAATACCGAACGCCATTCTATCCTGACACATATGACACCGCCAAGAGTGGGAGCCTTTTGACAATGGATTCAATTATTATCTTCATTTTCCAGGTGAGAAATCTGAGTCTCAATGAATTCAACATGCTCCCAAGGCACAGTTAGTATATCGTACAGCTAGACTGTGAAGCGAAGCAGTTTGATTTCAGAGCCCATGCTCTAAAGCACTGCACTCTGCTCAGTCCCAGCAGGGATCGGTGATATTTGCATAGCACTTTCTTTCCTCTGGGATGATTTTCCTCCTTTGACCTCCTTGTGTACTTTTACAGTTTACAGTGTACTTTTAAAAGCTTTCTCGTGTAATCAACACCACAATCCTGTTAGACCAGCGAACTCTCTTCCATTTCATGGAGGGGAAGTCAGATTCTGGGGAAACGTCACCAAAGCTACATACATATTATAGGTTACCTGTCTTCCCCGATAATCTAAAACCGGCTGGCCCACTTGGTCTCCCGGGTACATGGAAATCAGGATGTGCTCCCTTGGTCGGTTAGCATTCTCCTTCCTTAAAATGATTTTGATTTAAGATTTGGTCTGATTTGCTCCCTGGGAGTTAGGACTCCTGAAGTAAGAATCCTGAAGTATTCGGGCTGAATCCAGTCATCACTAAAGGTAAGGCCCAGGCCAAGCTCTAGTGCTGTGCCAGGCCGAGGGAGCAAAGCAGTAGAATGCATTCTCCAAACCATAGCCAAAGAAGCAGGTTGAAGAGCAGAGCCATTTAGTTTTTCCAGAGAAAATATATGCCATGCCATTTTTGTTTCCTAGATCTGTTGGACTGTATACCTCATAAACCCTTCAATGTTAAATCTATAGGCAAGCATGCTTAGTATACTCAGCACAGCACACAGAAGGACTCATCTGTGGGGGTGGGGGTTAAATGTCAAGAGTAATAAGTCTGGATGCAGAATTCAGCACCAGTCGATGAAAGAGGGTCAAGTTTGGGTGACCTCTCACCAGCAGATTTCAAGTCAAGTGGCCTGAGTCCCAGCTATCAATGCACTCACTCCCAGCCCCTCACTCCCCTCAAAGGCAAAGGTTGGAAAAGGGGAGATGCCTGTGCTGAGCATGCCTCCATTCCCCTGCTGGCTGGCTGCTCTCCAACTGTCCCCTGCACTCCAGTCACCTGCCCTGACTGTGCCCCTTCTGGTGTTGCCCTCCCCGCATTAGCTCATGCCCTTCAACTGCATTCATCATTTCAATGACCCCCTTTCCTTAGAATATAACATGGGATTGCACGCAGTTCTGTGAAATAATTATGTCTCTGTTGTTAATAAGGGGTTTTAAAGGTTTGAAGGTAAACAAGCAACCATCTATCCCAGAAGCAACAAAGTCCACATGGAAGAAACACACCAACCTGTGTGATCACAAGGGGTCGAAGGGACCAGGTATCAAGCATCAAAGAAAAAAACATCATGTCATCCATCGTGAATGAGGAAGAATGAGGGGTGGGGACCCAAAGCCCATCTATAGGCAACTGGGCATCCCTTTGCCGAGGCGTAGCGGGGATGAGACAAGTCACTCAGGGTGCCGTGTAACATCAATAAAACACACAACTTTCCTCTAGTTCTTAAATGCTCCCTCCATGCCCTCACCCCACCCCCGACTATCATGATCCCAATTCTACCTTGCAAACCTGGTTAGACCTGAGGATGTACAGTGGTGCATATAGAAACTGGAAACACAGGGAATCCAGGACAGATGATCCCTTCAGGACCAGTGGTGAGAGTGGTGATACCACGAGGGCGGAGGGAAGGTGGGGTAGAAAGGGAGAAATGATTACAAGGATCTACATATATAACCACCTCCCTGGGGGATAGACAGCAGTAAGTGAGTGAAGGGAGACATTAGGCAGTATAAGATATGATAAAATAATAATAATTTATAAGTTATCAGGGATTAATGAGGGAGGGGGGAAATGAGGAACTGATTAAAAGAGCCTAAGTGGAAAGCAAATGTTTTGAGAATGATGGGGGGAACAAATGTACAAATGTGCTTGACGCAATGGATGCACATATGTATTGCAATAAGAGTTGTACGAGCCCCCAATAAAATTGTTTAAATTAAAAAACATCTCCCATCTTAGAGATAATTTCAGTTGATAAAATTCATCAAAAACTAAACTGAGGTGGCAGGCCTAGTGGGGAATGATAAGGGTAAGGTTGTGTATAGAAGAGGTATAGCTGTAGCCCAAGTGGGGACGGAGCATGGTAGTAGGGAAGGAGGAAAGCCAAGGGAGATTGAGGAAAGAGCTAGGAGTCAAGGGGCATTTATGGAGGTCTAGACAAAGACATGTACATGCAAATATATATATATATATGAGGATGGGGAAATAGATCTATGTGTCTATATTTATAGGTTTAGTCTTAAGGTGGCGGAAGGACCTTGGGCCTCTACTCAAGCACTCCCTCAATGTATGAATACTTTCTTTTATTAAATTTGCACTCTATGATGCTCACTCTCCCAACACAGCTGCTGAAGCCAAAGTGGGTGAATAAGTAAATGTGGTGAAGAAAGCTGATGGTGCCCGGCTATCAAAAGAGATAGTGCCTGGGGTCTTAAAGGCTTGAAGATAAACAAGCGGCCATCTAGCTCAGAAGCAACAAAGCCCACATGGAAGAACACACCAGGCTGTGTGATCACGTGGTCCCGAAGGGATCAGTTATCAGGCATCAAAGAACAAAAAATCATATCATTGGCTGCACACCTCCATGATACGATTGCTGAGGACAAACGGGTGCATAAGCAAATGTGGTGAAGAAAGCTGATGATGCCCGGCTATTGAAAGAGATAGTGTCTGGGGTCTTAAAGGCTTGAAGGTGAACAAGTGGCCATCTAGCTCAGAAGCAACAATGCCCACATGGAAGAAGCACACCAGTCGGTGTGATCACGAGGTGCCAAAGGTACCAGGTATAAGGCATCCTGCAAAAAACAAGGAAAAAAAGAATATATATATATATATATATATACCATAGTGAATGAAGAGGGAAGTGCAGAGTAGAGACCCGAGGCCCAAGTGTTGACCACTGGAGATCCCCTCATAGAGGGATTTAGGAGAGGAGGTGGGTCAGTCAGGGTACGGTGTAGTATCGATGAAGAACACAGCTTTCCCCCAGATCCTGGATGCTTCCTCCCCCCAACTACCATGATCTGAATTCTACCTTGCAGGACTGGATAGGGCAGAGGTTGTACACTGGTGCATATGGGAGCTGGATGCACAGGGAATCCAGGGTGGACGATACCTTCAGGACCAGGGGTACGAGGGGCGATGCTGGGAGAGTGGAGGGTGAGTGGGTTGGGAAGGGGGAACTGATTACAAGGATCCACATGTGACCTCCTCCCTGGGAGATGGACGGCAGAGAAGGGGGGAAGGGCGACTCCGGATAGGGTAAGATATGACAAAATAACAATCTGTGTATTATCAAGGGCTCATGAGGGAGGGGGGAGCGGGGAGGGAGGGGGAAAAAAGAGGACCTGATACAAAGAGCTTAAGTGGAGAGCAAATGCTCTGAGAATGATTGGGGCAGGGAATGTGCGGATGGGCTTTATACAATTGATGTATGTATATGTATGGATTGTGATAAGAGTTGTATGAGCCCCTAATAAAGTGTAAAAAAAAAACTAAACTGAGATACAACAAAAAAGGATCCTTTGCAACCTAAATGATGTTGGTTCAAACCTAGCAGCCACTCCACAGGGGAGCGATGAGGCTGTCAGTTCCTTTAGAGATTTAGTCTTGGAAATCATATATAGTGTCACTCTGAGTCAGAAGTTGCTCAAAAGGATCCCAGTGGTATAGAGGGTTATGCATTTCCAGCCTGCCAGGAGCTTGGAGGGGAAAAGATGAGGCTTTCTGTTCCCATCCCGATTGACAGCTTTGGAAACTCACAGAAGTGGAGAGGACTTGGTTTTGGATTTCCATGTGTTTTTCTACAAATAGAACTGACATTACTTAAATTTATACACAGCTCACTGCTCTGGGAGAGGACCTCTCCTGCCCTAATAGAACCTGACTCCACAGTTTGAATAAGGAATGGAAAGAGCAAGTCCCAAGTAAGCTTAGAGTATTTTAACTTAAGGTTCAACCACGCAGAGCCATAAATGCCGAGCTAAGAGTTTAGGATTTATTTCTCTAGGACAAGAGGGAATCATGGAACTTTTCTGAGCCCACAAATAAATTGTATCTCTAATACTGAACACTGAAATTATCACTGTTTTGTGATATCACCTAGACAAAGAGTCTTGCTTTTGTCCTGGAATCCTCCCCCACTACCTCATGACTTAACTATTTCCATTATATTTTACAGGTGAGTAAACTGAGGCCCACCGAGAGCACAGAACTTGTTTAAGGTCTTGTAATAATTAGGGAAAATTGTGGGTACCAGGCAGACTCTGGGATATAATTCAGGTCTGTCTGATTTCAGAGACTGTCATGATGATAAAAAAAATCACCATTAATCCACCCCAACACCTGCCTATACTCCAACCCCCCAACTAAGAGAGATCATAAAGTTTAAGTATAAAGTCACCCTTTTTGGATTAAGTCAAGATCTCTTCTGTGATCATTGGGTTTTGTGTAAACATGGCTGGTCTAGGATTCTCAATGGTTTGGCAGTTGAGGTCTATTAATCTCCCTCTGATGTGACCTAGGATAATATAATCAATTCTACTACAGGATCTGCTGTGAGCAGCCTAGCAGTTGTAAGATTAAGATGGAGTGCACACTCTTACTCTTGTCACAGGCCTGATGCAACTGAAAGACGGTCTCCCCTGAGGTGGTGGTGGTGGTGGAATATTTCCTATATAAGTAGGCACTTTGGAAAACATTGTTGGCTTCTTGCTGGGTAGGATTCTGCATCTGGCTCTTCAACCTCTATTTCTTTGGACATGAGTCAATGGATTGCCATGTCATTTGCCTACCCTGGGAGTCTTCCATGGCTTGCCTTTTGACCTGAAGACCTTAGAATAATTCATCTCTATAGTCACCAGCTGCCTTCCTGCCATTCTTGGGTACATCTGCCCCTGCAACTATGTGAGTCAAGAGAATCCTCCAGCCTAATATCTGACTCAAGGACTTGGCACATACCTGGTCTTGGACTTGCCTGCTTTTACAACTATGTGAACTATTTTCTTGATATAACTTTCTTTTTATATATTCCTATAAAGTATCACTGATTTTGCTTTTCTAGAGTCCACACTTTATAATAGTTGCTCATGGATCTGCCATCAGGCATTTTTCCCTTCTGATAGATCACTGATTCGTGCTCATCTTAAGGACAACTGGGACAGAAGAAAACTCCAAGGACTGCATCAGCATTTCCTAGTGTGTCATCAATGATCAACAGAAGCACTCAGTAAACACCTCTTTTTTTTCTATTTAAATCATTTTATTGGGGGCTTGTACAGTTCTTATCACAATCCATATATCCATCCATTGGGTCAAGCACATTTGTACAGATGTTACCATCATCATGCTCAAAACATTTTCTTTCTACTTGAGCCCTTGGTATCATCTCCTCACCCCTACCACCTCCCCTCCCTCATGAACCCTTGATAATTTGTTTTAAAAGTTTTCATTCAAATACCTCTCATTTTAAAGATGCCTATTGTACTATAATGGAGCACTGGTGGTGGCATGGTGGGTTACATGTTAGGCTGCTAACACAAAATCAGCAGTTTAAAGGTACAAAAGCCTCTCTGCAGGACATAGAAGAGGCTTTCTACTCCAGGAAAGATTTACAGCCTCAGAAACCTACAGGGGCAGTTCTACTCTGTCCTATAGGCTAGATATGATTCAGAATAGACCTGAAGGCAGTAAGTTATTTTCTTATTTCTTTCTTGTTTTTGTACTCTAAGCAGCTCTGATAGTGCAGTGGTTAAGCACTGGACTGCCAATCAAAAGATCAGAGGTTCAACCCCCCAAGCCACTCCACAGGAGAGATCTGTGGCTGTCTACTTCCACAAAGATTACAGTCGTGAACACCATCCAGGGCAGTTCAGGGTCCCTGTGCGTTGGCATATACTTGGTGGCAACAGGTTTGGTTTAGATGGTGTTTCCACTCTAAAAACTTAATTTCCATAATAAAGCAGTTGATCTTTTAGGTGTGCTTGGCATGCCTGGACTTCTTAAAGCAGGGCCACCTGCAGCAACAATTTCTCCCAGCCCCTCTTCCATAAAGCAACTTCCACAATTTAAATATACCACAGAAGGAAAAAAATGTTCCCTCACAGCGATTGTTGAGTGAACCACAGCTGCTGCCTATTGTCAGGCACTAAAGCAAAGCAATCAGGCTTTCTTTGTATCAGCTGAAAAAGGAGGAAATCACACATCCACGCCTAACTGCCTCGCACCTGTGCTTGCAAAGGTGGCAACAGCACTGAGCAGCTTGTAACTAAATCTGGAAAATTGTCTACTTCCAGCAAAGTGACTTTGACTGTTTCTGGTCAGCTTCAGCCTGCTCTACTAGCTACATGTGATTTTGAATGCACATGTTTGCCCCCTTCTTCTTGGTAATATTTCAAGACTGAGCTCTGCCTGGCACAGAAATCCCAGAACTTGACTCTCTGCCAGGCACAAGTTTCATAAAGGTCACTCAGCAAATTACCAGAGGAACCTTGGGAGAGAAACAGAATCTTAATTCATAAGGAGACTCTGTTTTCCAAGTAGCAAAGCCAACAATTTATTTGGAACCTTCGATAGACTAGGCACTGTGGCAACCACTGACCATAGTTTAAGGCAAAAATTGTATTACAGCAATAATAAAAATAGATTAAAGCTTATTTGATAAATAATTTGCAAACAGGGGAAACATTTCAAAAAGAGTCAAAAACGGTGTACAGAGCTTAAATTCTGAGTTCCTATTTGCATGCAAAAAGCTACAGTTGGCAGTGAAAACCCAAAATTCATTTGCAGAGTGCCCACGTGGATAAACCATTCTCCACTGACTCCCTTTTTTAACCACTGAACAGAGACTCGAATCGCCTTACCCTTGAGCAGAGTGCATTAGGATGGGCATTACCTCCATGCTCTCCAGCCAGCCCACAGAGGAGCTGTCTCCCTTATGGACTTGCCTGGGTGTGTCCTTGATAGAGAGACTGTGCTAGAGGTCCCATGGTCATGAGTCATGTCCTGACTGCTTTGCTAGAAGGTCCTGAACCAATTTTGTAAGCTCCTCTGTCAAACATAATGTACGTGTCCCAATCATTCCCATTTCTGTAGTCCCACCTGTGACTGTGATATATTCATTTTCTCCCAATTATGAGCCATTGTCTTTGTGCAATGCCCTCTTCAAATCGCTTCCTGGCTGTGGTCCCTTGGACGCCATGGTGACCTCATGCTACTGGTGTCCCTTATCTGTCATGATGTGTCTTTGTCTTGTCTGTTTCCTATTTAAGATTTAATAATGTTCTCCTGAAATTATATTTGGGTTCCCTTTGGTAACCTAAAACATCAGAAAGAACTTCTAAAAATGTTTCTACCCTTGTCCTATGAACGGAGTTTATGTAATGAAAACAACCTAAAGTAAAGCACCTAGTCTGGCCTTGGTGTTTTCGTTTCTCCAAACAGCCTGCACATAGACGATCCTTCAAAAGAGACTGAGGATCAAGACAAAATGGCCTTTGCTAATTTGTCTAGACCACTGTTTGACTGTGAGGTCACTGAGCAGTGTGAGGGTCACATCTCACCTCCAGTTCCAGCAGGGAGAAGGAAAGCAGGTATGGATCTGCCTCCGTCATTCCTTATTCAACCTGACAACAGCCCTCTCATCCATGCTGACAATCTACTTCTCTGCTGAGTTCCATAAGTCACTGCAATGGCCACGCAGAACCCATAGAAACTGGGTTAGCACAAAAAAAATAGTAAGGATGCAATACTCTGGGCAATAGTGCCTCTTCTCAGACATACCACCAGGAATGCCCTCTCATCCACATGGTCCCTTGGCATCTGCCTTTGTTCTGTGGGCCAGGCAGCCCATGATTCTGTCTCACAGACTCTAAGGTGACTAATAGGAACCAATTATTTTAAGATTCAAGGTTCAAAATAATATCTCCAGGCCTGGTGAGTCATCCCACCTCACAGACCACAGAAAATAGAATGATACGGGAATCAAAACTGCTTTTCATGTTTTCACATTTTTTCACAGGTAAGGGAAATGCGACAGAGATATGTCAAGTAGCCCACTCAAGATTGAAGAGGTAGTAGTATTCTAAGGGAAGAAAGGAAATCCCAAATTCAAACAAATTTATTAAGTCTTAAGTAGGACAAAGACAAGACAAAAACAAACCACTCAGATGAACGGAGTTCATCAGCATAAGGCTATATGGTGTCCAAGGATTCACAGTCACAGGGCTCCTTAGACAGGACATGAAACACAAAAGACACTGTCACAAAATTATGACTGGCAGCACATCAATCCATCACAGTGGCAGGCAAGATTACAGAAACAGGAAAAAGACAGCAATTGGGATCCTCGTACAGATTAGCAAAGGTTACAAGATTGGTTCAGGGTCCAGTAAACACATTGGTCATGACCGTGGCCCTAGTACTCCAATTTCCATCCAGACAAACTCTTGAGAACGAGATTTCCCCTGCTCAGAGGAGCCCTGGTGCTGTAGTGGTTACCGAGTTGGGCTGGTAACTGCAATGTTAGCAATCTGAAACCATCAGCCACGCTGTGGAAGAAAGATAGGGCTTTCCACTCCCCCAAAGAGTTATAATCTGAGAAACCCACAGGGAGAATTCAACCCTGTTTTACAGGGTCTCAATGGAGTCACAGTCAATTCCAAGTCAGAAGAGTTTCCACAAACACACTTTACCTGAGGCCAAAGATGAGAAGTCAATGAGCATCAAATTTTTTTTCCAAATTAATTTATTCCTCGACTCATTACTACTAACACAACAGAAAATGACTTGTGTTGAATAAATTATTATAACCTCATTGCCTTTGAATAGAACCCTACTCATAGGGACCCTTTACAACATAATCTTCAAGGTTGTAAATCTTTACTGAAGCCGACTGCCACATCTTTCTCCTGAAGAGTGGCTGCTTGGTGTGAACTACTGAGTTTTCAGTTAACAGTTCAGTGCTTACCAATCGTAGCACCAGGGTCCTTTTTTTCTTAATCAACAGAGCCTGTTCATTACAAGCAAGCCTCTGGTGACCAAAGTTCTACTCTCAGGAGCCCTGGTGGCATACTGGTTATGCATTGGGCTGGAATCCGCATGGTCAGCAGTTGGAAATCACCACCAGCTCCCCAGGAGAAAAGACTGGGCTTTCTACTCCTATAAATAGGTAGTTACAGTCTTGGAAACCCACCAGCAGTCACTATGAGTCAGCATTGAGTCGATGGCAGTGAATTTGGTTTGGGTTTTTGGTCATCCAAAGTCAGGGACGAGTTGATCTATTTGCTAATAAAAGAAATCTTCTGATTCCATTTGTCACATCTCCATAGATTATCCTGTTGCTCTTTGGGTGGAACCTGCACGGAGCAAGCAGCACAGGAGAAAATCTAAGGTGTGTAGATTTCTCAGAAACATGCAGAGAAACTTTGTCAAACTCCCGGAATCAAAGGGGCACGGAAGAATGGGCCATCCTTAGATGAAGCTTGTGACAGGCTCTCCTATTTCTCTGACGGTTGACTTCTCGCCCAAATGCTCTATCAACGGTTTCCATAGGCCAGCTCATGACTTAGTACAAGTCTGTGACAAAGGTCTCCCTCAAACCAAACGAAATGGAAAAGAAAATAAGAAAAACAAAGACTTTCCTTGATTCATGTTTGGCTGATTTGGAGGATTGGTTCTTTTTCCTGCTCATTTGTACAGTACTTGAGTTAGTTACATGATTTCATGTAGTCCAGCAAGAAGGGGTGGTTTTCCCGGATATGCAGGCCTTCCTGCTTCTTTTTTGTTCAACTGCCTTTTTTTCATGAAATTTGAATAATAATATTGACAGTTCTGCGTGTGTTCGAATGTAGCAAATTAATTTCAGGAAATTTAATATTAGCTCACCAATGATATACCTTGATGAGGGGGCTTCAGAAAGGGTGGAGGGAGCCATTCTTTTTCCATTCATTTCTGAACACACCATTGGATGCCCCTTGGTGTATAAAGAGGAGATCTGGTGGCTGAGTGGATTGTGGGTTGGACAGCTAACCGAAAGGGCAGTGGCTCCAACACCCCAGCCACACTGGGAGAAAGATGAAGCTTTCCACTCCCATAATGATTCCAGTCTCGGAAACCCTAGGGCAGTGGTTCTCAAATCCCCTAATGCCTCTACCCTTTCATACAGTTCCTCAAGTTGTGGTGATGACCCCCCACCCCCCAACCACAACATTATTTTCGTTGCTACTTCATCACTGTCATTTTGCTACTATTCTGAATCGGGCAGCCCGTGAAAGGGTCGTTTGACCCCCAAAGGGGTCACAACCCACAGGTTGTGAACCGTTGCTCTAGGGGGTGGTTCTACTCTGCCCCATAGAGTCACTAGACATTGGAATGCACTCAATGGCAGTGGGTAGGTGGTATATATAAAACCCCTGGTGGCAAAGAGATGGAAGCACTTGGCTGCCATGCAAAAACTTGGCAGTCCAAACCCTTTGACAAGCTTGTGGGAAAGTAGGACAGTAGGCTTCCAGAAAGGTTTCCAACTTTGGAAACCCTATGGGGCATCTCCTGCTGCTCCCACAGGGTCACTATGAAGCCGAATACACTTAATGGCAGGACGTTTGGTTTGGTTTGGATCTATCCACACACAGACAAGCACACATATCAGGTTGCTTTTCATTTTAATTGACCTAAAAACTTCTGCGCAGGAAGATGTTCATAATCAAGGATGGATGAAAACAACCCCCACTCCCACCACCCCCAATTAATTGTCAAGCGCAGGACTCCTTTTTGGCTGTTGCTGGTGGGCAGCCATTTTCTCCAAGTACAAAGGAGAGTCCATTTTATTTAATTTCATTCCACAATGAGACAAGTTTCTGGTAAGGGTTGATCTTAGGAAAACCTAGGCATTAATGTGGTTAAGATATAAAGCCTTTGTAAGCACCTCATTTATAATTATTCCATGTAATGAACACGGCATGTAAAGAGTGCTTTGGAACACTCTAGAGGGAGGTGCAGTGATAGATTTACCCTTGAATCAGGCACTCCCATATTGCAGCATATTTGTATTTATAGAGTTTCCTTCCACCACCACCCCCCCCCTTTTTGGATCGCAGGCTCACAGACACTTCAGTGCAGTCTCTCGCCATCCTTTTGCGGCTTCCTGGTGGAGATGACATTTGCTCAGCGAGAGAATAGACACTTTCGAGCTGAGTTGCTCATCACACTGATACCCCAAGGCCTGGCTGATTGGCTGTCAGAGGACTCCAGCTGTTTAGCTGCAGTGATGTGTCTTTCAGAGGAAAAGACATTTCCTGGAACCGCAACAGCTTGTTAAGAACTGGGGAGAGCAGGGGAGAAAACTTGAAATTTGGAAGGCACTGAGTGGTTTGAACTGGAAGGAGGCATGAAGATGAAACAGGGACAAAAGGAAGCCCGGGCGCCTTTTCCCCCCATCTGTGTTTGCAAGGTTCATTTTCAGAGCTAAGCCTACGATTTGTGACGAGCAACCCTCCACAGCTTAGGAAGGCGAGCGGTGGTCCGACAGGCCAGGTCAGCCTAGCCTATTACCCACCCTAAGAGTGCCTAAGAGCATAGCTGAGGGTGGAAAACCCATTAAAAAAGTCAGAAAACTCCTTAGGAAATGGTCACCAATTCTACTTCAAGCTGATTTCAGTGGTGCCTTGATTTCCTTTTCTGAAAACCAAGGGTAAGGAAAACTCACACGGGCATGCATATAAAACCAGAAAGCTGACCGCAGGTACCTGGATTACAAAGGTCTCTAGGGAAGCTGAGTTGGTGGCCGGAGTACGCACAAGGGAGGAGCACAGTGCTAATGAGGCCATGCTTGCCAATTTGAAGCCCGTATGGGCCAATTAGCTCTGCTTTCTTCCACTGCCGTGGACTGACCTCCGAACTCTGGCCAGTCAGCTCACAGATCTGTGCCTTTGGTCACTGGGGTCACCAAGAGAGAGTGTGTGCGGTGCCTTCCTGAAAACTAACTAGCAGAGACAGGACTCCAAGTGTCACCTCTACAACTATTCAGGACACCAACTTCTACCTAATGGCCTGGAGGAGTCCTTCTGCCACCTGAGTTGACTACTCCCACAGTTCTCATCACACTGGCTCTTCATTGGTAGCTTGCCTGTGTTTCTCCCACCAAACTATGGGCTCTTTTGAGAGCAGTGACTGGGATTTACGTTCCCCTGTAAGCCTGGTGACTGACACAGTGCTCGTTTCTAAAAGGCTCTCCATGAACCTCTGCTGAGGGAAGGCAGGAAGGCAGGGCACATCAAACTCCAGGATTCCAAACCATGGTTTACCAGCAACCCAGCGAGTCTGCAGTTCCACTTCAAATTCTGAAATGATATTCCCAAAGAAGGAAAGCAAAACAAAGCGCAGAATTCCTTCAAAAGGTTGTCGTGGATAAATGCCTTTGCAAAAGAAATGCCTGTGTGCCAAAGGACAGAAGTGGCGTGGAACGAATTAAATAGTCCTCCAGGATAGCCACAACCTCTAAAGGTAGCTCTTCCCTGGCGGAAGCCTGGCCCGCTCAACAAAACCCAGCTTTTTGAATAAAAGAAGAAACTTATCATGTGAGTTCACAATAGAGACTTGCTGCTGTGGAAGGGCGGTTCCAAAATGGTGATGATAGGGCTGAGACAGCCAGTCATACCCAGAAAGAAAAACCAGCCCCTGAAGTTTTGATCCCTGTGATAACTGAGTCATGCCGTGTCTCAGTTGTTCTCAACCTGTGGGTCGCGATCCCTTTGGGGGTCAAAGGACCCTTTTGCACGGGTCACCCGATTCAGAACAGTAGCAAAATTAAAGTGAAGTAGCAGCAAAAATTTTATGGTTGGGGTGTGGGATACAGAAAGATTTCTCCCAAGTTGTTTCCCCCAAATATATGCCAAACCCAAGATGCTGCTTGCAACGCATGGTAAATGACTGTACACTAGGAGGTCAAGGAAAGTAGCCATCTAGGACAGCCAGATAAGGATAGGGATTGTTCCCTTGGAGGAGAGCCCAAAGGCAAGGTCAGGACTACTCAAAGATGACTAAGGGTAGGCTACTATATATCGAGTCTAAGATCTGCCCATCTTGCCACATATGTACCCCTTCTTCCCTCCTTTTACTATTGTGTATACACCCCAGGTCATCACCCTCCTATTGCTCGTATTGCCTATGTCACAACCCCTTCCTATGACATAGGTCATTATCTGTAATCAGGAGGCTTGCATGCCCCCAAAGATAGATAAGCTTTGGTTGGAAACAAATTGCAGAGAGCTCTCTCTCTTCTGCCCTCGTCTCCCACCTCCACGTGTACCACCAAGAGGAGCTGAAATGAGCTTGCTACCAGGAAATGTGTCTGACTTCTTTATTTTACTCTCTCTCCTATGCTCTATGCCCTTACTATAATCTTTATATATCATAACCATGCAATTGCACCTATAGGACCCATTATACACTTGGGGGTCACCCCAACATGAGGAACTGCATTTAAGGATCACGGCATTAGGAAGGTTGAGAACCACTGCTCTATATCGTCTCTCTGCCTGAAACAAACTATCCTCTCCCCAGGACTGGCCCACACACATTAGGATTTCTCTGCTAATTCTTTAATACTTAGCCCAGTATGCTAAGTATCTTCAATACTTAGCCCAGATGCCACCACCTCCAAGAAGCCTTCCCTGGCCATCATCCCCACTAAGTGTTCAGTGTCCCTGCTCAACACTTATTCCTTTGATTCTGACCAGCAGTTTACTGTAATGTTTCCCCTGTACCTGTTTACTTCCTCTGATCAGTTGTGAGCTTGTGAAAGAAAAAAGATTCTATTTTTAAAAGTCTGGGAGGGGCAGAAGTCAGGGTAGTTTGGGAAAGGCTGTTACAATCCATTGTTTGACTGTGTTCGATGGATATTTCAGAAATAAGAAATACCACCACTAGTCAATCCGATCAGAAATGCAGTATTTATTCCAAACTGGACACTTTTGCTTCCTCGAGGTTTTGTCATAGAGTAC
Source organism: Tenrec ecaudatus (assembly GCF_050624435.1). Lineage (NCBI taxonomy): Eukaryota > Metazoa > Chordata > Mammalia > Afrosoricida > Tenrecidae > Tenrec > Tenrec ecaudatus. Next base: position 141,818,868 of record NC_134548.1, read on the forward strand.
TGTCAAGTCAATTCCAATGCTTAGCGACTCAATGTAGTAGAGTAAAACTGCCCTATAGGATTTTCTTGGCTGTTCTCTTCACTGAAGCAGTTCACCAGATCTTTCTTCCACTTGTTCTTAGGTGCCTTCGAGTCCATTCCAACTCATAGCAACCCTACATAGAGCAGAATGAAATACCACTCAGTCCTGCACCACCCTTACAATCGTTCCTATGTGTGAGCCCATTGTTGCAGCCACTGTGTCAACCCGCCTCTTTGTTGGCCTCCCTCTTTCTCTACTGCCTCTCTAAGTTACCAAGCGTGATGCCTGTCTCCAGGGACTGTTCTCTCCTGACAACCTGTGGCAAAGTACATGAGTTGAAGTTTTTCCATCCTTGGTTCTAAGGAGCATTCTGGCTGTACTTCTTCCAAGACAAATCAGTTTGCTCTTTGGGCAATCCATGAGACTTTCAAGATTTTTCACCAACACCATAGTTCAAATGCATAGAATTTTCTTCAGTCTTCCTTTTACACTGTTCAAATTTCATATGCCATGAGGCAACTGAAAATAGCATAGCTTGGGTCAGGCATAACTTACTCCTCAAAGTAACCTTCAAACCACCAACCTTTCAGTTAGCACCTCAATGATTAAACTTTGAGCTACTAGAGCTCCTTTGGGAAAAGTACCAAAGGTCAATATGTAGTGAAGTAGGTGCTTTTACCATGGCTATTGTGATAGTTAGGGGTTTTGTGCCAACATGGCTCCCACAGAGACCTGTGGGTGGAGTTTAGCCTGGCAATCAGGTCGCAGCTTGATTAGAGGGCAGGTGAGATAAATTACTCTGAGATCAGCCTCTTCTTCTTTCTCCCTAGTGATCAGACCAGGACACTGCCACTTGAGTCAGTTGCTCTGCCTCAATCATGTGCTGCACTACCTGTGGGCTGAGTCAACCCATGGATCATGGTGTCATGCAGCACTACACCTTAAGGCTCCATCACAACCAGCTTCACTGTGCTGCTGTGCTACTGGCCTCTAATAAGCCTAGACATTTCATGGTCCTGGTGTTGCTGCCCCACTTACCATGTCTGCTGCCTGTGGGCCTACTCTGCACCTCCCGCCAGCCACTTCACTGTCTGCTTCCTTGACCGTGGACCAGTGGCCAGCGTGAGTTGGAAGGACCTTCAGTATATTAATTGCTCCATGAAAGGGAGTTGGAATGAGCCCTCTGTACTGCTGTGTGGACTAATTAGTTGTTGTATTCCTTCTCACTATATAAACCTGTCCTTTTACATTTATAATCATATATGTCTTGGTTTTGTTTCTCTAGAAAGCCCTGCCTAGCATACCCATTTACAGAGAAATCTTGAAGTTCAGAGATTTTAAGGTCAATTCCCACTCACTATGTCTAACAGCCGGAGCCAAGATTCAACATTTATATTCCCCAGGAATACACACACATACAAAATACAGAAAAGTTGAATAAACTGAAAACCATGTACTCCTTGCCTTAATTCTACTTTTAAAATATTTTACTTCAATTGCTTTTAAATGATTCCAAGCCTTTACGACCCCAGATGCTATATCTTTTCATAGCCGGGCACCATCAGCTTTCTTCACCACATTTGCTTATTCGCCTGCTTTGTCTTCAGCAGTTGTGTTGAGAAGGTGAGCTTCATAGAATGCCAATTTAAGAGAAGAAAGTATTCTAGCATTGAGGGAATACTTGAGTGGATGCCCAATGTCCTTCTGCTGCCTTAATACTAAAGTAGAGGAAAGAGCTGGAAGGCAAAGGGCATTTATAGAGGTCTAGATAAAGACATGCATATATGCAAATACATTTATATATGAGGATGGGGAAATAGATCTATGTTGTTCCTTTTTACTAGAAAGTAGTCAATGTACCCCATGTTCCGCCCCCATCATATTGTTGAGCCCTTTCACTTCTGTTAGCAATCACGAATCATACTGCTAGGACCACAAAGCATTATGTGGGCATTTGTGAGAACACTTATAATCATTGTTCTTCGGTAAATATCTAAAGGTGAAATTACTAGATCATAGAGTATGTGCATTCAGTTTTATAAGAAAATTCTAGACTCGCTTCAAAAAGCCATCGGAGCATGTTGCACTTCCATCAGCAATGTGTGACAATACCACTTAATGTGATTGCTTTTGCAAACGTTAGGTATAGTGATGGGTGGGTGTATTTTTAGTTTCCAAAATATATACTTACTCATAAATTACATATGTAGTTAAAAAAAGAACCAGATACTCTCAAGTAAAAGACATAGTGTGAGAAGCACAATACAACAAACCAGAACATCAGAAAGGAGGAAGATAAAATGTTCAACTGAAATACTCAGTAGTTGCAGGATAGCCACTCATTTATTAAAAACTAGTAAGCACCTAAGAGGTGCTGACAAGATATGAACATTGGTGGTTCAGTGGTAAAAGTCTTGCCTTGTATATAGGAGACCTAATTTGATTTCCAATCATTATGGCCCAGGCACATCCACCGCCTTCATGTCAGTGGAAGCTTACATGTTGCTATGATGCTGAATGGATTTCAACAGAGCTTTCGAACTAAGACAAATTAGGTAGTAAGCCCTGGCAATCTATTTCTGCAAACCCTATGGAGCACAATGGTCCATTCTGTAACTCTTCATGACAACGGTGCAGCTTCAGTCAGTGTTTTGTTGCAGTACACACAGCAATAGAGTTGGGGCAACTCCAGCAAAGCTAACAACAACAAGCATTAGTAATAATCTGGAAGTATGTAAAACCACAACCACCCATGCCAGCAAAGAGCATAAACTCTAGTGGAAAGGGGGAATGGGTAGGGGGGGGTCACAATAACCAACCCAAAGAGGGATGTTAATAGTTTGTCCGATACAGGATGAAATAATACAGGGGGCAGCGTTGCTGAGACACCCTGGCGAGGTAGTTATTTTATTAAGGGCGGTCAAGGGCTGCAATATAGGTCCTGAAGAATAACTTGGATTCCGATTGATGAAATTAAGTGCAGGCACTTGGGGTGAGGGTGGGGTGGAAACACAGAAAGCACAGAGAGAAGGAAAACACAAAGTTTGATCTGAGTGTGGTAGGAGCCCAGGTGCATCTCAGCGCTCAGTAGACAACAACACCAGAACAACTGTGGAGATTAGTTCCTGGAACTTGAGCCGATTTCTGCAAACAACGGAGAGCTATGGAACAGGTTTGAGTAGGAATGGAATGACACAGTAGGAAATGTGAGTATGTGCCATTCTATGTAATTAAAAAATATGTTCAATGTCTTTTAGGTGAGGAATCACAGGAGGGGAAAACTAGCGACTGTGGTAATGGTAGGGAGGTAGGAGCAATAACGAGTGCTCTTCTGCGATTGGTCAACTGAGTGAGCCGTAATTAGAAGACGGAAACCTATCAAGAAGAGAGCCATGGTGACCTTATATGGTAGGGATCGGATGCTTATCTCTCTTCTTCTTGGCAGAGTGTTAAAAAAATGTAGGAAGTATCTGATCTCCAACCTTCTTTGCCAATTCTGACACCAACCCACACTTTCTCAGCTGAGTTCAACAATTCATGGCAATCATCACACAAAATTCACATAAGACAGGATTATGGGCTTTATTAGGGAAATAAACAAGGTACAGTGCTGGATCAGAATTGTTCAAGATGCATTTCTTTGGTTAGGACAGGTTCTTCCCAGCTATACCTACAAGCATGCCTCTCTCTGGTTGTTGACCTCTGAGCCACACAGCCGTTTAACCCCTGCCCTGCTTGGCAGTGATACAAAGTTCTTTTAGAGTTACTAATCAATGCTAAAAGGAGATGCCACTCTGCCACAGAAGCCTCGGCCCAAAGGCAGTCAGCGCTAGCTTCTTGAGGCAGCAAACCTAACACCCTCAATTAAGTGCCTGGAGTTACCCCCCACCACAAGCAAGCCTCCCACCCAAAGGCACTCAGCTTCTTGTACTTTCTGGACTGGGAAGCCCACCACTTTGTCTCATGCTTTGGCTCTTGGTTCTGCTGTGCCTTGGCTGTGTCTTGGCTGTGTCTGTGTTAGAACTTTCTCTCCCTAAATCAAGGACATACGACTTCTGGCAAGACTTTCGTGATAATAGTAAAATCTCCTCTTCCTGCTTCTAATATGGGCCCGTTTTATATGTAGCAGAGTGGCAAGGCTGGCCAATCCCTACCTTAGACTTCCACATCTTTACAATTAACTGTATTAACAAACAGTCACAATTTAACTGTGTGCTAAATCCCTGTTATCAAGCATTTACATCATTAAATCACATAATCTTATCAACAACTTCCTCTTACCTAGACCCATCAGGATAGGGAGGAAAGTCACACACCCATCAGCATGATCCCATTCCGTTTTTTTGGCGGGAGTTACAAAGACAGGCTAAAAAGCCATATAAGTAAATCATCTTGCAGTAAAAGCAAATATGAAACATTGCCAGTAATTCCTATAGAGAACGGGACTACCTTTTCTCAGAACTCTCTCTCTCTCTCTCTCTCTCTCTCTCTCTCTCTCTCTCTCTCTCTCTCTCTCTCTCCTAGAACATGTGCTGCCAATAGAGTGAGTGTGCCTATGTGAAACTCTGTGTTTCTATGCAGCATCATGGCAACTTCAACCATTTAGGCCATGCCATGCAGGTGTGCAAAAGTCAGCCTTGCATAAGGTTAGAAAATGTAGTTACCTCCAAGGAATACAGAGGATCCTCTCTCACCCCTACCCCCTTCTGCTGCCTTGTCAAATGCCTGAAAGTGAGAATTTAGAGACGAAGACATCACATTTAGGACCCTTCTATAGCCATGTGCATTTAAAATATATCCCTGTTTTAGAAATTCAACAGGGCCCTCAAAGAGTTTATGGAGTAATCCTATTATCTTTTCATTCCATTTCTCCATGAATTTGTTGGAGGCCCCTTGCATGTTCTGCCTTAATTACCATGTTTTTTCTATGAGCAGAATGGGGTTCTCAGGAAACAGGATTCATAAAATGTTTATATGAGAATGGGAGGGGGGAATACTAAAAATATCTGAGTAGAGAACAGACTCAGGCAGTACGCCCACTGATAGGTATCTGGATCCCTGTGTCAGCTGCTCAAGAATGAATGGGCCACCAGGAGCCAATCTTCCCAAGATAAGTGCTACAAAGAGGCCCCTGTAATTGGATGTGGCCACTCCAGAAAGGTAGGCATCACTGGCCTAACTAATTGACTTTCCTCTACAGTATACCAATGCTCAGAAACAAACAAACAAAACCAGGCCAGCGTTACAAATGAGCTTCCCAGTCTCAGATACCTTCCTCCGCATGCCCATTGGTCTTGAGTCATTTCCAACTCATAGTGACCCTATAGAACAGAGTACAACAGCCCAGGGGGTTCCACAGCTGTAATCTTTATGGGAGCCAAGGAGAAGCTGGTAAGTTTAAACCAGGGCCCTTTCAGATAGCAGCCGAGCACTTAACTACTGTGTCACTAGGACTCTTTCAGGCCCTCGGCTCTCTCAAACTGCAAGACGGAATCATCAAGGAGGCGCTCCAGCGCAGCTCTTGTTTCGCATCTGCTGCACTCACACCACTCTATCCAGTGACTGGCTGCTCCTTGTTTAAAGCCACTGCTGCCTTTCAGAGCGGTGGGGCTGAGGGAGTGGATCTCCACTCAGTGACTGTCAAAGTAATGAACAGGGGAAGTGAAGCAGAGTGAAGCCAATGATCAGCAGCAGCAGGAGCGACAAAGAAACCTTCAACCAACCTTCACACCTCTCACTTTAACTAAAGGGCTGCTGAAGAACAGGGAGTTGTGAGGCACAGGACAAAAGGTAGGGCCTGGGCAGAGGAGGCACTGGATTGATGTATGTGACATACACAAGTCAGAAAAAATGGCATGAGGCCAGGAAGAGATGTTCAATGTCATAGGTAGGTATTTGCATTTTGGAGGAAAATACAATGAAATAAAATTCTGCCTATAACAAGGTTTTTTTTTCTCTTCCACATGCTTGAGATGATTTCTCTTTGGTGCATGGAGCAACACTAGGAGCTGCCTCACTTTCCATAGGATCTAACTGCATACCTGCAGGTGACTCTAACATAACCCCTGATGATCCAAAGGACATGGCTGGGTCACGGGAGAGACCCACCAACTTGGACCTCACACATATAGAATCCGGAAGCATCAAGCTGTGGGTGTTCAAGCAAGATTGTCAGTGGGAAGTTGAATCTATTCAAGAGTAATTCTCATAAGTATTTAAAGTCGCTTTCCTGAAGACCCACATCCTAGGTGTTTTGAATCGAAGTGTCTCCCCGTCCCCAACATATAGGGTGCAAATCTTCCTTGATATCTTGTGACTGCTTATTGAAAATTTGCCTATTCAAACACACACAGGGACTCCAGGGAGGAAAGAACTGGCAATCAGGTCCCACAAAGTTTCTAGCCTAGAGAAAAAGAAGTGGGGGGCAGTTTGACTTTGTCACCAAGGGTCTCGATGAGTCAAAATAAACTGTGCTCCTACAGCGATTCTACACGATAACATGCTTTATGTGTTAGACCGGGATGACTAGAGAAATATCCAGTGATATATATATATATGGAAGAGCTTTGTATAAAGAAGTAATTAGATATCAAGAAAGTGTGCCAACACAGTCCAATTCCATCCCAACGTCTGATGCTAGTCCATAAGTCCCTCTTCAGATGCATGCAGCCACAGGCAATGCTGCAGAATGCAGGAGCTTCCCAGGCTGGTGGGTGCAGAGTCCTGTGGATTCAAGGCCAGTGGAAACCTGGCAGGGCTCCGGCAGCAATCAGGATAGCCCTGAAGTGGCAAACTGAAGAGGCCACTCCCCCCTCCCCCAAGGAGACAACATCAGACTTCGGCCTGGCTGAGAGGTTTGATGCCACCCCTAAGCAGGACTGTAGTTGATATAATATCATCTAACGACTGCATCTTATGAATGTGATCCCACTTGGATACAGGACTTTACGTGTTCTGTGAATAAGGCCATATCCTAGGTAAGGCGTGTCCTAAGCGAATCACTTTTGAGATATAAAAAAAGGAGACAAAAAAGTAGAGAAGGGGGCAGATAGCTTCTATACCACATACACAGCACCAATAAGCTGAAAAGAAAAAAGGCCCTTTAGGATCTACAGAAAGAGAATGCTTTCCCTTAGAGGTGGTCTCCTGAATTCGGACTTCTATTCTACTAAACTACGAAAAATAAATTCCTGCTCATTAAAGCCACCCACGTGTGGGATTTTTGTTAGAGCAGCACTAGATAACAGACGCTAGGAAACACAACATTAAAATGCTTCATTAATTCCAAGGAGCCTTAGCTCAACATCTCAATCAGTTGTGCCAAATCACCAATGCTACTTGCATGCCTTAGTCTAAGAAATACAGAGAGTGACTTGCTGCACTGGTACAGCAAATGCCAAGTGGTCCCAAGTATACTTGGTGTCTGCTCTGAGACACTGAAAGCCTTCAGGGAAGCTCAAAATGTGGTGGGTTCTCCGAGTTCATTCAAGGGCATCCTTAGAGTTGCTTTCTTTGTTTGGTTTGTTTTACTTTAAAGAGAATCTTTAAACTCTATCACTCTGCAGACAGTTTTCATTTCTTAAATATCATTAGTGTCTGCTCTACCTTGGGAAAAATGGAAACTTTTATCTCTCTAGAGAGGTGAGAGAATGAATAGAGGAGCTTCTAAAATAAGTGGGGACACTCTACATTGTTTATCTTCCCATCAACAGGCAAGGCAGTGTTTTCTGAGAACTTGCTCAGAAGTCTTTCAACATATTTCTAGGAAGAGGGAGAGAGATTGAGTTCAAGGACTGGGGACAAGTAGTGAGAGTCAAGACTCAGATTGTGAAAACAGATTTGTCTTGTTAAATATCCCTAGGCTATGAGTAGCGGGATGGGCAGTGAGGGTAGGTTGTTTATCTACGGAAGGTCATCTGCATTGTTAGCTCCTAGATGACATTGGAAGTGATGAGCTACATGGGAGAAAAAGAGAACATAGGCCATCTCTAAATAATCAACAGTTGCTTAAGTGTCAAAAATAAACTCTAAAGTAGGCAATACCAGTATCCCTAGCACAAGAAGCCAAGTAAGAATCAAGGAATAAGAGAAAGGAAGACGTGCTCTTTATCAGAGGCCTGGAGAAAACCTGGGAACATAGAGGGGCCCCACTGTGTACTATAACAAAGAAGGGACATCATCTGGAGCACAGGAGATTGAAGAAACCAGAGGCTCGAGAAAGCATGAACCAACTTTAGTCAAGAAGAACTAGATGATGGTGCCGGGATACCGTTGTCAACCAGACTGACCAGGAACAGAGGCGAAGAATGTGCAACAAAATTGAAATCCACTAAAAACGATCAGACTTCCTGGTCTGAAAGGCACTGGACGAGCCCCTGATACAGTGGCTTGCAGTTAACTTTTGAGGTTGGAAGTGAAACCACTCCTTGAAACCACAAAAAAAGAGTGGCTTTTATGACATTAAAAAGCATCACTAGGGAGAAAGGAGCAGCCCTGGCAGCGTAGTCATTGCCACTTGGGCTGCTAACCACCAAAGGTCAGCAGTTCAAAACCACCTGCCACTCCCGAGGAAGAAAGACAAGGTTTTCTACTCCCATAACACCTTACAGCCTGGAGAACTCAAAAGGGCAGCTCCACCCTGTCGTCTAAAGGCTCTATGAGTCAGCATTGACTCATGACAGTAAGTGAGAGGGGGGAAAGTGCTCCTTAGAAGAATCAACGACAAGAGGCCCAAAGGGTAACATCTGTGCAACAGGAAAGATGAGAAGATTGGGAGGGACAAGGGAACTGAGCACATGAAAACCAGGAAGCCAGGGAGTTAAACAGGGAGTGTAGACACATTGTAGGGTACCCATGTTAAGGAACAGTATGTCTATGAAGTGATAAACAGAAAACTAATATGCTGTGTACACTTTGATCGAAAGCACAGCAAAATGTTTCCAAGAAAGACAGTTGGAGGAAAAGAATGAAGAAAACCAAGAAATAGGAGAGTCTACATGGACGTTTCCTGTCCACCCAGTCTGCTTCAGGCTCTGGAGAGAAGGGATCATGTGTAACAAGGAGAATGCTTTTATAGGTAGCCAAGAAAATACTTCAGTGTAGCTTTGTTTTATAATGAAGCCCATGCTGATGAAGAGTCAGAAGACCCAGCCTCTAGGCCACTTCTGTCCTGTCCTGGCACTGTGGCCTTGGGCATGTCCCGAAGGCTCTCTCTCGTGACTTCGGTTATCCAGTGTATAGAAAGACAGTCTTGGTCTGATTGTGTACACAGAATTGCACATATAACATGATCTCAAAAGTCCCAACAACAGTAGCAACAACAAAAGCGTACAGCCATCACGGGCTCATTGATTAGGATCCAGAGTCACCCCGTGCTTCATAGAGCAGTGCTGCTGCATAGGGCTTCTTAGCTGTAATTTCTTAGTAAGCTGAATTGCGGAGCCTTTCTTTCATGGCTCCAGCGAGCGGATTTGAACTGCCCATCTTTCACTGAGTACTCAGGTGGGTGAACCATTTGGAGCCCACCAGGAAACATCAACAGACCCTACATAATATAAAATGCTTTCTAGTATTATTAGAAGCTTTACTGGTCTGGGATTCCACAATCCTCGGATACCCTAAAAATATGAGGGTAGGCTTCAAAAAGTTAGTGGAAATTCAACTTCATCAAAGCTTTTGGAAATCCTCTGGTAAGGCCCAGACCCCAGAGGAAGAACACGTGCAGGTGGTGGGTTTGCACAGAGAAGGAAATGGAAGGCAAAGGAAAGGCGTGATTCCTCCTGAGCACACAAGAAACCCAACGAAAAGAAAAGGGAGGGCTTAAAGATAAAGTAAGACCTGGCTCCTTTGACTTACTCCAAACAAGTCGACAACAGGGGAGGGCCGCCGCCTAAACAGCCCTGCATGAGAGCGAACTCAGATCTTCAACCAGGGAGCCGGCCTCCAAGTCATGCCAGAGAAAGCCTCTTGTGAGTTTTAAATCTCCACAGTTGATACAAGAAAGCAGGCAGTAGAGGAGCCCCAGACTGGGGAATAAAACCACAGGCCCTAATGCGATACCATAGAAATGCCTTGTAATGAATTGCTTTTCGACTGTAACAAAAGGCGTACTTTATTATTTATTTATCTCCCTCAAAGACAAATAACGGCTCCAGCTTCAGAACAGGGGTCAGCAAACATTTTCTGTCCGGCGGCAGAGTGACTATGGCAGGCTTTGCTGTTCGCATGCTGCTTTGGGTTTTGTTTTGTTTTTTTTACTAACCATTAAATACAGGAAAACCAATCTTCGCTTGTCAGTACTACAACAGGCGGGATGGGACCTGCTAGAAGTAATGTGCAGACCTCTGTCCTGAAAGAGTTCTAAGCCACCAAGCTGATAGTGGTCCTGACAGCTCTGGTCTACCGCTTTGTAAGGAACTGGGCAATGCCCCAAATAAGGGACCGAGCTGTTTCATGGGTACAACTCCTGCCTTCCATGAGAAAGACTCAGGGTTTAATTCCACATATACACCTGAGACACAACTGCCCTCTGCCTGCCAGTGGAGTCTGGCATGCTTGTCTGAAGTCTAACAGGGTTCTGCAGGGGTTCACAAAAAAGGAGAGGGGTGGGGGGAACAGACTAACAAGAAAGGTCTGACCATCTACTTCTGAAAGTCAGTCCATGAAACATACGAACCACCATGGTCTCATCCATAACTAATCATCATGGGGTGGTACGAACCAGACGCAGTCAAAATGAAAGCAATTAACAGCGTTCCTAAAAATCTCTTAAAGCAAGGCAACACACTGAGGCCTCTGGAGAAGAATCAAAGCATCTCATTCAGATTTTAGTATGTTTATCTACTACTTACACATTAACTATCTCATTACCATTATGCAACATTTTGCATTTAGGACAATAGTTATAAAATCATCTAGCTATTATGTGCACGAGCCAGGAATGTTAGGCAGTAACAAACACTGAGTCTCGAGGCAAGGGTAACGCTGGCTGTGATAGTGCAGATTATGTGTCAGCTTGGCGGGGTCAGGATTCCCAAGTTTGGCAATTAGGTCCAGATGGAGTCATTTTCCATTTTGTCATCAGTTGTGGACGTCCTCCATTTTCAGATCATGCAGGGTTTTTGCAAAACCACCTAGTCATTGGAACCTAACCATAGAGATCAGTGTGGCGTGGGGGTACGATTTGAACAGATTGCGTCCAAGGCCGGTGTTCTCATCTGCTGTGCACACTCCAGAACAACCTCTTGTAATTAGATAAACAAGGAGTTCCTTACGACTTCTGTAAATCAACTCCTGTTTTCTCACCAATTTACATGAAAATTTCAGATAGACTGTCAATATATACGTGTTCCTAACAAATTAGTCTTAAGCTTCACTGCCTTCTCCCTTGTCTCCTCCAATCTCCCCTGCCAAGCACTTAATGATGTATAAACAAACGCTTAAAATGTGCAAAGATACCCAGTATTTATAGGACTCTTTTAGGAACCCTTTTATAAGTTGAAGAGTACTTTCAAAATGTGAATTGACTCCAGAAAAAAACCCTACCCAGCTAGAAAGTAGAGAAATAAGCTCAAACAAACACCTGTAGATATTTACTACATGCTAAAGATATTATGAGGAGCTCTAATGGCATAGTGGGTCACATAGTGTGTTTACATGTTGAACTATGATTCACAAGGTCAGCAGTTCAAAACCACAAGCCACTCTGAGGGAGAAAGATGAGGTTTTCTGCTCCCATAAAGATTTGCAGCCTCAGAAATCCACAGGGGGGGGGGAGGTTGAACAAACACTTCCCTGTCCTATAGGGAACTGACTCAGAGTAAGTTTTGAGTACTGTCTCCATAGAAACTCTGGTGAAGCAATGGTTCAAGTCTTGGTTGGAACCTATCAGTGGTTACAGGGTAGAACAGACCTGGCAGTTAGTTCTCTTCGTAAAGGTTTCAGACTAGAAAACCTTGGGAGCAGTTCTACTCCACCACAGCAGGTTTCTGTGACTCAGAATCACCGGCACCCAAGCAAAAACAACTGTCTACACTAAACCAAAGTCCGTGTTCTTAACCTTTACACTCTGGATCTGGCCCTCATTCTGATTTGGTAAATACTGCTTGGAACGATCTGAGAGATCTGGAAAAGTAGGAAAAGTTGGGGTTCGGTTTCATCCACACCCAGATATCTCATAACCTCTTGTCACATGGTGGCCCTATGCACTCCTCCTCAGGTGGAGAAGATATCCTAGCTTTAGTATTCCAATAAAGTATAAAGACACAAACCAATTGTCACTGGGTCCATTGAAAGTCAGGGTGACTCCATGCATTACCGAGTACCAAGGATTTCCTCTGGGGCATCTGTAGGTAGTTCGAACAGCCAGCTCTTCGGGTAGAAGCCCAGAGCCTAACAGTTTGAGCAACCCAGGGATCGCTCTAAAAGTATACTCATTCCGTGCGCATCCCAGACCCTTAATTCCACAACCTGCAGGATGGTAATGAACTTAATGAAATAATCAAATCCTGTTACCAAGTAACTAATAGGTTACCCCTCCCAGGAAATATAAAGCATTAGCCTCAATAAAATAGAAAACCCCTAAAGAAGAAGTCCAATTAGAGGAAGGTGGGCACCTTGGCAGACCCACAGCGATGCAGGCTGGGAGCCCACAGAGAAACCTGCCCCTCCCATCATGCCTGTTCTTCCTTCAGAGTCTGGCCAGTCGTAAACACGCCACTGTAGCATGCTTCTTATTTAACCACCAGCAGTAGAACCAAATGTAGCTTCATTAAACAAAAATGTAAATGAAGTTTCCGATTCCCAATTAAAAGAACCATCTCTCCATCCATCTATTTATCCCTGCCAAGCGTTTGTGTTTTGAAGCTGGAAGTTTCATTATCTGAAATTTGCAGGCAATTACTAGGTCTAGTAACTCCCAAGATGTGAGCATTTTTTTCCCAACCGTCTAAAGTGAAAAGTGATTTTGAGTACGTGAGAGAGTGAGAGAAAGAGCAAGAGAAAGAGTATGTGTGTGTGCTTGCAAGCACTCGAGGGGGAGTCTGCTAAGCAAGAAAGGCTTGCTGAAGGCAGAAGGGGGAAGGGACACTAGGAACTGCATGGAGCCATTTCCTTGTCTTATTTTGACACAGTGAGCTTCCGAAATATTCATGAGCAGCCTTCCAGTCCCACGGGAAACTTCTGCGTTTTACCGCTTTTAAACAGCCACTCATCCTCCTTGTGGTACCAAGTCCAACTGAAATTTGTCATAGTTTATAATGCTTGTTAACGAAGAACATCAAAAATTAATGCTCATTAGGGTGCTCATTAATATGCACGGTGCTCTCCAGTTTGACTTCATTAAGTTAAGCACCACTTCACGATAGTATCATGGCGAGAGAGAGAGAGAGAGAGAGAGAGAGAGAGAGAGAGAGAGAGAGAGAGAGAGAGAGAGAGAGAGAGAGAGGAGGCTGTTTAGGTCTGAAGGGGGTTCCCTTGGGACAGCATTAGCAGCAGTGCAGGGCGGGGCTCCCTGTCAGCCTCTTCCGAAGTTTCCAGGCAGGTTAGAAAACAGGAAACGCATACTGAGCAAGTGGCTGTGGCCGCGCCCCCACTGAGATGTCTGCTTCCACACTCGGATTTCTCTGTTCATATGTTATTGGGTGACATGGGTTGAACTGAATTGGAATCAGTGGTACCATCCAGACCAGGTACAAAAATGAGATCAATACAGAAAGCTTATGGTCTAGGCTCACGACAAATAGATCTTGGGAAGGGAAAAGAGGGGGCTGCAAGAAAGGGAGAGAAAGAAGAAAGAGAGCAAATGAAAATAAAGGTAGGAAGCAAGGGAAGAATGGAGGAGAGCCCCCACCAAAGAAAAAACCACACCCTCACTGCCAAGTCCATGTCTGCTCATAGTGATGCTGTAGGACAGAGCAGAGTAGAAAGCCCGGATCCAAATGCTGTCTTCTTCCAAAGCAGAGGACATAGAGCATGGACCTTAGCGTTTTTGCAAAGATTCAGTCACTGTTTTATACCTCATTGCAGTTTGTCCACGTGTTTTTGAAATGGTCGTGGGCATTCCACACTCCCTGATTCCAAGGTGCCATTGCAGAACCAGTACTGGAGCTCTGAAACTTGTGGCTAGCGATTTTTCGAAAATCTTGAATATGAAACGAAAGTTGGGAGGCCAGGGAGAAAAGAAGAGTGAGACGAGGGTATTAAAATCCAAGCTCAACTACTGGGGAAATGAGCGACCTGAAAGAAATGGCTAAGCCTCAGTTTCCTAGTCTGAAAACGATTCCAGCGACCCATATTAAATCGACATTTTTGTCAGCAGGACATGTTTGAATGTTGGCCATCTCATACGGTTCAACCTGGTGAAAAGATTCAGTGGGCTCATGCTTTTGAAAACAATTGTAGAGTATAAAATAAAGAAATCTTGCAAGGTCAGGCATAACCCTTTTATATTTCCAATAAAAGGTGATGTCGTGTCAATGTTCTGTAATGCTCCACTGAAGTGAATAGCTAAATTAGATCTAATCTCTTTGTCAAGGGGCCGCTGTGACTCAGGATTTAGGGGTAGTCTATACAAAGGAGTTTCAGAAAGTCCTTGGGAAACTTCCATTATCTTTTTTTTAAATCATTTTCTTGGGGGCTCGTACAACTCTTATCACAATCCATCCATCCATCGTGTCAAGCACATTTGTTGCCATCTTCACTCTCAAAACATTTGTTTTCTGCCCAAGCCTTTAATACCAGCTCATTCCCCCCCTCATGAACCCTTGATAATTTATAAATTATTATTACTTTGTCATAGCTTACACTGTCCGACGTCTCCCTTCGCCCACTTTTCTGTTGTCCATCTCTCAGGGAGGAGGTCACATGTAGATTGTCTTTTACATGCATTATTTTTCTCTGATCTTTTGGTAGCATATGTGCTGCTAGGTGAGCATTTGGATCCAGGGATAGAGAGCCATGGTCTAGTCCATCACTGAGCCAACACTGTTCCCACTCTTGGGGATTGTTTTGAAAGTCCCAGCCTTGCTATTAGCCGTTGAAAAGCAAATGATAAAAGTACATTTCAAATGGCTCCATACACACACAGGCACATGTATACATGTACATGTCCTCAGCCAGTCAACTTATTTCTTCCTGAAATTGACTCCAAGCCATATATAAAAGAAGAGGTCTAACTTGTCTGAGGAGAGAAGGCCATAGTGATATTGCTCCTCGCATCAATGATGGCAGTTCATAGTAGTAACAAGGGAAGAAGTCAGGCCAGAATAGTAAAGCAGATTTGGTAGAGATTATGAAGGCCCCAGCTTGAACACACCAGCCCCTCTGCGAGAGAAAAATGTGACAAAAAGGATTTTAAACAATCTAACAGCTGTAGAGATCTGGTGGGTATCTGTCCAGGAGGGTCTCTATGCATTGGGATTAAGTTGAAGGGAGTAGGTTTGGGATAGATGGCTATGTATGAAGGAGCCCTCAGAATCTAATGGTGCCCTGGTGCTGTAGTGGGCACACATTAAACTTTGATCCGCATGGTCTTCAGTTCAAAACCGCATGCAGCTCCTTAGGAGAAAGACTGGGCTTTCCATACCCATAAACAGTTATAGTCTCCGACACGGGGGCAGGGGGCAGGGGCTTGATTTGTGGGCAGTGAATTTTCTGGTGATGTACTGGTTTAAGTTTTGGAAGATTTGGACCCACTTGTTCCTCTGAGGGAGAAGGATAGGTCAGTCAATTTCCATGAAAATTGCAGCCTTGCAAATCCTATAGGGCAGCTCTCTTTGTTTTATAGGTGTTAATCTTAAGGCTTCTTGCGCTGGAATCAACTAGATAGCAATGAGTTGAGTTGACTGGAGCCCTTGGCATGGCTACTGAGGGACAAAAGGGTTGAAAGTGAAAGCTTTTATTTGGTTGACCAAGTAAAGCAGTGCACTAGGACTATTATGGATCCCTGAGTCTTGAGTCTTTTCTGAGGGTCTTCTGGGGCAACTGGCCCCTGGTTGGTGTTAGTCACAGGAGTACCCAGTATTAGTCTTCTACACATCCTCAGTTGGAGAAGGCCGTGGGTCTCAAAGATGGCATTTGGCCCCCGTCAGGTGCAAAATGGAGATGTGGTTTTTGCCCTCTGGCGTCAAAGTGGTAGAAAGAGGGTGTGCTGGTCACTTCTGTGCATGTCTGGTAGCCTAGATCTAGTTCTGGCTAGTTCTACCACACTATTTACTTGTTTTCTTTAATTATTTCTTCCATTATTTGTTTTCTTTAATGGAGCAGGAAGCTGGCTCCAAACCCAATAAAGGAACAGTGAAAGAGAAGTTAGGTTTCTGGGTCTATAATGGTCAGCATGATATTTTGATGCAGGTTCTAGATAGCAGAGCAGGGACAGGGACTAAGGCAACTTGGCAAGCTAGAGTCAGAGCACAAGGAGACATGGAGGAGGAAGTTAAGTAGTAGCTAAGAAATCTGATAAACAGCCTTTGGTCAAGACTCCACAAACCCTTGAGACACAAAGAGACAGAAATTGGCATATCCATAAAAGGTGGACATTTGTCATAAGGTAGGTGACCCCAAGTCCAGTAACAGAGCTGTAATGGGGCAAAATACAATCCAAATGCAATGAAAAGACCAGTTGGGAGAAGCACCTCATTTCACGGGCTCCCGTGTTGCCTCAGGAAAGCGTTCTGCTTCCTGGAAGGCAGGGATCAATTCTAGCATTGCCAGACTGGATGGCGCTGTGGAGTGAAAATAGAAATATAAAATATATATACAACATATTCAAAAGGTTGTGTGGTATGAATGAAGAGAGAGACAGGGAAGCAAAAGACCATTTGCGATGAAAGAGGGTTGAGGAGAGCAGGCTCTGTCACAAGTGAAAGGAAAGCAGGAAGCATTAGGAGCCAGACATCTTCCCTCCCAACTCACCACACGCTCCCTCTCTCTTTCTCTCTCCAGCCCCGCCTCTGCCATTCAAGAGTGAAGACTTGGAATCTCTCTGAGAGGCATAATATGATCTTAGATTAGATTAATTAGCTTTCCCAATTGTCTCAGATAAGAGCTGAATGGCATATTGTGCCAGGCAACCCACCTAACAGCGATAATGCCATCTCCTTTGATAGGTGCATTGTCTCTCCAGCAGGCATTTGTCTTGCTGCATTCCCGAGCTCACTCTCGGTAGGGAACGCCAGTACTGACTTCTGACTTCCAGCCCGGCCTTCGCCCTTGCCTGCTCTAGAAACAGTCCCTTGTCCAGAGAGAGACACATTTGTCAGAATTTACGTTTGTTGGATTTCACTGTTTCTTGGCTCCTTGTTGCACTTTCAAAGGCAGCATTCTCCAAACTGGGGAACTTGCTCACTGCATCGCCGTCTTCCAGCTCATTAATGTAAATAATAAAGACCCTGGCTTCCGATGCAGTTCCCTTTCCGAGCCATATTAATAATTCATTTCCAGCATGACAAAGTCCTTCCGGCAGCTGCTTTGTTCAAGGCTTTGCTCCTCGGCGGCGTGGCGAGAGGTCAATTGTCTTATGGTGAAATTGAACTGGAGGGCTAGTGAAGGGCATTTGTATTCCCGGAGTGTGACCATGGGGGATTGATGGTGAGTGTGTGTGGGGTGGGGGGGGGGCGGACACAGCAAGCCCACTTCCAAAGCTTCCTCTGGAGACTGAGCCTCTTGTTCCAGCATTCTTTCCAAATCTGATCTTTTTAGCATTAATTACAAAGACAAGCTCGATGCTAAGTGTAAGTGCGAATTCCCTGCTATCCACAAGAAAAGAACGGTCTGTTTGCCAGTCAGAAGAGCTCCTCTTACCTGATACCAAAGATTCAAATAGAAAGTGAAGGTTTGGAAACTAATGAAGGCAACAGATGTACAAATATGCTTTGATACTATTGATGTACAGAATGTTATAAGCGCTGTAAGAGCTCCTGAATTAGTCTGGGTACTTTAGAAAAACAAGTCCACAGAAACTCTTGTATACGACAGAGTTTTATATAAAGGGTAAGTGCGCATTAAGAAAACATCCCAACCCTGTGCTGCCCAAGGCCACAAGTCCAACAGTAACCCATACGTCTGACACCAACCCACAAAGTCCTCCTCCATCTCATAAAATACGCACAATGATGCCAACTAAAGGAGGAAAGCCAAGTAAATGAACCTGTAAGCATCTCAGCGCTGGCAGGGGTCTCCACACGGCTGCTCCGGCACCCAGGGCTGCATCGGGGTAGGTCCATGCAGCTTCTCCTCAGGGATGTCCTGCAGGAAGTGAGCCTTGCCAGCAGAAGCAGGGAACTGGCTAAGGCAGCTGCACCCTAGTCCGACCATCACAAAGCAAGAGATCCGCGAACTCGAAAGGCGAGGCTCACAGTCATTATTCAATTAACCCCACATGTGTTTATCAGCCAGGTTTGCACAATAAACTAACTACCTCAGCCCCCAACAAAATGATTTAAAAAAAGAAAAAGCTCCTCTTTCTCTAGGAGCGGAGCATGGGCTGCTCTAGTGAGGCCAGCTGTGTCCAGGAGCACATGGAAGGCTTCTTGAGCTTCCTTCGCATAGTAGGTGCTCGAAAGTTTTGCAGACAGATTAATCATCAGCATTTTCCATCAACTCTGGATCATCTAGGGAGACATATTGTTATTTGCTGGCCTGTGGCTTCCTACTGTTAGTGAGCCTCTGGGTTACAGAATGAAACCACTCTATCGGGTTTACTTGGCAGTAGTCAGATGGGGCCAGACTCCACATTTCTGTAGACAGTCACTAGATTAAAAGAATCCAATTTATGTGCAACCCATAGTTGACTTGCATATTATGAACCAAAAATCCTATCATATTACAACTTCAAGGTACATACAATGGTTCATGATTACAAATGGGTGCTACTTTTCTATGTGCATCAAAGCAGTATCATTATGTTTACAGTATGATTATGGTTAAGATGATTTTGTGTACCTGGAAGTTTTTCTTTCATGATTTTTTTTATGCATAGGAAAGGCACACTATATAGTAAGGCAAACATTTGACTACCATATGTCAGATACTAACCTTATTTAACTGTTTTATTTATATGAAATTCCACATAGAGATAGATTGAGGAACGAGCTCTTTCATAATCCCTGTACTAAAAATAGTACTTAATTCATAGTGCTATTACAAGGAATAAGTCTTAATATCTACAAAGCCTGTAGAATAGTGTATGTTGTTGCTTGTCCATATACAACAGAGAAAAGTTTTGCCCAATTCTGCACCATTTACATGATCACCCGTATGCAGAAGTTCATTGCTTGAGCCTCTGTTTATTTTGAGGACCTTCCAAACCCAGGGGGCCCATCTTCCAGCACAATATAAGACGATATTCTGGTGTGATGCATAGAATTGTCATGGCCAATTGTCAGAAGTAACTCGCCAGGCCTATCTTCTGACTTGCTTTGGTTCCAGAAACCTGTCCACCACAGGTGACGCCTGTAATATTTGAAATATCACTGGCATAGCTTCCAGAATCATAGAAACATGGAGACTATCACAGTACAACAAACTGATAAGTGGGACAGTTGGGGAAATATCTACCATATAGAAACTGTTATCTACCCAAACCTCTCAAACCCATTGTCATCGAATCAATTCTACCTCATTCCGACCCTATAGGTGTCAGAGACTATGTATCTCTGGTGGTTCACACCCTCGTTTTTCTCCTGCCGAGTGATAGTGGCATGCTGGGTGCACTTGAGCCAACTTCTGGGTTTGAAGTTGGCAGTGCCACACGTATCCCACTGCACCATGCGTGGTGGTTTGATGTTATGTATGTGTTTCTTCAATCAACTTAGCTTGTTCAACATACCTCAGGAAGTTGCCACAGGAAGATCTTTCATGATGAGGCTACAGACATTGTACAAGAAGGACATCAAGGGTCCCATCTCCCCTTCCGTTACATGGACCATCAGCTATACTCATGGGGACCTTGCCGTCTCAGAATTATACTTATCCAGGATGGGTGAACTTCAATGATTCTTCCACTCTCCGGTGAACATAGCAAGGGCACAAAGGAAAAAAAGAAGAAAAGCTGTGGCTGTCATGCTCAACAGCAAGCCAGACTTCTACTTCCTGTCTACTTTTGCAAAGTGCCTCCAGTCTAAACACAAATCAGATTCAAGTCCTATGAACAGCTCGACCGACCACAGCTGAGACTCATTGCTTAGTAACCTTCACCCCCTCACTAACCTCCCTGTTTCCTGTTACATCAACTCAGGCACCAGCACAGCTGGCTAAGAATGGGTAGGTCATTGGGTCAACAGCATGTATCAATTGCTGACAGTCTGTTCGGCTATTGGGAAGGGGAGGATGTAAATGAAATAGAAGTCAGTGCTTGTTCTTGGAAAGCAAGCAGTACAATAGGAAGTAGAACCCTATGCTGTGTAAAAGAAGTTGGCTTCATATGTAACAGGGCACCCAGGGGGCAGCCTGACACCAAATGGACAGCTGTAAGAAAGCCGTCACTTCATTGTGACCCAGGCAAAGACCTAGGGGTGATGAAACTGATAGGATTTTAATTCTCCTGAATTGAAGAATCTCTTAAGAAGCAGGAGCCTAACTCACAGTGGGCACAAACGACAGCACATGGGGACGGGAGTGGATCATCTCATCGGTGGTAAAACTTTGTGAAATGGTTCACTTTGGCTTATTAAGCATAAGGAAGTCCATACTTTCCTTACTGTGTACCCAGTTCATGCCAGGGATTCTACATTTGAAAAGAGACTTTGATTCTGCAATTATGTGCTGTGGGGTAGAGAGAGAGAGAGAGAGAGAGAGAGAGAGAGAGAGAGAGAGAGAGAGAGAGAGAGAGAGAGAGAGAGAGAGAGATTGACGCCAGAGGCACCTAGAGACAGAATCATTGATGTGGAGAAACGACATGAATGTATTTACTAAAGATCAGTAAGGAAGCCTGTGTTTACCTTCTTTAGTGGATAATGTTGTCTCCCCTTTGGGAATATTGCCCCCTCCTCCTGAACAATGTCAAATGACAGCCACATATAGGTGCAAAACTGAATTACCTATATTCAAAGTCAAAAAAACTCACTAAGCAAGCAGTTTGGATATAAATGGTAAACCAGGGCTAGCTTTCTCTTTCTACCCCTCTCTATTATTCCCACTCAATCTAACTCACTGCCATCACGTCGATTCTGACTCACAGCAACTGTATAGGGCAGGCTACACTGCCTCTGTAGGTTTCCAAGATTGTAGCTCCTTATGGAGGATAAAGCCTCACCTTTCTCCTATTCCCAGCACCCTCGCCTTACCCACGGGCATTCTACAATCCATGTTCCTGAAAAGGTTTCACCTCAAAGCAAACTGGCTTTCCCCATCATTAGCCACGTGTTGGCAATATTGTAAGCTGTTCCACCCTATTTCTCTTCCTGGGCCTATTCTCTGCTTCCCAAGACATTACCAATTAAAGGCACAACACTGTGAAAATGACTTGACTGCATCATGTGTCACCTTCATTGTGTGTAGCATAGAACGTTAACATCCCTCCGAAACCTATTATTTCATTCATTCCCTGGTAACACATGTAGACTGCGTTCCCCAGCCTCCATTGCAATTGCCTGCATCCACGTGAATGAACTCTGACCAATGGTATGGTAGAACATCAGGAGTACCACCTTCTGGCTAAAGCTTGTTTTGTTTGGCTTTGTTCTTTTTTAAGTTTGATTCTCCCAGCTCTTTCTTCATATCCACTAATTGATGCTAATGAGGCCTTAAGGAATGGAGAAATCATAAAATCAGAAAAGTCCTGAATCGCTACGTGTTGATGTAGGTAGGAGGGTCATCTGGCTGGCCTGAGAACCTACACGTGACTGTTAAGTGAGGAAGAAATAAAGTTGTGTTTTGAGACCGGACACAACTGGATATATTAATTGCCACCGCCTAGACTAGCCTGTTGCTATAGAGTCTGTTAGCCACCATCAAGTCCATTCCCAACTCATGGAGCCCCAAGCACCACAGAGCCATGCCTCATCCTGCTCCCTCCACCTAGACCAGCTCATTGTGCTCTCAAGGGTTTTCATTGGCTGGTTTCCAAAGTAGATCTTCAGGCCTTACTTCTTAGTCCATTTCAGCTTGGAAGGTCCGTTGAAGGCCATTCAGCATCACAGCAGATGGGTGGTAGATGCTGGCCAGGTGAGGATTCCACCAGTGAACCGCCAATGCTGCAACTTACCCAACTCTAACCCAAAAATCAGTTGATGTCAATTCACTTCCAAGTCATGGTAATCCCAACTAGGACATCTGGAATATGGGTAATTTTGCAGTATTCTCTCAGAAGTGCCATTCTTATCTCAAACATCAGGCCCTCTTTCTAAACACAATCAATTTCAGGTATCAATGTTGGGGATTTGGAGAATTGAATTTTTCATAACACCCCTCCCAATCAATTATTACAAAGATAATTCATAGACGGGTTCAGGCAAAGACTATGACAGGAAATGTTCCAGGAGAGAAAAAAAAAGACCGCAACTTTCAAATATAATTTGTGGAGACACGTTTAAGTTTTAAACAGAACACAGGCAAGCCAATGAAAAAGATGTATCATCTAGAGGAAGGAGACCATCAGAACAAGGTCATAATGACAACTGAGGATTCACCAAAACTTGGTCACTTAACCAGGCCATGAGAGTATAAGGGAAACCGGTCAAACACCATGACTGGCAGCAGACCGATGCAGCACAGTTTCAGGTGGGACTAGGGATGGGGAGAGAGACCATGGTTGTGACATATACACTCTTTTAGATAGAAAAGTTCACAAGACTGGTTCAGGGCCCTCTGATCAAGGTAGTCAGGGTTTAATGCTTGACCATACAGACCTAGTACCCCAAATTCCATCAAGGCCATACCAGGCAAGATGCTGAGGACGCGGCTGGCTGGGGAGTGGTAGTAATCCACTTTCAAATGCACTCCATCTGAGAGCAAGTCCATTTATATTGCCAGTTAATGGTCAGAAAAGATTCAGTGGAGGCTGAATTAGGGCATCCAGTGTAAATTGTAGCCTTCTGCAATCCTAGTGCTCAGAATGTAAGTTCCAATACAGAAATTAAGCTGGGTCAAGCAAAGACACATTACCTAGGATAGGTTTTGTGGGAAACTGACCAGAAGGTAGAGGCTGACCTCAAACCTCACCATTAGGATGTTCTAAGCAGTCGCCACCGCTTCCAAGCATGGCCAGAGGGAGGAGATTCAATCCAGCAACAAAAAGTCCTAGAGAGGTTCTTACTCCGAAGTCCAGCATCGTGTCAGCCCTCATCGTGAGGAAGCCCTCTCTTGCCAATATGTTTGGAGGGGAAATATTGAGAGGAAACAGCCAAGGTTCTTGGCGCGAGGTCAGACCTAGTGGGAAATGAGGCAGGATGAGTGGATAAACAATAGAGTCCAAGCTAATTGCCCTTTACAGAGGGGTAGAGAGTGCTAGAACTCACAGACAAGATTCATGTATCAAACTCACTCCTGACACAGTGTTTTGACACCCACTAAAAAATTCTGAAGTGGTGACATACTTCTTGCTACCGTCAAAATTACTTTTACTGTGTGTGTGTGTGTGTGTGTGTGTGTGTGTGTGTGTGTGTGGTGGGGAGTGGAGGTTGCATGGGGTAGTCTAGGCTTGCAGGCAGGTACCATCAATAGAATAACAAGGCGTTAGAGACGCCAAACAGTGCCATCTAGTCAATTTGGACTCAGAGTAACCTTATAGGACAGAGTAGAGCCGTCTCTGACTTTCTGAGACTGTAAACCTTGACAAGAGCAGACAGCCTCATCTTTCTCTCATGGAGCAAATGAGTGATTGCAAACTAATGACTTGTTTTGCTAGCAGCCCAACAGGCCATCCACTCTGCCACCAGAGCACCCAGGGAAATTTGGGAAGAACTGACAATTTAAAGATCCAGATTTCAGCCAACATCAGTGCTGGCCAACAAATCTTCATATTCACCAGAGGGGTCATGGCTAATATCAAGTCAAAGGTGAACAATTAGAAATGCATCACATCCTCCTCATTAGAACAGTGCCATTAAAGTCCAGGACTGTGAGCACATTGACGCATGCAGGGCCGGCACTTCTCTTGCCGGTGAGTGAACAAATCCTCTTTGTCCTTGGCAAGATGCCACATTAGTCATCCTCAAAGAATTCTCCCGCCAATGCTGGCCATGGTCAGAGTTGGGACTTCTTCTGCCCAAACGGCACAGGACAGTCTTATAGCCTCATTTTGCAACAGTGAACATTCCTGGCAGTGAATTGTTTGTTGGACATTTAGTATCTGTATGCCTCTGAGCCCTTTCACGGCGGCAAAAGTACTCCCTCTGATGGTCTCAAGGTTTCACTCACAACTGAAAACACAGGGCCTTGTTCGGTTGGAGGTTGCCTTGTACAGCTCCTGACCACCTCGCTAAGCTAGAATCCAAAAAGCATTAAGTCAAGCTTTGAGTGACCTCTTTGGGGTTTGTTCTGGTTGTGTGTGTGTGTGTGTGTGTGTGTGTGTGTGTGTACATGTGCGCACATGTGTGTACAAAAGAACACAAGGAAAAGCACCACAACAAAGCAGAGACAGGTTTGGTTTATCTTGGAGGTTGGACGGCCTATACATCCTGTTGTAACTGTTTTCGGCCGGGTTCGACAAGGCTTTGTACACAGAACACTCAAGACCATTCACATCCATAAAGGATGCTGACAGCGACTCAGGTCAGCCCAGTGGTGCCGGACAGGGGAAGAGGAAGTGCAGTAGGCCATCATTGCACCAAACGTTGGTTGCAGTCTGGGATGTGGGCAGCAGAAGACCAGCCCCGCCAGAAAACACAAAGCCTACAAAGCACTTGTGAGAATTGTGACTGAGTCCTTTCAAAATCAAGCAAACAAACTCACTGCTATCAAATCCGTTCTGACTCATAGTCACCCTGTGGGTGGAGTAGAACTACCCCCGTGGGTTTCTGCGACTGTAAGTCTTTGTAGGAGTAGAAAGCTACTTCGTTCTCTGTCAGGGGACCTGGTGGGTTTGAACTGCTGACCTTGTGATTAAAAGGCCAATGCATAAACCCCTAGGCCACCAGGATAAATAGCTTACACTTGACTTTGTCTTGTATGCCTTCTAATCAATTCTGATTCAGAGTCGACCTCATATGCCATTTGTAGAGGAGCCAATCACCAGGTCTTGATCCTGCAGAGTTGGTGGGGAAGTTCCACCCTTCAAGCAAGCATTTAAGCTTAGTTCCACCACGGCTCCTTCGCTCTTGATTACTAACCTAAAAGATAGTGGCTAAACTCCACCCAGAAATACTAGGCAGGAAGATCCTGACAATCTGGTATCTGTAAAGATTGCAGTCAAGAAATCCCTATGGAGCAGTTTTACTCTGTAGCAGACAGGTTGCTATGAGCCATCATTGACAAGCATCGGAGGATTGGGTTTGTGGACGTTGGATTTTCCTGCAATTCTGTGGGTCCTACCATCACCATTTCCCACTGACCTTAATGGTCTTTCTTGTATTCACCGAGTCTACCCTGACAGTGTGATCTTAAGATGAGTCTCCTAGCTTCACCCTACTTTGTTCCAAGGCTGTATTCCACCCCACCAGAGGCACGTAGTACAAAGAATGCCAAGACTCCTTTGTGAGCATCATGGCAAGTCTACATCACTTTACAACAGCAGTTTTACTAACAAGTGCTGGGATGACGGTTCCCAGTGTCACTGAGTTCCTTACAAAATGAGAACGACAAGGCCACTGGAATGAGACTTCGCCATGAAGGGGACTGTCTTCAGTTCCAAGGTCTGCCCTTTATTCAGAGATTATGCCCTTCCTACTTCCTGTCTTTACATTGCTTGGTAATCCTTTCCGAAGAGTGCAATTCTGGATCTTCATGAGCAAGTGCTTCAAGTCCCCCTCGCTTTCAGCTAGCCTTCCTCCAATTCTGAGGGCGCCTCAAAGACTGCAGCCTGCAGTATGGGTTACAACCCAACGAAAAGAAAACCAAATTCCTAACAACTGGACACCCGGGGAGGCAATTCTAATCAATCACATGAGTTATCAGGAGGAGGAAACCATGATAATATATGATAGATGAGATTTGGCCTTTTTTACTTTGTTATTTTGCAAAAGTAAAAATAAACTACCAGGAAAGGGATAAAGACATTGGCTAGTCTGTCAAATACTCAAAGTTGTTGTTGGTTGCCTTTCACAACCCAATGTGTTATAGAATTGAACGGTTCCATCGGGATAGCTTGCCTAGAATTTTTATGGAAGTAAACCTCCAAGCCTTATCTTCTGTGCTACCGCTGGATGAGTTCAAACTGTCACACTTTAGGATAACAGTCAAACACAAACTGTAGATAACTCGTAGGAACCTTGTCTCTCAGATCTGCTCCTTCCAACGGACCAGGAATGAGATTAGAAGGTGATAGAACGATAGGATCTGCTTGAGTGCCGAGGAGGAAACAGAAAGGTCCAAGATGGTAAGACTACGCTTCAGCACCACCGTGAGGCAGAGGTGAGTCCTGCAACGTGCAAGGCAATGGAAGGAGAAAGAATGCAGCCACTGAAGAAGACCTGGGTCTACCAGAAACTCCTTTTCAATTTCATCACAAATAACAGCGCCAGTACAGCCCACCCACTTGCCTAATCGCAATGGTTCTTCAAAAATTCACGTTGGGAGACACTGCAAGACCATCATGTGGAAATGAGGCACAACTTGCATTCTAATGGCAATTAAATTCTCAATTACCTGGAAGGCAAACACAGTTATGCAAATTATAGATGCAGACTGCCTAATATTAGTGCTCAAATGGTTCTCGCTTCGAAACTAGGTATTTCTGCATCTCCTTTCCTTTCTTGTCAAGGCTGCAGGGAAATTTCGTTAAACTGAGCTTTGTGAGCTTCAGGCCTGAACTCCATTAATTTGCAGAATATAAAAATGTTATTTTAACGTATCTGAAAATTGATCACCTCGCAAGACTATCGCCCTTAATCTTTTTGCCCTCTCCACTTCTTCGTAAATGTGTTATCTAATTCAGTCACTATATTATTTATAATCTATTATTATTTATTAACTCACTAACACTATCATACACGCGCTGGAATTTGGATCATAATGCTTTTCAGGACATTTGCATACTGAATAAAACCATATTGATTCTTAACGGATTTTTATGCTCTGGAAATGCTTGCTGCAGACAAATTTGCAAACAAATTTTTATTTGGTTTCCGAAGACATTATTTTGACATGATTTCAACTGATGCCAACAAATCAAACCAAGTTCTGCAACAAATGCCTTCTTAATGGGTTCTGTGCTATTTGTTTTAGTTGACACCATTTATTATCATTTCACAGTGTTTCTTTCCTAGGAAAGTCCAGAAATCGATACAAAGGGGTGACATATGTTTGTATTTATTTGGAAATACAAATGCAACCAAAGGGCTCTGTCAGCCTACAATTAATAGAGTACAAGATGTGGCGGTTTGGGGGCATCCGATTGTCTGTCTTGTAATATGGATTTTGAAATATCTTGGGATTCCTGTTCCTTGACGTTCAGGTTAGGATGGAATTTCACATTAATGATAAATCACCCTGGATGTATAGTTTTCTATTTCGATTTGCTACTGCGGAGCTACCTCAGTTCACGGGGGGGAGGGGGTGGAGAGGAACAGCACGGGGGATGAGGAGAACTACAAGCCAGTAATAAAATATTAAGACGGAGAAATGAACACATTTGAAATGTTATTACTGAGAGAGGTGATGGACCTGACATATCTGTCTTTGCGTCCACCTATCCTGGTGCACCAGTTGAGCACAGAGGTTTAACACCAAGTCCCCCTCACGACAACCCGCTGGCCTTTTGAGAGACATAATTTTCCATATTGACAGTTGGGAAATATGATTAAGAATTCCAAGGAGAAGAAACAGATTCTGCTTGGGGCCTGGCTGCCAACCTTTCCCAAACATATTTGCAGGCTCTGCGTGTCCCTTGACCCCGACTCAGTCCCTTGGTTCTCTTCTTTGGAGCAGATATAAATGAAACTCTATCATAGAATTATACAACCTCATAGTCAGAAGGATCTAAAAAGCCATCTAGTTCAGTGACTCCCAAAGGCTAGGCCAGCGAGGACTGGCGCCGAGCCCTAACGAGGTATTTGCAGGTGTTTGGGAAATAAAGGGCACTATGCTAGGACGTTAAACTTATTAGAGGACTCTTGCTTCATTCTGAGATGATGTCCTTTCTATTTATGGGGATAAAATGATGGCATTTGAAATAGCAGTGGGTTTTTGTTGGGGTTTCTGCCTGGTGTTCGTATTCAAGGGGGAGCTGGCGTTCTGTACCCCTCTCCCCATGATGACAGTGTCCCACTAGAATAATAATCCCGCTTCCTCCTTCTATTCCTTCTTTACCCCCGGAGCCCCCGGGGCATAGTAGGTTACGCGTTGGGCTGCTAACTGTTAAGAAGGTCAGCAGTTCAAGACCACCAGCCACTCTTCAAGAAAAAAGCAAGATCCACAGCCTGAGAAACCCACAGGGGCGGTTCTGCCCTGTCCCATAGTGTTGCTGTGAGTCAGAATCAACTTGATGACAGTGGATTTAGGGTATATTTATACTGTTCTCTAAGCAGGGAGGAATAAAGGCGTGATAAATTCAGGAAGTGGAAACAGCCTCTTCCTCTTGGTCTTTTGTACATTTCTCACTTTCTGAAGTGATCCTCTCGTGGGATGCTCCCATTCGGGGACCAGGTAGCCAAGGCACCAGCCCCAACCGCCAAGGCCCATTCCTGGCTAGCGGTATCAATGACGGGGGCGGGTGTGTTTCTTGGTCATGCATGAAATATCAGCACACCCACTTGATTCCAGAATTAAAGTTACAATCAGTGAGTGCTAAAGGTGATATGTTACCTTCTGACTCTTCGCTCTGTATGCCAATTAAGATCTCACAGCTAGCATTTGACAGAGCACCTGGGATCAACAAGGCAATGTGCACAGGTTTTACACATGAGGTAGGTATTATTATCTGCCTTTCACAAGTGAGCAAATTGAGGTACAGAAAGTGTAAGGTGTTGCCCTAAGGTCAGTCAGTCAGTCAATAACAGAGCTGATTATTTGGACTCAGGTAACCTGGCTCTAAATTCCAAAGAGTTTCAAAAACAGGAAGAGAAAACATTAGCCATTGACTCCCGAAAACCTTATTGGTCCTAATTTGATTTAAAAAGAATCCCCAAAGTAGACACCTATCTGAAATTTCCAGTTTGGGAGGAGAGATCTTCACTAGTGATAGAAATTAAGTATTTGGCCAATGACCAACCTATGCCTGAGGAATCCCTTCGATTTTCTTCCTCCCTCTAGGTATTGTTACTCTACAACTTTGTACCTGAAAAACCCACAAAAGAAAACATTACCCAAGGTAGCCCCTTCTTGTTAGCAAAGCGCCAAATGATAGCACATTCTTCCTTATATCAGCTAAAGTTTGCGCCTAGCTTGTTAGAGCTCAGCACAGAGAACAAATGCAATCCCTCTTCAAGAATCAGCCCTCCCTGTATATTTTCCCTTCTAATCAAACATCCAGGCTTCCTTATGTCATGACTTGGACTCTCTTCATCACTGGTAATCTTCTGACAGTACTCCAGTGTGATTTTATTCCTTTGAAGGATGGTGTCCCAAAAGGAATCTAATAGTTCAAGTGAAGTCTGATCAGTACTAATTAGAGCAGAGTTATTTCCTTGTTAGTTTGGGCATTTCAAGCATCTGGAAATGGCCCCACCAACCATACATGAGTGAGTTTCAGTAACTCCCCTGGAGGAACATGGGTCATGCTATGAGTCTTTTCTCCTACCCATTTACTTGAAATCAAGTGGCCATCCAGTCCAGGTGTGACAAAGATGAGAGAGGTCGCATATACCCTCATATATACCTGGTACCTATGAGTCCAGGGAGGACCTGGAGCACTGATCCTGATCTGCCACCAAGCCTTGCATTCACGCATAGTTTCTAATATTTGGTGTTGGCCTGATCTGATCATTGGTCTGGCTATGTCCTTTGGTTTCCCTGAAGAGGGAACTTTTTAAATGCCTGCAGAAATTGACAATACCCTCAGCCGAACTGTCAAAGGCATTTTTCCTCATTCTATTTGCTTATTTTCTGTGTGCCTTTGGCTGCATCTCTAAAACACCCAAGCATCCGACTCATTCTGTCAAGAAATTGGGACATTCACTAGGTGAAAATAGTCCACTTTGTTGTTTATCAGCATGCAGAAAAACATAGCAGGACAAGTATACAAAACCAAAAGGTTACCAGATGTTGAGAGCGATCTATGTAAATTCAATCTTTAATGATGTGGGGAGGGATTAATTAAGATTATTAGGATTGTACGCAAGCTCATATGGTTAGCTGCATAAAAATCAAATTTATCCATCTTCTCATAAAATTACTCTTCCCAGTAGGTGAAGGTGGGGTCTTGGACTAACAGAGAATACGTGTTGTATTACTCAACCTGGCAGAATGGATAGTCTCATAATAAAAGAGGAAAGCGACAAAATATTTCAGAGAAAAGGTATGAGAGTTCAGAACTCATAAACTAGTACCTGTGCGGTGGCTTGGAAAAGAAAAACAGAGATTCATCCAAGAATCTCTAAGCTTTTTCCAATCATTAATCCATACGTTCACCTAATACTACAAGAAAATATAACCGTGGTTAGTTATTATTTTAGAGACAATGATCTAGAGGTGACTAAACATGGTGCTTAAAAAAGGAGACACCAGAAAGGATTTCTCAGTCCTAACTTTACCAATTTATAATGATCATATAACCTCATTTGCCTAAAAAGTAAATCAGTAGCTCTTTGGCTGAGGTGGGGTTTTTTTTAAGTCTTGTTTCTTATACCTAAAAGTAAAGTCAGGGACTATTTAACATTCAGTATTTTCCCCAAGGTTTCCAAGACAAAATCATTTTGAGAGCAGACAGCCTCATGTCTCTCTCAGAGAGCAGTTTGTGAGTTTGAACTGCCAACCTTGCTACAGCCCAACTACTATCCCACAGAGCCAATAGGGCTCATGTTTATGAATGAAATCAGAAGTCATATGAAAGTATATTAACAGAAAATAAGATTTTCTAATACTGTTAAAGGGAAGGAAGTTATAAAACCCTGAGCTTTAACAAAAATAGTCCTTGTTTGCAATACATTCCTTTAACAGAGTTCTAATTTTGACAATTTGTACCTATTTCAAGGAAAGGTGACCCATCAAATATGCAAATCATGGAACATTACTATTAGTATTACATGCAAGTAACATTTGACTGAAGAACATCCAACAATAGTTGCAGCAGTACATTGACAAGCATTTGCCCATGATTCAGGCCAGATTCAGAAGAGGATCTGAAACAAAGGAAATTGTTGCTGATGTGAAATAGATCTTGGCTGAGAGCAGAGACAACCAGAAAGTGTTTACTTATGTTTCATTGACTATGCAAAGGCAACCGACTCTGTGGATCACAAGAAACTGTGCACCGCTTTGAGTAGAATGGGAATTCCAGAAAGCTTATTCATGGACCAAGAAGGAGTTGTGTGAACAGAACAAGGAACTACCTTGTAGTTTAAAATCAGTAAAGGTGTGCATCTGGGTTGAAACCTCTCTCCATACTTACTCACTCTGTATGCTGAGCAAATTATCAGAGAAGCTGGATTACATGAAGAAGAATGTAGCATCAGGATTAAGGGAAGGCTTATTTACTCCCTGCGATGTGCAGAAGACACAACCTTGCTTGCTAAAAGTGAAAAGGGCTCAAAGCATTTGCAATTCAATGTAAAGAAACAAAAGTTTCCAGAACTGGAAGTAACATCATGATAAATGGAGAAAAGATTGAAATTGCCAAGGATTTCATGTTGCTTGGATTCACAATCAATGCTCATGGAAGCAGCTGTTCAGAGATCAAAGGACACAATGCATTAGGTAAATTTGCTACACAAGTTCTCTTTATAGTGTTGGAAAGCAAGGATGTTACTTTGAGGACAAAGGTGCTGCCTGACCCAAGCCATGGTATTTGCAATCCCCTCTTACGCATGTGAAAGTTGTCGCAACAACAACAAAAAAGATGCTTTTGAATTATGGTGTTGTCAAAGAATCTTGAAAGTACCAAAAGAACAAGTAAATCCATTGTCGATTAATGCACCTTAGAGGTAAGATCTATAAGAATTAGTCTCGTGTACTTCAGGCATGTTTCCAAGAGAGACCAGTGCCTAGAGAAGCACATCATGTTTGGTAAGGTAGTGAAGCAGCGGAAAAGAAGAAGATCCTGGACAAAGGTGGATTGATACAGTGGCTGCAACAATGGGCTCAAACATAATAATTGCAAGACTGGTGCAGGATTGGACGATGTTTTGTTCTGGTGTACCTAGGGTCACTCTGAGTCAGAATAGACGTGGTTGGAATACGCTGATTTGGCCAAGCAAGGAATGCTGACAGAATGTTGTTGAGATTAAGGAAAGTCTTTGTTCCAGTGCCTTATATATGCCCCCAATATAAATTTCAGTTGTAAAGAGACTGCTTAGTCTAAGGGGAAAACATACTGAAGAAACTTACAGGAAGGTGGATAAGAGAATAAAAATGCTTAATTAACCTGAATGGGGGGGGAGACAAAAATTTTTAACAGTTTATACTCAATTTACTAATACTTTTTCATGCCTGAACTTGCTATAAAAATTGTACCTTTGGTTCTATTCCCAAGCAATTGCCAATTATTATATCCTGCAGCTATTCATCATGCTTACCAGTCATGTGTAACAATCAATAGGACCTTTTGATTTCAGTACAAGCTATGTGGAAATCAAAGTTGGAAATTAACATAAGGCTTTTCCATTTCTTACCTGAGGATCATTTCCACCCAGCAGATCAGAACTTCAATGAAGTCGGCTCTCAACAAGACCCTAGCACGACAACTTTGATCCAAGAATCGACTTACCTTGACCTATCTCTACCCAATTTCCCCTCTACTGCTTTTGTTCCCTACACTCCGTGACCTTATTTTATCCCAAGTTGTTTAGCAGCTCCACTGCCCTTCCAAACCAAATCACCTCCACACCGTTTTATTCTTATTCTTGCCTTTCCTCAGTCTTGCTCTCTGATTTAAAATAGGAAAATAAAAAAATCCTATAACAGAATCCGTTACTAAAGAGGACTTAGCACAGGGACAGCTCCCTGAAGTAAAAGGAGAAGCAAAGAAACATTGAATCCCAAGGATTAATGGACCACATAAACCCCAGTCTCCATGAACCTGAGAACAGAGGAACTAGATGGTGCCCAGCTATCACGGCTGACTGCTTTGAAAGGGAAGCAATAGGAAATCCTGGGTGCAGTGGAAGAAAAATGTGGGGAAAAAAAACTCAAAATAATATAAAATACCAGGATTCTGGTAGATTCCTGAAACTGTCACCTTTAGATATCATCACCATGTATCATCCCCTGCCGCCCCAGCCTAAAGCCCACAAGTTTCAGCCAAACAATAGACAGGCCTATAAAGTGAACAATAACACCTTGGAGGTACAACTCCACACAACAATCAACCATTGTTGCAAAGGACAGCATGTGGCCCTGGATAGAGAAGAAGGGCCAATGGGGAGAGTGCTGTTCCGTAGTGGGGATTGCAATCAATGTCACTGGAAAAATGGGGGTGAGGTAGGGGATATGAATTTTTGAGCAGAAAACCCAAACCAATTTGCTTTCAAAATGGTCACCCCAGTCACAATAAAAGTTAAGAGAGAGAGAGCAATCCAGCTTCAAAGGCAGACCAAATTGGGATAGAACCTTCCATGTAGTAGCTGAGGGATTTGTGAAAAAGCTCATTCACCACTCTGCGCCTCAGTTTTCACATCGCTAAATTGAGCTCATACTGACATGACATAGTTATTAGAAGCAATAAATTGAGAAAGACATGTACCTGATTCTCAGATTCGGGGCTAGAGTATAGCAGTCGGCAGGGAAAGTGATGGGACACGTCTTGAAGATCAGTGTTTCATTGTGGACATGATTCATCAAAGAGGAGAGGCTCCTCTTTCCAGTGAAAATATTGGTGTGGAGAGCAGAAGGGAGTGGGCAGAATCAGCACAGGCTGATTCTGCCAAAGTGGAAAGGATTGTCCAGGTATGGAGTCAGAACAGTAGAGGGCCTGGTCCGTACTCAGAGGATCAGGAGGAGACCATTTAAGGAGTGTTTAGAAAAAGAAGAACCAAATCAACAGATGAAGGAATAGCCATGGAGAAGAAGAGCCCCGTTCAGGTGAGGGGGGGGTGTCAGAAATGAGGGGAGAAAATGGGCAAATTGACAGTGATCAAATACCACAGAGGTGTCAGCTGAGAAGAACAAGATTCGTTTATGGAATGTGACAAGCAGTGCGGGCCTTGTGGAGTGGTGGGAAGCGAAATGTAACTGTTAGACATGCAGTTTTAAAGGCTGAGCAATTATTTTGCTGCATCTAGAAAATGGTGTGTCTGAGGACAACTCCGAGTGTGCTTCCACTGGAAGTGAATGACAGGTGTTAAGGGGCCCTGGAGATGGGAGCCGAACTGTCTGCATGGGCCTACTCCACAGAACAGGCTTAAGAAGAGAGCTTTGTTAAAACAGATTAAGCAACAGCTAATGACTGAGAATGCTGCTGATGGCTGTGAAAGGAGAGGCTGGTTTGTGTACAGTGTTGTGAATAAAGAAATGAAACGTCAGGCTCTTGCTGCACACACTAAAACCCAGATTTTAGCCCACCCCAAATAGGGAGGTCCTTTATGTAAACTGCAGACTGCTAATTTAGTATAGAGCTGGTACAAGGTTCTTTTTCCTTAATTCATTTGAAGTTATTTAATAAATAGGGTTCAGACAACACAGCTGAATCGTATCGCCTGGAGCTTTTCTCCATAAAGGCTTGTGGTCTAAATTTATCCTGGAGGCTTGGCTACACTTGTTGAAATGCAGAAACCATATCTTATGAGGCGTGGCTAGAAAAACTGAAGACACTTTTGCCTGGAGATGAGCAGATTCACGGGGACTGAAGCATGTCTTCAAATATGTGGCAAAGGTCTTAGGTAATTAGTTTGTGTTCTCAAGCCATTCTAGGATACTTTGATGGAATCGACACAGAGATAAATGTACACGGAATGAGAAAAAGCCCCTACTAGTGATAGTTCTGGTGGAGTAGGTAGCTACA
Organism: Tenrec ecaudatus; assembly: GCF_050624435.1. NCBI lineage: Eukaryota > Metazoa > Chordata > Mammalia > Afrosoricida > Tenrecidae > Tenrec > Tenrec ecaudatus. The sequence goes on from NC_134548.1 coordinate 141,854,074, forward strand.
GGTCAGCCTGCTAACCAAAAAGGCAGCAGTTCAAACCTACCAGCAGCTCCACAGGAGAAAAGTGAAGCTTTCTACTCCCATAAAGATTTACAGTTTAGGAAAGCCCGAGCTGAGTTTCATTCGACTCGATGGCAGTGAGTTTGGCTTTTGGCTTAGTCCAAAAACATATACAACTGCCTCAAGAGTTGGTAAATTTCCTGCCACTAGAAATATCCAAGCCAAATGACCATTTTGTCTCAGATGCAATGACAATATAGCTGAATCCATTAGGATTCAATTTAGTTGTCTATAACAGAAATCAAGCAAAACCAGAAAACAAAAGAGCACTGGCTTTAATATGATAGAAGTCTATTACTACAGAACATTTGATCTCATCTCAGACCTAGACATCTATCTTTCTGTTCTTTTACCTTATCACGTCTCCCATCTCCAAGGATCCCTCATGTTCCCTTGGAAGTTCAACCACCATGTCTTCATTGTTGGGCTGAAGGAAGAGAAAAGGCAGAACAAAAAGGTGACCTTTTTAGATGTGGCCACTGCCTTTTTAAATCCTCCTGGAAATCCTACATGACACATTTCCTCCCTACACATAATTGTCTCCAATAACCTCATGGACATAGTGGCAAGGAAGGCAGGAAAAAAGACTCTCCAGTTATAGGTAGAAATGTGTTCGCTTCAACCTTCTTCCACTAAGGATGCTGAGGTACATAAGGACCATCTGTGAGACAAGAGTCATCCAATGAGTTTGAGTTAAGCACATTTAAGGGCCTTTCCAAGCATTGGATTGTGTGAGCTCATGGCAGAGTTACATGTCAGAAGAGGTGCTCTCAATGTGCTCGTGATCCAGGAAGTAAGATTGTCCTGAGAAGTGCCCTGGCCACTTCTCTAACAGTGCCCTAAAATGAATTCCTTCTGGGTCAAAAACTTAGGATGGTTTTCTTTGTTTACGCTTTGACTTGGATTCATGCAATGCCTGAAACTATTAATATTACTGTCTAAATATTTTCTCTTTAGAAAGTCTCTGAGATGACAAAATATAAAATCATGATGTTTTCGTTAGACCAATGGGCATGGAGAGGTAAGGAGCATCCTCAGGATGGGAAGAAAATCATGAGAACTCGCAAGACAGCCAAAAAGCAAGTAGTCCTTCAAATTGTTAGGTGCCAAGTTAGTTCTGACCCACAGTGACTCGATGCCCAACAGAGAAAACATTACCTGGCCCAGCTCCAGGCTCACAATGGTTTCTGACTGAACCCATCGTTGCAGCCACTGTGTCAATCCATCTCATCAAGGGTCTTTCTCTTTCTCGTGTCTCTCTATCTCACCAAGTATGATGTCCTTCTCTAGGAACTTTTCCCACCTGACAACCTCTCCCAAAAATATATGAGACGAAGTCTCATTGTACTCGCCTCCACTGTATGTCAAGCACCGCGAGGCACTGGGGATATAATGGTGAAGTAGATAAACATGTTTCCTGATTTCATGAAGCGTTGAATTCACAGAAAATTGAGAGGTCAAAAATGTATGTTTGAATTAAGTCATTAGAGTTTGGGGTGGGGATATCAAGCTAGACACAAACCTCAGTAACCTGATCATTTGGACTTTGCCTTGATCTTTCAAGTGAGGGCATAGGGCACTTTTGAAATGTCCAAGGAGTACTGATCTCAAAAATATTGCTCCTTCTTCACGCCTTCCTTTGTCATTCCTTAAAGAACGGCTTCTTCTGTGCTTGCAATTTTTCAGTCCTGCTTTTCCTAATATTACCCTTGCCTTGTAGTGGGATATGCAGCACTGTGTCAAACCACTGTAAATATTGCTGCGTTTGCAAGTATAATAACAAATTCCACACAACTTCGTCGTTCCCTATTGTCTGACAATAGGCCCTTCTTGTTTTAAATTTGTACTTACATACTGTAATATTTGCATTTTTCATTTAATCAGTGTCATACTTTAGTGACAGGAAGTGGAGCTGGGGACAACAATGGGTATTATGTATTTCCACCTGAAATATTCCCACAGATGGGTTGTTGCCTGGAACCATATAGCTTTCAGTGATTCATAACGCAGTGATCCTAATGTGTCTGTTGACCTTCCAGACAGTTCAGTAATCATTGTTTTGTACCTAACTTGTTTGAAATCGAAAACCACTCCATCCAAAGAGATGAAAGTGCTGCATGTAAAGGAAGTTCCTATGTTAGATGGTGGTGATACCTTTTCTGAGTATCCAGGATCCTCCTGTTTATGCCATTGGTTTCGATTTCTCAGGAACACATAGTTTGGCCTTGAAAATCTGTGTTGCTCACTCTCCGCTCCTGCTCTCTCTCAAAAGTGCAAAGTCTGACTCCAGGTGAATTGCAAGCAATTCAACTTTTGGGTGGTAATATTGCTCTGGATTAAATCGTGTCCCCAGCCCACCCTAAAATAATGTGTTTAATCCTAACTCCTATTAAATTGAATACAATTTTGAGCAGAGTCCAGAGAATAGGGTATTCAATTATATTAATAATGTCATCCATGTAGAGAATGTCCTAAACCTAATCACTTCTGGGCTATAAGGAGCACCATATAGGGTCATTGATTTGAGTTGGAATTGATTCTATGGTAGCCAGTCTTGCAGAGAAAGAGACTAAGAAATGCAAACAGAGATAAAGTCAATGCCCCATGAAAACTTCCCTGGAATAGAGGAGCACTGGAACTACCGACGATCAGACATGGATCTTCTCCCAAAACCAAGAGCAAGAGGGCCTTACTCTATAGTTGGAAGCCTGAATTTTAATTACCAGCCTCCTAAACTATGAGAAAATACATTTATGTTTTTTCAAACCACCTGTTGCTGGTGTATTTGCACTACCACCACTGGGAATCTCACTGTATCATTTGTCCCTGTGTTTGCTGTTTCTCTTTTGATAGACCATAGGCTTTGTCCGAGCATCCCAGGACATCCAGGATACTCCTACCTTAAGGTGCTGAACCTCTCATAACCTGTTTCTCATCCCTAGAATGTATCTTAAGTCCACCTTTTAGAGTGCAGATGAGGAGGTGTGGAAAACTGAGGACTTGGTTGAGTGTATTTGACCTTTTGTCTATGCTTGCAACCTTGCAACCATGGGCATGGAAAACTTGCCCTGTTTTGAGAAAGCTCTCCATTGTTGCAAGATAGAAATATTTTCAAATGCACACTCTCCAGGCATAATAGCCCATCATTCAGGAACTGTCCTAATGGCTCTATGATAAAATATGAATCATTTCTGCATCTGGGTTTTCACTCTGATCAAAGGTTATCTGGAGATGAGAGCAATCAGCTTCTATAGCTCAACCCACTGTAAAATATAGCAACCCCTTTTCTGATGCCTCTTGCTGATACTGATCATAGATGGCTCCCCTGGGGAGGGCTCAGGGGTGTTCCAGTTCAACTAGCACTAGCTCAAGACGATGAGTCATTTCAGTGCCTGTTCATTATGTGACTCGCTTACAATATTACCCATCAATTATATTACGTGTTCTCTGTATGACGTGTATGCCTTTCGAAGAATCTGGAAGCCTCATTATATATACCCATTGGAAAATACATTCATTCTCTTGGTTCCAACATAGGGAAAAAGAGTCCCTGTGCCTTGCTGTCTGTCTGTCTTGATTATTTTTCTATAACTGCAAAGTCACTCCTAAGGACCCATCCGACTATTGGGGACCTGTATCCCAGCAAGAAGGAAAGATTACCTTTTCAACAGCAGAGAAGGAGCTCAACATTCATCTATTTCTCCTCTCTCTGGCCCACATACCACCAAATACACAAATCTAAAGCATATTTGTTCTGGGACTCATCCCCTCTAGTCCCATCATCTGTTAATGTGAAGATTCTAATGCTATGTTATGTATTTGTTTATTATTATTATTAGTGGTAGTTACATAATTGGTTACATAATCTGTTGTCAATTTGAGAATTAAGGTTGCAGCTTGATGACCTCATTTGAAGGCGCTAAGGAGATAGATAGCTTGCTGGAAGTGGGACACAGAGACACTCCCTGCATAGGAAACATATGGAGCTATACTAGAGCCTGGGAGCTGAAGGAGCCGTGTGGAGACTCCTGCCAGCATTGAGATGCTTCTACTGCCACTGGATCCAGAAGACTTTACACCCAGTGGCCTGCATTTGTATCCTCCTGCATTGGGCTTCATAGCACGTATTGCATGAGTATGTAGAGAAATTTATAGATTAGTATTGGACATATGGGCTAATATCAGACTTATGGACTTGATCTGGACCGGGATGAGATGTTTTCTCAATACTCAATTTCTCTTGTATATAAAACTCTTTCTATACACATGAGTGTCTACGAATTTGTTTCACTGGTCAAGCCAGACCAACACATAATTATTATTATTATTAATTGAGTTCCTCTAGAGACAATATTTTAGGTCTCAATTGCACCACCACCTAAGCACTATAAGTAAACCTCTCCTAGTATCTCCTATTATGATTCCCCACATTCATATTCATCATAACACTTGCCACAATTTAAAGTGATTAACTTCTTTACTTGTTTATTGTTCATCTGCCCAAATAGGCTGCCCTGGGGGAGAAGTCATGCCTGCTTCAATCTCCAATAAATTCCCAGGCTGCAGTAGAGTACCCAATGCAGTGTAGACAGTATTATTTGTTGGATAGAAGGATGGATTCAAGAAGTAGAAAACCTAGTAGAATAAAGTGAATATTATGACAGGAGTTTCAGGCTCAGTGGAAGGGTAGTAGAGTAATATTTGGGCATTGAGGGCTGGCGGATTACTGGGCACCTTGCATTGTATGGGCATATAATTTTTTTTATCTGAGTGAAGGAAAGGGTTGAATGATTGGAGCAAATGGATCTGGTCAGATGACAAACAAGATGTATGTTCACAATTTGCAAACAGGATACTGGATCTGAATGCACTGAATTGGCTAAACTATCATTCTTATCGCCAAATACTCTCCATAAAAAACCATCAGAAGAAGCCTGACATATATTGCATTTGCCTCTTTTCTTTGTCTCTCAGGCTCAGGGTCACATGAAAGCCTAGATGCTCAGACCCCCATATTCTAAAAAAGAGTCTTTAGCTTGTGAAATGAAAAATACACCACCAACAACCTGTCACGGCTGAGGAATCAGAAAACAAGTTAGGTTTTTGAGCTGTCAGGTTAAAAAGGATTTGCAAGCCCCTTCCCACCTACTCTCTGCTATGAAGACAGATTTCCAGGGGGTTGAGAGAGATTTGTACTGTGGCTTCGAGGTTTACAAAATGCCACCATCCGAGGAGTTTGAAGTATTCCTCCCCTGTATTTCATTTGTAATGTACCTTTGCCAGCATAAAGAGTATTAAAGGGGCATTTAAACCATAATGTGGCCCTTAACACTCAGGAGCAGCTATTTCCTTCGCAACGCAGTGGTTCAGCTAAAGGGAAATAACCAGTAGCATACTGGGGTAACCGCTTCTCTTCCAAAATCAAGTGACATTTTATTCATATTTAGGAGCCAATGCCTCGAGTGATTAATTTCTGAAAGACACAAAAGTTAATGCTTTTAGTTAAACACATCTACTCCTTTTCTCATCCACTTCCGTATTTCTTCCTTATTAAGAGGAAGGAGTCATTTACTAAAACCTTTCCCCCAAAAGGGAAAATCCATGAAATTTAGGACAAACCTCATCTGAGTAAGTCCATTCACAATTAAAAAACCAATCTGGATTGGACTTCATTTTGCATGCATCTACTGGTTGCCGTTGTTATTGTTGTTAGGTACCATCAGTCTGTTCTGACGATAGCGAACTTATACACAATAACGTGAAACACTGCCTGCTCCTGCGCCCTGCTCACAGTTGTCCTGATGCTTAAGTCTATTGCTGCAGTCACTGTGTCAGTCCATCTCTTGGAGGGCCTTCCTCTCCTTCTCTGTCCCCCTACTTTACCAAACATGATGTCCTCCAGGGACTGGTTTCTCCTGATGACATATCCAAAGCATGTAAGATGAAGTCTCGCCATCCTTGTCTCCAAGGAACACTCTGGCTGTATGTCTTCCAAGAGAGATAGATCACCATGACACCATTGTGTCAATAACACTATTTCCTCCTGTTACTTTTACCTCTTGCACACTTCCCAGTGTGTTCTCCTGATATATTTTTAAACAGCTTTTACTTTCCAGGCAAGGAGAAGTAGAGGGTAGTGACTAAGAGCACAGATTCAAGAATAAGGGTAAACGAACTCTGAGCTCCGTTCCATGTGTGAGTATAAGCTATGAGATCTGTAAGTCAATTTGTATTTCTGAAGCTGTGCTCTCCAATGTGAAACAGAAACAGTAATGATGAAGGATATTGTAACATAAAGAAGATAATCTATGGAAGTACATAGTATAGTATTAAGGACCTTGAAACATTAAGAAGATAATCTATGAAAGTACACAGTATAGTAGTACTGACATATCCTAAGTGTTTGATAAATATTATTTGTATGTATTATCAGAAGGGACCAAGTCCCTGGAGAAGGACATCATGTCTGGTGAAGTAAAAAGGAGGAAGACCTTTATTTAGAAGAATTGGCATGGAGTCTTCAACAATGACCTCAAACATCGTGAGGAGGGGCAGGAGCAGGCAGTTTCCTTCTGTTGTACGGAGTCACTGGGAGTGGAAGCTGACCCTGTGGCACCTAACAACAAGACGTTATTTGTTCCTAACCAAGGGTTTCTAGGTAGTTAGGAGAGTGCCTTTGAATGGTTATTCTTAGAGTACTCACTGTAACATCTTGCTTTATGAACTAGATTGAATTCTAATTGATATACTAATATTGACTTCTGAATGAGTTCTTCTAAAGTCCTTGAAACTGTGTCCTCTGAACTTAATTCTTTGTTTGCTTTCTTTAAAAAAAGGTACGACAAAGAAAAACATCATTCAGCCCACTATATTAGGATCACCCCAAATGTTATTATTAAGATGTAACCATATTTGGATTTTTCAAAGTTTTTCTGGTAACTTAAACCACCCAAACACTCAGATTTGTATGCTTAAATGCAAATAAGAATTACTCTGAAAGGTCCACGGGTTGCCAGTGAAACCTTGGCATTCAGTCAAAACTTAATTCAGCGCCAATACAGTAATACCCCATATGCCAAGGTAGATGTGTAAATTTTCTCCACATGATAAATAAGGTGACTGTGATTCCTATCAAATCAATCTTGGCTTAAGTCAGTCCTTCTCCAATCAATAAATCTGGATGTGCACTGAAATATGAAGTCAATATATGCAGTGTTACATTCACTTTAAACTCCTTCATCAAAAGTAGCTAGCAATTTTCTATTATTGCCATACATTCAAAATACTAAACTTTTTCTCTCAAATACCACTTTAGAGGGACAATAAGTTTCTGTGTCTAGCAAAAGGTCTTGTTGGAAGCGGATTAGAAATCCACATATACTCTCTGACCCAATCAATGCAGTAGCTACAATTACACTGCAACAGTACTATAAAGCTGAAATTGGTAGAAGGCAATATTAAGTAAATTGTGGCATATGAAAGTTATCAGTCTTTCGCCATAAGAGAAATGCAAATTAAAACAACAATGAGGTACCACCAAACAACCTCATGGTAGCCCAATTCAAAAAATCAGAAAACAATACGTTTGGAGAGGCTGTGGGGAGACAGGAACCCTCATCCACTGCTGGTGGACATGTAAGTATGTATGACTACTATGGAAATCGATCTGGCGATATCTAAAAAAGATGGAAATCAAGCTACCATACGACCCAGCAATTCCTATACCGGGCATATACCCAGAAGAGGCAAGTAACAAACCAAGGCCAGACATCTGTGCTCCAATGTTCATTGCAGCACTGTTCACAATTGCAAGGAGTTGGAAGCAACCCAAATTTCCATCAACTGACGATTGGCTTAAAAAACTGTGGTATATACATACAATGGAGTACTACGCATCACTAAAAAGCAGTGATGAACGTATGAGGCACATAGCGGCATGGGAAGAACTGGAGGAAACCATGCTAAGCAAAGTAAGTCAGGCACAAAAGGACAAGTACAACATGAGCCCTCTGAGGCAAGTTTTTAAAAAATTGCAAAAGGGGCATAGGGAAAAAGCTACTGTATACAAACATTCTTGGGGTGAGGACCGTGTAGTATGGCAGAGACCAGATCAAATCCAGGGATGCACATGGCAGACAGCTGGGAAGGAGGTGGGGAAACAACAACAACAAAGGATGAATATGAGGAAGAAAAGGGGAGCGGGAGCATGGGGTGCTAACCCACCCAAGGGGAGGGTATTTTTTATATCTCCACAGGGAAAGACTTCAACCCAGTGCCTCAAGGTGTGAATGCAACATTCCGGCGTGGAGTAGGGAATCAGTGGAGAGGTCTGGGAGGCTGGCCCCACTACCAAATATTAAGTGGATGCCTGACCCTCCCCCAAGAAGAACTTGTTTCAAAAGACGACATTGAATCTGCAGCTCCGGGAGAGGGACATATGTGATCGGAGCACACACGGGAGCAGATGAAGGGGGAGTAAGAGAGAGTGGAGCACAGCCTGGCCCACCAGGCCTTGAGGATGATGACCTCAATTAGAGCTGCCGGTCCACAGAGAGGACCACATGGGAAGCCCTACTATGAGATATGACGTCCCTCATTGACCCATGGCCTTGCAGGGGATAGCACCGGCGACACAATGTGGGAATCGCGCCTGACCTGACCCCACCACACCGAGGCAAAGCACTGGGGGAGTGCAGCGGAACAGCAAGGGAATGGAGCGGCAAGGTCCCCAGGGAATGCTGAAAGTGGACTTTGGGGCCAGGACGTGGTGCCCAACAGACTGGACTGGAAAACACTCCTAAAGGGCAACAAACGATCCTTGAACTAACTACAAGATTTTCTTTTTTGATGTGTTTTGTTCTTTGTCAGTGGTTTGTTGTTTTGTTGTATACTTTTGCTTGGTTTTCCTCTGTCTTGTTTTTGTGAGTGTTATTATCTCCGCGGTCTGTCTAAATAAGACAGGCTGGATGAACTACCTGGAGGAGAAAACAATGGGACCGACAGTTCTGGGGGGACATGGGACAGGGGAGGTGGGGGGGGTAAGGAAGTGGTGTTAACAAACCCATTGCACTGCCACAAAGCTATATGACATAGATCTGTGTTGCTCCTGAGCTTACCAAACCCAAGAGAGTTGTCAGACTGGTTACATATTCAATCAAAATCCTTAGGTCATGGATTCTAGTATTGTGGCCCAGCAATAGCATTCATGAGTAAAACAAAATTTCATCTTTTTCTTTTTTTAGATCATTTTAGTGGGGGCTCCTACAACTCTTATTACAATCCATACTAATATCCATTGTGTCCAGCACATTTTAAAAATTTGTTGCTATCATTATTTTCAAAATATTTTCTTTCTACTTGAGCCCTTGGTATCAGCTCCTCATTTTCCTTCCTCCCCCAACCTCCCTCCCTCATGAACCCTTGATAATTTAAGAAACATTTTTTCATGTCTTACACTGTCTGATGTCTCCCTTCACCCACTTTTCTGTTCTCCATTCCTCAGGGAAGGGGTTATATGTTGATCATTGTTGTCGGTTCCCCTTTCTCCTCCCACCTTTCCCTTCCCCTCCTGGTATTGCTACTCTCATTATTGGTCCTGAGGGGTTTATCTGTCCTGAATTCCCTGTGTTTCCAGCTCTTATCTGTAACAGTGTACATTCTCTGGTCTAGTAGGGTTTGTAAGGTACAATTGGAATCATGATTGGGGGTGGGGGTAGGAAGCATTAAAGAACTGGAGGAAAGTTACGTTTCATGTGTCCTGGACTACACCCTGACTGGCTGGTCTCTTCCCCACGACACTTCTGTAAAGGGATATCCAGTTGCCTGCAGATGGCCTTTGGGTCTGCACTCCACACTCTCCCTCATTCACAATGATATAACTTTTTGGTTTTTGATGCCTGATACCTGATCCCATTGACACCTCGTGATGACATAGGCCCATGTACTGTTTCCATGTGGGATTTGTTGCTTCTCAGATAGATGGCCACTTGTTTATCTTCAAGCCTTTAAGACCCCAAATGCTATATCTTTTGATAGCGGGCACCATCAGCTTTCTTCGCCACATTTGCATATGCACACATTTTTCTTCAGCAATCGTGTCGGGAAGGTGTGTATCCTGGAATGCCAATTTAATAGAACAATGTCTTCTTGCATTGAGTAAGTGCTTGAGTGGAGCCAAGGTTGTACTCTTTTCGGTAGTCAATTGCCACATCTTTCTCCTGAAGAAGAGCTGGTGGGTTTGAACCACCTTTGGTTGGCAAGCAAGTGCTTTAAGCACTGTGCCACCAAAGTTCCTTAGACACATTAGCAGATATTATTATGTAATAGAGAGGTCAGCAAACTATGCCTGTTTTTGTATATGGAGTTGTTATTATATCGCAGCCATCCGAGTTCATCTACTTGCTCTTTGTGGCTGCCTCCTACTAGAAGTAAAGCTGAGCAGTCAGGACAGACATAATATAGTTCAAAAGCCAAAACTCTTTCTCTCTTGCCTTTTACAGAAAGCATTTGCCAGTCCCTGATTTCCAACATTAGTCATGAACCACACATATTATTACTATATTATGATTAAAAAATATTATCTTAACTGTATTTCCAAATGATTGGTTACACTGGTAGCTCAGTGGCTTTTACTCTCTCATTTCAAAATATTCTATGAGTTCCATAAACTTCATCAGATTAATGAGGGGATCTAATGGGTCGTCATGGTTAGGAATCCACTGGAAGGCAAATGCTTTTAAGTGGAAGAAGATTATGTCAGAAAGGTCATGAGGTCAGGGCTCCTTCCTCCACAGCCTCAGAATCGCCTCTGAAGTTACTGAAAACTGCAGATGTCAAGGCCATGACAAATATTACTCCCATTGAGGATTTGGCTTCAATTTATTTGGAATACTAGTATTTTCCTTAAATTTTCTAAGTGATTCTAATGTGTAGGATGGGCTAATCTAACCACTGGGGTAGGGCTTCCTAGACCACTGTACAGACTTTGCCTTCCGCTTCAAGTGAAATAAGGCCCCGCATCACAGTTTGGATTGGAAAAGTGTCAAAGCCTTATTTAGATTTCTAACAGTTCACCTACAAAGCTCTGGGTTAAAAGACCAGATATCATGGCAGACAGATCAGTTTAAAGAAGTGTGCTTTGCCTGGAAATCATGGAGGCCTGGCATGCTCGTGGAAAGTAGGGTCATAAAGCATGTTTAGATTCTAAGTATATTTGGAATGTCAAACTCTCAAGGTCACTTTTAGATTGAGATTGAGAGAAGGTAAGACAAGAGAAGAGTTGGGGATAGCTGCAAGGTTTAAGACTAGGCAACCGGAAAAACGAGTGGCCATTAGTTGAGCCAGAACATAAAATGCGAGGGACGTATTGTGGGGAGAACATGAGCAGTGCCGTTTTGGACAAGTTTATTTTCAAATTCCCTTTAGACATACAAATTGGATATAAATAGGCAGATGGTTTTAAGAGTTTGCAATTGTGAAGAGAAGAGAGGCCTGAGCTGCAGATGAATGTCTGGAATCATGTAGTCAGTATCTGAAGGCACCAGATAGGAGGAGATCACCTAGGGAGTATGCTAGATAGAGATGGAAAGCCATCTATGGACTCTGACATTAAGAAATTGAGATGAACCACGGGGGAAGGGAGGCAGCAGTTGGTGTAAGATATAAAAATAATAAGAATGTGTAACTTATCAAGCGGTCACGAGGGGAAAGCAGGGGAGGGTAAAAAGAGGAGCTGATACCAAGTGCTCAAATAGAATGTAAATGTTTAGGAAATAATGATGACAACATATGTACAAATGTGCTTGAAACAATTGATGTATGGATTGTTAAAAGAGTTATAAGAACTCCCAATAAAATGTTCTTTAAAAAAAGAAGAAGTTGGGATGATGAAAAGGGACCAACAAAAGATATTTGGACTAGCCAGGGAGATTAGAAGGAAAATGGGTGTGGTGTTCTACAGTCAAAGGAAATGATCTACTATATAAAATAGTGTTGGAAGGTCAAGTAGGATGAGAGCTGAGAACAGGACTTTCGTTTAACAGTGTGGAGGTCATTGGTCACTTTAACAAGAGCCATTTCTGCGGTGTAGTAAGGGAAATAGACTGTCATCGGTTCAAGGAAGAATGAGGGGGAAAGAAAATAGCACCAGTACTGGAGATTTTGATATATATGGTAACAGAGAAATTATCTTTTTAAAATCATGGACATGGTTACAGCATGTTTGAAAACTTTTGGGAAGATATAGCAAAGAGGAAAAAAAGTTGGTGCAAAAGGAAAGCGAGAAAAGAATTACCAGAGCAACTCAATTGATCTAAGGACATAAGAAGAGTCAGATTGCCTAGTTATACATTCTAATTCCACCCCCTCTGAGTTGTGTGGGTTGGGGCAAATTACCTTCTCTGTGCCTCAATTTGCACATCTGGAAATAGAAATATAACAGTACCAATCTCATAGGCTATTTTGAGTATTAAATTACAGTAGATATTTCATAAAGCACTGTGGATGCATAGTAGGTGCTCAAGAAATGATAGTTGATGGTAATTAAATTCTTCTCCTCCCTTAACAAAACACTGCTTATGATTTCTTTTTCTGTAAACCTTCCTGACCAAGTAACAACACTTCTGTCCCACACCCAGGTTCATTCATATGGCTATATGACTGTGCTGGTCTGGGTAGACTAAAGACACAAATTCATAGACACTCATATGTGTATAAGAAAGAACTTTCTATACAAGAGCAATTGAATATTGAGAAAACATCCCAGCCCAGTCCAGACAAAGTCCAGAAACCTGATATTAACCCATATATCTGATACCAATTTATAAATTCCTCTTCAGACTCAAAAAACACATGCAATGACGCCAAATGCAGGAAGATGCATAGTAGGTGCTCAAGAAATGATAGTTGATGGTAATTAAATTCTTCTTCTCCCTTAACAAAACACTGCTTATGATTTCTTTTTCTGTAAACCTTCCTGACCAAGTAACACCACTTCTGTCCCACACCCAGGTTCAGTGAGTAGGAAGTCTTGTGGATGCAGTGGCGCTGTAAGCATCTCAGTACTGCCAGGGGTCTCCACGTGGCTTCTCCAGGTGCATGGCTCTCACTGCCATCAGCATATATCCACTTGTCTTTTCAGTAGAGTGTCCCTCAGGGAGTGAGCAGAGAGAGAGTGTGTGTGTCTCCCAACTCCAAGGAGGAAGACAGGAGTTCCCAGAATCCTCAGGAGAAGGCCATGCTCACACAGAGGCCTCATTTTCTATGACCTGATTGCCAGCCTAGACTCCACCCCTTCACTCTGAATTCTCAAATTGACACCAGATTATGTAACTACCACAATGAAGATGTTGACATTTACTCCTGATGTCTGCTCTCATATGTCATTTCTGTGTCTATACTCACACAAGAATTCTCTTTTCCAAGGACATAGTACTTACTTCAGGGGTTAAGATCATAATCAAGACTGTGTGGCCACTGGTTCATGCATTATTGGCTAAAAGAGGACAAAGAAAGCAACACTCACTGAGTGCCTACAATGTGCCAGGCATATTATGTATGCCATCTCCTTTAAGCCTCGTGATGATTCTACTATTTCTATATGGGTGTTCATATAACTGCCCATACTTTCAAGCTTATAAAACAAGCCCAGGGTAGTAGGTTTATTTTCCCAAGGATGCACAGAAAATAAGCAAACTATTCGACCCACCCCACCCCAACTGCCAGGAGGCAGATCATAGACAGTTAAATAATTTATGAGCAAATATAATGGAACCCTGTCTTAGAGATTTACTATGGGTGGTATAAACAAATAGAAAAGAGAGACTGGGAGTCCCCTATGCTCATGGGGCCATAGCCAAAAATGGTATTGGGGTAACTTGTCTACTTCACTGCTGTGATAGGAAGAATCATAATTCATTAAAGGTATACATAGTCTAATCCCCAGGATCCCTGGTAGTGTAGTGGGGTGTGCATTGGGCAGCTAGCCACAAGTTTAGCAGTTCAAAACCACCAGCCACATGGGGGAAAGTTTAGGCTACCTGATCCCATTAAGTTAACAGTCTCAGAAATTGAAAGGGCAATTCTACTATGTGGGGTTGCCACGAGTCTAAATTGACTCGGTGGCAAAGAATTTGGTTTAATTATATCCTAGTCCCCAGAACCTGTGATTATGTTTACTTACACAGAAAGGGGACTTTACAGATGTGGTGAAAGAGTAAGGATCTTGAGATGAGGGGTGGATGAGTGGGTGGAAGTGAGCAATACTAGATGATCCAGAAAGTCTCCATGTAATTATATGGGTCCTGTCCTACTTTCTTGTGTCTTGAGAAGGGGATCAAGAACTAACAAGTGACCTTGAACCAGGTAGTTTTAAACCAAAGAAATGTATTCTTTCACGATCTGGGCTCTCTTTGAACACAAAGTGAGATATTGAGACTCTTCTGTCAGTTTGTTGTATTGTGATCATTTGTGTGTTGCTGTGAAGCTGGAAGCTATGCCACTAGTATTTCAAATACCTGCACATTCACCCATGGTGATCAGGCTTCAGTGAAGAGACTAAGGCAAAGAAGTGGCTGTCCATCCCTGAGGGATTAGCCACTGAAAATGTATGAATAGCAGAGAAACATTGCCTGAGATAGTCCCAGAAGATGAGCCCCACTGACTAAAAGGAACTCAAAATACAAGTGGGAAAGGTCTGCCTCCACAATGTAGAAAGGACGTTAATGCCTTTGGGCACCTTCATTTGCTGATGGGGCACAGCTAAAAATGAGATGCATACAACTGCAAATATCCATCAATTACCTGAAAGTGGAATGTATGACGTATGAATCGAGAAAAATTGGAAGTCATCAAAAATGAACTGACACGCATAAAAATTGATATCCTAGGCATTAGTAAAGGGGCTCTGGTGCCATAGTTGTTTTTCATTGGGATGAAATCCACAAGGTCAGCAGTTCGAAACCACCAAAAGTTCTGCTGGAGAAAGGCAGGGAGGGCTTTCTACTCCAGAGGACATTCTACAATCCTATAGGGTCACTATGAATTAGCATAGACTCGATGGCAGTGAATTTGGAGTTTTTTGTGTTTTTTGTTTTTTGAGGCATTCGTGAGCTGAAATAAACTTCCACAACAAATTCAAGAGAAATAATCTATTCGTCATTACAAAATTTAAAATAAACTTTCAAGATCTAGCTTGAAGTACAATGCTGTGGGTCTCTGTAGGGCCTGATGACTGAAAGAAATTATAGAAGTAGAACTGAGTCTCCAAAGGCAATCTGCACCTAATTCAGTATTTTCTTCAAAAATGGCCAAGGCCAATGGTTTCCCATGCCCAGGATGATGTATGATATTTGTATGACATCTTTCTTATATAACTTTTATTGTTTATTCTCTTCCCTATTTGCAAAAGGAATGCATTTCTAAGGGGGGGAGTGGGGGGAAGACAGCATGTCTGTAATCTCATCAGCCCAAGGAAACTGCTTCTTAAAACGTTTAGTCCTCTATACCTTTGTGGACAATTATGCCTGGGTCTCAATCTGGTGAGTGTGTGATTTATAAATATGGTCTCACACTCTACTTCCTGTTGTGTAAATTGTTACCTTTGTTGTGGTTGTTTGAACCACGGCAAAGAGTGATTGCCTTGCCAGGTCAAATATTTGATTACAACATGATTGTGCATGTCTACAAAACCAGTATCCGCCCGTGTTTTCATATAGATATGTGCATCCATTAGGTCGAATGGTGCAAGGATACTGACCATGACTACCAAGTGCCATGTGACTCTCCTTAATACCTTCCTAGATGTGAAATGATCCAGTTTAAGAAGTCGAATCCCTGTTGTCCAGCTTCCCCATAAGGGGATGCATCAATTAACATTCTAGCTGCAGAATATGAACATTTCCACTCCCCAAACCTTTGTGATTATAAGTTACTAGTGCACTCTTCAAAAACTAAAACTGACCATGGAATGAATAAATTTAGTTGACATGGGTTGGAATGTTAAGGAAGGTAAACTATATATATTTATTATCTAGGTTACTCCCTCTTTGTGAATTACCCATTTATGTCCTTATCCATTTTCCATTTGTTTTCATCTTTTGAAATGAACTTTTAAGAAAACGTTTAAGAATATCAACTATACTTAGGATCCACTGCAAACTTTTTCAGTTACATTCCTTTAATTTTTGTTTCTTGTTGAATTTTAGACACACGAAAGGGGTTTAATATGTTTGTGAGACTTCAGCAATCTGTTTCTTCCCAATATTTACCTCTGCTGGTATGCTTATAAGGATGTTGCCTACTATAAGACGACATAAATGAAATACGTGTCTATATTTTCTTTTCATTTGCTTGATAGCTCTAATTTCACATTTTAGTCTTAAAAGCATCTAGCAATATTTACATTGCAGTGTTTGAAGGAACTATCTATGAACTCTTCCAGTTCATTCTTAACAGCTATTTATGAGATGGTGCATTTTCATTGGAAACTTGTCCAAATAAATCTAGGAAAGCGTGTGCTGAATCACAAATGTATTAACTATCTTTAATAAACCACAACAACAACTTTATTTTCCATCCTTCACCTCTGGTGTCAGCACGTAATGGATTCTCCTCTGTGGACACAACCCTGCAGGAGAGCATTTGCAGATGTACCCAGGAGCCAACCAAAAAGCAAAGCTGTTTTGCCAGCTAAAGGTCAACTGCCCAGTGTGTTGTCTCCAGGTCTACACTCATGCATATCGCCAGCTCACCCTAACACAGAGAAAGCCGACATATTTACTCGGCACAAGATTTATGGGTGGATTTCTGCTCTGCAGCAAAGTCAACAGTCAAATTCTCGCCTCACCACACGGAAGCACATTCCACACTGGTCTCTGGATGAAACTGGGAGAAAGTAAACAAAGAAATAGAGCTCAGAAGGAAATAAACTATTGCACGGCGGACAGGGTCCTTTGGACCTACGTGCTCTAGCTACAGTTATATTTCCTAAGAGTTGTCACCAAAGCAAATGCTCAGAGAAAGAGCAGCTGGAGCCGTTTGAGAGTTACTAATTACAGGGCAGCGCAGGTACAATTTGTAATCCCCCTTGACAGATGTGACCCATTACATTCAGCACTGCTGCCATGTCTGGCTGGGAAGAGGTTGGTCTTTGAGTAGCGCAGCTTTTCCGGCATGCTTCTCCGCTGCTAGGGGTCCAGACATATGTAGGAAAACCAAGTGCTGGCAAGACATAAGTGGAGGGCTTTCTTTCTCTCTCTCTCTCTCTCTCTCTCTCTCTCTCTCTCTCTCTCTCTCTCTCTCTCTCTCTCTCTCTCTCTCTCTCTCTCTCTCTCTCTCTCTCTTTATCATAGCCAATTGGCTCCAAAACATCTCACCCACTCCATGAGGGATGCTGCAAAAATGAGCCTGGACAAGCATTCGATGCTGAGCTCTGCTTCTAGGATACAATATCGCCGATGTCAGAATCCAAGTCAAACCCCCTTTTCTGTGCCCGGTCCCAAATGTGCCAATGAAAATATTTTTGGAGGTTGAGAAAATAGTTCTAATGTTTTTGCTCCAGTCCTGCTATAGCTAAGCAACATTGGTAACAAAGCACCACAAACAGACTGCCATAGCGACCCTATAGGGCCGGGCGGTCCTGCCCCTGTGAGCTTCCAAGACTACTCTGTACTGAGGAGAAAGCTCGGCTGGTGGTTTCCAACTGGTGACCTTGAAGCTAGGAGCCCGATGCGTCCCCACGACACCACCGGAGCTCCCCAGCAGCAACGATATAATCAATAATAATAATAATTTTTAAAACTAACTGCCAGCGAGTAAACGCCGAGTCCTCGCAACCCTATAAGGCAGGGAGGATGGAACTGCCTCTGTGAGCTCCGGAGCCTGCAACTCAAAGCAGGCATAGAAAGTCGTGTCTTTCTGTAGCAGGTCGCCCCATGGTTTCCATCCGTGGGTCTTGGAGTTAGCCGCGCTGTGTCACCCCTGTGCCGCCAGGGCTCCCTCGGAAATAAACGTCTGCTCTATTGCGGGAGTTTTAAGGATTAAAAAATTTTTTGAAGGAGCATCACCTCTTTGTAGGCCAATAATTGATTGAATGACTTGTCCACTCTTGCACCGTTTCTTGGACAGCCGAGTGGAATTCCTTAGCGGGCATTGTCGAGCTGCCACGAGACTCACGGGAATTGCCCCGTGGGGAATCCTAGGCTGTGAGTTGTACAAAAGACTACCAGGCCTGGCTCCTTCAGAGCTATGAGGTGGGTCAATAATACAGAGAATGGGTTGTACCCCCCTCCCTGTCCCAAGCCTCTTAAGCATCACACACACCTTTAATTATTTTTATTTTTTGCCAACTTTCCTTTAAAGATAAAGAAAAAGATAATTTACCTTTACTGGTCTGTGACACATCAAAAATATAATTAAAGTACTAAATCTCTCCGAAGGAATGTGATGTACAGAATTAAATTCCATATTTAGCCAGAAAGGGGTCCCCATGGGGACATCACATTGATATGTGAGGGATGTGTTTAGAAGCCCTGTGGTTGCCTCTCCTCCCCACCCCCTCAAGGGCTGGTATTTTGGCCAAGCCTGTTCTGATTTCTCCTCACAATGGCCAATCCAAGTGAAATATGAAATCTACTGCCTCAATCCCACCCTCTCTCCACACAAACGGCCACTGAGTTTGGGTGCATTCAAATACCATTTAGACATAGGGAAGTCATTCTTGCCGATCCTGTTTCCAGCACCCTCCAACAAACTTGCATCTTACATTTCCCATGAACAAGGGATAAAAAAAAACAACACTAATCAACACACACAGAGTCTCAGAATACAAAAAGTTAAGGTAGAGAGTTTATTTTTTAACCTTCTTTATTAGCTGCATATAGCTGTCAAGAGCTTAGGCTAGTCTTGAGAAGAGGCTGCATTAAAAGAAACTTTCCTGAGCTGGGTGGAGAGTGGGAAGAGGAGATGAGCAAATAGATGAATACGAAGTTGGCGTGTGAGGGGAGCAGCATTTTTTTTATATATATAGCACGGCAATCACATTATCTTTGCCCACGGGAGGGAGAACATTGTCCATCCTTCTAACACATTGTTGCCTCTAATAAAGTTCCCATAAAGCCCACAGGTTCCGAGGCTACCTTTTGCAGATTGGGAATGTTATTTACAGACTTGGGCACTGACCACATTTGCCTGCATGAATCTTGAAGAAGCATTTTTGGCTCATGTCATGCAAAATCTCTCGGGAGGTAATATATCTGAAAGTGCTGTCTTCCTTCCTGGTCGGATGGGAGCCCCAATCAATCTTTTGTGTTATGACCAGGTGCAAGTCATAAAGCAGCAGTTATTGCAGGTTTTATGGAGCTGAGAGCTAGGACACTCATGAGGAGGATAAGTTCATAATCGCCTTAAAGAGCAAACTATCCTTGAAGGTCCTGGGTTTCCACAGAGACAGCTTCGGGAATCTGCAGCCTCATTTTTTCCCTACCAATATTGCTTATCGTTAGAAAATGCTTCTCCATTTACCACCTCAGTGAGCTAACAAGTATTTCTTGTGTTCAGTGCCTTGCAGGTTAAGGAACTGTGTGGTAGAAGGACCTGGTTATTCCTTCATGTCACCTTCCCAGATTAGGCATGGGTGGGAATCCTCAAACATGTAAAGGTCCCTCATGAACTCAAATCAAAACAAAACCCATTGTCATCTAAGCCATTCCAACTCGTGGCCACCTTTTGTAATATGTAGAACTGCCTCACGTGGACTCCACCGCTGTAGGCAGGATCCATGGTGGTATAGTGGTTCTGAGCTGGGCTGTGAGCCACATGGTTAGCAGTTCAAAACCATCAGGAGCTCCACAGGAGAAAGACTAAGCTTTCTATGTCCATAAACAGTTACAGTCTCAGAAACCCACAGGAACTTCTATGAGTCAGCATTAACTCCATGGCAGGGAGAGTCTTTATGGAAGCCAACTGCCACATCTGTCTTCCTGGGTGCGGCTGGTGTGTTTAAAACTTGCTTTTAGGTGAAAAGCCCACTGTCATCAACTTGATTCCAGCTCATAGAAACCCAATAGGACAGAGTAGAATTGGTTTTTGAGACTCTAAACCTTTATGGGAATAGACAGGCTCATTTACGTGGTGAGTGGGTTTGAAGCACCAAGCTTGTGGTTAAGAGCCCAATTCTTAATCCCTTGTGTCACCAGGGCACAGAGCTAAAAAAAAACTCTGAAAAAAATGCTAGAGGAACTAAGCTGTTTTCCAAAGAGTGGACAAGGAGAGCCTTCCCCAAAACCCGCGCCATGAATTTTGACTTAGAGCCTCTGAAACTGTGAGCAAATAAATGTCTACTTGTTAAAATCCACCGACTTGTGTTCTTTTTGTTACAGCAACACATGGCAACGAAGATAGCAATAAATCAACTCAGACCCAGGCCTCAGGTGGACCTGCCGGTGGGAGTGACATTCCGTGAAGCAAAGAATCACAAATCCCCAAGGGCACTGTATCCTAAGCTGGCACACAAGCTAGAAGAATATGTTCGTAACCGGAATGAGTTCTCCAGGGGGTGATATTTAGACCTGAATAGCCCTGATTTTGAGAGCTTAAAAAAGTTCTGGGGAGAAAATCCATTATCTTCTACTTCCATCTATCCAGAACTTTTTGAAGACCCTTGTACATCATTTTAAACTAAAATTGAAAGCTATGTATAAACTATAAAGAGAGCAGCTATGTTACCTGGTTTGAAGTTTGTATGTAAAAGACGTTTGTTTCATGAAGCTGTTGACAAATCCATGAGGAGTATTCCCAGGAATAGCAGTAGAACTCTGAATGAACCTGAACAATGTTGTCTCTCAGCATTGCTCTGCTCTGAGAACACACCTTTTTATGCTACTATTGAGAGATCATTAATATACAGTAAAATGCTCACATCTAAAGGGTTCCATTCCATACATTTTGGCAGAATGTGCAAAACCTTAAATAGTTTATACCCCTCAATAATAACTACTACTCAAAACAATATATAGAATATTCACATTATCTCAGCAAGGGCCCTTTGCTGCTGCCCAGTCATTGATGGAGAGAGAGAATCACTGTTGTGAATGTATCTCAAAGGGACCCTTACCCCTTTCCATTCTTCACACACAAAAACACACAGAGGAGGAGGAGGAGGAGGAGGAGGAGGAGGAGGAGGAGGAGGAGGAGGAGGAGGAGGAGAGAGAGAGAGAGAGAGAGAGAGAGAGAGAGAGAGAGAGAGAGAGAAAGTGAGTTAGTTTTGTGAATTCTTCAGCCGCTATGGATGAAGCTAGTCTGCTCTTGAATGTCACAAGTAGGGCCTCATCTCATACAGTGTTTACTCTTTTGCATCAGTGAGCACTAGGATTTGAGGCAGCACACTTGAAGAGATTCAAAGCCTCACAATGACATTAAACAAGGGAACAATGCAAACAACTCCCATGGCAGAATTTCAGTATCTCACTACAAAGAAAAAACTGCGCATTGCTGAGTATTACTCATTTGACTCCCTCTCAGCTCTGTGACATAGCTCTTTCATGATGATATTAATTTATACTTTGAATTATTTGTTGCTACTCTATGTTTTCAGTAATGGAAGGCAAGCTGAAATCAAGGGTGGGGTGGGTAGTAGTGCTGCGACAACATGGATTTTTTTATAATCATGTAGGACACATATGTCCCAAGTGTATTCTGGTGGGAGGATTGGTGGAATTAGTATGGACAACAGGCTGCAATTGAGATAGCAGTTTTTCAAGAAATCTGAAAGACTGAGAGCATTGGTAGGCTATGTATGACCCATGGGTCATGAAAGCGTTAAGAAGGACATGCTTTATACAAGAAAAATGTCTCATTTTTTCCAAGACATACTCAAGCTATGCTTGATGCAGACTTCCCTAGCAGGCTCCACCAGGACGTGCTTTGATGCTGCACCTATCATTCTCAAAGTATAATCCTTCAAATAGGACAAAAATAGAATTTATATAATGATGAAAATGTAGCTAGGTGGCTGAAAAGGCTTCAAGGACACTGCTGGGTCATGGCCACCAGGTGAACACCGCTGGAGAGAGGCATCCATGCCAAATGAAACCAGCACACCAGGTTCTGTCTTACCTTCCCCTTCCCTAAGAAGTTACAAAATGCCACTCCTCATCAGAACAGTTTTGCCAATTAGACCTGTCCTGGCCCATCCAGTCCAGCTGCTGCTGTTGTACTCTACCCCGGAATCAGAATACAGAATGTCACATGCGACAAGCAGCAGAGAGAAAACAGAGAGGAAGAAACTGTTTAATAGTGGAGATAATTGGGCAAAGGAAAATCTGATCAACCATATCCACTGTGCGAGCCTCGTATATGCTCTTCTTTCCCCACTAGAAAATCAGGCAACTAATAGGATATTCAGTGTGTATACAAAAGTAGAGTGCTATTAAATGTATAACGAATCCTGGTGACACTGTGGAATAAGCTTTGAGCTGCAAACAACACGGTCGGTAGTTCAACACCCCCACATCCCCTCACCCCAGGCAATCTGCGGAAGAAAGATGGGACTGTCTGGTATGCTAAAGACTTTACAACATTGGAAACCCTAGGGCGTCATTCTACTTTGTGCTATAGAGTTGCTATGCATTGGAATCCACTCAACTCCCTTCCATGTGTTTTGCTTCTATTACACATGTGCTCTTGATTATGTACACCATAGCTAAAGACCAGTTGAAGAGCACAAGGAAAGAGAAAAATCTGAGACATGTGACCCAAACTTTCATTTTCATTATCTTGGGTGATTTGTTAACAAGAGTGCAGCCTTCATTTCTAGGTCGTCTTTAATGGATACCTGAGTAACTAACCTATTTGTGGGGAATGGAACTCCTGATAGACAAACATGCTTTCAAACCATTCTTTGGAAACCCAAATACACTTGTATTTCTTCTGTGGCTACAAACCTCTGGGAAAGAGGTGTCCGCCTAACCTCAGTTTCGCAACGTGCTCTTTGTACCTTCCTGATAAATATTGGCAGTATTAAATCTTCGGCCTCAATGTACACACAGGAAAGATGGGGAACGCTAACTCAAGGCTGGCTAAGAACACATCTCACAGACTTTAGAAAGAGAAAGGAAAAATTTCTACAGATCCTGACATTTTGAATATCAAGGGACAGCCTAGAGTGTTTATATGTGTATGAACTCTTGCATACACAAGAGGACTTAAAAAGTTTGTGGATGGAATGGAAACGAAAGAGAGTGGAATTCCCCATGAACATTTACAAAGCCCCTTGAGTGTGTGTGTGTGGGGGGGGGGGAGCATGCATATATGCTTCATTAATGTTGGTAGGTAAGTAGATAGAAAGAGATGGAGATGGAAAGATGGAGAGATAGTGGAGCACCTCAGTGGTGTACAGTTAACATGCTAACAAGCTTGACTGTTAGAAATCTACCCAGAGATGGTGAGGAGGATGTAGGAAGCCTGGTAGGGCATCATCAAGGGTAATGTAACCGAGAGGAACTACTGTAACCCAAATGAAGGCTGAGCATGATAGTGGGACAAGAGGAAAGTAAAAGGAAATAGAGGAAAGAGCTAGGAGTACAAGGACATTTATAGAGGTCTAAATAAAGACATGCACATATGTAAATATATTTATATATGAGAATGGGGAAATAGATTTATGTGCATACATTTATAGGTTTAGTATTAAGGACACTGGGCCTCTACTCAAGTACTCCTTCAATGCACAAATACTTAGTTCTATTAAATTGGCATTCCATGATGTTCATCTTCCCAACACAATCACTGAAGACAAAGCAGGTGCATAAGCAAATGTGATGAAGAAAGCTGATGGTGCCAGAATATCAACAAATGTAGCATCTGGGGTCTTAAAGGCATGAAGGTAAATAAGCGACCATCTGGCTGAGAAGCAACAAAGCTCACATGGAAGAAGCATATCAGCCTGTGTGATTATGAGGTGTTGAAGGGATGAGGTATCAGGCATCAAAGAACAGAAAATCATATCATTGTGAATGAGGGGGAGTGTGGGATGGGGACCCAAAGCCCATCTGTAGGAAACTGGACATCCCCTTATGGAAGGGTCACAGGGAGGAGTCGAGCCAGTCAGTGTAGCAATGATTAAACATACAAATTTCCTCTCGTTCCTAAATGCTTCCTCCCCACCCACTAACATGATCCCAATTCCACCTTAGAAATCTGGCTAGACCAGAGGATGTACACCAGTACAGATAGGAACTGGAAACACAGGGAATCCAGGACTGATGATCCCTTTAGAACCAGTGGTGAGAGTGGCAATACTGGGAGAGTAGAAGGATGGTGGAGTAGAAAGGGGAAACCAATCATAAAGATCTACATATAACCTCCTCCCTGGAGGATGGACAACAGAAAAGTGGGTGAAGGGAGATGTCAGACAGTGTAACATATAACAAAATAATATTAATTTATAAATTATCAAGGGTTCCTGAGGGAGGTGGAAGCGGGGGGGGGGGAATGAGGAGCTGATGCGAGGGGCTTATGTGGAGAGCAAATGTTTTGAGAATGATGAGGGCAAAGAATGTACAAATGTGCTTTATAGAACTGATATATGTATGGATTGTAATAAGAGTTGTATGAGCTCCCAATAAAATGATTTTTTAAATCTACCCAGATTTGATGTAGAAGAAAAACATGGCAATCTAATTCTGAAAATCCAAGCCCATGAAAATCCCGTATAGCACAGTTCCAGTCTGATACACAAGAGTCGCCAGGAGTCAGATTCAACTAGACAGCACCTCCAGTGCTGCTTTTTGTTTGTCTGTTTGTTTTTAGGGTTATAGTTCTACATAGAGGAGGTCCTGGACTCAGTCATGAGATAGAAAAACTCTTGACAATCTTAGCAGCTTTTCAGTAACCCCCTTGGGTACTGGGGGCCAAGTTCACCCATACTGCTGGCAATGGATGCTAAAGGGGAAGTAGTTTTCAAGATGGCCTCCATCTGTTCTACAGCAAAAACTGAAAGGGAATCTCCTCATGATGTCTACCCAGAAGCTCCAGGTATGCAGAATGCAGTTTCTCAGGAGCCCCATGCGTGTGTCGATACTGAGCCCTTAGGGACAGGGTATTAAAGGTGCAGGTGGCTGGAGGATTACTTTCTTGTTGTTACATACCATTCTTTGTGGCCTCGTGCACAACAGGACAAATCACTGCCCCGTCCGATGCCATCCTCACAAGTGTTCCTTTGCCTAAGCGCATTGTTGCAGCCACTGTATCAATTCCTGCAGGTTCTCCTCCTTTGCTCTGCCCTTCCCCGTTACCAAGCTTCATGTCCTTCTCCAGGGACTGGTCTCCTGACAACATGTTCTAAGTATTTAAGACAAAGCTTCTAAGGAGCATCCTTGCCTCTAAGGAGCACTTCGACCATATTCCTCTATGTATGGTCAAAAGTCTAGCCAACGTGCCCCTGCTCTGAGCCCAGCCAGCCTAGTTGAGATCTTTTCTCCATTTGGCCTCAGAAGGGAACATAGCTGCATCTACAGATTGAAAGAAATCTGGAAGAAGACGGGAAAGAAGGAACCACAATGCCATTCACCTTGATAAAACAGCAACGACATAAACTCTGCCTGCCACAACTAGGGTGATAAGTGCCTGTTTCTTTGAGGCTTGTTTGAAAGTCAATCAGGTAGATTATTGGAAGATCACTGACAGATGGCTTCCATCCCCAGATGAGCTGATCAACCTCAACTTCGATAGGTGCATAGCAAGCATTGTCATTTCTCACTGAGGAGGTCTCCCGCACAGACCCACCGAAGGACCATGGGAAATGTGGTCCTTGGCCTCCTTTCCTGAACCCTGCCGCTAGGTGTTCTCTTTCCCAGGACCCCCCTCTTCTCCATCCTCAATGGCAGACTTGCTTCTTTTCATCGTGTAGTCCAATATTGATCTTCAGACCTGTCCTCAAGGTTTTGATTAACACAAAGGATTGCCACCTAAGCAGCTTTTTGTTTGTTTTCAGCTAATTCATTTTTTTATGATTCACTTGCTGCTGTAAATCTTACTTTTATTGTCCAACAACTGAACAGCGAAAAATGGATTGATCTCAGAAACTAAATAATTCAGGCTGCAATGTGTGGTGGAGGAGGGCGGGAAGGGATGACGGGGAGACTGAGAAGGCTTGATACATTGCTGTTGTTGCCCTTCACTGATCTTCGTCCTTCTTGGCCCCACTCAGGTTACAGTTTTGATGAGCTTCTGAAAGGGTCGGAGTTTGCATGGTGTCTTTTTTCTCTTTTTTTTTAAGCAGTAAAGGTTTAGAAAAGGATTCCATAACAACCTTCCTTCACTCGTGTAGCAATGTTCTTGCTGGATTGCTCACAAGAGTCAAAAGGTGGAAAACCATGTGTAACACGTGGTACAGTCATGCAATGGAATATTATTCAGTCAATAAAAGAAAGCAAGTTCTGACATAAAATGCTACATGAATGATCTTTGTCAGCACTATGCTGAGTGAACTACGTCAGATATGAAAGGACAAAAATTGTAAAATCCCATCTGTATAAATAACTACAATAGATAAACACACAGAGACAAAGGTAGCTGAGTGCTTCCCAGTGGCTGGAGGAATGGGGAATAGGGAATTATTGCTTAATGGGTATAAAGTTTCTAGAGTATTGAAAAAATTAATGAGATAAAAAGTTATGATAGTTACATAAAATTGTAAATAGGTATAAGATGATTGAATTGTACATTACAATGATAAATACCTATGTTTATGTATAGAACCACAACTTTATCTCTTTAAAAGTCGCCTTCACCAAAAATAACATTCACAAAGCAAGATCGATTTCTAGTTATCTTATGCAATAAGAATAAATCTGTTGTCACAATTATTTCAATTAAGAAGGGCATCCCCACCAAACACCACACACACACACACACACACACACACACACACACACACACACTAAACCATCTTCTCTACAGATGCTTACTGGAAGCACCAAGTCGGTAGAGAGCATCATCGCAGAACACAAAGATTTCCAGATATACAACTGAATAAATTGTAGCATAAAGTTACCAAATTGTTTAATTAAAGGCATACATTTCAGAGTGGAGAACGGAGGGCAAATTAGAAGCTGAGTAAATGGAGAATTAGGGGGGCAACTAGTTTGGATCCCCTATCCTCTCTCCATTAAATCTTCTATTTCTTCTGATACTTGGAATATGCTCCGGCCTCCTCTACAACAAAACGTAAAAAGGAACAAATTATACATAACAAAGATGTATAGGTTTCACTACACACAGAGTATGGAAAGATGAAGCTTGTCTGCTCTGGTACAGACATGTGGTCTTAGAGACCCTGTATAGGGTTTCTATGAGTCAGAATATACTCGTTACCAGTGATTTTAGGGTTGTACAAAATAGGCCATGAACACATTTTTTAAAACATGCACGTGAAAATAGCTGAAAAGCAAACACTGTTACACATGTATAAGGGTCCCAATTCCTACATGCACAGATTTATTACAAACCCAACCTGTGTAAACATGGATCTACAATCAAGGGCTGACTTCAGACAAGTTCTCTCAATAAGACACTTGTTTTCATCTTCTTAGGGCAGCTTCAAAAGGAGAAAAGTTTCCATCAAACCAGTGACTTCCTGGGGGATCTGCTAAGTCAGTTTCATTGAAAGCATAGACATAGATGTCAGCTCAGACAAGGGTTCATGTAGGAGGGAGGGGGGAGGGGAGCTGATACCAAGGGCTCAAGTAGAAAGAAAATGTTGTGAAAACAATGATGGCGACATATGTACAAAAACGCTTGAGAAATGGATGGATGGATGGATGGATGGATGGATGGATGGATGGATGGATGGATGGATTGTGATAAGTGCTGTATGAGCCCCAATAATTTTTTTAATTTTAAAAGAAGGTAATGGTGATTTTTTTTTTAGGATGCCAACGGGGTAATCTTGATAAATTTTCTCAAAGAACACAGGACAATCACTGGGACTTATCAGGAAGAAGTATTAAGAAATAGAAAATCGCATCGGTGAGGCCAGGAAGTATCAGGGAGGAAAGTGCCCCTCCTCCCATTACAAGGCAACAGCTCAATTTTGAAGGATAGCAAGGACTTCCATGTCTCCCTAGGCCCTCTCTGAGAGATCGAATTTCATTGTGCGAAAGGCATACATTTGACTTGAGCAGCAAGCACTTTGTTGGGTGATTCCCCTCTCTGATGCATGCTGGGCATTATCTAATTTTCAACACGTTCTGCTTATTTGTTTTGTTTTGTTTGTGTCCATTTGTATTTGGGTGTATCTCAGAGGCATTATGTCATTGAAGGTCACAGCGTTGAAGTTGTGTTATATGTTTTTCTTATTTTCGGTAAATGAAACTCAGGACTGATTAACCTTTAAGGACAAGTAGAATAAGGGTTTCAGTGGGCAGGGACTACAATGGGGGGGGGGTGTTTATAAAAAAGACACGATGTCAAGGAGTCCAGGAAGAAAAAAATGATTGGAAACTGATTGTTGTAGCAATTGTATAATTCTGCTTGATGTGATTGAACTATGGAATGAATATATGAATATGCACAGTAATGCTCAATTAATAATATATATATTTAAAAACTTAATCCGTTCACCTGAAACCCTATCTTGCACCCTCAGACTTCTTTTGCTTGACAAATTTCAAAGAACATTGAAAGGGAACACAATTTGAATCCTTCAAGGATGTCGAAACTATTATTTTGACATAGTGTAAGTCAAATACTGCAGAATCTTCAAGGAAAGGTTACTAAAACCCAAACCAAATCCATGGCCATCAAAATGATTCTACCTCAGAGTGATCCAATATTTAGAGAGACAGAAATACTGTCTTCAGAATGTATAAACATCACTGAAAGTTTTGTTGAAAAATACTAACTTTCATATTTTTGTTCAATAAAGGTTTCTATGCTTTTGTAACAAAGTTTTTTGACTTATCCTCATATTTGCCACACAACAAAAAGAAAATGAAATATATTTAAAAGGAAAAGTAATCAAGCAACAAAACAAGGGAATGTATATAACTGACAAAAGACAGATATCAAAACACACAATATATTCCTATAAATCTTTAAGAAAAAGCATATAATGGCAAATGGGCAAATGGCTTCAGCAGGCATTTCACAGAAGAGTAAGTACAAATGCCTAGTGTACACAAATGTATGTTCAGCTTCAATAGTTACTGACACAATTCAAATAAGAGTAGCAAGGCACCACTGGAAATGGAGAAAAGAGGAACTCCAGACACTGCTGGTAGGAATATATCCGGGGACAATATTTTATGAATTTTGAAGAGGAAACCTGGTAGCATAGGTGGGCTACTGTTGGGCTGCTAACCAAGATCAGCATATCGAAACCATCAGCTGTCTTTCAATGCCTGTGACCTTAGTAAGGGGGTCACATCCCACAATATCTTCTTACAATGGGTTGGCTGCTCATAGCACATCCCTACAGAGGCAATTCTACCCAGTCCTATAGGGTCACTATGAATCAGAGTAGACTTGATGGCAGTGAGTTTGATTTGGGGGTTTCGGAATGATTTTGAAGCTGCACATTCCCTAACGCTCAGTAGAGATCCATTTCTACTTATTTATCATTACAAATAAAACCAAAACCCCTTAACGGATTGTTATAGTATTTTAATAGGAAATAATCTAGGTGTTGACTAAAAAGAAATGAATACATTTTGTCAAAGTCATACAGAATAATACAAAGCTTGAGATGTGTCACATTGGATAAATATTATAACCATAATCTTTAGTGGATAAAACAAGTTACAGAGTTATAAGTACACAAAAAGTTATTAATGGAGAGTTAAAAAAGTTATAGTGCTCTATTGTCTTTATACATACACACATATATATCCACAAGTACGTCAAACAATTTGTGGGAAATTGAATTTAAAGATAATGGAATTTTCCCACAAAAATTTGAAGCACCAAAAATAGAAATGAAAGAAATACTTAGGTCTTGTGTCAACTTGACTGAGCCAGGCTCCATGGTGGTTTGGGACTTAGGATCTAATCATTTCTCTTGACCTGGTCTAGCACAATATAATAAACTCCATGATGGGATGTGCTATGAGCAGCCAACCCATTGTAAGAAGATATTGTGGGATGTGACCCCCTTACTAAGGTCACAGGCATTGAAAGACAGTTTCCTAGGTGGCGTGGCCTGCCCGCCTGGACTAGGACTTCACCACTTCCACAACTGTGCCAACCATTTCCTTGATATAAAGTCATCTCTTTAATCAGATATATAAGCGTAACTAGTTTTTCTTCTCTAGAGAAGCCAGCTTTAGACAATACTCAAGCAGTGCTTTAGGAAATATTCTAATAGCAAAATGTAGAGTGAAGGAGAGGGTAACAGTGGTCCATTGGTATAAATGCGCTGAGTTCCCTTCCAGATCGACCCACCTCATGTACAGCCACCACCCCTCCACCCAGAGCAGCGCCTCCACGCATAGTGTTTGCATAAGAGACAGGATGCAGCAGAATTTCTAGACAAAACTAACTAGTAAGGAAGACCAGGTGATCTACTTTTGAAAATCAAAAACCATTGCCATCGGACGGGGCAGCATTTTCTTCCATTGTGTACTGTGCCAAGAATTTGGAACTGCCTGAACCTCAGCCACCCCCACCACCACCAATAGAGTACAGTACATGTGTAACACCTGGGCTGCCATTCAAAAGGAAGATGATTAGTGAGCAGAGAATGGGGCAAGGATACATCGCAGCTGAAGTTTAGAAAGGATGAGACGGATAAATGATCGTTTTAAAGATAACGAGTGTTGGTGCATAAGCCCTTGTAGTTCAATGGCTAAACGTGTCAGATTTGGGTAGATCAGCCCCAAGCTAGTGAATTCAAGGGCGAAATACCCAAAATTCTCCTACCATTGAGTCAATTCTAACCCATAGCAATGTACCATTGTGCATTTCTGAGACTGTATACCCTTACAAGAAAAGGCCTCCTTTTTCTCCAGAAGAGCCACTGGTGGTTTTGAACTGCTGCCCTTGAAGTTAGTAGCCCAATGCATAACGCTGTGCATCACCGGAGCTCTTAATGAGAAAGCCGTACAAGGAAGTTCTACTCATTCAAATGCAGTCACTATGAGTCAGAATCAACTAAATGGCACTTGATAACAGCATGGATGTACATGAGTACTTAAAAAATAAATTCATGGACAAAAGAAATTAAAAGACAAAGGAATTTTTCCACAACCTTTTGGAAGGCCCCTCATAAAGTGAATTAAAACAGACCTATGCAAAAATCCTTAAAACAACCTATTTTTGCATTTTAAAGCCATCCTTTCTTGCGTATTCGGCAATCATGCTAGAAATTTGAGAAACAAAAAGGAAACCATCTGTGATTGTGTGCAGTGGAGCGAGAAAGCAGGGGGCTGGGTGGCCCTCTGTCCTCTCCAGAAGCCATCACCACATCAATCACTGCAGGGCTATTTATTTTCTTTCCTCAGTTTGCCAGAAAAAAAATGTTAACCGTTCCTTTAACCCACTTATAACTTCCCATGACAACGAGTGTGTCAGCTTTGTCGTTTCGCAGGTGATTTCCCAGGTAATAGACACACATTCATTCTAGTTTCCTCAGCTTCTGCCATTCGTAACAAATAAAAGCAGGGTACTGGAGCAGTTCAAGTGCATCCAGATAATAGAGAACATCCATTGTGTCTGCAGACTGTGTGACCTTGAGCAAGTCCTTACCCTGACTAAGATTCCCATGTGCTCATCTGCAAAATAAGGGCATTCTGATCCAAAGTGTTTCAGGTTCTATTCTGGACTATAATTCAAACGACTAGAAAAATTGTACTTTGCTGTAAATCCCTGTTCCCACCTACACACATTCTATTTTTCTAAAGTAAAAAAAATTTCATGATTAAATTCAAGCTACATGAAAAGAAGGTAATTAAAGCATCCAGACTAACAATGTTTTCATTACTTAATATAGTTTCAAGTGGAGACTTTAAAATGAAATAAACAAAAGCTTGGGTGACGACAACTTGAAACCTTATAAATTTAAGACAGGCTTAACTATTTTGTATGTAAATTCATTTTCCCAATATTTTAGTCTCTCACGAAACAGATTTTAACCAACCACTGGCATTTATTAAGCATCTACTGCAAGGGCCTCGAACTTTTTAAGTAGGGGTCCAGTTCACTGTCCCTCAGACCTGTTGGAGGGCCGGACTATGGTTTAAAAAAAAACTATGAACAAATTCCTATGCACACCTCACATATCTTATTTTGAAGTAAAAAACCAAACAGGGTAAAAACACCCGGTGGGCTGGATAAATGTCCTCGGCGGGCCGCATGTGGCCCGCGGGCCGTAGTTTGAGGACGCCTGATCTGCTGTATACTCATTTCTATGTCAGCTATTATGCTGTATTATGTAAGAAAGCCTTCACCGTCTTTGAAAACCAACTCCAAGAAACATTCACCCACTGCCATTGAGTGAATTCTGACTCATAGCAACTCTATAGAAGAGAGTAGAACTGTCTCCTTTGGGTTTCTGATGCTGTAAATTTTTACAGGAGCAGAAAACCTCATCTAGAGCAACTGATGAGTTTGAACCTCTGACCCTGGCAGCTAACAGCCCAATAGGAAACCAATTATACCACTAAGGCTTCTAAGAAACAATCATAGTTAGGTACCATTGAGTCAAGCCTATGTACAACAGAACAAAACAGAGTCCAGTCCTCACCATCCTCACAATTGCTGTTAGATTTGAGCCCATTGTTGCAGCCACTCTGTCAATCCATCTTGTGGAGGGTCTTCCTCCTTTTTTACTGCCCTCCACCAAGCATGATGTCCTTCTCACAACTAGATAGAGACGTAAACTTTTTGTTTCCAGTGAGTGGTTACAACTCATGGTGGCCCCATGGATGTCATAGTAGAATGTTACTACACAGGGATTTCAATGGAAGTGAAAGTCACAAGTAAAACTACAGGCCTTTCTTCAAAGATGCCTCTGGGTGGATGCAATCAACCATCCTTTTAGTGAATAGTCACGTACTTAACTTTTTGTGCCCCCCAGACAGGTGAGGGACTAATAACAGGTAATATATAATCTGGTGCAAAATTGTATAATATAAATCGGCAGTCATCAACCTTTTCCTCTTCTAAATCTCATATCACAAATAGCTGAATTCAAATATAAACTTAATACCTATTCATTAAATTGTGTACTGATGGACTTCCGTATGCATATGAGTATCCAGAATTCTGATCATGTCAGTCCTTCCTTCCCTCCCCTCCCCCGAAATCACATGCATCATATTCCAAGGGGTTGATAAGTGATATCTAGTAAAGGACTGACCCTATACGCATAATCCGATACATATATAACTAGGTCTATCTGTAATACAATCTATAGCTTTCCGGTATCTAAAAAATGCTACATATTTTCAGGCCTAGATATCCTTTCCAAAATAAATGCAATGCATTATCACCAAATTAAAACACATTCCACAATAATATGGCAGAGATTGTAGGTGCCAAAGGAACTCAGTGAAAACAGAGAGGACTGTGGGTGAGGTAATGCCAGGAGCCTTTGTGGAAGAAAAGGAGGACAGACCCTAAAGGTCATTGTTAGTTTGCTGTTGAGTAGTCTCTGACAGATAGCACTCTTACGTGGAAAAGAAAAAGATGTGGCCAGGTACTGTGCCATCTTCACGACTGTTAGAATATTTCAAACCTTTGTTACGGTTTGTTAACAGTTATGGCTCTCCTGTGCTGCTCTCCCACCAAGGAGGGTCATCTGCCAAATCTGTGTCAAGCAATATTCTCTTGTGTTGAATAAGGCTTTCCTTGGCTACACTTCAGAAGTAGATCACCAGGTCCTTCTTCCTAGTCTGTCTTAGTCTGGCGACTTTACCACAACCTGCCCAAGGAGGTGTCCTTTGCTGGTATTGAAATGCTAGTGGCATGGCTTCCAGTATGGAAGCAACAGCAAGTCACCACAGTACAATAGACTGGACAATGGGTTGAAAATGGGTAGGAGAGCTATGGCTAGGCAGTGCAAGTAGGGAAGGGGAAATAACAAGCATGGAATAAGCAGGACACAGGGAATATGTAGAAGGGAGAGATATTCACAATAAGAGAGATTTATGCAGGTGAGGCAGTGTCAGTTGCTGGCCCTACAAGAGACCAAGTGGATCCATATGGCCATCAAGAAGCTATTGTAAGGACACAAGCAAAGCCCAGCAGGACACAAGCAAAGCCCAGCTCTGCGTAAGAATGTAAATGAGACAGAGTGAAAAAGACAAGCAGGGCAAGATTTATCTCTTTTTATAGACCTTTTCTAAAGGGGTGGCAACTGAAGCCTGGCATTTTAATACCATTTTATGAGGCTTCATACATTTTAATTAATGTTCAACTGATTTTTACACTGAAGGGTTATATAAAAATGGCATGATCAAATAAAATAAAAGAAGACACATGCACACAAGATCGCTTGTATCTATGCTGTATTTATAGACACATCCTTCAACTGCATTTGATGGTACTGCAGCTAGGAGTGTCCGGTTCCTCCCACCCACCCATCCCCTCCTTCCATCAGGAAGGCAGAATTAACAACTTGCAACACGTTGTGGGGTTTATAGGCCATGATCTGATCTAAAACAATGTGAACAATGTGAGCTGCTTGAAGAGGAAATGGGAATTCAGTCACGCAGCCACTTTGCTGTGCCCCCCTTATTGCTCTATTTATATTTTTCCATCCTACAATCAAATTTCTTGAAAGCTTGCCATGAATCTTAATGCAATCGTCTGCAAGTCCTTTTCAAGAAGGAAGGAAACAAGATGTTGCTTACACAGTAGTGAAATGTTGTTTGGCTGGAAGTGGGTGTGTGGGCGGGAGAGGGGATATGGACAGGGGGGTGGTTAGAAAATAAGAAGGTGGACTTGTCTAGTCCCATGAACCCAACTCGACCCTCCCAGATTCTGCAGTGATAAATGGCATAGGTATCTGCCCATAGTGAGGGACAGGAATGAGAAACATCCCAAAATAGCATTTACCCTTTGATTCTATGAATCTTTATTGTTTACTTGAGCTCATCCTATCAATGATAGGATGCGGTGAAAAGGCGCGAAGCCTCACAAAGGGAAGAGAATCTACCTCCATACCATCCCAAGGCCCAACACTAAGAGGCATAGGTCAGACACACCTCCACCCTCCATCTTTCTCTACCCTATTCTGACACCAGCCAACCCTCCCACAACACTACCTCGCTGCTGGGTTTGACAATACCTTGTAATGGCAACAGAGACCTCTCAGATAATACTTACAATTAAGGGAGTTCATTCGGGAAGTTGAGCACCCTGGTGGCATCATGATTATTCATTAGGCTGCTAACCTCGATGTCAGCATTTCAAAACCATCACCAGACACTCGGGGGGAAAAGGAGGCTTGCTTTCTTTCTTTGAAGTGGAAAATCCATTTATGTAGCTTAACACTATGATTCTTCGCATTAACCTAATCATTTCAAGGAAAGACCCTGGACTCGAGTACATCATGATGGCAAAAGGTAAGGGTTAGAGTTGTGAGAACGGACAGGGGAGGGTCTACTCTGTCTGATAGGGGAACTGTCAATTGGAATCAACTCAAAGGCATTGAGTGTTTTGTTTTCTTTTGTTTTAATGAGGGAAGTGAACCAGTCATAATCTGAAAACATTAAAGAAAAAGTCATTGCCTTACAGTAACAACCAATCTTCTGCCAAAAGCCAGGTTTCTCTCTTATCCTTGGGCTCTCTCGGCCTTTGGCCTCTGCCTCCTTGGGCCAGGAAGCCGGCCTGCCTTATCATTTCGATGCTACTCCTCTACTCAGTCTGATGGTCTCCTTGTCTCACCCAGCACTACCACCTAGTTCTAAAACATTTTCATCAAGACCCACCGATTAGCAGTCACTCTCCATCGTACCCATCTGCCCAGGCCCTGACAACCATTTATTTGCATACCCTGTATATCATATCAATGGAATCACTTAATAAGTAGTATGTATCGGTATGTCATTCCTGGTTTGAGTAATTGTGACCATTGTGAATGGATGTTTGGATTGGTTGCAGCTTTTATGAGGAGACATGTTTTCATAGATTTTCGGAATGGAGTGGAATTGCTATAAACCTACTCTAACTTTTTGAGGAATTGCCCAACTTCTATAGTTCATTGATGAGAGTTGCAGTGAAAGATAACAATTCCAATTTTTTCCACAGCAAATTCTCACAATTTTCCAGGGTTTTTATTTTGTGTTGTCTTTTTGTCAGCCATTCTAGAGGGTAGAATTATTGTTTCTCATTGTGATTTTGATTTCCATTTCCTTAATAGCTAATGACCAGTATATTTCCATATGCTTATTGATCATTTGGAGATATTCTTGGGGGAAGTGTTTATACAAATTATTTTCTAATTTACTAGTTCAATTATTGGTCTTGTTAGTCTTGCATTGTAAGAGTTCTTACTGTAAAATGGATATGAATCCTATATCAGATATAAAATTTGCAAATATTTCCTCAGTCTATGGGATAATTTTTCGCTGTTGATGGTGCCTTTTTTTCAAAAACTTTTCATTTTGATGAAATATAACTTAACTTATTTAATTTTGTTGAATGTGCATTTTTGTCATAATTAAGAAACCATTGCCTAATCAAAGGTCATAAATATATTTTATTACACTTAGTTCTAAGGGTTTTTATAATTTTAGTTTTTGTATTTAGGTCTATGATATATTGTGACTCATTTTTATATTATGTTAATTCTGTATATTATTTGATATGTGAATGTCTAGTGTTCCAAGTACCATTTCTTAGAAAGACCATTATGTTCCCCCATAGAATTTTCATGGAAATCATGTAAAACATAAATTGTCCACAAAATATGGGTTCTGGGCTTTTATGTCTATTCTGTGGATCACAACATATGCAAGTGAAAGCTGGACAGTGAATAAGGAAGATCAAAGAAGAAGTGATGTATTTGAATTATAGTGTTGGCAAAGATTATTGAAAGAACCATGAACTGCAAAGAGTCCCCTAGTGATTATGCATTGGGCTGCTAACCACAATGTCAGCAGTTGGAACCCACCAACTGCTCAACAGGAGAAGGATAAAGTCTTCTGTTCCTATAAATATTTACAGATCCAGAAACCCAAAGGGTTTCTCCTCTGCCCTATAAAGTCACTAAGAATCTGAATTGACTCAGTGACAGTGACTGAGTGAACATGGACTGTGAGAAGAACAAACAACCCTGTTTGAGAGGAAATATCACCAGAGAGCTACTTGGAAGCATACTTCGAACTGTTATCAAGAGACCTGTCTCTGGGAAAAGACACCATGAACAAGAGGAAGACCCTCAACAAGGTGGGTTGACACAGTAGTTGCAACCATGGGCTCAAGCACGGCAATTTTTAGGATGACATGTGACTGGGCAGAGTTTCTTTGTGTTGTGCATAAGGTTGCTATGAGTCAGAACTAACTTAACAGCAGCAAACAATGACAACATGTCTATGTCAGTGCCATATAGTCCTGATTACCATTCTTTAATAGGTTTTTAAAATCAAGAAATGTGAATTGTCTTATTCTTCTTTTTCACAGATTGTTTTGGCCACTGTGGCTCTCTTCCATATCCGTATAAAGATAAGGATCTGATATTCCATTCCTATAAAGAAGCCAGCTGGGATTTGTAAGGAATATCATTGAATGTTTAGAACATTTTGGCTAATACTGTCGCCTTACCAATATGAAGTCTTCGATCCATGAACATTGGATTTCTGTCCATTTGTACCCAAACCAAACTCATAAGCATCAAGTTGTTTCCAATTCAGAGCAACTCAATGAGACACAGTAGAACTGCCACATATTACTCCTCCAGAGTGATTGATAGGTTCAAGCCACCAATATTTCAGTTATTAACCAAGCTCTTTAACCTCTGCTCCACCAGGGCTCCTCTCCACTTATATAGGTCTCCTTTAATTTCATTCAGTGATGTTCTATCGTTTTAGGGGTATTCGTTATTCTTCTTTACTATTACATGTTGGGCTGCTAACTGCAAAGTCAGCAGTTGGAAACCACCAGCCATTCTGTGGGAGAAAGACAAGGCTTTCTACCCCTATAAGGAGTGGCGGAGTCAGAAACCCACAGTGTCCCATAGGGTCACTATGACTCGGTAGCAATGAGGTGAAGTTCTGGTTAAATTTATCCCTAAGTATTTTATTATTTTTGAAGCTATAATAAATGGAATTGTTTCATCAATTAAATTACAGATATTTCATGGCTGTGTACATAAATAGAGTTACTTTTTATGTATTGGTATTTTATTTTGAAAGACTGCTAAACTTTATTAGTTCTATTTTTATTTTCTTTTTTCACTATGATTTTCCATATATGAAATCATGTTATCCATTAATAGATATGCTTAGCTCATCCATTCTGTTAGGGTGGGTTGACTAGAGAAACAAATCCAGAGACACTCATATATGCATAAGAAAGAGCTTTATATAAAGAAGTAACTGCATATAAAGCAAACATCCCAACTCAGTCCATATCAAGACCATTATCTAGTCCATAAGTCTGACACTAGTCCATAAATCCCTCTTCGGATTCACTCGGCCACCTGCAACAATCCAGAATGCTGGAAGATCACAAGTCAGTGGGTGAAAAATCAGGTGGATCCAATGGTGGTAGCCACATCACAGGACTCGCAGCAACCAGGATCCGCCAACCAATAAAGGTGAAGGCAGAGAGAGAGGGAAGTTCCCATGGCCCCCTTTATGAGAAGACCACACCCACAAGGAGGTATCATCAAGACGTATCACCTGATTGGTAGGTTAGACTCCACCCCTCCACTTTTACATATGAAGTTGATGTGAAATTATGTAACTAACACTCACTCAAATCTAGAAGTCTTTTATTTTGCTTGCTTGCTTCATTTCCCTGGCTACAAGCATCAGTACTGTGTTGAATAGAAATGGTGAGACTGGAGAACATTGTCTTCTTCCTGATCTCAGCATAAAATATCTTTTATTTCACCAGTAAATGTGATTTGTGAGTTTTTCATAGATGCCTTTCATCAGTTTGAGGAAGTTCTCTTATATTCATAGTTTGAAGATAGTGTGTTAAAGCCACACTAAAAATCAAGTCTCTTGACTGTAAGTTAAATATGCTCTTTGCTAATACACACTATCCACTCACTTTGTTTTTACCCTTATAACCTGAAATACATGTATGTATCACTTAATGTCTGTTTGGATAATGTCTATATGTATATATATGTATATAGACATTATCCAAACAGACATTAAGTGATACATACATGTATATGTATATATATATCAGTAGTACATTGATACATAATATATATGTATATAGATTATATACATATCAGTATATGTGATATGTATATCAGTAGTATATTAAGTGATATGTGATATCAGTAGTACATTAAGTGATACACATATACACATATATACATTATATATACATTATATAATATACATTATATACACATACATATACATTATATACATATAATAGGTATATACATTATATCTGCATTGTATACATACATGCGTTATATATATTGTATGCATATATACATTAAGTGATACATATATACATATCAGTATATCAAATGATCAGTATATTAAGTGATACATATATACATATCAGTAGTACATTAAGTGATATATACATATATGTGTATATATATTATATACATATCAGTATATGTGATATGTATATCAGTAGTACATTAAGTGATATGTAGTACAGTAGTACATTAAGTGATATGTGATATCAGTAGAACATTAAGTGATACATAATATATATGTATATCTATATATATCAGTAGTACCATAAATTATTTTTGTGGATTGAATTCTTAAAGGAAAACAGTTCCCTTTTGTTTATTATTGTCCACTAAATAATTTAAGGATCTCTGCTGGTGTCGTGGTTACATGTTGGGCTGCTAACTGCAAGGTCAGAAATTCGAAACCACCAACTGTTCTGTGGGAGAAAGACAAAGATTTATATTCCCATAAATAGTTACAGTCTTGAGAGTAACTAGATTAATGGCTTCTTGGGGTCATGGCTGGGGAGAAAGAGGGGGCTAATAAGAAGTACAAGAAAGAAGAAATTTGTAAAATTGAATGTTTAATGATTTTACAATTCTTCTTGATATGGTTGAACTCTTGAATTATATGATATATGGATTATGTGCCCCCCCCAAACTTTAATTTTTTAAGAATTAAAGTCTTGGAAACCCACAAGAAAAGCTCTACCCCATCCCATGTGGTTGATATGAGTCAGAATCAAGTCAATGGCAGTGAGTTTGGGTTATTATGGTAAAGGTTTAAAAGACCCCAAGCCCATAATCTGGCAGAACTGGACCAAGGATGGGATAGAGGCAGGTGAAGCCGAAGATAAAGACTCTGGGCTCTGGCTTCCAGGCTTTGTATAGTAGACCTGTGGTGCGGACTATGAGGCAGAGTGGAAGAGTAGACAGGCTAGAGAGTTCCACTCCCTCCCAACACTCTTCTCCTAGCTCCCCTACCACCACCACCTTCTTAGCAGCTGCTTGTAGTGCCCATTCCTCAGGTCTCCAGCGAAGCTCTGGCAGGAATATCAGCTGAGATAAGGACAGCCAGGAGAGGGCTCCCATATGGGTTTTAAAAGGTTTCTTGTACAACTTCCAAATCACATAATATCCTATTTCACAGAGTCTATAACGGACGTTAAGCAGTACAGACCTGTACAAATGATCAAGACTACAATTTAATAATTAACTGTGGGTTAACTCTAGATTTAAATAAATTCACATACACACATGTACACACACCTGAAAACCAAACACACTGCTACTGAGTTGATTCCAACTAATATCAAAACTCATATAGGGTATCTATGATGGTAAATCTTTACAGGAGCAGACAGCTTAATCTCTCTCTCTCTCTCTCTCTCTCTCTCTCTCTCTCTCTCTCAAAAATAAGCAAAGGACAAAGAAAATTAATTCCACATAAAAGCTCCTGTTAGAACTCTTGTCTGGACTTCTCAGTGTGACAGTGGCTAAAATACTGAGCAGCCAGGCAAAAGGATGGAACTTAAAACTTAACGAGTCACATAGCAGGAGAAAGATGTGTCAGTCTGCTTCCATAAAGATTTACAAACTTGGAAAGCATAGAAACAATGCTAGTCCACCCTATAAAGTTGCTATGAGTCAGAATTGCCCTGACAGCAGTGGGTGTTTCCCTGCACTTATCTTTGTCATAGTTCAGGTGGACAGCAGTGAACACTAGGTACACCAGATGATTTGGCTGATAGGGAAATGGAGGAAACAGGTAAAGTAGATGCATTCCTCTATGATTTCAACTCTATAAAACAAAAGGGAAATTGACCTGGGCCTTCAAAGGGCACATCATCTATTGAGCCAGGA